>NC_134484.1:400392962-401085462 GCF_040206685.1 Ascaphus truei | reverse complement strand
CATATACACACACACACTCCCACATATACACACACACTCCCACATATACACACACACTCTCACATATACACACACACTCCCACATATGCACACACACTCCCACATATACACACACACTCCCACATATATACACACACTCCCACATATATATATACACACACCCCACACACATAAATACACCCCCCACCCATATATACACACACACACACACATATACACACACACCCACATATACACACCTATATATACACACACACACACTCTCCCATATACACACACACATTCTACCATGCCCACACACACTCACTCTCTCTCTACACACCTTTTGGAAAGGCCGCAACCAGCACCACCACGCTCCCCCCCCCCACCCATCTCCTGCTCCGCGGGGACATGAGGGGCATCCCCGCTCCCATCACCCGGCGTGCTCTCTGACGCGGGACCGGGGGGAAGCGGGGGGGAAGCGGGGGACATGAGGGGGCATCCCCCGCTCCCATCACCCGGCGCGCTCTCTGACGCGGGACCGGGGGGAAGCGGGGGGGGGGGGGAAGCGGGGACATGAGGGGGCATCCCCGCTACCATCACCCGGCGCGCTCTCTGACGCGGGACAGGGGGGAAGCGGGGGGGAAGTGGGGACATGAGGCGGCATCCCTTCTCCCATCACCATAACTGCAGGCAGCAGGAGTGCCGGGGAGGGGAGGGAGGTGGGGGAAGGCACAGATAATACTTACTGTGTCCTCCATCCTCCATGGGAAAAGAATGGCTGCTCGTTGGGGGCGGGCTCATATAGAGCCTGGCCGTGCACCCACAAAGCCTGGGAGCGCGCGCCAATCAGCAGTCAGGTAGGGGGAGTTTTTTTTTTTCAGCCAGCGCGAGCAGGGAAATTTCAGCACGAGCAGGGAAAATGTAAAAAAACAAAACACGTGTGGTGCTTGGGCCAATAGTTACTCGCCCGGGGGTTAAATCCACCCCGCCCCGGGCGTGTAAATGTATAGGATTGTCGAACACTGTATATATATATATATATCAAACAAAAAGGGGGGTAAGCTGCGCCTCTGCAAATTAAAAACAAATAAGTATAAATGATAAAAAATCAAATACAATAAACCCTGTAACCAAGCAATGAATAAAACAAAATATTAAACAATGATTCAGCAAATAAATGTCTCCAAAAATGGAAAAAAGAGTATAAAAACCAGTCCTCAGATAAGTCCAATAGATGATATAAGTTCTGGTATTGAGGGTCTCCGGCTGCTCTCAAAGTGGACAAACCACATCCACAGGGAATCTAGAAGAAAAGGGGGAAGAGAGAGCGCACACCCATAGCGTAAAATTGTAAAATTTAATGAGGGAGAAGGGAGAGGGGGGGATAAGAATTGCACTTACAAAGGTACAATATAAACAAGCATTCTGTGATATATAATCACCACCATCCGGTTTAGAACAGCAGCCTCGTTGTCTTTGCAGTCCTTGGATGACGTCTCAGTCAATATCCAGGGTAAATGATCTCCTCTGCATCGATTAGGGAGTCCTGTAGAGTAGCTCCGAGCTGGGAAGCCTCTGCAACAATCGCGCGGGTCAGTGAGTCCCAGCGCGCGGTGATGACGTCAGTGTCATGCGTCTGACGTAATGACGCTCCCTGACACGTTTCGTCACTCAACGGGTGACTTTCTCAAAGGGAAGTCAGGAGAGGGGAAAGGTCCGGTATTATATACCCTGTCTGATGATAAATTGACTAATTCCGAACCCCTCTCAGCTGGAACGGTGCTTGTTTCAGTGGATACAATCGTACTGCCTAATTGTTTTAATAAAACTAAGGAAGCAAGCGGAATTGAACTATAAAAAAGCAAAAATACACAATCAAAGTTAAAAAATTAAAAAACAATACAGACCGCCACTCATTTAAGTTGGAGATGGATAGACCTCCAACACAATACAATACTTACACAATTATAATAACCCATCTACGATTGATATAGAAATCTAACATATACCCAAACCAATATAAAATATAAAGCTCAATAGATCAAAAAAATATATATTCTTTTGTATATACATATAAGGTGGATAGTCCTGTCATTACCTACATCAGAGCCATACCTGTCTAATGCATGTTAGACAATGGTATATTAAAACATAGTACATAAAAACTGAAAAACAGAGGTATTATTATTAGCAGTAGAAAGCACAGCAGGAGAGCACTGTAGCCATTTAAAAACTTATATTAATCGAATTTTCTATCCTAGGTTCTGCAATGAAGCAGACATCTAGGAGAGGGATGGTACAAGCCACGAACAAAGAAGATATCAAGAAATTAACCACTAATGGGAGTAACTACATCTGGTGGATAATGTGTAAAACAGTGAAGGAATGTGCTAGGGTATGTAAGACCTTAATAGGTGTTAGTGAACTGATAGATGTGTGTGCTACCACCCATGAACCAAAGTATGCATAATTTTAAAAAATAAGAAAAAACTAATGGGTGTTAAAGCAATCTAAGGTGTATATAAATATAGTTATAAATGTATATAAAAAATGTTTTATATATGTATATGTGTATCAATAAATGTGTATTTACCCAATAATCTCAATCCTATAAAACTGTGTGAAATAAAAAGATAGGTGATATCTGACTCCGAGCTGGGAGGAGGGTGAAAGGGAAAGGGACAGGAAGAAAGGGGGGGAGGGGGAGGGGGGAAGATGGGGAAGGAAAGAGGGAGGGGATGGGGTGAATCCAGGAGGGATCCAGACAAAAGATGGCAGAGTGCAGAGGCAGTATGGCAGGAAGAACCGTCCAAGGAGACATCATACAAAAGTACTCACATCCAGGCATTCATTAAGTCCATCCGGACTCAAAGTACCCATATGGTGGATCCAGAAGGTTTCCCGCCTACATAGGGTCTTGAACCGATCCCCACCAAGAGTATTTGGTGAGATGGTCTCAATTCCTATTATTGTCATAGTTTTAGGGTCTTGTTGGTGAAATCTTTTGAAATGCCTAGACAGACTATGGGTATTGAGACCTTTGAGTGCATTTCTCCTGTGTTCCAAAAACCTTGTTCCAAGAGTCCTGGTGGTGCGTCCAATATATTTTAAATTGCATCCACACTGGATCATGTACACAACATATGTGCTTAAACAGGTGATGGAACTTTTAATAGCATGTGTGGTACCTCTTATGGTGGAACTGACAGTATTCTGACTAAGGAGATGCTTGCAAGTAATGCATCGACTCCGTCCACAGGGATGGTTGCCCAATGGGCCCTTTTGAAGCTTGGCACTGATAGACATGGGAGAAGACCTAAGTCTCGTGGGAGCTAAAATGCTTTTGATACTTCTAGCCTTTCTTTTTGTGACAGTGGCTCTATCAGGCAAGGTGGGTCCTCTGCACTCTGCCATCTTTTGTCTGGATCCCTCCTGGATTCACCCCATCCCCTCCCTCTTTCCTTCCCCATCTTCCCCCCTCCCCCCTTTCCCCTCCCCCCCCTTTCCTTCCTGTCCCTTTCCCTCTCACCCTCCTCCCAGCTCGGAGTCAGATATCACCTATCTTTTTATTTCACACAGTTTTATAGGATTGAGATTATTGGGTAAATACACATTTATTGATACACATATACATATATAAAACATTTTTTATATACATTTATAACTATATTTATATACACCTTAGATTGTTTTAACACCCATTAGTTTTTTCTTATTTTTTAAAATTATGCATACTTTGGTTCATGGGTGGTAGCACACACATCTATCAGTTCACTAACACCTATTAAGGTCTTACATACCCTAGCACATTCCTTCACTGTTTTACACATTATCCACCAGATGTAGTTACTCCCATTAGTGGTTCATTTCTTGATATCTTCTTTGTTCGTGGCTTGTACCATCCCTCTCCTAGATGTCTGCTTCATTGCAGAACCTAGGATAGAAAATTCGATTAATATAAGTTTTTAAATGGCTACAGTGCTCTCCTGCTGTGCTTTCTACTGCTAATAATAATACCTCTGTTTTTCAGTTTTTATGTACTATGTTTTAATATACCATTGTCTAACATGCATTAGACAGGTATGGCTCTGATGTAGGTAATGACAGGACTATCCACCTTATATGTATATACAAAAGAATATATATTTTTTTGATCTATTGAGCTTTATATTTTATATTGGTTTGGGTATATGTTAGATTTCTATATCAATCGTAGATGGGTTATTATAATTGTGTAAGTATTGTATTGTGTTGGAGGTCTATCCATCTCCAACTTAAATGAGTGGCGGTCTGTATTGTTTTTTAATTTTTTAACTTTGATTGTGTATTTTTGCTTTTTTATAGTTCAATTCCGCTTGCTTCCTTAGTTTTATTAAAACAATTAGGCAGTACGATTGTATCCACTGAAACAAGCACCGTTCTAGCTGAGAGGGGTTCGAAATTAGTCAATTTATCATCAGACAGGGTATATAATACCGGACCTTTCCCCTCTCCTGACTTCCCTTTGAGAAAGTCACCCGTTGAGTGACGAAACGCGTCAGGGAGCGTCATTACGTCAGACGCATGACACTGACGTCATCACCGCGCGCTGGGACTCACTGACCTGCGCGATTGTTGCAGAGGCTTCCCAGCTCGGAGCTACTCTACAGGACTCCCTAATCGATGCAGAGGAGATCATTTACCCTGGATATTGACTGAGACGTCATCCAAGGACTGCAAAGACAACGAGGCTGCAGTTCTAAACCGGATGGTGGTGATTATATATCACAGAATGCTTGTTTATATTGTACCTTTGTAAGTGCAATTCTTATCCCCCCCTCTCCCTTCTCCCTCCCTTCTCCCTCATTAAATTTTACAATTTTACGCTATGGGTGTGCGCTCTCTCTTCCCCCTTTTCTTATATATATATATATATATATATATATATATATATATATATATATATATATGAAAACACCAAAGAAAAAGAAACCTCTAAAGTAGCACTCAGACAATTACTGCACCGACACACTTTATTCGAGCAAATACCCGGTATGTACCTGGCAGATACCTGGAATGCGCCACTCCTAACCTCTGACAAGCCCCGTTGCATTTGCCTTCCCAGCCTGGGTTCATGCCTGGCTGATGGGCGGCTGATCTGTTAAATGATAATGATTAGGATTTAATAGGCTGCAATGCTTCGCGTGTCTACCAGATGGCATAAATTCATGAATTGTAATGCAGTTTATATATATATACTGTGCAGTATTGCAGCCAGCGGGAATAAAATGCTTCAATCCCTGCTTGGAAAATAACTCAATGTACTCGGGCAGAAAACAGTCACAAACCTCAATACACCCGGGTATACCCGAATTCGTGGGACTAGCCAAGCTCGAATAAAGTGTGTCGCCAGTGTATTTGCAAAAATGAAAAAGGGTACTTTAATTAAATCCAAAAAATAACAGACATACAAACAACTGAGCCTGTCAGTTGTTTGTATGTCTGTTATTTTTTGGATTTAATTAAAGTACCGTTTTTCATTTTTGCAAATAATTGTCTGAGTGCTACTTTAGAGGTTTCTTTTTCTTTGGTGTTTTCATATTTATATTTTTCCTCCAGCACCACCTACAGCTTATACTTTTCTTTTGTTATAACTACTTCAGTCATATTTTTCTGATGTAGGTAGGTTATTTTGACATTGCAATATTTATTGGTAGTGACGCGGTACCCGCTTTCTTGTGTATGTTATATATATATATATATATATTAGTGATAATCTATGTTACACCTATAAACAGGCCATTACTGCCTAATCAAGTCTTGCATGGAATATTGTGCATTCAAAGGCGAACATAAATAATTTGCACAAACACATTTCGTTATGTTTTATTAAAGCTCTTTTTTCGCTTCATGTAGTATAATGTGAGCATAAATAGGAACATGTACCATATGGTATTTAATTGTGTTCATATGTAGCTCACTTCATATTTTTATTTCGCTCATGTACCGGTGTGTGAAACCAGCTGCAATTAATATGTAATCACAGCATAGAGGTGAACAGAGGGGGTGGTGTCGGGCACAGAGCCAGTTCATAGGGTCATGGTAGGGTCAAGTCTTGTGGGACGGCTTACAGGTGGTAGAAGCAAATAAAAGGTCCGGGTGGTGTCACGTCTTGGGTGAGGGACTACAGTTGTTAGAAGCTGACAAGGTGAACAGAAGTTCATCACATTCATTTGAAATGGTAATTATCTGAATACTTTCACCCACTAGTCCACTATATATTAAAACGTACGTTAGTCATTCGTTCACTCATATATTCTTTGAACGTTATAGATACACCACCTTATCACACCAGTACCATCTGTGAGCGACACACTGCATGTGTTGCTGAGTGTCAGCCACATTGAGCACTACACCAGCTTCTCTTAAATGTTCGGACAGATCTCTAAACACATTCATACACATTTCCACAATTAGGTGCTGAATTGTAAGCAGAGTCAACTTTGCTTTCATGGTAGTGATGTACATTATTATACTGCTGCGGCACAGTTTATTCGAGCATTTGCCCGTTCTGTGCCGCAGCAGTAGCCTGGCGCGCGCCCGAGTGTGACGGGCGCACGCCGAAGCAGCGGAAGAGCGCCCTCCGATCGGGGCGCTCTCCCTACCGCTGCCGGGTCCGCCGGGTCCCCCGGAACCCCCTGCCGCTGTCCCGCAATCGCGGGACACCAGGGCTCCCTCGGGGAGCCCCTGGACACGCCTGCAGCGGGCGCACGCTCCCGATGACGCGTGACCGCGCGTCTATGACGCGCGGCACGCCGAGGGGCGGCCACTAGCAAGCCGGGAGATTTCCCGGCTTGCGGTACCGACCACACTTCAATAAAGTGTGTCGGTAGTGTAGTTAGATTACTACAAAACATATGCAGTGTATGTACAACAGAACACTTAATTTTACAACGCATTCCTGCATGAACATTGTATGTTGTATGGTGTTTAAAATAAATGTGCCGATTAGGTTCACATGTACATTTATGTTAAAGATGGATAATATACAGATTGCCCGAACCATATCATTGTCATTTCGTTATGTGATGCTGATATTTAGCCATAACTACTCCCACTACAGATACTTCATGTTAATTATGTACACATGACAATTCAATTCTGATGTTATTCTTCTATATAGTTGCTCATGCAGCTCCTGTGTCACCTGACACTGAAAATGTCTCATCACCTGTCTCATCAAGGTCATCATTAAGAATGGAAGGTGAGTGTTTGAGGTGCAGCACATATAATGTGTACATTTGAAGAATTTCATTTGCCATGCAAAATAAATGCCTTTCACATGTAATGAACTTCACATCAGTTATTGTCACAGAAGATGTAGTGTTTCCTGACAACATGTATTGTGTGTGTTTTAAAGTATCAGCTAGGAGTTGTGATGTTACAACAACCTTTAATTCATTCTTCTTTCACACTGAGTCAAAACATCATTGTTACTTCAAGCATCATCTTTTAATTGGACACAAATAAAAAATTATGGAAACATGTTATGTGTTCCACTATGAGAACAACTATCATTATAGTGAAAACAAAGTGAAAGTTCCATGGCAGTTCATAATGTCTTTCTTTATTTGTAGAACCAGATGTTGCCGCTCAAGGACAAATTCACTCAAGTGACCATGAAGATGTTGACACTCCTGGATTAAGTTCCTAAAGAAATCCAAAATGTAAACAGGACATTACAAGCACTAGTTCTGAATGTAAGCCAAGCAAATCAGTTTCGGAGTACAGCTAGAGAACAACAACACTTTACCCCATCAGAGGATGGATCTTTACATGCTGCTACTTTTTCTCCTGAGTCACCAGTTCTTCATTCCCCAGTTCTGGATGATACCGGTACAGTAGGTGCAAGTTCTGTGCAGGTCCCTGTCAACATCCAACCGCTTACATCATCAGTTGAAAATATGGAACCGACACCTACAAATGAGACACGCAAAAGAAAGTTAGGGCAACAATTACTAATAACCAGCTTTTGGAAGAAGATTAAAAGACAAAAACAAGAAAGTGCTCCACCATCACTCTTGCTATGTTTATCAAGTGTTTCACAACTGCCACAGCCCACACCCAGTGCCCCTGAACTGCCACAGCCCACACTTAGTGCCCCTTAAGTGCAACAGTGCCACTGATGTGCTACATACTTAGTGCCACTGAAGTGCTACAGCCCACACCCAGTGCCACTGAACTGCCACTGCCCACACCCAGTGCCCCTGAAGTGCAACAGCCCACACTTAGTGCCACTGAAGTGCCACAGCCCACACCCAGTGCCACAGAACTGCCACAGGCCAGTACAAGTGGTACAGTTAAGGCCAGAGTACTTGGCAGAGGGAAAAGGCAAACACAACAGCCAACAAGCAGGCCTGTGACTCGCTCTCAAAAGGATAAACAAAAATAAATAAGCACATTCACTAAATTTTTTGGTGTACTGGTGTTGTTTACTGCAGACTATTTCATCCATAGTGTATGTATGATCATGTACAGATGCTTGATAACATTCAAGTATGTCCTTGTACACATGAATGTTTATAAATGCTCACTGACTGAACGAAGGCATATTTTATAACATATGAATATCTATTAATCATCAGTTGATTCATGGAACAACATTATTACACACTTGGTATGTTAATGGAAGATGACATTCACTTAGCTCTTGTTCAAGATGAGATGTATCTGGGTTATTTTGGTAATGTAGATAGTCATTTCATGTTAATATTATTGACATACAACTTTAAGTAAGTACCCATATAACAGCATACATTTTAATGTTATGTTTTCTGGTGTCTTAACTCTGTAAGACAGTACTTACCTTAATCTTCTTTCATAGTTCATAATGTTGGCATGTGATCATGTATGATTTTTGGTTACAATAACAGATCTGTAAGCCTGTATGAATATATCTGTAGTCTCTCTGTATCTCTATCTATATATGTATACACACACAAACACACACACATTGTGTGTATATATATATATATATATATATATATATATATATATATATATATATATATATATTAACTGATATATATATATATATCTGCCACTGTTGTCAGCAAACAGGCCTTGTGTTAATGAGATATAAATGTTAGGACACTTGCTACAATTATGGAATCAGTATGAGTGAGCCCCTAATTCACTCAGCTGTATTTAACTTTGAATATGATTACAACAAGGCCTGCTTACACACATCAATGCCTTTAGTTTATCACTCTATATATAATATATATATAATCAGAATGAACAGTACAGGCCTTCATGGCTGCAAAGAGGCCTTGTTTGCTGTTAAATACAACTTCTACACAGCTGACTCAATTAGGCCCTCAAACATACTCACCCAGTAATGTTATAAACTGTAATGAACTGTTAAGATAATTACAACAAGGCCTGTTTGCACACAACACGGCCTTCAATGTAGCAAGATCTATATATATCTATATATATCTATATATATAGCAACTGTAAATATTACTGTATGTTCATTTGCATGTCTTATATATACACACACACATATATACATACTATATATATACACACAATATATAGTTAAATATATATATATATTTATATATAAATATATATCTAAATATATATATCTAATTATATTTATATTTATTTATATATATATCTATGTATATGTAACGGGTATTCCCCCCCCCCCAATCGCAGATATAGTGTGGGGTAAAAGGGAACATACAATGTTACCAGGTGTGTGGTGCGTTACCTGTTGGCTCACAGGAGGGCTGAGCTTCCGCCACGGGGAACCTGGGGCAATATATATTAGGGGTAACCACATACTCGATACAGCGCCTCGACCTGCGATGGCTCCCACCAGAGGGGGAGTGGTTCCTCGCAGGACAATCACAATAATCACATACAACTGAAGGGGTAATAACTAATACCTTTTACTTAGGAACGTAAGATAACACATATCACGGCAATAACATCATAACAGGTGTCCCTCTCTAGAGGAGACACTTACCCTTGCGCCGCGCAGGACGCTTTCCCAACACCGTGTGATCCCACCCAGTGTCCATAGAGTCCCACCCAATGTCCCGCACTCTTGCAGAGAGAAGCAATGGGTGACTGCGCAGTCACAATTACACTAAGGGCCCGTTGGTGCACTTATGACTGTATGGTACCTGCCGAGCACTCCGGTGCTCGGATCAGCAACACTTCGCAAAGGGTCAGACGTGCGATGAATCTGTCTGATCCCAACCTTGAGTTATTCTCTGTGGCCCCGACATGAGCCCGAACTCCATCACTGGAACCGCAGCGTCTGCTGAGTCCCTATCTAACACTATAACAACATGACACACACTGTACTATAGGCCGTCCCTATAGCACAGCAACCTTAAGTGGCTTAAGGAAAACTCCTAGGGCATACGGGGTT
The DNA here is from genome assembly GCF_040206685.1 of Ascaphus truei. Lineage (NCBI taxonomy): Eukaryota > Metazoa > Chordata > Amphibia > Anura > Ascaphidae > Ascaphus > Ascaphus truei. Next base: position 401,075,051 of record NC_134484.1, on the reverse strand, counting down.
GCCTATCCTATGCAGGTAGGTCTCTGCACCCACCCTACTCATAATACGGGCCCTGGGCCATGGCTCCCCGGATTGGTTACCGCTATGAACCCCCCCAGTTGCCTCATACTACGCGCAACGCGGACCTGGGCTATGGCTCCCCGGATTGGTTACCGCTATGAACCCCCCCAGTTGCCTCACGCCACTTGCAGCACGGACCCTGGGATATGGTTCCCCGGACTGGTTACCGCTATGAACCCCCCAGTTGTCTCACGTCGCTTACCTCACCTACTTCCTGCAGCAACGCTCTGCAGACTAACACTCAGCCCACTTGTCCCTCTCTTCCCTTTCTGTTCCCCAGCTCTAACTACAGTAAGTGACAGGAGTCCCTAACCTGAGGGTGGTCCCTGGCAACACTCACTAACCTAGTGGGGAATCAGGGCTAACTTGGGCCTCAGGGCTGCTGGCCTAGTGCAGGGAGTCCCTGACTCCTGCACCCTACCTCCTTCCCTGGGCTGCTACTGACTCTGACTCCTCGCGTGGTCCAAGCCCGCGAAATGTATCCCCTTGCCTCTGCAGAGTTCCTAAGCCCTATTGGCTCCCTGGTATCACGTGGGGCACGCAAAAGCTCATGGGACACGTAGTCCCAGCTTATAGCCTCCCCTAGTAGGGTAGGGCTTCGCGGGCTTTTCCTACTCTCTTCTGCGCATGTGCGAGCTGGCTGGAGTTCCCTCAACCTTTCCCTGCCTAGCCTCATGCTCGCGCGACTTCTCCCTGGCTCTGGGGTCTTACCTGCGCCTGCGTGATCACTGCGCATGCGCGAGTCTCTCCTCAATGGCGGTGCCCTCACCGCCCGGCTCCGAGAGCGCCGGGATCCCCATGACGCGCGTGCGGCCCCAGCAACCGGCCGCACGCGTCCCCGGCAACCCCCGAGCCGGGACCTGACCACCCTCACCCCTGCAATCGCCGGACGGAGCCGCCATTGGACGCGGCGTCCCCCGCGATCGGCAGCTAGGTGAGGGGGGTGCTGACCGGCTGGGGAGACCAGGTTACATATATATCAAGAGAGACAAACAGAGAGAGTCAAAGAGAGAGAAACAGAGAGAGAAACAGAGAGAGAAACAGAGAGAGAAACAGAGAGAGAGAAAAACAGAAAAAGAGACAAAGAGAGAGAGATGTGTGTGTATGGTTCATTTTAGCTAAGTGTAAGCAGAAATCTGTTCATCATAGCACTGTAGATGATTTCACACACATTGTTATTGTAATTAAAAGAGTAAACTTGTTTTGCACATTTTGATTGCCTAAGCCAAAAGTAAAGTTTCGATTTCTGTGAAAAGAGTGTATCTTAGACAAAGAATTTCAACCAATTATTGTAACAAATTTCTTGTGGGAGAAAACCTAGGCATATAACTGTTAGGTTGTATTATAACCTTGGAACAAACCGCGAAGATAACATGTAACTATTCACACATTCAGCAGACATCCGTATGCGTTCAACTTAGACACTGTACACTTGAAGAGAGAAGAAATGGCAGAAGCTTCCACATTGCAGAGCCTTCCACCTAAATCATACAAATTTATGATATATGAAGCAATCGAATCAACGCCAGAGAAAAGGGCAACCGTGGGGCAAATCTATGACTTGATCCAAAAGAAATACCCATACTACCAAGAACCTGACAAACAACGAAATTTTAAAACTTCTGTACGATTCACTTTATTTGCAAATGAATGTTTTGAGCGTGTCCATGATCGGCTAGATCAACGATATGGATGCTGGCATGTTGCGCCATCATTTAAACTTACCATGGAACATGGAACATATCTTCTGTTAAATAGCATATTTTTGCCTAATACCAGTTACATTGAAGCCGCACAGACTGTCGCGTCTGCTGATATACCTGCACCCTCCATTCATCAAGACCAGATGCAAGATGGACATATCTACTATGATATGTATCAAAACTTATATGGCCAATACCAATGTGGATGTGAAAACAACCAACAACTGTACGTACCTCCGGACATCTTGTTTGAAGAAGCCACTGCAGATCCATATGACGGCCTCACGGAGATGTGTCTGATTCAGGATTCAACGGTTGCCTCAACCATGGATGATACTGTTGTGCCTTCCTGGAGCGAGTTGTTGCAGCCAAATCAGTTTTGACTTCTACAAGAATGGTAAATACAAATTTCGTTATGCCTTTACTCAAATTATATATGTGTACATTAATAATATACACAATTTGTTAGCCAAATGAGTGGATACAGCTTAACATTGCAGACAGCCTTACATGTAGCGTGCACAAAGACATTATTTCCTATAACAATATACTACATGACGAACCATTACTACACATTGGTGACGGAGTCCTAAATCATACATTATTATCGCTTTTAAAGTATCATTTCAACACGTTACACTAACTGTAACACATACACACACCTCATTGTTTAGCATTCAACATATTAAAAACAAAGTGTCGCCCATATATGACGTGGGAACGTGGTCATGTTCCAAGGCATCCTTAAAAAGGTAACCGATGCAAGCCCCACCCCCAACGGATGTGCGCGCGTGAAACAGTATTGGCTGTGCCCGTAGCTTATTGTTACGGTCAGTGCAGTGTGTCATGCGCGCGCGTCGGTGGGGCGGTGCGTGCACAGCGCTGGAGGCCAATGATCATTCAGTGGGAGGGGTGTTTGCGTGTATTTCACAATGCCTTAACATGACGTCACACGTATTTTGTTCGCTCATTGGCTGATCGTCCGTTTTGGCCGTGGGCACACGTCCGTTTAAAAAGTTTAGATATGTACGTGTGTAGAAGTGAATTTGTTTCGCTTCCATATCATAACTTTCAGCCCTGATATGCATACTGCTAGCAGCACCATGGAGGGACATGTATTGAATGCACAGCGTACACATCGGTTTGCGCATGCGCTAAGACTTAGTCCACACATTTGTGACGTGTGCGCGCAACAGACGTTGTGCGCGCACATTATTATGTATACAGGCATCGGAACAAACATATCAGTAGTAATGCCAGCAAAACCATTTAAAAAATGAGATAGTGAGGCGCATGCGCGAAGGACACGGAGATGGCAGCATAAGTTTCTAGCTCCGTGCCGCGCATAATAGAAAACAACTTTAAAACACCCCAAAATTACAGTAGCGCAAACCAGATATATCAGGCATCATATCGGAATACCCCAGGATGGCCCCGAAGAAACCAAGCACCCAGAAAAAGCAGAAATCGGCGGATGTGCGGGCTTATTTCGGCGGAGCCGGCACAAGCGGGGGCCTGGAAGAAATGGCGCCATATTCCAACCCAGACACAGACGCTGAGTTGGAAGGTGAGGAAGAGTGCCCCAGCAACCAAGCTTTGCTGCCTGTAAGGAGATGTGACTTTGAGAGGTTATACAATGACCTCAAGTCACTCCTGCAGGCAGAAATAAAAGAAGTAAAGCGGGACGTGGTTAAGCTGGACACAAGAACTGACGATCTGGAGAGAAAGGTGGACCAGACAATAAAAGTCATTAAAAAAACAGACAAACAAACGGGAGACCTGCAGAGGCAAATAGACGAACTGCGGGAGCGACAAGAAGACACAGAGAACCGGGACAGGCGGAATAACCTGCGGATCCGTGGGGTCTCAGAAGAGGTGGGAGACTGCAATGATTATATCACCCGATGGATGGAGACCCTTCTCCCCGACCTCAGCAGGGACGCCCTGGCCCTAGATAGATGTCATAGAGCCCTCCGGGCGTGCCCGGTACAGAATGAACAGCCGCAGGATATTATTATAAGGCTACACTTCTTCACCACGAAAGAGGCCATCCTGCGACAAACACGGCCCATGGCATCTGTGGACTTCGAGGGTAACAAGATGCTAGTGTTTCAGGACTTGTCCCCAGCCACACTACTCAGGCGCCGCAACCTGTTCCCCTTCACAAAGGTCCTCCGCGAACAGAACGTGCGGTACAGATGGACCTTTCCATTCGGGTTACAGGTGACAAGGAACGGGAGGGCATTCCATATGAAGGACCCCACGGAGGGCCCGGAATTTCTGGCGAAACTGGGCCTAAGGGACGCCCCAGCACAGGTGGTGGATGAGGCAGAGGTGCTAGATCCAGAATGGAGTGGAGGGAATGGCTCACCGAAAGCGAAGGAGAAAAAGCGCTGAGAAGCATCGGTAGTAGCCCCACAAAGGCGCACGGTTGTGCTCAATCAAAGTTATCAAGTTGATACCAGGTTAAAATGTCCGGTAGTTATCCCCCGAGACTGTCCGCCTAAGTGGATAAAATGCCCACCAAATAAGTGTCTCTGCAGTCCTGCACCGGCTATTGAAATGCACACCCCAAGATCCCTGGAAAGAAACGTGCTCGCTGTGGGTCTAAGGACAATCACACCCACGGAATCCAACGTCGAGTAAATGCCATGCTTTGGGAAAAGGAACAAGGAATAATCCCTGCAAAACAAATCGATTTGATCTTACCTTCAAGTGGCGGAAGATGGCGGTGATGCTAGAATGCGGAGAGAGCCAGCGTGAGGCGCAGAATGCGGAAGGACTCCAACGGCGGGAAGGGAGAGCGCGCACCACCTCCTCCTCGTGGCAGAGCACCTTCCAAAATGGCGACCGGAAACAGGAAACCGGATATCTGCCTCAGCCAGAATTCGAGGACAGACGCCATCTTGGAGGCGGCAGCGGAGCCAGATGACGTCATCACTTGGAGACTCAACGAGCCGGCGCGCCTTAAAGAAGCAGAGACAGCACAGAACTGCCATTCGGAGCTAGCCGCCGCAAGTAGAACCAGGGAGGATAGGAAGGCAAGGAAAGTGAGATAGAAAGGGGAAGGGAGGGAGGAGTTGAAAAGCGGGGGGAAGTAGTTACAGAGGAGGTCTTGAAGCAAATGGAGGCGCTAACGGAAGTAGGTTAGAGGGCCGGGTCGGAGGTTAGGAAAGCGAGGGGACGAGGAGGTGACATAGGAGGGGGTAGTAAGTTACGTGAAGAGGGAGGAAAGGAAGGAAGGAAGTGAGAGATAGAGATTAGGCAAGGGAGCAGTGTAATGGAGACGGAGAGGATGGAAGGGTAGGGTGTAGGGCGCTGAGTGTCTAAGGAAGTTGGAGGTTGGTGGGGGGACGTGAGAGACAGAAACAGTCGACGCATTGTTAGAGAGGTTAAAGGTTAAGAGGATTCGGTTTAGAGAAGGGCAAAGCGGAACTAGGTAGGGCGAGACAGAGTGCATCCGATAGCTGAAAAGCAATAGACAAGACTACGGCGGGCAGCCGGACAAGAGACGCTGTTGACACTCCTGGCTATCCAGTCAGGGGGGGTAACCCCAGTTACCAATTAGGGTGTAATTAGAGTGCGGACACGGGGTGGGAGCCAGATGGTCTACCGCGGAGTCGGCATGAACCTCAATTGGGTCGGGAAGGGGGATGGGCCCCCAGACCCGATTAAAGTCCTTTGGGGAGAGGGGGGGGAAGCGAGGTCTGGGACCCGCCAGGGCCCCTGTCCGAAAGGCAATGGGATGGGCTGTGGGACAGGGAAGTCCTAGAGCCGATACCATAGTTTTATTTGTTTGCATGTCTTTGTGTTGTGGTCTGTACGTTGTCTCCCCTGATGTGTTCTCCCTCTGTATCACTTCCCCCCCCCCCCACATACCCTACCCCCCTAACAGGACGCAGAAGAAAAGCAGCAATGGAATGAAGGAGACAAAGATCGGGAACTCCACGCCGTCCAGAGGACCCAGAATGGCTCAGGAATACACCGACGAAACCAGTTCACAAATAAAGTATTATGAGTAATGAGGTCCGGTGTATCTCTCACAACGTTAAGGGTTTTAATGGTCCGGCGAAGCGCAAGCTAGCCCTTAGAGATTACAAACAACTCAAAGCCGACCTTCTCTTTCTCCAAGAGACACACTTTTCTAGGGACAGCTACCCAAAATTTTTAGACAAAGATTTCCGTGTAGTACATTTAGCATCCGCCCAAGTGAAAAAGAGAGGGGTAGCGATAGCCATACACAATAGGATAGAAAAAGGTGGCAGATAGAGAGGGCAGATTTCTAATTCTGGTGGGATCAATCCAAGGGAAACCGCTTACGTTAGCATCAGTATATGCACCCTGTGAAACCTCAACGGATTTCTTTTCCCTTTTCTTCCGAAAACTACAAAAGGAAGCCAAGGGAAACATGATCATAGCGGGCGATTTCAACAGGACACTGAATTCCAAGTTAGACCGGTGCACGGCCGCTGGTCTCCCCCCTAAGCTAGATATTCAGCAAATCACGCAGGGATTGAAGGATTGCCAATTGGTAGATATATGGCGCGAACAGCATCCCCAAAGTAGAGATTATACGTTCTTCTCCCACCCCCATAACCGATACAGCAGGTTGGACTACTTCCTAGTATCCAACAGACTGGTCCCAGTGGTCTCCCACACGGGGATCCATGATATTTCGTGGTCTGACCACGCACCTATCGAGCTGCGGTGCACTCTCAATTTACTAGACAGACCTGGAGCAAACTGGAGGCTAAACGAGCTGTTACTAAAAATCCCAAACATGCAGAGAGAAATTGGTGAGAGGATTAGGGATTTCTTGACTGAGAACGTGGGGAGTGTTTCGTCCGACACCCCACTATGGGAGGCCCACAAGGCGACTCTCAGAGGCTCCCTCATGTGCCTAGCTGCTAGGCGCCAGAGGGATCAGGAGAAACAGATAAAAGTCCTACAAGACAAACTAGTGACCCTATCTAAGGCGCATAAAGTATCTAGGAATCAGGACACACTGAGTGCTCTGGCAGAAACCAAACAGCAGTTGAATATAAGACTGGCCTCCCGGGCAGAAAAGGAGATGAGTTGGTCCAGACGTAAGTACTTTGAGAAAGCGAACAAGCCGGACACCCTATTAGCAAATCGACTTCAAAACAAAATTCCTAATTATCATATACAAACCATTCGCACACAAGGGGGTGAGCTTACTTCTAATCCTAAGCGGATCGTGGCAGAGTTCAAAAGCTACTACGAGACGCTATACGATGGTGGTAAGGTCATACACAATCAAAAGACGAGGGATAATCTCGGGGAATTCTTAAAAGAAGCCAAATTACCGACCTTGAGCAGGGTGGAGAAGGAAGCGTTACAGACGGACTTCTCTTTAGAACAGTTAACGGTAGTTGTAAAGTCACTTAAGCCTGCCAAAGCGCCCGGCCCAGATGGCTTCTCCAACTTATACTATAAAAAATACCTGGAAATTTTAGCCCCACATCTATTGAAGCTATTTAATTCTATACTACACGGGGCCTCGTTCCCAGCTCAGATGCTTCAGGCGTCAATCTCCCTGATCCATAAACCTGGTAAGGACCCGGCAGACTGTAAGAGCTACCGGCCCATCTCGCTGATTAATACGGATGTAAAAAATTTCTCCAAATTACTAGCTAATAGAGTGGGTATCGTCCTTCCCAGGTTAGTTCATCCAGATCAGGTGGGGTTCATCGGAGGAAGGCAAGCGGCAGACAATACCAGACGGATAATAGATTTGGTGGATTTGGCACAGAAACAGAATATCCCGTCAATGGTACTAAGTCTGGACGCTGAGAAAGCCTTCGATAGAATCGATTGGCCCTACTTGAGATGGACGCTTGAGGCATTTGGCTTTGAGGGACGCCTCTTGGAGGCCATCATGGCCCTATACGAGGGGCCAACGGCAAGGGTGAGACACCAGGGATTCCCATCAGAGCAATTTCAAATTAAGAGCGGCACACGCCAGGGATGCCCGTTGTCCCCCTTGTTGTTCGCCCTCTGCGTAGAACCCTTGGCGGCACATATCAGAAACAACCCGGATATTACGGGTTGTAAAAGAGCAATCACATAAAGTGGCGCTCTACGCAGATGATGTGATCCTGACATTATCACAGCCTCTCACCTCCCTGCCCAATGTCTTCTCAATTTTGGGGACCTTTAAACAAATTTCTGGGTTCAAAATTAATCAGGCCAAATCGGAAGCCCTCAATATTAACTTACCCAAACCAGTAGAAAAACTAATTGGACTCAATTTTAATTTTAAATGGCAACCCTCTATGATTAAATATTTAGGGGTATACATCACAAAAGAATATAAGGCTTTATATAAAGCAAATTATCCCAGGTTTTTTCGGACTCTACGTGAGGCTCTCCGGAGATGGGCGGAGTGCAGTATCTCGTGGATAGGCCGTATTCATAGTGTAAGGATGAATCTCCTGCCACGAGTGCTGTACCTTTTCCAGGCCCTCCCGATACCCCTGATAAAAGAAGATATCCTCTCGCTTCAGTCCTTAATAACAAAGTTTATCTGGAATAAGAAAAACCGACGAATTAACAAAGCGATCTTGAGGAGGCCGACCTTGAGAGGAGGGTTGGGGGTGCCATGCTTGTTCGCCTACTACAAAGCAGCCCAGCTGAGCCAGATTGTGCAGTGGCACACAGACCCGAACCTTCGGAGGTGGGTAGCACTAGAAAAAAAATGCTGCACACCAGTAGACATTAAGAACCTAATTTGGTTGCCCAAAAAAAGTCGGGCCGTTATGCGGACTCCTCTGCAGACCATGGTCAACTCCTTGAAAGTCTGGGACGCGGTTAAGTTCAAGTGCCATCTCACATCCCTGAACTCTCTGATGACTCCCATATGGGGGAACCCAAACTTTGCTCCAGGTGTGGATAGCTATATTTTCTCAAAATGGATTCAAGCAGGGTATCTCCGGCTAAAAGATCTGGAGGGCAGGCAATACTGTATATAAAAACATTTGATCATATTAAAGAGGAGAACAATTTACCAAACACTGAATTCTTTAGATACCTCCAGATCAGGGCCTTCTACAATGAAGCCCCAATTCGGCCCCGGAGAACAAATTTTGAGCAGCTCTGTTCAAGAGATACGGACACAAGGGGACTAACATCTAGAATGTACAGGGAAGTAGTGTGCCCGAAGACGGACGACCAACCCAAACTTACCTACATGAGACAGTGGGAAGGAGACATGGGAGAGACATTAGAAGATGAGGACTGGGATAGGATCCTGCAGATGGCGGCCAAAAGCTCCATTTGCACCACATTAAAGGAGAACGCATATAAAGTCCTGATGAGGTGGTATTACACGCCCGCTAAATTATCTAAATTTGTCAAAGGCTACTCTCCACTCTGCCCCAAGTAGTGCGGAGAGAGAGCGGACTTATTCCATATGCTGTGGTCTTGTACGAAGGTAAACCCGCTTTGGGAGGAGATTAAAGATTGGCTTCAGAGACTGCTAGAAGTGGAAATCCCCTTAGACCCGTGGCTGTTCCTATTGGGCAGACGAGTCGAGGGGCTATCGAACGCCACACATAAATTGATCACACATCTGGCTACAGCCACCAGATGCGAGATTGCAGCAGTATGGAAACAACCGGAGATTCCAATTATTCCCAAGATTAGAAATAGAATTTGGTTTGTTTGCCGGATGGAACAGTTGACGAGTTTGGTTAACGATACCGGCTCAAATTTTCTAAAAGTCTGGGAGCCCTGGCTGGCACAGACAGACATCCCGGGAATAGATATCACCACAATCCTCCAATGATAAGCGGTAAATGCGTTCTCCGGTAGTGAAATGGATCCATGACAGTTTAGAGACAGAGAACCCGGAGAAGGAGCGGGAGCCAGGGCAGAATAGGCCCCTAGCGAAAGAGGCAGCCAAAGAGGTAACAGTAGGAGAGAGTGGGTCAATGTTCTCGGAGAGAGAGGTCTACTCTAAATTCCACGCACGGCGCCCGAATGGAAGAGGATAGGTGGAACACCCCTTCGAGCCTTACCAGCCCCCCCTCCCCCCCTACTAGTTAGTTAGTGTGTCTTGTTCCCCTGTTCGTCTTGTAAGTCCAGTAAGTCAAGTTTTTGGTTGATTATATAAAAAAGAAAGAACTAAATGCGGTGATGTCACTGTAGACAATGGATGGTGTTACCATGTAAGATGTATTTCACCCAATAAAATCAAAGTTATAAAAAAAAAAAAAAAAAAAAAATGAGATAGTTCTGTATCTGTAGTTTTATCCTTGCAGTTTAAACATATACGTAACTTATGCGTGAATATCCACAATCATTTAGAGATGTGTTAAGCGTTGTCATGCTGAAACATAGATAAATGGGGCATCTTTGAACATCATGAGTTTGCTGTATTTCACAGATGTTGAGGATGAATACATGGGACCAATGTATGATTTCAGATGGGCCAATCGTTATATTAGATGATTGTGACGACTAGCGAACAACTATTATAATAAATATGTAACAATGCTTTCAATGATTGGTGCGCAGATTAACAATCACTACATAGTTACATAGTTACATTGTTACATAGTAGATGAGGTTGAAAAAACACATACGTCCATCAAGTTCAACCTATGCTAAATTTAGACAACAGATACTTTATTCTATATCTATACTTACTTATTGATCCAGAGGAAGGCAAACAAAAAACCCCATTAAGGGGAAAAATTAATTCCTTCCTGACTCCAAGAATTGGCAATCGGATTAATCCCTGGATCACATCCTTCCCATGTATGCTTATTTGGTATATCCCTGTATACCTTTCCCATCTAAAAAGATGTCCAACTTTTTTTGAACAAATCTATTGTATCTGCCATCACAGTCTCCATGGGTAATGAATTCCACATTTTAACTGCCCTTACTGTAAAGCAGGGGGGCGCAAACTTTTTTCCCTGTGCCCCCCTGACGGCTGTCCCCTCGCTCCCGCGCCCCCCCCAACCCCAACTTACCCGCGCTCCGGCGTAATGACGTCACGTTGCCATAGCAACGTGACGTCACATGACCTCGCAGCGTCATTTTGATGCCGCGTTGCCATGGCGCCGCAGGGAGGAAGCCGCCGGAGCCACGGTAAGTTAGGTTTACAGAGGCCCTGCAGCTCCCCCGGCACTTAATTTAAGTGCCTTCGGGAAGCGCGCGGGGCCTCTGTAAACCCCGCGCCCCCCGTCGGCAGTGTCGCGCCCCCCCTGGGGGTCGCGCCCCACACTTTGCGCACCGCTGCTGTAAAGAACCCTGTCCTATGTTGCTGGTGAAATTTCCTTTCCTCCAACCTTAAGGGATGGCCCGAGTCCTTTGTACTGCCCGTGGGATGAATAGTTCTTTTGAAAGCTCCTTGTATTGTCCCTGAATATATTTGTATATAGTTATCATATTCCCTCTTAGACGCCTATTTTCTAATGTAAATAAATCTAATTTAGCTAGCCTCTCCTCATAAGTTCGAATGTCCATCCCCTTTATTAATTTGGTGGCTCTTCTCTGCACTCTCTCTAGTTCCATAATGTCTTTTCTTAGTATTGGTGCCCAAAATTGTACTCCATATTCAAGGTGTGGTCTTACTAATGCTCTGTAAAGGGGCATAATTATGTTTACTTCCCTTCCATCCATTGCCCGTTTGATGCAAGATAAGATCTTGTTTGCCTTTGCAGCTACTGCATGACATTGGGCACTATTGCTAAGCCTGCTGTCTACAAGCACTCCTAAATCCTTCTCCATCAAGGATTCCCCCAATATATCTCCATTTAATTTGTAAGTCGCCTTTTTATTCTTGCATCCCAAATGCATAACCTTACATTTATCTGTATTAAACCTCATTTGTCATTTACCTGCCCACGTTTCCAGTCTCTCCAAGTCCTTCTGAAGAGAAATTACATCCTGCTCTGATTCTATTACCTTACACAATTTAGTATCATCAGCAAAGATGGAGACTTTGCTCTCGATACCAACCTCAAGGTCATTAATAAACAAGTTAAAAAGCAGGGGTCCCAGTACCGATCCTTGAGGTACTCCACTAACGACTTTAGCCCAACCTGAAAAAGTTCCATTTATGAGAACCCTCTGTTGTCTGTTCTTTAACCAGTTTTCAATGCAGGTGCATATATTATTACGGAGTCCAATTTTCTTTATTTTGTACACCAACCTCTTGTGTGAAACCGTATCAAAAGCCTTTGCAAAATCTAAGTAGACCACATCAACTGCATTACCCTGGTCTAAATTCCTACTTACCTCCTCAAAGATACAAATAAGGTTAGTTTGGCAAGATCTATCCTTCATAAATCCATGCTGACTATTACTAATAATTTTGTTTTCCATTAGGTATTCCTGAATATTATCCCGTATTAAATACAGCGCAAAACGCAAATCGTGAAGTATGTTAAATATAAATGTATATTAAAATAGGGATAAATATTCTGCGTATATCAGGGAACTAGAACATAAACATTGAGTGTGCACAGCACACAAGTTACCACTCGGCAGCTGAGGGTTCAGGAGTCAGGAACTGGTTTCTTTGGCAAGCGTCTCAGGTAATAGCTGTGGAGTTACTCCTTCATATGCACACCCGGTCACGAAATCACTGCCTCTGTAGAAACCTTCCCTTTGGTCAGGTGGAACACAGAGAATCCGAACGTTCTACAGCCTGCAGTCACACTCTGAGAGTCCCCAGATCGAGCAGTGAGGACTCAACCGATCCAGAGTGTTCTCAGACCAGCACAGCCACAGATGGAGGAAGACGCTCTTACAGCAGTGGCTCCAGCTTGAGAAACGTCGCTCCGTCTTGGCGCGCTGTAGAATGACGTCACAGTCGTGGTTTTCGGTAACCAAACCACAGGGAATGAAAAATAGTCTCTAGAGCGCCCAATGTTCAGGAAATAGCAAAAAAAACTACTACACATAGATAAAGATATAATCCTACGCGTTTTGAAATAAACACTACTTCATCAGGGTTAGAAATATCATTTCCCAGAGGCATTATATACCTCTCAAAAACATCCCATTGGTCAGCTAATTAGCTGACATTAAATGACAAAAATCTATCAATCACCTGGGTAGTGCAGCAGTCAAAATGACTGAAGAAATGAAGATTAACAATAAAACAACAACTGTATTAACAAAGAAACTTAAAATGCAACGCAACTTAATATACATTTATATTTAACATACTTCACGATTTGCGTTTTGCGCTGTTTTTTTGTTTCCGTTTCCTTAGTGCTTAGGGAGGTGCCGAGACACCCCCTGGTTTATAGCTGCAGACGTCTTAATATACCACACTTCATGGTTATTTATTATTTTTTTATTTCACACTGTGGTATTATGGGGTTTTACTATTTAGTTTAAATTAGAAGGGTATATGTTATTACACAATTGGTCACTGTCATCACCATTAGAGGTTAGTTAGTTGCGCACTTTATATTCTATTCACTTCTATCCCGTATTAAACCTTCAAGTAGTTTCCCTACTATTGAAGTCAGGCTTACAGGTCTGTAAATCCCCGGGTGTGATCTAGCTCCCTTTTTAAATATAGGCACCACATCTGCTTTACGCCAATCTTGTGGTACTGAGCCTGTGGAAATGGAGTCCTTGAATATTAAATATAATGGTTTTGCTATTACTGAGCATAACTCCTTGAGAACTCTTGGATGTATGCCATCGGGGCCAGGTGCCTTATTTACATTAATTTTTTCAAGTCACTTATGAACTTCTTCCTCAGTTAACCAATTGGTCATTAATATGGAGGTTGTGGCTTCCTCCTATGGCGCAACTATTGAACTTGATTCTTCCCTGGTAAACACAGAGGCAAAGAATTTGTTTAATACCTCTGCTTTTTCCTTATCTCCAATAATCTGCCTACCCATCTCCCACTGAAAGGGTCCTATATTTTCTTTTCTCATTTTTTTGTTATTAAGGTACTTAAAGAACTTTTATGGGTTGACCTTACTTTCTATTGCAATCCTTTATTCATTATCCATTTTTGCTAATTTAGCTGCCCTTTTGCAATTTTTGTTACATTCCTTATAATTCTGATACGATGTCTCTGTCCCTTCTGACTTAAAGAATCTAAACGCCTTCCTCTTCTTGTCCATTTCCCCCCCTACCTGTTTATTTAGCCACATTGGTTTTGACTTATTTCTTTTATACTTATTACCCAAGGGTATACACTGATAAGTGTGCTTTTCCAACAATGTTTTAAAGACTGCCCATTTATCTGCTACATTTTTCCCTGCAAAAACATAAGACCATTGTATTACTACTAGATTAGACCTCAGTTTATTAAAACCTGCCTTTCTAAAGTTTAAAGTCTTTGTTGAACCCAAGTAATCTGTTTTTTGATCATTTATTTCAAATGAGACCATGTTATGATCACTGTTACCCAAATGTTCCAGGACTTGAATATTTGTTATTACTTCTATATTGTTTGATATGACCAAATCCAGAACTGCCCCTCTCCTGGTTGGTTCCTCAATAATTTGGGTCATATAAGTATCTTTAAGCACCCCCAAAAACCTGTTTCCTTTTGTTGTAACGCTAATCTCATTGCCCCAGTCTATGTCTGGATAATTAAAATTCCATAATGTTATCCTACAGTATTGTGCAAATATTTACTAAGCACTTTATTATCATAATGATGTTGCTAAGCACTGAAGTTAGAACTTATATTGATATATTTTTATTTTCTACTAACATTATATGTATTGCCATGTGATATATACAACAAACATTATCACTCAGCAAACACATTAATCTACTATATATTATATTCTCACGTGTGACTTGTCAAAGAATGTAAATGATACATAACAACTTATAGACATTGTATCTGAACGTACACAATAACAATAGGGAGGTGATAGAAACTTTTTAGTCGTGTGAATGTTATATTATCACCTAGGTTGTAGTGGTAACCTAACATGCATGAGCTAATGAATGTTAGGTACAGATCATTAAACCATGAACATTTGTGTGTACATTTAATTCACACGAGTAACTATAGTTTAGTGTTATTAGTAAACGTTCAACACATACGTAGCTAAGTGACGCCAATGATAAAAGCAACATTATTATGTTGGTTTATATTATTTCTGGTAGAAATACATGCATCACACAAAAACTAAAACACACACACACAGTACAGGTATGTTGCTGAAATGTGTGCGTATGCAAATGTCTACTTCATTTATGTTCATATGTTGACAGTAGTTATAAAAGATCATGATCATTATGAATAACTAACGTGAATGAAATTAAAATTGTATTAACTACATTGTGATTGTGTTGAATGATTTAGGAAAAGTTGAGAATCCAAAGAACTATACTTTGGAATGGTGTTAACATTTTGACAAATGTTAGATGTACGTCAAATCAACACACATCTTTCACTTATACATACACATGTGACAATGTAGTAATCAACATGAAGATGAAGTGAGAGAATAAATAATCACATACATTGCAATGTTAATGATGTTGACCACATTTGGGTATTTTCATACAAACATGCATTGAGTGTTAACATCGCTCATGTGCATGAATGGATGTTGTTACGTTGCCAAAATTAAATGTTATGTAATGTACGTAATTATTTGAAAACACACTGCACTATAACCACCAAGTGTAGATAAACGCACGGACAAAATACAGAAACGACATCTTTCAATTGTCACATCTTTTTCATTACGTTCTCTTTATACATCCTGTAACTATACCTGTATCGAGGTTTGCACATCTTATTACAGATGTCAATTCAAATACATACCATGAGCAGTCCTTGGAGTGATAGACCTTGAAAAAGAAAACATGAATGAATATAAATCATTGTCATGACATGTTCATTAATGTACGCAATACACAGAAGTGACAATTTTGTATGTGATATGAAACAAAATCTAGAATACGTCAAATATGATCTTAAATACACAATAGTCTACACATCATTGTGACACACATATCATACTCCAAAAGAAAAATTGTATGTAACCATACTGCACTAGCTATTGGCTATCGACATAGTAGGTTTATTGTGTATGCATAACCAAAAAGAGCATGTACAGAAAATATAGATTTACACTGGCGACACACTTTATTCGAGCTCGGCTAGTCCCACGAATTCGGGTATACCCGGGTGTATTGAGGTTTGTGACTATTTTCTGCCCGAGTGCATTGAGGTATTTTTCAGGCAGGGATTGAAGCATTTTATTCCCGCTGGCTGCAATACTGCACAGTACATATATATATACTGCATTACAATTCATGAATTTATGCCATCTGGTAGACACACGAAGCATTGCAGCCTATTAAATCCTAATCATTATCATTTAACAGATCAGCCGCCCATCAGCCAGGCATGAACCCAGGCTGGGAAGGCAAATGCAACGGGGCTTGTCAGAGGTGAGGAGCGGCGCATTCCAGGTATCTGCCAGGTACATACCGGGTATTTGCTCGAATAAAGTGTGTCGGTGCAGTAGTACACATTATTTCCTCACGTACACACAACACCTTTTAGTGGTAAGAAGTATAATACAACCTGTTGATGAATGGCATACCGGTGCCACATGCAATTGTCCACACAGCAGAGAAGAGATAGGTGTGAGAACCATATTGTATTGTATTGTATGTCTTTATTTATATAGCACCATTAATCTACATAGCGCTTCACAGTAATAATACATGTGGTAATCAAATAAATAACAGATAATATAAATAACAGATCATGGGAATAAGTGCTTTAGACATAAAAGTAATATAAGGAAGAGGAGTCCCTGCCTCGAGGAGCTTACAGTCTAATTGGTAGGTAGGTAGAACGTACAGAGACACTAGGAGGGAGTTCTGGTAAGTGCGTCTGCAGGGGGCCAAGCTTTATGTATCATGTGTTCAGAATATTCACAGTGCTATTCATATGCTTCTTTAAGCAAGTGTGTCTTAAGGTGGGTCTTAAAGGTGGATAGAGAGGGTGCTAGTCGGGTACTGAGGGGAAGGGCATTCCAGAGGTGTGGGGCAGTCAGTGAAAAAGGTTTAAGGCGGGAGAGGGCTTTAGATACAAAGGGGGTAGAAAGAAGACATCCTTGAGAAGAACGCAAGTCTGGATGGTGCATAACGAGAAATTAGGGCTGAGATGTAAGGAGGGGCAGAAGAGTGTAAAGCTTTAAAAGTGAGGAGAAGAATAGAGTGTGAGCTGCGGGATTTGATCGGAAGCCAGGAGAGGGATTTCATGAAGGGAGATGCTGAGACAGATCTAGGAAAGAGTAGAGTGATTCTGGCAGCAGCATTTAGGATAGATTGTAGGGGAGACAAGTGAGAGGCAGGAAGGCCGGACAGCAGGAGGTTACAGTAATCAAGACGGGAGAGAATGAGGGCCTGAGTCAGAGTTTTAGCAGTCGAGCAACAGAGGAAAGGGCGTATCTTTGTTATATTGCGGAGGAAAAAGCGACAAGTTTTAGAAATGTTTTGAATGTGAGGGGCGAATGTGAGAGAGGAGTCGAGTGTGACCCCTAGGCAGCGTGCTTGGGCTACTGGGTGAATGATTGTAGTTCCAACAGTAATGTGAAGGAGGTAGTAGGGCCAGGTTAGGGAGGAAGTATGAGGAGCTCTGTTTTAGCCATGTTGAGTTTAAGGCGGCGGAGGGCCATCCAGGATGATATAGCAGAGAGACATTCAGAAACTTAGGTTTGTACAGCAGGTGTAAGGTCGGGTGTTGAAAAGTATATTTGTGTGTCGTCGGCATAGAGGTGATAATAAAACTCAAAAGATGTTATTAGGTCACCTAGAGAGGGTGTGTACAGAGAAAAGAGAAGAGGTCCCAGGACAGAGCCCTGGGGTACTCCCACAGAGAGATTAGTAGAGGAAGAGGAGGTGTTAGCAGAAGAGACACTGAAAGTACGATGGGAGATTTAAGAAGAGATCCAGGATAGAGCTTTGTTCCGAATACCAAGAGTATGGAGAATGTGAAGGAGAAGAGGGTGGTCCACTGTGTCAAATGCTGCAGAGAGGTCGAGTAATATGAGCAGAGTGTAATGACCTCTGTCTTTGGCAGCATGGAGGTCATCAGTTATTTTAGTGAGGGCTGTTTCCATAGAGTGAGCAGTGCGGAAGCCAGATTGTAGAGGGTCATGGAGAGAATAGGTGTTGAGAAAATGGAGCAAGCGAGAGAATACAAGACGTTCAAGGAGTTTTGAGGCAAAAGGCAGGAGGGAGACAGGTCGATAGTTGGAAAGACAGGTAGGGTCAAGCTTGCTGTTTTTGAGTAATGGTATGACTGTTGCATGTTTGAAGGAGGATGGAAAGGTTCCAGAGCAGAGGGAGGAGTTAAAAATGTGTGTGAGCGTAGGGATTATAGTAGGAGCAAGAGGTTTTAGGAGATGTGAGGGAATGGGGTCAAGAGGGCAAGTGGTACAGGGAGAAGAGGCGATCAACAGCGACACATCCTCCTCTGAGACAGTGGAAAAAGAGTCAAGGAAGGCAGGAGGAGAGTTAGGAAGAGGTGTAGGATGGGAGGAAGAAACAGACGGGATGTTCTGTCGTATGGATTCCACCTTTTCCTTAAAATAGTCAGCAAAGTCCTAAGCAGAGATGGAGGAAGGAGAGGCAGCTGAGGGTGGTTTGAGTAGAGTATAAAGACAGAGAACAGTCGGCGTGGTTTAGACTTGTGCATGTTGATTAGTGAAGAAAAGTAGGCTTGTTTAGCTTGCGAGATTGCAGAGTTGAAACAGGACAGCATAAATTTGTAGTGAAGGAAGTCTGAGACTTCCTCCAGAGGCATTCAGAGTTACGAGTGGAGGAATGCAGCATGCGCATGTGGAAATTTAGCCAGGGTCTAGGGTTAGAAGGGCGAGTGCGGCAGAGAGAAAGCGGGGCATGTAGACCAAGAGACGAGAACAAGACAGAGTTGTAGTTCCTGACCAGGTTGTCAGGGTCTGTCGCAGAGCTGAGAGAGGAGAGGGAGGAGCATAAAGTGGACTCAAAGTCAGGTAAGTGAATAGAGCGCAGGTTTCTGCAGAACTGGGGGGTAGATGGAGGTGGAGAAGGGGAGAAGCGAGATAGAGAGGATGAGATGAGATGAGATGATGGTCAGAGAGAGGAAAAGGGGAAATGGAGAAATTGGAGAGAGAGAAGTTTTTAGTGAAAACCAGGTCTAAGTAGTGGCCATCCTTGTGGGTGCTGGCTGCAGACCACTGTTGAAGGCCAACAGAAGAGGTTAGAGAAAGAAAGCGGGAAGCCCAGGGGAGAGAGGGGTCATCAATGTGGCAATTGAAGTCCCCAAGGAGAAGAACAGGGGAGTCTGAGGAGAGAAAGAAAGAGAGCCAGGATTCAAAGTGAGAGAGAAAGGCAGAAGGGGGATGAGTAGAGGTAGGTGGGCGATAGATGACCGCCACATGGACAGGGAGAGGAGAGAAGATCTGGACAGTGTGAGCCACAAAGGAGGGAAAAGCAAGAGATGAAGGCATAGGAAGGGTGCGGTAATGGCAGAGGGGGGAGAGCAGGAGCCCCACGCCTCCACCCCTGCCATCAGTGCGCGTAGTGTGGGAGAAGGAAAGGCCACCATAGGAGAGGGCAGCTTCCAGAGCAGTGTCAGACTGAGTGACAAGTGTAAAACAAAAAATGTGAGGCGCTTCTAAATAGAGAAAAAACTGTGAATAACACTGTGAACAATTATACAAAAGTGCTCATATGTGATAAAAAATAAATAAAATGGTGAACTTTGCTGTCCAACCCTCTGTGGAGGAGATCCAGTCCTCCTGTCATGGAATGGTGGAGAGAAGCTTGTGGGGAGCGCAGATAACACCACATACAGGGAGAAAAATATAAATATATAGTGTAGTGTGTTTAAACAATTTAAACACTGGAAAAGCAATTCACAATTGAGGACTCACACTTTCCCAGTGAAGTATAGGCAATGGATACAACAATGTAGACCCAGTCAGTGGATGGTATCAGGAATCAGCAACACATTCCCTCGGTGTGAAAAGATACTTAGTGCAACAATGTATGTACCAGTTAAGTGTTTATCAAAGCAACAATCATTGCACTTACATTAGGCACAATGTGCATATACACATAACAAAATCAATGCGCAGCTCTTTCGTGTCACCAGCCCTGCTCCCGAGATAGCGTCGTGTCACTTCCAGTCGCTCAGTGACGTCACTTCCGGTCGGGCTCGATCGAGATGGTAAAATCGCCGGGTGGCAGGGGGGATGCTGGATGATGTCTCAGGCTTCTGCAGGTTCAACTCTACGCGTTTCGCTGGCTTAGCAGCTTCATCAGGAGTTCAATCTTGAGGTCGGGTCACAGGCTACTTCTGCCCCAGCTGAACCCGACCTCAAGATTGGCCAAAAGAAACACTTAACACTTTGATAAACACTTAACTGGTACATGCATTGTTGCACTAAGTGTGTTATCTTTTCACACCGAGGGAATGTGTTGCTGATTCCTG
Organism: Ascaphus truei; assembly: GCF_040206685.1. NCBI lineage: Eukaryota > Metazoa > Chordata > Amphibia > Anura > Ascaphidae > Ascaphus > Ascaphus truei. The sequence goes on along the minus strand of NC_134484.1, from coordinate 401,054,822 downwards.
ATGCCATCTACTGACTGGGTCTACATTGTTGTATCCATTGCCTATACTTCACTGGGAAAGTGTGAGTCCTCAATTGTGAATTGCTTTTCCAGTGCTTAAATTGTTTAAACACACTACACTATATATTTATATTTTTCTCCCTGTATGTGGTGTTATCTGCGCTCCCCACAAGCTTCAAACTGAGTGAGCCAGGTCTCAGTTATAGCAAATAGGAGCAGAGAGTGAGAGAGAAAAAAGTCATGTACAGAGAGGAACTTGTTAGAAAGGGAGCGAGCATTCCAAAGGGCACAGGAGAAAGGGAGAGAGGAGGGAGGGTGGCAGGGGATGGGTATGAGGTTGGAGGGGTTTACACCAGAAGGAGTAGAGGTTGCAATTGGCAGGCGAGGACGAGCGCATGTAGGAATAAGGCAGGGACCAGGATTGGGAGAGATATCCCCAGAAGCAAGGAGGAGAAGCATGGATAGAAAGAGGATGTGTGAGGATGATTTGTAGGAGTGTTTTTTAGTGCAGGGGATATAGCTTTGTGGTGTGAGAGGACGCAGGTAAGAAAGGAGTTCATGTGAACTGAGAAGTGGGGAAGGAAGGAGAGATGGAGATATATGAATAGAGTTAGAAACATAAGGAGACTGGTGGAAGGAAGTGCATAATTTGAGAAGTGTAGTCACAGCAAATATAAATGGTAAAGGCAGCCTCACAGCAGTAATGATGCAATATGGTATAGATGATTCCCTCCTTTCCAGCGTAGTTCAAATGCAGGAATCAGCGCCAGTTGGGTGTTCACTTCTTCTTCACTTCTTTTGAACTTCCTTTTAAACTTCAGTTGTTCAGTAGAATTGTTCAGTAGTCCTCCCACTTATAATGTGCCACTTGGATATGTGCTGCAGGCAGACTAGCTGTTCTGACACAGTTTATATGGGCCTAAAAAGTCACCTGACAGTGTGGTTCTGTCTGCTTAATTAGCACATCTGCGACACATTCAAACAGATGGTTTTCTACACAGGGTGTTCCCTGCCTAGGTGTCAAATCTTAATTCAATTAACAGTTGAAGCAGACAGGATTCAGACATGGGATATTACCTAAGATTGTTTCAGTTGCATATACTGACATACACACAGCAAAGAGTTGAAGCAGACAGGATTCAGATATGGGATATTACCTGAGGAGAGAAGATGATTTTTGTTAGGGTAAGGGGTCCTTCCTTTTAAACTTTTTAAAATTCATCTGTTTCCTAAGTGAATGGTATTTGGACACATGTATTTATAATTACAATGAATTAATACATCTATGTAGTACTATGAACATATATGTATTTGCTTACATGAAAAATATGTGTTTATGACATTCCAACGTGTCTCCACACCACAGGCTGTTTGCTCAGTGTCAGCTGATAAATTTACGGGATGCTCCTCCTCCAAGCCCTGACGTATGTCGGTTTCTAAATTATTGCGGAGTGCCAGATGGTGCAAAATGCAACATGCAATTATAATATCTGACACTTTAGCAGGCTTATATTGAAGTGCCCCACCAGTTCTATCTAAACACCTGAATCGTGTTTTCAGAAGCCCAAATTTCCTCTCTATGATGGATCGTGTAGATATATGTGCCACGTTATACCTCTCCTCTGCTTCACATTGAGGGTTTGTCACCGGGGTCATCAGCCACGGCCTAATTCCGTATCCTCAGTCACCTAAAATCCATTGTGCACAAATATGATACAATTTGTGTTAACATTATTATATTCAACAGTTCATAGAAAACCAAGAGTTGTTTGTTAATACATATGTACTCACCCACCAGCCAACCAGGTCCAAAATAGCCTTCTTCGAAAGCATGGAAGACTGATGAGTTTCTCAGGATAGAAGAATCGTGACTGGAACCAGGGAATTTGGCTACCACATGCATAATCTTCATCGTGGCATCACATACCACCTGTACATTCAGGGAATGGTAGTGCTTACGGTTGCGGTAAGCATGCTCACTCTGACTAGGCAGGACCAAAGCAACATGGGTGCAATCTATTGCACCCATCACACATGGTATCCCGGCTATGGCATAAAAGCCATTCCTCACTTCCAGCCACTCTGTGTGCTCTGTAGGTAAATGAATATAATTCCTAGCGCGTCTATTCAGTGCACATAGAAACTGGGTAAAGGCCCTCGCAGAGGGAATGTAGATTGCGAGACCCCGCCCACTATGCCCACAGTTGTCTGGAATGACGCGGAAGCAAGATAATGTAATGAGCACAGCATTTTAACAAGCCCAGGGACTGCACGACCTCTGGCTGTCACAAAATCTAAATCTCCCTGTATCTCTTCATAAAGAGCTAAGATTGCTGCTGAACTCAAACGATAGCGACTTATAATCTCCTCCTCACTCATCCCATCTAACATGGTTCTCTCCCTGTACAAATGAGGACGAGGCACAACTTCTCTCCTCTCTCTTCTCCTCGCATCTCCTTGCACTCTCCCTCGCCCTCTCTCTCTCCCTCTCTCTCACCTCTCCGCGTTCCTGTCCCTGTCTCTGTCCCTGTCCCTTCCTTGGCCTGTGACATCCTGACCCTCAGCTAGCCTCTCCTCCAATACAATCTTCCTCCGTCTCATAAACATTCATATCATTTTCAGGTCTGTAACTGTCAATGCGCAGGTAATTAGCCTCCTTTAAATACCTATGTGATGATGTCAGGTGACTTGATGAAGTGCAAGGTGTTACATTAACATATCCAAGTAGTTAACTCCAAACGGGTATCCAGTACGAATTAAAAGGATTATTTATGTGTGTTCACCAGGCAATCATGATATTTGACAATGATGTAACGTTAAGGTTTGTACAACCATTTATTCGCAAGTATTTATGGAATGTGTAATGCATGTACCACTTCTGAACGCAACACTCAGTCATCTCATTAGGATACAACCATGACATTGACGTTGAAAAAGTACGTTGCAACATGTCTAATTTCGCATGTTATTGTCACATGTTCACATGAACTAATTGTAATGTGCATATGCAGAATTTTATGCCATCAGGATACTTGCTATTGATTATGTTTCAATCGTGTAAAAATGAGTAACTATTATAGATCTGTGTATAACTTAGCATGAAGTGATTATAATGCATTGTGTACAATGTAAACATGCAATGTTATTGAGTGTCCAATTGCGGACGTCATCAAAAGAGGGAGGTCACAAAGTACATGTAAACATGAAAACAAACAGCTACATTTACATTTGATCATGCGTTACACATTCAAAGCATTCTATAATGTATACCAACATTACTATACTCTGGATCTGTTAGATGTGTGAAATCTGTTACATCATATAATAATTTGAAGCACACTTAAGTAACATGTTTCATATTATGTGACCTCTTCCTTTAAGAGTTTACTATAGGAGATTACCTTGACACATCATAACATTAAGACTAATGTGACACGCAAATCATCATAACATAGAAAAGTACAATGTTCTGCCAATAATAAACGTAAGCGGTGAAACGATGAAGTGAATGATATCGACACTGTAATGCCAAGCACATTTGGATTATGAGCAATAGAACGTAAACACTCCTATAAAGTTATAAGTCCCCGCTCCATTGACTCCATTGATGTAAAGATGAGCTATTTTTTCTAAGTGCCGTCCCGGCAACCTTGCCGATCCTTCTCCCCTCCAACTTGCCAACTTTAGTTGGCAGGACAAATTGCCGTAGAAATCTCCATTTTTGAGTGCCGAACAACACCGATAAGCTGATCGGGGCTACTAGAATACAGCTGATTTCAAAAAATGCCGAAAAGTGACAATAAGTGTGTTATCGGCAGCCGCATGCCGATAAATTTTTATCGGGAAGACAAAATGCCGATTTTGACCACTTATCGGCGCTTACTGTATCTCAAATCCAATTTTTGCAGAAAGCCTTATCGGCGCTTACTGCATGAGGCCCTAGATCACACTGCAAGGCCTAGAGACTATCTGTATGTGGGACACTCCAGCTGGATACCACCCACACAGAGGCGGACTCATCGTGGATGACATCGCTGGATCGGCGGATCCCATCGTTCTTCCAGTCGGCGCGCTGGAGCACTTGGCAGGTACCTACATCACTAAATGCACCAACCAAGTAACACACCATAGTGGCAGCACTGACCACATATAGGGGTGGGGTTTAGACTCTTATGGACACGAGGGTGGTTGAGTGCCCGAGGGCTCCTTCAGGTACTTTGGACATGTGTGGGGTAACACGGTGGTAGGAAAGGCCATGCATGACTGTATGGTTAGCTGTAAGCAGTAGTATTGTTATCATTGTCATTGCATATATGCCCAACAGTAAAGTGCTATTGTTTTATTGCATCAGTGTGTGTTGTACATATATGTTCCTGCACAGGGTTATTCCAAACAGTTGGGATCCCGCACAGGTGTAAGTGCTGTCACATATCGAATCAGGTACACCCAGGCTCCCCACGGCGGAGGTTCAGGTCTCCTGCGAGCCACATGTAACGCATACACACACACCGTAGGCGCCTTATCTCCCAGGGAGTGGAGGAAAGTGCGCAACATTGGTAAAATAAATGTTGGAATAGGTGATCTTAATAGACTTCTGAAATTAAGGAAAGAGACCAATATAGTAAAGTACTGTTTGGTATATTGATATCACACAATGGTGAAGTTCTACTCACAGTGTAGCAGAAGTTACAGTCATGTCAGATAACAATCCAAGAACTGCAGTAGAAGCCGCAGATATCAACGTCTCTGTCTTGATGTTGAGATGGATCAGCTGTGGCCTGCGATGGAAAAACCCCCACAAGAACAGGCGTTTCTGTCCTGATGTCCAAGCATTGTAGATCAGCTGTACGCTGTGATGAAAGCCATGGGTGTTGGTATCTTTACTTCACTGTTATGGCAGTGTAGATTAGCTTTTAGAGCCGCGCTGGTACCCACAAATATTGGCGTCTCTACGCTGTAGCAGCGTAGGTCAGCTGTTTATGCCCTTAGATCTGATTTTCGCGCTGTTTCCTCTCTCTGTTCCTCCCATCAGCTGTTACTGATGTCACTGAGGTTCAGACGAGATAATAGTAATCATACATATCCAGCAGCCGTTATCCGACCATTTATCGGTTTGAATAATGTACTATAGTGCATGGTGGTCTGAGATGGTCCTCTACCGATATAAGTCTGCTGCAGCAAATTTTGAAAGGATTTCGGAGAGATCTCGAAAACCAATTTGAGAAATGGTCAGATAACGGCCACTGCATCTGTATAGCTAAAAGTCTGCTTGTAGAAATAGCTTTCTATTGGAATTGATTACTATCTATGATAGCATGGATATAGGATATGGATAGCAAGCAGATTTTACGCGTTTCATCTTAGGTCAGACTTCTTCAGACTTTTGTGGGTCCCAGCGCAGCTCTATCAGCTAATCTCCATGCCATAACAGTTAAGTAAAGATACCAACACCTGTGGCTTTCATCACAGCGTACAGCTGATCTACACTGCTTAGACATCAGGACAGAAATGCCGGCTCTTGTGGTTTTTTTCCATCGCAGGCAACAGCTGATCCATCTCAGCATTAAGACAGAGACGTTGATATCTGTGGCTTCTACTTCAGTTCTTGGATTGTTGTCCGACATGACTAACTTCTGCTATACTGTGAGTAGCACTTCACCAATATAACTAACAGTACTTTACTATATTGGTCTCTTTCCTTTATTTCAGAAGTCTATTAAGATCACCTATTCCAACATTAATTTTACCAATATACTGGGACTTGATATTCATATATTGTCTAGGTTTTGCATCTAATGTTACCTTTTCCATATATATGTATATAGCAAACACAAATATTACTTGTGAGCACATTCACATGTCTATGTGTTAAAGAAGATCTTCATCTCCATTATCCAGGCATGATAAAGGTCTGTTTTTCAGAACATATTCTAACTGGTTGTCAGACAGACAGCAGTTTTTAGGCTGCATCTGGACCTCAAGTTACGGCACTTTATTCACTTAAGTATTGTAATTGTACAGTATATTATTTTGTATTTTGACACCAGCGCTATTTGCACTAACCAGTTACCTACATCAGCGGTGCACAAACTGGGGGGGGGGGGCGCACGCTTCTCAAAGGCACTAAAATTAAGTGCCGTGGGAGCTGCAGGGCCTCTGTGAACCTAACTTACCTTGGCTCCGACGGCTTCTCACAAAATGCCGCCGCACGGTCATGTGACGTCACGTCGCTATGGCAACGTGACATCATGACGCCGGAGCAGGGGTGAAGGGGGCGCGGAGGTGAGGGGACCGCCGGCAGGGGAGCGCAGGGAAAAAAGTTTGCGCCCCCTGACCTACATACAGCCATACATTAATTCATTGTCTGTCTGTCTGTCCGTCAATAAAATTTGATAAATTGTAAAAAATATATAAACTGTACAGAAAATAAAAAAAGACACAAACAGGAGGAATAAACAAGATGGCCTGAAAAGTGACGGCAATACATAGGAACACATTAAAAGTGATCTAAACTGGCTATAAATAAAAAATATGAAAATTAAATGTTGCATACCCAAAACAATTACAGCACATTGCTTGCTCCGTGAAAAATATGGAAATGACATGCCACCAGTGTATCAGCCCTTGAGTCCTCAATGCTACAGTATATGCTCTAAAATTCTGACACGTAGCAATGTGCATCATTCTTCAGTGTGGCATTTAATGAGCAAGTTGGTCTGAAAAGAGTGATTAACTGGAATATTTAAAGATATCTCTGTCAGTTTATCATAAGTGCAGACTTGGGTACAATTTTTCTATCCAATTTTGTTTTAAGCAATTACTTTTTTTCCCTGTAGTCTTATCTACTCACTTATACTATTCTATTGGGATGTACTTCTGCTCTTGAGCTATAGTTTTGTGGACAGAAGGATGTAGATTAGGCAGAGCATGTTTCACTAATTTTATTTGATGAGGTTTTTAAAAAAAATATTAAATATATAGTACAACGAAAGCTGTCAAACAACATAAGCAAAAGACTCAGCTGTACTGTACAGTATGTGCATGTTTCCTGTATTATTAACCACACAAATCTTTCTATGACATGTTCAATTGCACTTTTAATTATGAATATAATTAATTTTAATGCATAATAAAATAAATATTGAATTAAAATATATTTTACTTTGTAAGTACATCATTTTTTTCCATGGTTGGTATTTAAATATACAGTAAAAGAGGTTAGTACACAACTGTAAACATTAATTTGTATTCTTGACAGAATTATTATTGTCTTCCTTATTAAGATAAATGAGATTTTAAAAAGTCCATAGAACTATGTTGTTACTATTTAAAAAAAATTAGTGTGTAGATCAGTGTGTTTGTCTTCTTTGTCCTGTTTCCTCCTGGATTTCCCCCCCTGTATGGGGGAGTATTTGTTTGGGTAGCTGCATCTTGATAGTGTCCTATGCAATATGCTTTGTTTATGAGACTTGTTTGCTCTCTTTCCATTAAATTGTTTTGTATTTGGCCACTATTAGTGTCACAGCTGTTTATGAGTACTGTAGGTACTCTCTTATTTTTGTATTTGACTATGGTTTAGGGAGACTTTATATCTGCGTGCACCACTCTTTTTCCTCATATATATAGTAGAAGTGCTGATTGACTCTAGATTCTGAATGTCTCAAGCCTGGGCATGTGCCATTAAACAACTGAGAACTGCAAAAAAATACCGGTTCTCAAATATTAAGAGAAAGGTGAGGGAGAAAGTAGCAGATGCACGTAGTCATACATCGGGGACAGGAGGAGGTTCATCAAGAGCACTTCAGCTGATACCAATAGAGAAAAGGCTGAGCTCTACCCTCTACCCTAAGGGTCTCTATGAGATGGATGGGGGACCATGACATCGGACCAATAGTGTCCAATGAGGAGGTAGGTGAGTATGATGACATTATGTAAGGTTCTAATATTTGTTTGTAACAATACAGCATTTTTAAGTCGTGTGGTATCCTCTAAAGCTCACTTTCAGTAAGAACATGATCAAATTGAAACAGTAATTGTATGTAAATGTTGGGGCTTATTATGTTCATAGTGAATTTCAAGGCACCATTACCCAATTGCATGCTTTTATTCTTCTCTTCAACACCAACATTTTCAATTTAAAATTCACTCACCAATTTCACCATCATCACATACACTTTCTAGACTTGTGCCTTTATATTGGTCTGGATCTCAAAGTTCACAAAGACACATATCGCAAACCTCATTCCAAAAATATCCTCTTACTGTACATGCCTCTGGCTGTCATAGCTCCAATTTATTTACAGTCGTTCCCTACGAACAGTTCCTGCGTTTACGCAGGAACTGTTCAACGATGGAAGACTTTGAGGATAGGTCACATGAATTTACACAGAGATTCCTGAGTAGAGATTATAATCCTAAAATAGTACAAGAAGCATATGAAAATGCTAGAGCAAAATCAAGAGAGGACCTGATAGGTCTTTCTAATTATTCTAATACATATAACTGCAATTCCAACAGATCCATCAGAAATGAGAGACATGGTAGTAACACTACAAGTATTAATCATGATCCTCCTTTTTTCATCACACAGTATAGCAGCCAGGCTAATATAGTTCAATCTATTATCAGAAAACATTGGAATATTTTAAAAACAAATCCTCTATTAAGAGATTTGGTTTCTGTGGATCCAAGGTTTGTTTTAAAAAAAACCCCACAAATCTTGGGTAATACTAATAAAGACTAATACTACTAAGACCAAGACTTATAACAAATACCAAAGGCCACAATGCTTTCACCAAAACACTGTTTCCTGGCTGCTATCCGTGTGGCAAATGCAAAGTGTGTCAACATGCCCAAAAAACTAAAATATTTACAAACAATGAGAAAACCAAAGAATTTTGGATTTTATCTTTTGTCACATGTAACAGTGATCACGTGGTTTACATGATCACGTGTGGATGTGACAAAAGATAAATTGGCTTAACAACCAGAGCATTCAAAATTAGAATGCTCGAACACATGAGAAATATTACCAGTTTGGATATTACACATCCAGTCTCCAATCATTTTAAATCATGCCAAAAATGGCAGTTTATCACACTTCAAATGTGTCATCTTGGAACAAATTAAACCTCATGTTAGAGGGGGAGATACAGTAGATTCAAGGTTTTAAACCAAAGAGAAGCATTTTGGATATTCACTATGGGCACACTGATACCACGGGGTCTGAACACAAAGTGGGATCTGAGGTTTTTTCTTTAGCCTCACACTCTGTGGACAACCATATCATTGTGCCCTGGTTGGTATATCCATCTCACTTGGGGTTCTTCATGCTTATCTCCCATAGCTGCCTCAGTTATCTGGTGTGTTCTTTTTATTCTGTGACAGTCAATCTTCAAGATAGAGTTAATGCAAGTTGGGTTAATATTTCTCCATCCGGCATTTGTTATGCTAAATGCAATGAGGATGGACCAACATGAATATATATTATCTATTAACCATTTCTTCTGACTATGCTATTACTGTTTCATTTTGGTCTAACATTACTTTATTGTCCAGATATGTTTTTTATTCATGTATTTTGATTGTGTGGCTTAACTTCTATATTTGTCCATTCATACATTTGATATTGTATGTTTGTGAATTTCAAGCCATGTGTGTATAGTAATAGCAACACTTGATATACAATAGCTAAGTTACAATTTTGTGAAATGGATTAGTTACAATTGTTTCTATTACTCCATTAATATATTGGATCATCACTTTTTACAATTCTGTGATATATAATGAAACGCTGTTTATTTACAGCATACATATACAAGTTAGGTATATGACTCATTTGATATGTTATAAACTATTTTTTCTACCCCTGCAAACTTATGTGTATTAAATTGGCTACAATAGTGTTCACATTATGAGCTATATGTGTCCCATGTCCTATTGAGTTTGTCTTGTTATCTAATATATGTTGTACAGGTTTTTCACTTGATTATATCATTGGAGGAGAGGTTTAAATAGTATCCTCCCCCCTCTGCAAACTATACTCCTTGAGAAAGACCAGTTGTTGGTTGAAACACGTGGGAGGAGGTTCCTTTTTTGTTTCTGGGCCATATACGTTTTATGTAGACCAATAAATATATTTTTTAATCTTTTTCGCTGGTGAGTCTTGATCTTTGTCAGGAGCGGTAGGACTGCTGATCTTTTTTTACCTTCTTCGCCACTTAAAAGAGGTTTGTTCGAGGATATAAAAGTAATTAACGAGTCACATGAAAGATAATAATGAAAACAAGTGACTATCCGGCGCCTCCAGAAGTATTAATAGTCAAAGACAGTATATGAATTCAGCAGATATGAATAATAAAACCATATAGTAATGTCCTGACAAAAACATCTGTGGTCAGATGGGACAAGCAAACAGTGAAAGAAAGGCAAACAGATAAGCCTTTGCTCTTAAGCAGAAATGCTTTTAAGTAGAAATCTTTAAAGTAGTATGGAGGTTTAAAAAAGGAAGTTGGGACCATTGATCTGCTTCTCATCTCATCTCATCTCTTGTCTTTTCTCAGGTAAAAACATCTCAAATTGTCTGTGTGTCCTGCAATCCTCATAGCCTGCTGTCTATTTAGCTAATTTTAGTTCAATTTAGGTAAAAACATCTCAAATTTTCTGTGTGTCCTGCAATCCTCATACCCTGCTGTCTATTTAGCTAATTTTAGTTCAATTTAGGTAAAAACATCTCAAATTGTCTGTGTGTCCTGCAATCCTCATACCCTGCTGTCTATTTAGCTAATTTTAGTTCAATTTAGGTAAAAACATCTCAAATTGTCTGTATGGAAATCATCCCCCTATTGCCTTAATTTAATTCATCTTTCACACTTGTGCAAGACAACACCCACCTTTGAAAAACAATTTGGTTTAACTACCCTCACATGTGCTAATTAAGTTTGTTGTACCAACCAGGTGACTTTCTAAATGTATATAAGTAAACTTACAACAGCCATTGCTGCTTGCAGCCTTTGCTCTTAAGCAGAAATGCTTTTAAGTAGAAATCTTTAAAGTAGTATGGAGGTTTAAAAAAGGAAGTTCAAAAAGAAGTGGAAAAAGTGGACACAATCTACTGCTTCTGCTTCCTGCATTTGAACTACGCTGGAAAGGAGGTTATCATCCCACACTGCACATCTCAACACATTACTATTGCTGTGATGCCACCTTTACTTTTTATATTTACTGTAACCTCACTTATTTTCAAATTATGCACTTCCTTCCACCAGCCTCATCATGTCTCTAACTCTATTCATATTTCGCCATCTCTCCTTACTTTACCACTTCTCAGTTCACATGAACTCCTCTCTTACCTGCGCCCTCTGTCACCACACAGTTATGCCGCCTGCACTAAAACACACCCCTACAAATCATCCTCACACATTCTCTTTCTGTCCATGCTTCTCCTCCTTGCTTCTGGGGATATCTCTCCCAATCCTGGTCCCTGCCTTATTTCTACTTGCTCTCGTCCTCGCCTTCCACATGCAACTTCTTGCCTGGTGGCATGGGTGGAGGCGTGGGGCTCCTGCTCTCCTCTCTCTGCCGTTACAGAACAGTTTCTATTCCCCCCTCTCTTGCTTTTCCCTCCTTCGAGGCTCACACAGTCCAGATCTTCTCTCCTCTCCCGGTCCATGTGGCGGTCATCTATCGCCCACCTTCCTCTACTCATCCCCTTTCTCCCTTTCTCTCTCACTTTGAATCCTGGCTCTCTTTCTTTCTCTCCTCAGACTCCCCTGTTCTTCTCCTTGGGGACTTCAACTGTCACATTGATGACCCCTCTCTCCCTTGGGCTTCCCGCTTTCTTTCTCTAACCTCTTCTTTTGGCCTTCAACAGTGGACTGCAGCCAGCACCCACAAGGATGGCCACTACTTAGACCTGGTTTTCACTAAAAACTTCTCTCTCTCCGACTTCTCCATTTCCCCTTTTCCTCTCTCCGACCATCACCTCATCTCATTTTCTCTCTCTCGCTTCTCTCCATCTCCATCTCGCCCTCTTTTTTGCAGAAACCTGCGCTCTGTTAACCTACCAGCTCTTGATTCCACTTTACGCTCCTCCCTCTCCTCTCTCAGTTCTGCTTCAGACCCTGACAACCTGGTCAGGAACTACAACTCTGCCTTATCTTCCTCTCTTGATCTTCATGCCCCACTTTCTCTCTGCCGTCTTCGCCCTTCTAACCCCAGACCCTGGCTAAACTCCCACACACGCATGCTGCGTTCCTCCACTCGTTCCTCTGAACGCCTCTGGAGGAAATCTCATACGCTCGCAGACTTCATTCACTACAAATTTATGCTATCCTGTTTCAACTCTGCCCTCTTTCAGGCTAAACAAACCTACTTTTCATCACTAATCAACACACACAAGTCTAACCCACGCCGTCTCTTTTCTGTCTTTGACTCTCTACTCAGACCACCCTCAGCTGCCTCCTCTTCTTCCTCCATCTCACCTCAGGACTTTGCTGACTTTTTTAAGAAAAAGGTGGGGTCCATACGGCAGAACATCCCATCTGTTGCCTCCTCCCATCCCACAATGCTTCCCAACTCTCCTCCTGTCTTTCTTGACTCTTTTTCTGCTATCTCGGAGGAGGATGTATCACTGCTGATCTCCTCTTCTCCCTCTACCACTTGCCCTCTTGATCCCATTCCCTCCCATCTCCTAAAACCTCTTGCTCCTTCTATAATCCCTACGCTCACACAGATCTTTAACTCTTCCCTCTACTCTGGTACATTTCCTTCATCCTTCAAGCATGCAACCGTTATACCATTACTCAAAAACAGCAAGCTTGACCCTACCTGTCCTTCTAACTATCGACCTGTCTCCCTCCTGCCTTTTGCCTCCAAACTCCTTGAACGTCTTGTATTCTCTCGATTGCTACACTTTCTCAACACCTATTCTGTACTAGACCCTCTACAATCTGGCTTCCGCACAGCTCACTCTACTGAAACAGCCCTCACTAAAATAACTGACGACCTCCACGCTGCCAAAGACAGAGGTCATTACACTCTGCTCATATTACTCGACCTCTCTGCAGCATTCGACACCGTGGACCACCCTCTTCTCCTTCACATTCTCCATACTCTTGGTATTCGGAACAAAGCTTTATCCTGGATCTCCTCTTACCTCTCCCATCGTACCTTCAGTGTCTCTTTTGCTAACACCTCCTCCTCCTCTATTGATCTCTCTGTGGGGGTACCCCAGGGCTCTGTCCTGGGACCCCTTCTCTTTTCTCTCTACACACTCTCTCTAGGTGACCTAATCACATCTTTTGGGTTTAAATATCACCTCTATGCTGATGACACACAAATTTACCTTTCAACCCCTGACCTTACACCTGCTATACAGACCAAAGTTTCTGAATGCCTCTCTGGAATATCATCCTGGATGGCCATCCGCCGACTGAAACTTAACATGGCAAAAACAGAGCTCCTTATACTACCTCCCAAACCTGGCCCTACTACATCCTTCCACATTGCTATTGGAAATACGATCATTCACCCAGTAGCCCAAGCACGCTGCCTAGGGGTCACACTTGATTCCTCTCTCTCATTCTCCTCTCATATTCAAAACGTTTCTAAAACTTGTTGCTTTTTCCTCCGCAATATTACAAAGATACGCCCTTTCCTCTGTTACTCAACTGCTAAAACTCTGACTCAGGCCCTCATTCTCTCATGTCTCGATTAGTGCAACCTCCTGCTGTCCGGCCTTCCTATCTCTCACCTGTCTCCCCTACAATCTATCCTAAACACTGCTGCCAGAATCACTCTACTCTTTCCTAAATCTGTCTCAGCGTCTCCCCTGCTGAAATCCCTCTCCTGGCTTCCGATTAAATCGCGTATCTCACACTCAATTCTACTGCTCACTTTTAAAGCTTTACATTCTTCTGCCCCTCATTACATCTCAGCCCTAATTTCTCGCTATGCACCATCACGACTCTTGCGTTCTTCTCAAGGATGTCTTCTTTCTACCCCCTTTGTATCTAAAGCTCTCTCCTGCCTTAAACCTTTCTCACTTTCTGCCCCACACCTCTGGAATGCCCTTCCCCTCAATACCCGACTAGCCCCCTCGCTATCCACCTTTAAGACCCACCTTAAGACACATCTGCCTAAAGAAGCATATGAGTAGCACTGGATAATCATGGACACATGACACAAAGCTTGGCCCCCTGCAGACGCACTTACTAGTATTCCCTCCTACTGTCTCTGTACGTTCTCCCTACCTACCAATTAGATTGTAAGCTCCTCGGAGCAGGGACTCCTTCCTTAATGTTACTTTTACAGTATGTCTGAAGCACTTATTCCCATGATCTGTTATTTATATTTGTTATTTATATGACATGTATTACTACTGTGAAGCGCTATATACATTTTATGGCGCTATACAAATAAAGACATACATACATAAGTGAAATTGAATTGTCTAAAAATACAATGACAATTTATTCAATTCAAATAGACAATAAAAATGAATTAATAATGTGAAGTTGCACAGGTCGTCTTCAAGTAGAAAAATTGAAATCCTACTTACAAAAAGTAGAACAAATATGGGCATTGAGTTTTATCAGTATATTGGTGGTGCTCAGCGTGGACAGGAAGGCTGCTGCTGTGGAAAGGATCCCTGGAAATGGATAATAGCTGCAGAATAGGCTCGCCCATCAGGTAGATGTGCCTCCATCTCTGTGTCCCGATGCGGAAAGACTGAATTGAGAGACGCTAGTCTCTCTACTGTCCGGAAACATGTCACATGTGCGTCCGCATGTGCGCCTCTTGTACTCTGCACGTGTGCCGAAAATGTAATCTTTAATCATACATGTTTCATGACTTGTGTCACTTCCTCAGGGGAATGTAGATAGGAGGAGTTAGTCTCTGGTTATATATCCAGTCCAATTAACTCATCGAGTGCAAAAAGGTGATGGCACTTGGAATGTATGTGCAATATAAAAAAATAGTGAATTTAACTTAAAAATACATACATACAAATGGTAACAACAAGTAATGACATGTGATACTTAACATACAATATTTACATAACACTACAACTACAGAGTGTTATATAATTCTAAATGTGACATCAAAAACACTAATTAAAAAATATATATGTGTCTAATGTGCTAAATATAAACAATAACGGAGTGAAATGTACTGGCCACTAGGTGGCCTATATGTGGTGCAAAAGAATGTGTACTGAGGTAAATATATTGATGAATTATGTACACATAATGGATGTTAACAGAATGTGAATGACAATATCAAATTAGGTCAAATCTACAGGTGCTCTTATAATAAACTAATGTACATCGACCCAGATGAAAAGAGGAGGCTGGGACAATGAGTCAATGACCACTGAAAGATTATTGATCCAGATCAAAATCTATATTTAACCAATTGAGGGAATGGGTTTTTAACTCGTAGATCCAATAGGTTTCTCGTCCAGTAATTGATTGAGTTTATTCCCTCCCATCCAGTGATGTGAAGGGGACTCAATAGGTTGACATACTAATCCCGTTGAATTCTGTTTGTAATGTAATAAAAAATGATGTGACACACTGTGTGTGGGTGGTTAACTCTTTTTTGCTATATTAAATGTGCTTGTATATTCTCCTTTGTAATGAATCACCCCATCCTTCCCAAGTACTGCAGACCATAAGGACATTGTAGGACATAGATTTGAAATTGCCTTTTGCAATTGATATGAGTGGTAAAGTTATATATTTTAGACATGTAATTGGATTAAAACATTGTGCTACTTACACTATACTGACATGCTATGCATCTAGAGCACGTGTGGTAACCCATGTTTGTTTTGATGTGAACCTGGCTGGAATTAGACTGTAGTGGGCAACTAGATGCCAAATTAAAATGTAGATTTGCCGCCTTTAAAAAAATAATTACTGGGTTATCTGGAAGAATTTTGGACAGAATGATGTATTTTCTCAATTTAGGCCAGTGTTTGTTAAAGATTTTTCGAATGCCTGGAGTCATTTGATTATATTGAGTGATGAAAGGTATATTGTCAGTGAAGTTTGTATTTTTATCTTTATATTTCAAAAATGACACTGTCCATTTTCTGAACATGAGATAATGTGTTCTAAATCTTTTATTGGATATTTTCTGTCCACAAATTTGGACTTTAATTAATTTGCTTGATGAACAAACATTTTCGGTACTAGAACTAGTTTTAGATGGACAAATTGTCTTTTGGGTATATTTTTTGCCCACAAAGGATTATGATGACTGTTGGCCAATAAATTATTGTTGGCCTGTACTGATTTGTAATAGGTTTTAGTGTGTATTTGATTGTCGAAGATGAATAATTCTAAATCTGGAAATTATATTTTGTGAGTATTGTATTTGCAAGTGAATTTAAGATTCCTATAATTTTGTTTAAGGTATATAATAAATGTTTCCAATAGTTCCACACTGCCCTTTCAGATGAAGAGCACATCATCAATTTAGCGGCGCCAGAGCACGAGGTTCGCACCGCGACAGCAGTTAGCCCAGATGTATTCATCTTCCCAAATGACCATGAATAAGTTTACATACATTGGTGCAAACCTCGTGCCCATGGCAGTGCCGCAAATCTGTAGATAATATTGATGTCAAAGTTAAAAAAAATTATGCGTGAGAAGGAAGTGAATGCTATCTATGAGAAATATGATAGCTGTGGATATTTATGTGTCATGAGCTAACGTTCTTTAAATGGCTTGACATCCTTGGCTATGGTCTATCACTGTATAAAGTGAGGTGACATCGCCAGTGACCCAAATATAGTTGGGTTTCCAATCTTTGTTTGGAATGGTCTTCAGTACGTGGGCAGTGTTCCTTAAATGGGATGGTAATTTGGCAACGTGTTGTTCTAAATCATGGTCAATGAACTGAGACAAATAATAGTTAAAGAATTAATGCCAGAAATGATTGGCTGACCTGGCGGTCTTTATAAGCATTTATATATTTTTGCTATTGCATAGAATATGGAAATTCTGGGAAATGATTTATTAAGACATTCATATTCTTACTTTGTAATGACCTGAGTTTTAAGACAATTATCTAATAAGATGTTACATTCTAACTGGAATCGTGTAGAGGTGTTGTTTGTAAGTGGTAAATACGTACTGTTGTCATCGAGAATATGTTGGGATTCTTGAATGTAATATGTTTTGTCAATTATTACCAACCCACCCCCCTTCTCCGCTTGTTTAATGACTATAGAGTCATTTTTTTTCCAATTGAGTAAGCACTGATTTCTCTTGGGTGGTGTGATTGTCAGTTTTGATTTTAAATGTGTGACTAGATTGTTCTAGTTCAGTAGTAACCATCTCAACAAACGTGTACGCAAAAATGTCCTTGAACATGTTAGAGGTAAAACGTGGATAGTTTCTTGAAGGGTGTTGGTGATTTAATGTGAAGTGTAGTGTAAAAGTATGCTAGTTTGCTGAATTATTAATGCATACTTGATGAAATATTTTTAAAGAGCTAACTTTCTAGTATACTTGTGAACATCAATGTATAGGTTAAAGCTATTTGGCCCCCATACTGGGACGTACGAAGGACCGTTACTAAGCACTTTTTTCTCTATATAAGTGATATTAAAATATGTGCTGATATTGGTTCACAGTTTTTGACCTCATGTGCTGCCTCTTGGTGCCTCCTCTCTTTCCCCTGTATCGTTGTTTTTGGTGTTGGTATCGGACATAAATTCTACTAATTTGTCTGCCATAACTGCTCCAGGGTAGGGCTGTTCTCTCTCATTTCTCCAATCTACAAAAGAAAAAATAGATTTGAGCTCATTAGTTGATTGTGGTGATTCCTCA
Source organism: Ascaphus truei (assembly GCF_040206685.1). Lineage (NCBI taxonomy): Eukaryota > Metazoa > Chordata > Amphibia > Anura > Ascaphidae > Ascaphus > Ascaphus truei. The sequence continues at coordinate 401,036,980 of NC_134484.1, read as the reverse complement.
TTTGACTCAATTTTAGATATTATTGTTCAATCTATGTCAATTAGTCATTATTATTTTTATATTTGAATTGATTCCTCGTGTATGCACAGTCACATTTTTTAAGCAATAGCGCTTCGCACTTTATTTGTCCATATGAAGGACAACAATACTGCACTAAATGTGATTGAGAATAAAGAGAGACAGCCGAAAGCTTAGGAGAGATCAATGCATTTAAGGCAATTTCTAATATTAAATAGTATTTAAACAGTATAAATGAATAGCTGTACAAGAAGTTGCTAGGATTGTTTTTATCATATTGTAAGGTAGACATGCATTATTAATGCAGATATAAAATTACTCATCATGCTTTTGCTGCAATTTTCATGGATGACTCACTTCTACCTTGTAAATATAGTCACCCGTAGGGAACATCTAATCTATTTCTTGTTTGAATTTATTTTCTGTGTTCTAAGTCAATTAAAAACATTAGCCTCTGTCTCAAATGCTTACATTACATATTCAAATATGCAATATTAATTATTATTTTTTTACCAAAATTAACTTACAGAAAATGTTTGAGCCATTGGCTCACAGCCATCTTTGTGACTAGAAATGATCAGATATTTATCAGAAATGCACACTAAATCCCGTGTGGTTAGGTTTGTCTAAAGACCTGTTTCTGGCTTTGGTATTGAATTATTGGGGAAATAAGAAAATACATATGTTTTCTGCATCCTATTTAAGTATTTACAATCACTTAACCAAAAATTATTTTAATGAATAAATGTGGTTGATTATTTGTATTTTTTTGTAAATGATGATAATAATAATAATAATAATAATAATAATAACAATAATAACGTTAATAACGATAATAATGCTAATTTAAAAATGTAAGTGAATACTGTGACCGATGGGAAAACTCTCTGGTTTCAATGATTATGGTTCATCTTTCTCATCTTGATTAACATCGCTGCCAGCATTTTTGTAACTCAACACAAGCTCATGTCCTCTGCAATAAACCACACAATCTTCCTTTTAAAGTGACAATATTGATGAAACATGTAGTAGTTCATGTAGTCCAGCAGGAACTCTCGGCATCAGTGGCTTCACAAATTCTTCCCCCAGAGAACACGCGCCAGATGTCCCTGGTTCCAAGCAGGGGGGAAGGAGGAAGGCGGAAGTTGCAGGAGGTGGCAGAAGTTGCCTTGAAAGTGGCAGAAGGCTTAAGACGCTTTGGCCAAAGGGTTAAACTAAATGACCCTTTTCAAGAGAATATATAGGTTTTTGCACTGTGTATTTTTATCACATTGGAAGTAGCTTTGGGCATCTTTGTTTGTTTTTTGTTATCTCCTGTATGTACCTATAGCTTGCAATTGAAACAGTAATTGAGTGGTGTGACGATGGAGAGGTTTTGGCCCGGGATTAAAGGGGTTACACCCCAATTGGCCACCCTCTACCCTCACCTGGGAAGCAAGGGGTTAACTGGACACAGTAATGTGTTTTTACCTCGCTTCAATATCCAAATGCTTATTCCCCTGTGTAACTGTATTGTGTTATCCTGGTGTTTGCACTCACACATACACTAGGGTTGATGCGGGAGGGAAGGGGTTAATGTTAAAATAGTGATTATAGCCCTTTGTTTAAATTACCCTCAAAGATGCCTGCCTATTAAATGCAAATGGTCAGGAGAGCAACCAAATGGTCAGGAAGCTAGAGTGGGTTGTGAGCGTTATAACTCACACTTACAAACGCCTCTAATTTAGGAGGTCTGGGGCATTGGGTGTGAAATCTAACACCAGGTGACAAATGTCACCCAGGGGTCCCTGCTTCAAAGGATGGATTGATGGGGGCCAGGGGTGCGGTTACCGAAGGAGAGATCAGAATGAGTGACCTTATTAAATATAAGAATATTATGAGATGTCCTCGGCTGAACATGCTAAAAGTTACATATGTGTAACCGGGGGACTGAGACGCAAATAATGAATACAGACACCTGATGTTTAGCCGGTTCGAAGAGACAGATATTAATATCTCTCTTAATTTTAATATTACACTATTACACTCGTTGGGAGCGTCATGCATGCCGGAATGTATTAATATGTCTCGCATGCCGGTAGGTATACTGAACTGAAGTTATGAAGTTATTTAGATAGGAAAACCAGTTTGTAAACGTCCTTGGGTGGGAGGAGTTTTACTCTGAGGGAAACTGTCAACTTCACCGCTGATTTATGAGAGGGGCAGGGTTTAGGTTGTGTTCAATGGGAAATAATTGTATATAAACCAGGCTCAGCCTATGGCTATTGTCTTTCATGTCTTTCGTTTCTTGATGATTATGAAGATTGCTGTATGAACTGCCAGTCCAGATATGACTGTTTCATCATTTCCATCTTACAGTAAGTAAGTGTCCATATTTTGCCAGTTATTTGTATATCTCGTGTGTTCACCTTTATCAAGGAATAAATTATATTTTATCATATCTAAGTCTCGTCCCAGTTCAACCCAGTTATATTTGGTGTGTATTATTAATAGCCTGTCACAAAGCTCCCGTCACAGGCTTATTAATAAAACTGGTGGCAGTGGTGGGATTGAACTGGACCTGTATTACAGGGATACTGTAATATAGTAGGAACTCAATGGTAATTGCGAGTTCCTGGGACTAAAGATATTGTACAGTGTACAACATATAACACAAGATATGGCACCTCCTCACTGTGCCCCTACTTGTGGGAAGCATTGCCTCCAGAACCAAAGTGCCGGCCATCCGTCTGACTGGAGCCGGGCACCGAGACCGGAGGAGTGCATCAAGTCGGCGCGGGGACCAGCAGCCAGCAAGGCTGAGAGAGAGACAGCGATCGGTGAGCATGAAACCCGGCAGGCTGAGCAAAGATCTACAGCTGTAGCCGCTGTAACCATCAAACCGCCCGGAGAGCAGGGAATGGACCCAGCTCCGGGACGGCAGAGACTTGTGGAGGGAGCGGGTGGTCTCGGAGACCACAGAAGTCTTGCACCAGGAGAGGTAACGGCCGTTGCGGTGGCCCGTCCATTTTCCCTGAATGAGCTAGCACTGGTGTGTGCGTTGGGCATGACGTGGTTCCCGGCGAAGTGGACAGCGCCCGGGTTGGGTAAAGGTACAACGGTGCAGGACAAGGGTCCCAGGTCTTTGTGGAGAAACACAGCTCCCGCCAAACCAGGTAAAATAACCCCCTCCCGCAAACCCTGTCCCTCCCCCCACTCACTGGACAGCAACGGGCAGGTATGGCAGCTAGAGTTTCCCATTACCCTGGCAGAGCCTCAGGGGGTGTCTCAGATCAGCAACCCCCTGTTGCAGCCTGGCTATGGGCTGGGGGTATCCTGGGCAGTGGCAAGATTGTGCCATCCCAGGGATACCTGCCAGCCAAGAGCTAAGGCGGTTGTATCTGGAGAGGGGCCCTGAGCTCATCCCTGGTAAGGGGGAGACAAGGTCAGAGAGGTAGGTGCACTCAGGTAGTTCCAGAGTCTGGTTTAGGATTGCCCAGGGGGAAGAGGAGTGCAGGTGGGCTGCAGGGAGGTAAGCAGCAGGAGTCATCAGCAGGGGCTGAGGTGCTGGGCCTAGGGGAGGCTAGGCAGGGAGACACTGGGGAGCAGGGGGGGATAGGAGGTCAGTGGGGTGTCAGGCAGCTGGCAGAAGCTAGGGCTGGGCTAGGTAGGCAGGAGGTCCCTTGTTCTGACTGGCCAAGAGTGACCCCCCTGACAGATTCCCCAGGGTTCCCAAAGGAAGGGCTGTTGGTAGATAGGCAGCCAGGGAGGAGAGTCAGGAGTATAGCAGAGCAGCTACAGGTTGGCACAGAGCCAGGGCAGGTAGGGTCCCTACAGAATAGTGACATAGCTCTTTCCCAGACTTGTTTGACAGGAAAGTGACAGTCTGTGCTGGATAGCTGGTCTCCTGTTGGTGCAGAGAATGCCAGTCTCTGGGCAGTGTGCAGCCTGGTCTGCAAAGGGGCCCCTTCACCATGGACTTGGTTCACCAGGCACTGGGTGGGGGCAGAGGGAGGCAAAGGAGAATGCCCGGCGGCCACGGTGGAGCCCTGCTCCGCAGGATCTGGACTTCACTATCCACTGTGGCCAGGACAATGTACTGGACAATGCTGGAGGACAATTTTGCCAGGCCAACCCCTCAGGACTTATTGAGTGCTTCAAGGGCACCAGTGGTGTCCCAGTGCCAGGGGGAGGCAGCTGGGGCACCAGGCACCTATTGAGCAGGGGAGGTGTGACGATGGAGAGGATTTGGCCCGGGATTCGCTTCAATATCCAAATGCTTATTCCCCTGTGTAACTGTATTGTGTTATCCTGGTGTTTGCACTCACACATACACTAGGGTTGATGCGGGAGGGAAGGAGTTAATGTTAAAATAGTGCTTCAAATGATGGATTGATGGGGGCCAGGCGTGCGGTTACCCAAGGAGAGATCAGAATGAGTGACCTTATTAAATATAAGAATATTATGAGATGTCCTCGGCTGAACATGCTAAAAGTTACATATGTGTAACCAGGGGACAGAGCCGCAAATAATGAATACAGACACCTGATGTTTAGCCGGTTCGAAGAGACAGATATTAATATCTCTCTTAATTTTAATATTACACTGTAATATTTAGTCTCGTTGGGAGCGTCATGCGTGCCGGAATGTATTAATATGTCTCGCGTGCCGGTAGGTACTACTGAACTGAAGTTATGAAGTTATTTAGATAGGAAAAGCAGTTTGTAAACGTCCTTGGGTGGGAGGAGTTTTACTCTGAGGAAAACTGTCAACTTCACCGCTGATTTATGAGAGGGGCTGGGTTTAGGTTGTGTTCAATGGGAAATAATTGTATATAAACCAGGCTCAGCCTATGGCTATTGTCTTTCATGTCTTTCATGTCTTGATGATTATGAAGATTGCTGTATGAACTGCCAGTCCAGATATGACTGTTTCATCAATTCCATCTTAAGTAAATGTCCATATTTTTCCTGTTATTTGTATATCTCATGTGTTCACCTTTATCAAGGAATAAATTATATTTTATCATATCTAAGTCTCGTCCCAGTTCAACCCAGTTATATTTGGTCTGTATTATTAATAGCCTGTCACAAAGCTCCCGTCACAAGTGGCTTCTCATTGGTTGAAAAGCCCAGTGTCACTTTTTTCCAGTAGATTTGTACCACAGTATGAATGCTAATTTGTATTTGTGCAAATGGAAACCACCGGACTTAGTGAGTCATTTTGTTTTTCGTCATAGGTTCCAGCTGCACCCATAATAAGGACTAGATCAGTCAATTAGATCTCCAGATAAAAATACGCTGATGTTAAAATTCTGAATATTTTACCGGTACATGAATATATTCAGTAATCTCCTGTAAGACCTTGTGGATGCCATCACTTTGAGAAACCATTTTCCCATTTCCAGTTTTAGTACAGTATATCATGCCGTCGATGTCTGCCCAAGTTGTTTTCAACATTTATCATGGGAAGAAAGTGCTAGACAAAGACTAATCGGCTGTAAACTGGTGATGAAGAAATGTAGAAAATGAAAACTTCTACTTGCATTTCAAAATCTGTATTTGAGATAAATGCAAAATAAAGGCTTTTCTAACATTACTATAACTCATGGGCATAATTTATTGGATTTTTGTTAATTATTTATTATAAATTCATAAACATGTTAAGATCTACATACAGTATGAAAACTTAAATATGTTCTTAAAAAATAAATATATTTACCATACAGCCAAATTGGCTGTTATATCTGTTCAACATGGTAAACAACTTGATAACAACATCTCTGCAAAGTTCTATTTATAAAAATTGCATCAGGAGACCAGAATTAGTGAAAATGTATATACAAAATAAACTTTATTCCATGTGTTCATACATCTTTATAGGACAAACCTCCTATGTGTTTCACGGCCAATGGCACTTTCTCAGGAATTATCATTCCCAGCGGAATATATATATATATATATATAATACTGAGTTAAGTTATGGTGAGTAAAAAAAGTGACAAAAACCCTCCACAGGAAAGCAAATATGCAAATACAACTGTATGCTCATCTGCATGTCTTAGGCAGGTCTGCAACCCCACCTTTCACCATTATCACCCAGCATACAGCACTTCCACTGCAGCAAGGGATTCTGGGAAATGACATGCGAATGAGCACGCAGTGCCACTTTTTGCTTCAAAAACCATTTTCAACATGGTTCCCTATTATATATATATGTATATATATCACTTGTATATATCACTTGTTTTATATATATATATATATATATATATATATATATATATATATATATATATATATATATCACTTGTGAGCACATTCATATGTCTTAGGCAAGTCTGCAACCCTGTCTTTCACCATTATCCCCAGCATACAGTGCTTCCACTGCAGCAAGGGATTCTGGGAAATGACAAGCAAATGAGCACACAATGTGTCACTTTTTGTCTGAAAAACCATTGTTACATGGAGCCCACATAAGCTAATGCTCGCTGTTAGCACAGCTTTAAAAGCACAGCATGGGAATCAGATGCAAAGCCAGAGAAACCATTCACAGGCATGTTTCAACCTTAATGGGTATCATCAGTGTGAAGTGTGATAATATTAGTCAATCTTGTTGTGATAGCAGTGTTTGCCTTCCCAAGCAATCTCCAGATGGATTAGGAGGTAAGGATCACTGGCAATCCACCTATATAAAACCAATATTTGAAATACTGTAGAACAAGGTAGTTAACATTTTCTGCGGAGACTTGTCTCTGCTGTAGTGTCTATACTTCTGTTAACAATAAGTGGGTCCTTTGTTGCACTTACAGTAAAATGTGTTAAAATTATTAGTAAGCCATTATCCTTTAACCTACAGGTATTCAAGTATATTTTGAGTGTTGCAAGCGTTAATATGAGTATAAAGAACTCTAGACAGAGCCCCAACGGCTGTACCTACAGCTGCAGCGGCCATTATTCGAATAAATCACGGAGCCATTGTCGTGTGCTCTGCTGTATTCCATGCGGTATTAACTCCGCGTTCCCGCCGCCATTCACTAAATTCCCCTGGGGAAGTGAGGTAACGTCATGAAATGTGTAGGGTGAATAAATGACGATCTGAGTTGCCTGATGTACCATCCAGGAAGTGATGTCATCTCCCAGTAGAAGCACTGTACCGCAAAGAACAGGAGGAAAACCCAGGTTGCAGGGAGAGATGCCAGGACAGAGTACACAGTGTGTGACTTGTCTACAGAGGCCATCTGGGTGACTTACTGATTACCAGATCAGGTTTTATATGCCTTTAGTAGGAAATGCTAATGTGAGTGCATTCATTCTTTGGTTAGCTTTTAATATATTTTGGGAGAATACATGATGTACACTATGAGAGTTGTCTCTGTGTGCGCTTCTATTTTATACTTCATACTGTATATGGTTTTTTGGATAAATATTGTCAACCATGTACGAAATATTTTTCATGTAGATAAATGCTGCCCTCAACTGGTGCAGAGCAAGAAAGTCCAATCATATCTACAAATTGTGGAGCATTACCTCTTATAGATGTATATTAGTGAAAAATGTAAACTAACAGTGGCATAATATGGTGAATGCTGCATAAAACAAATGTAAAAATGTAAAATTACAATAAAATCTGTCTCAGGTCAAAAAAAAATCTGACTGAATTGTTTATCTCAACAAATGTAAAAGCATTTTTTCAGAGCTTTAAACTGAGCAAATCTTGCATTCTCAGCACACCTATTTATCGGCACACACCTACTTGCACATATATAGCCAGATTCCAAACACTGTGTGTGACAGTTACACACATACAGTAGCTGCACACCCACACACTTTCATACACAGGCATATTTGCATAGACCTGTATGCCTACACAGTGTGAGCATTTATTTCTTCAAGGCAGTTTGTTCAGCTTAATCATAACAAGTGCAATAAAAGGGAACACAATGCAAAAAGATATTGTCGAGAATAATAGATGTGTCTATCTCAGATTTCTCTCATTCGTTTACTTTATTGTTATACAGTATCAGCAGTCACTAATATTTTGTATTTTAGTAAATAGAATTTTTGTATAGTTCCGTTTTATTGGATGAGAATGTTAACATTTAGAAATATGACTGCGGTCATTCTCCCTCCAGCAGAGGTAAATGAGAATACTCACAGGTAGTGTTAGGACCTTCATACTGGTCATGCCGTGAAGTGGCTGCAGGCTTATAACGCTTTGGCCAAAGGGTTTAACTAAATTACCCTTACTTACGAGAATATTGAAGTACTGTATTTTACTATGTATTTTGTCACATTGGGCATTTCTGTCTTTTGTTGTATACATTACATCAGTAGCACTCCTTTTGACACACATACACACACACACACACACACACACGAAGACACGAAGACACACAAAAAAGACTGACAAGATCCGTACAATTAGCACTCACAATAAACTTAAAATAACTAAATCAAAATAAGAAACAAAAACCCGGAACCAGAGTAAGCAAGGAAAGTACGGCAAAGATTTTGATAAGAAACAGTGAAACACGCTAACATTAAAACATACATAAACTAATGGTAACCAAACAAAAAATAACAGGCAAGAAACATATGAGTATATACATACAATACATGCTAAATAAAAAACTGAACTAATTAGCCAAAAACATATCTCAATTAATGTCCAACAAATAAATGGAAAGATACAAATCAGCTAAAAAAGTAGACACCCCTTCACAATCCTAACTACCAGACAATAAGAGAAAATAAAAACTAAATTCTAAACTCCAAAACTAATATTAAATCCAAAAACCTGATAGAAACAGAAAAAATATAAATTGCAATAAACTTATGTAACGGTGTTTCCCTGGGCCCTTCTGATCCTGACCCCATATGTGAGAAACTATCCCAATTACATGTCGGTGTAATGTGGTGCACCTGCTGGCAACAGGACTCCTGTATCTCCCGCTGGTTGGTAATGGGGACTTCACCATGACATCCGTCTGAGGTAGTGTGCTGAGTCCTACTCACATTTGGTACAGCGCCTCCACCCCTGGTGCACCCTCTCCCGGAGTAACTCCACTCACAGGCAAGAAGGGTCGTTTCATGGGCATCTTTATTAGCAAGTCTTGTGGCAGACTGCCCATCACAGCGGCCGACACTTAGCCGCACATCTTGTAGTGGCCCTCCATTCAGAAGATTCCTCCTGCACTCTAATGAAGTTGTCTTTCCACCTCTCCCCTAAGGGAGACCACCAGCTGTGCCAGAGCCCTGGACACAGTGTGTAATCTGCTTGTCAGTCTCTGCAACTCACTGCACTTGACTCAGCCGTGAACTCTGCAGACTCAGTATCAACCTTGAACACACTAACTTTTGGAAGTGCTGTGCAATATATAGGCTCCAGAAAGACCCACCTTTGTGTCACTAACAGTGGACACAAAGCATGCTGTCACTTCCTTTGATACATATGACACATCACAGGGTTTGAGGGCAAACCTCCATGATAACTACTGGCAACCCTGCCTTATTATAAGAATTACCGCCAGCATGAGAGAGATCTGTACACCAATTTTATACATGGCTACAATCTCCCCCTGGTGGAATCCAACGACCCCGCTTGGACCTAAATTTGTGGAACCTTCCTTCAGGTGACACTGCAACACATAACAATATACATTAGTACACATTATTACAGAATGCATCTTCTCATCATGAACATAATCACATAGACCAGATTGCCACAGCAGTACATTTGAACCACTCCATCGGAGAATTTAAACTTAGTAGTAATGCCTAGGGTCAGGTTTCTTCACCTCCCTCCCATTAGCATCCTGCACTGAAATACTATAACATCTGGGCTGCCCATTCTCTGGCCTATACTCCATTTTGTGCATGTATATGTTGCGCCCAACACTCCATACCCTCATGAGATAGCAGATCCTTTCCTCTGTCTTATGTGCTACATGATCGGATTTAGACATGTTGTAGTCCTCTATAGACTCCCTCAGCCATGCATCCCTGTTATCCTCTATCTCCTGCATGAGAGGTTCAGGTACATAAGGATATTCTAGACCATGGGACCGTTCGTATTGTGCAACTATGGCCCTCTCAGCCCTGCTGATGCGGATTAACTTTTTATTGCCTGCCTTGACTGGGAGTACCCATGACAATGGTTCTTCAGGGGCAACTATATCATATTAAATAGAGGACCCTCGAGGAGTAAAGAGGCCCCTTTGAATGTCATACCATCGCTTCCTTTACTCTTACAGGTGTTCCTCCTCGGAGTACTAACCCACATCCCACAAGGGGTCAACTATATCTCCCCGTATCAGTATGAATCGCGTACGATCCAACCAGGCCTCATACCCCTCAAACATAGGAGCCCACCATCTAGTTTCCCGCTCCACAGCCTGCTCTCTTACTGATACAGCCATCTCTCCTTCCTCCGGTTCTCCCCCAGAAGAAACTCCTGATGTCCCTGTGGACCTAGAGCTCGACCCAATACGCATTTGCTTTATAATTGATAGAACTCGTTCTCGAAGACATCCCAGATGGAATCATTTCCCTCCCCGATCCCTTATCGGAGGTAAAACATTCCCCCCAGTCCAGAGCTGACACAGTCCGTTCCTCAGATGTGTGCCGGGACTCCGCAGACCACCCTTGGCTAGACAGGGACCCGGATGACGAGGTGACAGGGGCAGGAGTTTAGGCAATGGCCGGGGGAAGGGCAAAAAGGGACGTGGGCTTCGGATGCGGTACTACTATCCGCAGTTTGGCAATACCTCGGCCGGTGCCAGCATTTAGCAGGTCAGGCTCACCCTTCTCTCGATTCCCCGGATTCCTCATGGCCTGCCGACTTTTGCTCCGCTCTTCTTCTGACAGCCTCGTACAGCACGGCGGTCGCAATGGTGCTGGTTGCTTCTAGCCGGCTCCGCTGTGTCTGCCGGAAGTGACGTCATCAATCTCGGCGCCATCTTGGGTGGGGTCCCCCACCGGAACTTCCTTTTCCAGTATGGCATCCGGCGCCGGACGCGATGGTTCGTTCCTTCTCAGCCGCCTTCATCGGAGCCTGAGGGAGGGAAGAGGGTGTCTCACCGCTCCGCTGGCTTGCGATGAGGTCCTTTTCTCCTTTCACGATGGAAGTCGCCACGGCCGTGGGATTCATCCGCTCCGGTCACATGCTGTCACTTCCTTTGATCCATATGACACATCACAAGGTTTGAGGGCAAATCTCCATGATAACTACTGACAACCCTGCCTTATTACCAGGATTACTGCCAGCATGAGAGAGAGCTGTACACCAATTTTACACATGTCTACACTTATATATACTAAGAATGTAGTACACTGAAAAAATATATAACCAAGGGGGAGACACAGGGGAGGAAAAAGATGAAAAAACTACTCATACCCTGGACAAAAATAATAAACATATCCATAAACAAATCAAGATGCCTGATATAAATGAAACCCCTAGTGACAAACAGGGAAATACTCAGCTCCTAATGGGGATGATGAGTCCATAGGGATCCTGATAGAAGAGATTTCCTCCATATGTCAAGATAAAATCACTCCGGGATGAAGCCCCCCGCTGGGCGAAACGCGTAGAGTGTATCTACTGGTAACCTTCATGTTACTATTTGCTGCAAGATGAACTTTCTTTGATGCAACCCCTGTGAACGTTATTTACGATCTTCCCCTCATACAGAGGTATAGGGAACAGAATGCAGTGTAGTGTAGGACTTGCACTTATTATGGTTTACCTTGACGATTTGGTGTGCAAGCTTATGATACTTTACCCAAAATATCTAACTAAAAAAACATATTTTATTATTATTATTACTATTAGCATTATTATTAGTACTGAAGCATTATTTCTTGTAATTATTACCATGCATGTTTTGTCATTTGGATGTAGCACTGGGCACCCCCTGTTGTTTGTTATATATATATACCATAATGCCGGTGGTATACTTTGATAACCACATGTAACGAGTGCTCACCACAAACAGAATGGGAACGCCAGGATGTCAGAATACACCGATCTACAAATGCGTAACCGTGGCCAGATTGCAGAGTCGTAGTTGTGTAGCTGGGTCAGGGTTTGAGAGGTCAGAATGGTCATATATACTCGCCGTGGTCTGGGGTTGGAGAAGTCAGATGGTTTTTGTGCGTAGCCGGGGTCCAGGAGTAGAGAAGGTGGGAATCCAAATACAAGGTCGGGGTCAGAGAAGGCAGCGGTCCGGGTACAAACTGAGATCAAGGTAACAGAGAATCACGGCAAAATGAAAGCGCAACAGCAGGGCAGAAGGATGCTTGAGGCAAGCACTTGAAACATAAACAAAATGTATGCTCAGCCAATTTGCCAGAGGGCTGGCTGAGCATATAAAGGGCAGGTAGCCAATGAGGAAGTAGTACAAGGCTGCAGAGTAATGAATGATTACATGTAGACTGTGCACTGATAGGCAGGGTAGGAGTGTATTGCAGCTGTGGAGTAATTAATGCCAGCATTAAGCCCCCGAGTGCCCCTGGTATTGCGACAATGGTGTGAAGTGTGAGGGACGTCCTCTGTTGTGTCATGGGGGGCGCCGTGGGTTGGAGCCTTGGTCCGGTCCAGGTCAGGGTAATGTGACACTTGCGCGCACAAGAGTGGCGTCACTTGAGACATCCCAGGGCAGGTCTAAGCACGATCCGTGAAATGTTCCCCAGCCTGGCAGCACGTCTCCAGTGCATGCCCTCAGAGTGAGCTGCGTTACCCAGCATGTCACTTGTCACGGGGGCGGGGCTGAGGTCCAATCCTCACACCACAGGCATCAATGGGGTTAATGTTATTTCTACCATAGGGTTCTGTAATAATAGATATTTCAGAAGCTTATGATAGAAATTGTATTAATACGATTGCAATGCAGTAATTAACGCATTTTAATAGTCACGTTAATTCCCGCTTCGGGATTCTGGGTAAAATATTGCACCTGGTTAATTATTAGCACAATCTTGATGTATTCCATCTTAAATTCTCCAGCGTGGCTTTTGGGGCAAAGAGTTCCCTATGTTTTGTAGAACTTGCACCTTTCGTAAGCCCTTTTTATGCATGTTTTGCTAGACCCACGTTCTTGAAATCTTGCTGTCATGGAGTAAGCTTGAACCTTAAATTCACTATCAGTCGAGCAAATTTCCAGTGTTGCTTCTATAATCAGAATTCCAATGGAACTCTTCCAATATTTGAAGTAAAGAAGCAGTATCCTTGAGATATGAGGGTAGCTGGATAACTAACAACTGTAAATAAATACAAATCTAAGCCCTGTGAGAGGTTACATGTAATTGAAATGATACCAGAAATAATAAGATGGCCACAGGGATTAAGGATTTATGAATTTTGTGTAAAGAATACAAAAATAGGGATGGTGGGAGCAGCAACATACAAAAAACTTAATTCAGACTGGACCAATATCTCATGCAACAAAATCTTTTAATTGCATTTTACATTTTTCTATCATCTAGAGTCTATCAGCAAATGTAAATATGATACCGCATCAGCAAGTAATGTATTAGCTTCCAAACAATATTCTTCCCTGTTTTGGAGAACCACACCCCTACCTTTGTTTGCTTCACAAATTTATTTACTGGAGTTTGAACTTTGCTCCTTTAGCGATTGTTACTCCTTCAGATTCAAATTGTAAGTGGTTCTGGAAGGGATACTTCTGGAACACAGATTACGCCAATCTCTTTCGGTAAAATTTTCCAAAAACTTAAATACAATGACCCTTGCAATAAAAAGGAAAAAGGCGTGATAGTTTTTGACAATACAGTATATAATATAATGGATGATTCCAACTATTCGGATCAATTTTCATAAAATGTCTTTGCAATGTAAGTGTTCATAAAGATTTCTGAATATCCACATACAATTTAAAATCCTGGGGAAAACTTGTTAAATTTAATGTACAATAGATATCTTCAAAAAAAGGTTGGACAACTTTTTAGAAAGGAAAGGTACACTGGGATATACTGTACCAAATAAGTATACATGGGAAGGATGTTGATTCAGGGAGTAATCTGATTGTCAATATTTGGAGTCAGGAAGGGATTTATTTTTCTCCTTATGAGATATCATTAGATGATATGATAATGGGGTTTTTTGTTTGCCTTCCCCTTGATCAATATACTGTAAGTACAAATATAGGATAAAGTATCTGTCCTCTAAGTTTAGCATCGGTTGAACTTGATGGACGTATGTCTTTTTCAACATCATCTACTATGTCAAGTAAAGAAAACAGGATAGCAAAAATATTGTGAACATAAAACCTACCAGCAGAGGATGCTATTCAATCATTAGTTAACCAAACCTTTTTCATTATCATAACAGGTGCTGAAATCAAAGTGAACATTTAATTACGTAAACATATTTAAAAATTGAATAAACAGAAAAATGATTAGGCAAACCCTGACACAAAGAAAAACTCCAACCCACAGCCAGAAGAGAGTGGGTCCCAAACAAAAATGATAAAATAGAATCTTTATTTGTCCATATTAAAAAAAATGGAGGTAGGTACCCTCCTACTAAGCGTTTCGTACCTACTGGTACTTTATCAAGGAGTAATGTGTTCCCCTATGCTTGCCTTTAAATACCCAACAAGCTATCCCAGTTTGCGCCAAAATTACCATCTGACGGGCTCACGCACCCATGTGCGATGACGTCACACGCATCGATGCGCATGCGCACCCATGCGCGATGACGTCACGTGCCCCGACGCGCACTTGCCCCTTTCCCCCGCTCCCGGCTTGACAACACACCCGTATCCTACCTATAGGGCTGTAGGTAACGGGTCTACCCTCAGCCAACCCGCTCGTGGTGTGCTTCCCCACTGTGGGAGACAGACCTATCGATTGGAAATAGCCTAGGGACCCCACCCTCAGCCCCACCGGATGATGACAAGAATGACGCGAGTGCGTCATTTTTTTTTTCCTTTGGATTTCTACTTATTCTCCTGGTTGCACGCCTACAAGATACACTGGACTGGGACAACTATATGTGAGTACATCATTGCAATTTATGTTAACCTAGGACTCTCCCAATGAGGCTTTGGGTCTGAGTTCATCATTCTCAGCCTTTAGCCTTCAGGGACAGAGATATCCTGTTATTTGACTTTACAGTCACTTAAGTGCTATGGTTATTGTTTATATACCTCACTAGCCCCAGTAGCCTATCCTTTGCATCTTCAAAATGACTTATATTATTGAATTGTCTTCTTTAAGACTGGACGTAATTGTTGGAGCGCATATCACTAATTTGCTCTGTAAAACCCTGACACAAGGCCAGTTTAAATGTTATACAGTACATAGTATAAACAGGGCTGAAAATATAGGCTGGCTGCACACTTGCCAAACAGAATTTGTCCCAACCACATTGTATGTTTCTTACAAATATCTCAAATTAATAAAATTGTGCAAATTGCATTGTTTCTTATTATCAGAATTGGTTTTCTCTGCACCTCTTCATCCATCATGTGCTACATTTTCCATTTCTCTCTCACACTTGCAACCTATTGCTCCTCCTCCACACTTGCAGCAGTGTATTTATTTGATGTAAAATAATGTAAACATGGGACCATAGCCAATAAATCCTGCACATTTTTTCCAGAAAATAGGAGTGGGATTTTAACTAAGCCGAATAAACCTCATTGCTTTCTGTATACTGTATAATCCCTCCTATCCTGTAGCACTACACCTCTCCCTGTTTAATAATTAATGAATTTTTATCAGTTACTATAATTCTTTAAGAGCGTTGTTTCTCAGCAGGAAAGAGGTTCTATTTAATGTTGACTTACCTTGTTCACATCTTCTAAAGGTCTTTATTTACTCAATTCTAAAAATTATCTATTTAGCTTCTGTTTAGATTCAACAGGACGATATGAAGCACCAGGGAGGAGATCTGCATCTAGGAAGCGGCGGTATATTGGAGGACACTCACCACCCCACCAAGGAATTGGAGGGGAGCCACCACGGGAAGCCTGCAGCTTATCCGTTGGGATACCCACCCTATGTGCCTGATTTATCTTACTCTTTGTGAGTAGGATTTACATTTTTCCCAAACTGGACTATCATCAACCGCATACTATTGTGTCCTTAAGATACATTGCTATTTTATATAATTGTATCTATTATTTTATATCTTTTATGAAATGAGTTATATATCCAGCATTTAGTAGTGAAATAGTAGTTCTATGGTATATGTCTTATGTCTGTTGTTTATTGTGTTTATGACTCTTTACTGTGTCTTGTCCCTTTAGTGTTAATTTGCAAGCAGTTTACACTATGATTTTTCTATGTGTTTCTTTCTACATGCTCTGAGGAAAATCTCTGTGGTCATCTAAGAACTATCCGGAGCCACCTGATAGGATCCATATGTATGGTAGATCATTTATATTGCATTGACATTTGACCTTTTGATGTGTTAGCACATATTTGTTTCACTTGTTTTCACAAATAATTTTGTTATTTGGACATTTAATTAGAAGCGCCGGAATCTATCTTTCTTTATTATGTATTTCTGACTTGTATCGGTCAGTATTGTTTCTTGGGCAGCTTCATGATTGCACCTTTATTTTTTCACCATTTTGATCATTTAAGTGATCTTTTCATTGATATATACACTACAGGCAGGAAGTTAATTCGAGCCTTATTTGAGCATTAGCACTCCAGTGCCATTTGTTCACAGCATATTGTTGTAGATTGCAATGCAAACTGTTGGGAAATTTGCCAACAAATCACAAACAGTAAAGTGTTGCAAAGATTTCGCACTGCTTGGGAGATGGGCTAAAACCTGAAATCAAAGGATGCTTTTAAACTCATTAAAATGGCATTAAGAGTTTAATCATAAAAAATATTTTGAATATATGCCGCATTTGATTACATTTAGGAAAAAGTAATTACCTAAGCTGCCGATTGATCCAATTTCCTGTGATCGATTGGCGAAGATCAGGTTCCGTGGGTTCACATTATGGTGGCTTGTGAATGTATTCTGCAGTGAGTGGAACACATGAACTACAATATAGCCAAAGGGTAACAAATTGTGGCTCAGGGGAAAGCTGTAACAATAGAAAGTCTCTTGCTGGGAACACTGCAAGAGATCTGTTTGTGATCATTTGTTGCCAAAGCTGGTGGACTGCTGGGGAGAGGGTGGGGTTCAAAAATAGGTGTGCCAGACCCTGCTATATATAGCAATCAAAGGATGCTCGTCCTCACTCAGAGGCGTTCACAAGCTGTGAGCAGCACCTAGCAGCTTGGCTCCAGCCTGCAGCTTCCCTTGTCTGCCAGCTTCAAGGAACCTTGGCAGTATTCCGTTCTCTTAAGTCCACTTCTCTCTAGCTAACTAGAAGCTAGAGTCAACTTGGTATGCATCCCTCACCCTCACTCGGTACCCCTTGCAACATTCAACACTATCAACTGAGAATTTGGACTCCAGTTGCTACAGAGATTAGGGTTTTCTTGTTGATCCATCCCTACCCTTCCCTTGAAACCCTATCACTGGTTCAGAAAATAACTTTCACCTACTGTACAGGTACCATGTCACTACCATTTTCCTCTGCAAAACAGGGTTTAATCAGGCTGATTTGGGGGTTACCAAGTAGCACTCTGCTATATCCAATACCAATATCTGAGATTAGATTAATTTATATCACGGGCAATCAGCGGACCTTTGTTAATATTATATAGCGGCTAATTACTTTGCCAATTCAGGAATTGTGCATGGCATTGAGTGATCGACCAATCAGTAACCATGCACTCTGATATCATAGATAATCATCAGACCTCGATCAATACCATGTAGTGGTTTATTACCTGGCCACTCAACTATTTGGTCAACTACTATTATCCTCTGCAAACCAGTGTCTAATCAGACTGATTAGCGGGTTACCAGGTCTGCTATTTGAAACACCAACATCTGAGTACAGATTAACTGATAACATAGGTAATCAGCAGACCTCTGATAACACTATTAATTGGCCAATTACCTTGCCACTTCAAGTATTGGACACAGCATTGAGCTATCACTCAATCAGTAACCACACACTTTGATGAAATAGGTAATCAGCGGGCTTCCACCAATACTATGTCGTGGCTAACTAATTACTTTGCCACTCAACTACTGTATTTGAATACTGATTTGTTCTATCACTCTATCCGCAACCACAAACTAGGTTGCCAAACTTACTGCAACCAATTAACTATTATTAGAATTGTTTGCAGACTCTAAAGTACCAATTACAGGTTGCCATATTTACTGCAACCAATCGATTAGAGTTGCTTGCAGACCCTCAAGGGCTGCCACCTGCTGTACAAACCCATTACGGTTTGATTTACCTGTTGCTGCTCACAAATATTTTTTACTGTGTTCACTAATATTACCCCCTTAGTTTTAAAATCTGACATACTAATTAAATTGCTTTTGTTTCATTTTTCAATAATCCACCTCATGCTACTGTCTGCGGTATTTTCTTCTTGTGGATTAATTAAAAGTGTTCAACTTATGTTCAACTGCTCAGACCAGCAGTATTATTTTATACCAATGTACAAGTATACACAGAAAAAGTGATCAGTGCGCAGCTAAAACATATTCCCACATATAGTGTTAAACATTAAACACAGTGTGAAGTGATAGTGGAACAAAATAACACTTATAAGGAATAATTAAACCTTTGGTGAAGAAAATCACTATATTGCGTCTGCAGCCTTCTTGGGGGGGGTAGCTCGACACCCCTACTAGTAGAGAAAATACACAAAGACAAGGCGCACAACGCACATAGTGATGTAAAGTAAAAAATGATAAATTTACTAAAAGGTTAAAGGTTCTGCGTACATCAATGTTGAATAAAACAGGCAATTGGTTAGTGGGGTTACCACACAGTAGAAACAGCCGGAGCGTCAGCTCTTTACTGTTGCCTGAACCGCCCTCGTTGAAGAGCTGACGCTCCGGCTGTTTCTACTGTGTGGTAACCCCACTAACCAATTGCCTGTTTTATTCAACATTGATGTACGCAGAACCTTTAACCTTTTAGTAAATTTATCATTTTTTACTTTACATCACTATCTGCGTTGTGCGCCTTGTCTTTGTGTCTTTTCTCTACAAGTATACACGTCTGGATTTTCCTACTATTATTTAGCAGACTATTTATTACCGTATAGGTGTGTTGAGTGTATTTAATTTGTATGACTCTACGGTGTCTCACCCTCCCTCTAAAGTTGTCACTATATGTTTTCACTGATTTCTGACATTTTGGGACTTAACATTTGACTTGGCTCACTTTAATAATTCTTTTATTTGCTTTTTTTTAATTTGGGTGTAGAAGTGAATTACTGTCGGCACTTACAAATATTTTATTACCTCTTACATCACTCTACACCAGGGGTGCACAAACTTTTTGCAATGCGCACCCCTGCCTGCACACCTGTGCGGCTGCTCCCCTCACCCCCTGCTCGGCCCCGGCATCAAATGACGCGAGGGTCATGTAACGTCACATTACCATGGCAACGTGACGTCACGTAACCCTGCGGCGTCATTTGATGCCGGGTTACCATGATGATGCGTTGCTGGAAGGTAAGGTAAGGCATGTATTAGTGTGCAATAGAGGCCTTGCACGGTCCCTTGGCTCTGGGTTTTGGGGGAGAGCGCGGGACCTCTAAACTGCCGCGCCCCTCCAGAAAATCTTGTGCCCCTCCCTGGGGGTCACGCCCCGCAGTTTTCGCACCCCTTCTCTACACAACACTGTCACTTGTTACTTTCATTTATTTAAATCCAAGAGGATGTTTAATCTGAACCGGGGGTACTCATAACTGATCTGCAGTTCCCCTCACCTCCAGGGACCTAGTACCAGAGATATAGCTAGTTTTGCCGGTGTACACAATATGGCGGTGGAGTCAGCCTCGCTCCAACGGCCAATGGAAATCTGCAACATCATCCAGAGATGCTTTCTATTGGTGCCCCCATGCCCATACAGATGTTTTAACCATTACGTGATCTCCCCTAGAAACATTAGCTTAAAACCCATGACATAACCACTATGGGTCATGATAACCCCTGGAGTCACAGACCCAATGATGTAGTGGGACACTCAAAGGGTCAATAGTGTCCATAATTCAAATCAGCCATTCATTATTTTTACATTAAAAAAAAATAACAAGCACAATCCCATAAACCAATGTGCAAATCACATGCTGGTGAAAATACAATATTGAAGCACAATTGTCCCATAAACCATACAATATAATGGTGAAAAGTTTTCATCCACCCGGGCTGCCAGATACCTGCGGTCAGGGCTGCAGACAGATTTCCCGGGGCCCAGGACTACAGTTCTGATGGGGTCCCCATGCCATGAAGCTTCCCTACCCGTCGGCAGTGTTGTGAGCCCCATTTCACACCTCGCGAGTCCCCCCATTTCACACCTTGTGAGCCCTCTCTATTTCCCTCCCTTTTCCCATGTATTTCTCTCCCCTCCATCTCACCTCTCACTCTCCCCCTCTCCATCAATTAGCCCACTCTCAATCAATCCCTGCCCCCCCCCCCCCGCCTCATATGTATTTCTCTCCCCTGTGTCTCAATCTTGCTCCCTCTTTTCCGCACTCTCCCCTCTCTTGCCCCCTCCATCAATTACTCCACTCTCACTCAATCCCCCTCCTCACACTCATTCCCTCCACCCTCACACAATTCCCCCTACAAAATATATACCAAAAAAACCCACCTCAATGCAAAAAACTTCCCACTCCCAAATACATACAAAAAATCCCCACCCCCCAAAATATATACAACCACCCATCTTCCCAAATATATACAAACCCCCCAAATATGTACAAAAAACCCAACCTCTCCAATACATATAAAAAAAACAATACATATAACCCCCCAATACATATAACACCCCCCAATACATATAAAAAAACAATATATATATATTATTATATTACATAGCAGCAAAAAGGAGACAGCACTCAGGTGAATGAAAATAAATGTATTAAATACAGCACATAACTCCAACGTTTCGATCCCACAGGGGGACCTTCCTCAGGGGGAAGGTCCCATTTTGGAGGACCGAAATGTTGGGTTTCATGTTGTACCACTATTTTCACTAATACACTTTGTGAAGTGCTCTACAATTGAGTGCTGTCTCTTGCTTTACCAGACCTCGGAACGGTAACGTATGTCTATATTATCCATATGGGACAAGCACCTATAGCCTATCAGCACCTATGGAGTGCCAACTGTTCTATTTGACTAATATATATATATATATATATATATATATATATATATATATATAACCCCCCCATTCATATATAAAAACAATACATATTAAAAAAAAACAATACATATAAAAAATACACCCCCCGCCCCCAATACTTAAAAAAACAGACTTACCTTGTGGATGTATATTAGAGAAAGATAAGACCGCTTCCACCATATGTATATTAGTGTATGTAAAGATAAAGCAGGTGCTCAGGGGAACAGTATAATATATATTACAGTGTTGATCTAAGAAAGATCAGAAAGAGTTCCCCTATCTCAAGCACTCAATGCTGGATAGTAGTAGAGAGACAGGGTTCAGTCTCACAGATAATTACTGAAGGTATTAACCCTATGAGAACCAGGAGAATCAGTAGATAAAATAATAAAGTTTTATTTCTAAATCACAATGATAAAAACATATAAATATAACACAATAAAATCCCCATTATGAAGTGGTTTATAGTAGGCTGTATCCACACAAATAGCGATAGAATAATATGTAGCCTAAACCATCTGACAACAAATAATTCAATAGTGATTGATGCTCAGGGCCAACAGTGCCCTATATGGCATGGAAAGGTAATAAAGGTAATTCTACAGTTATGGGTGATGTATCACCAAGATGTATCCATGTCACAATATACCATCCAAATCACAATATCCGCTGCATGGCAATACCTCAAAGTAATTATAATCTGCACACCATATATGACATATCCACAGTAACCATTTCAGGTCTAATACACAGTGAGGTGAACAAACATATTATTTGATTGGTATCTAATACTCTTAGACTGTAATTAGCAACCCATTTGTGTATTAGGGTGTTACCATATAAATGGTAGAGATGTGATGTCAGTATCGGAGTAGGTATGTAAAACCTCTAAACCTAAGAAAGCCAAATTGAAATGACTGGCACAGTGTAATTGATATATAGTAGAGGTATGATCGCAGCGGATCAAAAATGAGGAGCCACGGCAGCCGCCGATACAAGCCTGTTAGTTCGCCTGAGCTTGGAGGGTGTCGCCACTTCTGATGACGTCACAGGGGTGACGTCTTACGTAACCCGACGTACGTTTCACACATACACCGCGCTTCTTCAGGGGGAGGAGTTTAAAATCCCTGATATCCCTGGTGTGTATTTATTTCTTCCCAGTGGAGTGGGCGTGGCTTCTCGTCGACCAATCTGGGCGGAGGCTACGTCTATGATCCAATCGGATCAGTACAATATAATGTGCGCTCCTAATGTATCCTGTATGAGAGAAACATATAATAAAGCGTAGTAATAGTCGTAATCAATTCTGATATAATGCACTGCAAAATATTCAGGTAAGTGGATACAATTCTGAGACTCAGACACATAAACGGAGATGACATTAATGGCTAAAGAATGTAAAAGCACATTAATTGTTCTCCTTCTTAGGATAGGGATATAAGGATAGATGTCCCTAGTGGGGCAGAAGTGTATAGTGTAGGAATGTATACTACTAAATGACTCGCCCCTAATGGTCAATGCGTGTCAAGATAGGTGGTTTAATTATCTACTTTACAGATAAATCTTCTAAAACTATACATATATATTTCAAGTGAAAAATAAAGATATAGGTGATCAGTGAAAGACAAATTAATTGGTTATAAAAATACATAAATATATACAACATAAAAACTAAAGTGTATACAAATATATACCAAATAATTAGTGTACAGTGTAGGAGTGATTGAACCATTAAGTGATCTGCTCCTATCGGTCAATACAGATCAAGATGTTATTAAGGACTGTATACCCGAAACCCTCATATAATCCCATAATATATAAAGTTAAAAAAAATATATATATAAATATATGTAGCGGTCATGTAAAATGGCTACAGTCATCTCTCCTGCTGACAGTAAGGCCTGGTAAGTTGTGGGCATGCCAGCAGTAATTATGGAGGTTTGCCCTCACACCCTGGTGGGGTGCCCTGTGTATGGATGGGAGTAGTCACATGCTCTGACTCCATGGTTAGTGATGTCAGAGGTGTGTCAGCTTCCAGAGTGTACATAAGGCACAGCACTGAATCTAAAGTTAGATCTGCGTCCAGTTCTGCTAAGAGGAGGAGGAGTTCTGGCAGGAGTTCAAGTTCTAGTACTAGCCTGAGTTACTGAGAGTGCTAGTTATGTTATAGTAACTGAAGAGGAGACTGTGTCCAGGGACCTGGCACAGGGCAGTGATCCCTGCGGGGATAGGGAATCCCTATCTAAGGAGAGATACACCTTTTAAAGGGAGGCACTGACTGGACATGAGTGGCTAGAAATCTACTGCGAGGGGCAGCTAGCCCACTCAGACAATAAAGATGTTCTCAATCACAAACCCTCTCGTGTACATGTGTGGAGTGAATGTACAGAGAGGAGCACCACGAAGGAGTTCCTCAACAGGATCATCCCCATGCGGACGCAGGGACCCTGATGAGGTGGAGGCGCTGCACTGGAACTAGGTGAGACTCAGCACACTACCTCAGCTGCCTGCCTGGACGGGTCCTCCCCACACACCATCATGCGGGAGACTCAGGAGTCCTGTAGCAAACAGGTGCACCACCAGACACTACCACACTGTAATGGGGCCGGTTAGACCACAGGGGCCAATGTGAGATTGGGTGGGTCAGGCCGGTTCACAAAACCCGTTACATTTGGAGGCGAGCTGCTGAGATCAGATCTGTCATCAGGACAGGCTCTAGCTAGGCACACTGGGAAACAGGGAGAGAGTCTGCTGCCACTCTGTGCTGCGTAGGGACGGACCTAGGGGTGGTCAGGGGGCTGACGGGATATTGTCAGTTCGCAGGGACGACCTAGGGGCCTGAAAGGAGTGAGGGGTCTGGAGCCGGGCTATAGCTGACCGAGTCACTTTGAGGCAGTGCTAGTTGGTAGGACGCCAGAAGAGATAGCCTGTTAACTTGGTCAGGAATCCTGGAGAGGGTCTGCGCTAGGCTGACCAAGAGAGGTAGACGCCCCAAGTACTGCATGGCAGAGCCAGAGTACCTAGCCCATTCCAGACACTTACCGTAGGGAGCACAGACTGGGAGGAAGGAGTCACAGCAGACACTGAGAGAGTGAGCCTAGCCTGAGGTAGTGCAACATGAGTCCAGCCTAGATCAGGTACACATGTGGTGGTGCATCTGAGCAATCTTTATTGTACTGATGTGGAGGCTGCCCCGCAGAGCGGAGCCCCATGTATGATAACTGTTACGAGAGAATGGAGGATCCGCGTGGTGCGGAGAACACAAAATGGCGACCAGAGGCTGATGGGGAGGGCACCCGGTGCGTGCGCCCCACTGAAGAGCAAACTGTCGCCGAGTTATCGTTAACCAGTCTGCTCTGGAGCGGAGCGAAGGCCGTGGCTGCCCCGTTGTTATCCTGTCTGGGACACCGAGGGGCCACCCTTGAAGAGTGTGAGGAAATTGTAATAATTGGGGGAGAACCCCGCGAGGAGAGCAAACAAAATGACTTTTTGGGCTTAAAAGCAAACCAAAATGGCGGTTCCCGCTTGCTAGGGAAACCGCATGGGACAGTCACAGAGGAAATGGCTGATGCAGAACTTGCAAAGAGCTGGCAGGGAATGGCGCGAACAGCAGAGCCCCGCCCTGATGGGGGGCATGGCGCGAAAGCTATGGCTGCGCCTTCATGGACAGTGACTCACTCGGCCCCTGTGCTGAGTCAACCGCTTAGTCTATGGGACCCTCCCCTGATTTCCACCAGGGGGAGTGACTTTCAACTATGGCCTGTGGGAATGCACCCACTGGGCCCAGGGACTGATATCCAGACGGCGCCACTACAAAAAGTAGTTCCGGCCGCGGAAATGATTTGCAAGAAAGAGGGATATTTTGCGCGCAAAGCTGCTGCAAGGAGAAGGCGGGAACTAGCCGCGGGAAAAGAATCCAGCTCTGAGGAGGTAACTGGCGCGAAAACGCAGACCGCGCCCACCAGGACTGAGAGAGGCGCGGCCTTAATTAAGGGGCATGATATTCCCCTGTGGTACCCACCCATAATTGCAACCCCTGGGGGCGGGTTCCAGCTATGTCAGCGGAAGGAGGAGCCGAAGCAGGAAGTGGCTGGCCCAGAAGCTTCTACCGGTCAGTTGTGAGGAACCACTGACCTGGAGAGACCCACACTGAAAGTGGTCCCCACAAAGAGAATGGCCTGCCCCTCCGCTGTGGGAACTATGGTCTCCACCCAGCCCTACTCAGTACCCGGTGGGCTACTAGTAGTAAGGGTGGCTAACACCGAGACGGTGGTCGGGCTCTGCCTACAATGCGGGCTGCCCGGAGGCACGGTCAACACGGCGGCACGTTGCCCACATTGTGGGACACTGTACTTATGGCCTATGCCAACGTTTATACCGATACAATCGGCTGACCCCCCGGGGGACCAGGCTAGGCGAGCCGCCGAGTTCCCTGGCGCACTGTGGATAGGACGTGCGAGTCCCGGAGACAGGGGACTGGAGCCGGGAAAGTCGGCTGGGTCGGCCGCAACCGAGACAGTCGGGTCACCTCCTGACCGCACCGAGAAGGGAGAATACTCGGACGAGGATCTCCGTGAACTAGCGGAGGTGACATCGAGGCCCAGGATAGAACCGGGGAGGACGACACCCCGTGGTACCAGCAGCTGTCAGAAAGACAGGACGTCCCCCGCAGATCGGCGAGCCGAGAGACGGAGTCCCTCCGCCTCAGAACGTGGCGGCGACGGACGAGATACGCCGGCACCCCTGCGGACGGGTAAGAGGAGTCCCTTCACTTACCTTGCCCCAGCAGACGGTGTAGGAGCAGAAGGGCCGTGCCAGGCCCGAGGCGCACGTGGAGAGACGGCATCACTTCCGGTGAAGACGACGGCGGAGCTTACAGATGTCGTCATCGAAGAAGAGATCCCGAATGGGGGTCCAACCCGCGATGACGGTGTTTCCGGTTCCGGGGAGGACATCACTTCCGGTGGCGACAGCGGAACCCCTAGAAAGAATGCAGTGATGCTTCGGCGATCGGGGGAAGGTCCCCGATCACCTACAAGGCCCAGGAGTTGGATGGGCGATCCAAGGACTGAGGAGGGTGAGATATCCTCATTGGACCAGTCTACGGACAGCCAGGAACGGGTCGTAACCCCGTGGGGTCCAATCTCTTGCCCATACGTCCAATCCCACGCCCTAGCTAAAACCCCTGCCCCAATCACACGGTCCCCGGGTTAGCCGCCTAGTTTGGAATCTGTGGACATATCACCAGGGGGAGAAGGGAGACGGACTGGGGAAAGACAGCGCAGTGGCGCTACGGAGGGCGATTCTCGGGGAGGGGGAGAGTTGATAGTGGCTGCGCTAGGCCGGTGGTTGCCCCCTGCAGTTCCTGCGACGGTGAAAAAGGCCCCGGGATCTTCTAGGTGGTCTGTACCGCGATCTGAACGGTCGTCGGGGGTATTTTCCCTTGAAGATGATAGGGAGTCAGGGGGGTCAAATAAATTTAGAGAGAACCGTTGGTGGGCCCCACTATTCGAAGGATACTCCGCCTGGATGGACCGCACTCGGTTCCTCATCCGGCGAGAAGATGTAGTGGATTACTGGTGGGCTGTGGGAGAATTCATACCTGAGCAAAGGGACCGAGAGTTGCAGGAGCGGTGGCTGCAGATTGAGCATAGGGAGATAGAACCCATGGGTCCTAGTATCCTATCAGACCCCGTGGACCCTGATGAGCCCCTATCATGGGTGTTACCTGGGAGGGCAGGTAAGGCTGACCTGACCAGGATAAGTAGGGCCGAGAGAACCATAATGGCTCGGTATAAATCATCCCACGGGTTGGAGTACCCGTATGTCCCTGAGCCTCTCATGGATGAGATAGAGGACAACCGGGATAGGTGGCTTAGGGAGGCCATTGAAATGCACTTAGTAGGAAGAGGGAGTTCCGTGAAAGGGAAGAAGGCCGAGGAGCGCATAGAGCACTTAGTGCGGGTATGGGGCATAGGGAGAAATATTTACAAGCACAGGGTGACATATAGGCCTGAAAGGGGACTGCCTAGGCACTATCACGTCACGGTCCTGGACATGGGCGGTAGAGAGGTTAAGAAACCTGACCCGAGTCACTATTTTTAGGGGGTACATATACATTACGCGGGTTCGTGGCTGCTGGTCGGGGCGGGCTTGGCGGAATGTACTGTAGTCATTTTTGTTATACACCATGGAAATTTGTACGTGAAGTTAACCTAATTATGTGTTGTATTTCAGTGCTTCCTGGAAAAGGGTATACAAATTTAGGTCCCAGCGAGTACGATGGGATTCACCAGGGGGAGAATGTATCGGTCATGTAAAATGGCTACAGTCATCTCTCCTGCTGACAGTAAGGCCTGGTAAGTTGTGGGCATGCCAGCAGTAATTATGGAGGTTTGCCGTCACACCCTGGTGGGGTGCCCTGTGTATGGATGGGAGTAGTCACATGCTCTGACTCCATGGTTAGTGATGTCAGAGGTGTGTCAGCTTCCAGAGTGTACATAAGGCACAGCACTGAGTCTAAAGTTAGATCTGCGTCAAGTTCTGCTAAGAGGAGGAGGAGTTCTGGCAGGAGTTCAAGTTCTAGTACTAGCCTGAGTTACTGAGAGTGCTAGTTATGTTATAGTAACTGAAGAGGAGACTGTGTCCAGGGACCTGGCACAGGGCAGTGATCCCTGCGGGGATAGGGAATCCCTATCTAAGGAGAGATACACCTTTTAAAGGGAGGCACTGACTGGACATGAGTGGCTAGAAATCTACTGCGAGGGGCAGCTAGCCCACTCAGACAATAAAGATGTTCTCAATCACAAACCCTCTCGTGTACATGTGTGGAGTGAATGTACAGAGAGGAGCACCACGAAGGAGTTCCTCAACAGGATCATCCCCATGCGGACGCAGGGACCCTGATGAGGTGGAGGCGCTGCACTGGAACTAGGTGAGACTCAGCACACTACCTCAGCTGCCTGTCTGGACGGGTCCTCCCCACACACCATCATGCGGGAGACTCAGGAGTCCTGTAGCCAACAGGTGCACCACCAGACACTACCACACTGTAATGGGGCCGGTTAGACCACAGGGGCCAATGTGAGATTGGGTGGGTCAGGCCGGTTCAGAAATACCGTTACATATATATATATATATATATATATATATATATATATATATATATATATATATATATATATATATATGTGATAAAAAATCACTGGCACTCCAATAGAAATTCAATAATGAATAGGTGCATGTCCCATATAAATAATAAAAGTATACATTACCGCATAGCAGCAAAAAGGGAGACAGCACTCAGGTGAATGAAAATAAATGTATTAAATACAGCACATAACTCCAACGTTTCGATCCCACAGGGGGATCTTCCTCAGGATGGTGCAACAGACACAGGACAGTGAGTGACTTATATACCCCAACACCCAAGTGACATAAACATCTCCACATCATCAGAAAGCATCATCATCGGGCGACAAAACAGCTGTGCATAATACAAATTAATTAGATCATGCTCCAACTCCATGTCTGTACTCCTATTGGGGAATCCAAGTCACATGATCAAACCCAAGCTGTCAGTGTCATTGCATGTAAACAAACTGATGCTGCATCAGCAGGCCCGGTTTTCAAGGCAACAACATGTGTGCTCAACTCTTTAAAGGCAGCAGACACCAGTGGTTGTCATGTGTACTGCACGTGTACAGATACACCACTGCAAATGTGTATGTGCTGTAGCAGTGATGAATTTACTTCTAAGCAGCACCTAAGAATAACAGATACTGGCATGCGTATATCAGTAGAATCCTATGACAGATGGAACCCGCTGTAATCCCAGTCGGGTAACCCATAATAAACCTGTCGGCGTCACATGCTGCATGGATATACATAGGTTGCTAGTTAACCCCTAGTATACCAGTACTGCTAAAGGCACAAAGTGCGATCAAATAAAGGAACATGCTGTCTGTAGAACTACATAAATATACAATATACGGACCTGCAAAAATGTGGAATAAAGAACACCCAATACACAGTGAGGGTAAAGTGAAGAGAACCGGGAGGGGAAAATAAAATCAATGGAAGAAGCTGAACGACAAGAATATACAAGCTGTAGTAAAATATACTGTATAATAAATGCATTTTAAACTAATCATTTTGAACTACGCTGATCCATGTATACATACAGTATCGTATCATTTGTGAAATGCTCCGGGTACGGAGAATTACAAGCGATCCTACGCATGTTGAAGCAGCTTTACAGAAAATGGCAGATCGCTTCAGAGAGAGGGGCTACGATCGGACAGAAATTGATCAAGCGACCCGTGCTGCAGCTCAATGAATCCCCCTGCTCGTGCCAATTTTTTTTTTTTTTAAATAAATAAATAAATAATCCCCCTCCCTGATTGGGTTAGAAAAAAAGTTTAAAAAAATGCCGGCAAATCCTGTGGTCCCGGCGCGCGTGCACAGGGCAAGCAGAGTATCCTGCCATTTGCGCTGCCTGTTCCCCCCAGCAACCCAGAATCCCCCGCATCCCTCCCCCCCCACTCCCCACGTGGGACGGAGGGGGAAGCCCAAAACAAGCGCCGCACGCGATCCAGCCCCCCCCCCCCCACACCCTCCCTCCTCCGCTCCCCACGTGGGACGAAGGGGGAAGCCCAAAACAAGCGCGCGATCCAGCCCCCCCGCACCCTCCGCTCCCCACGTGGGACGGAGGGGGAAGCCCAAAACAAGCGCGTGATCCAGCCCCCCGCACCCTCCGCTCCCCACGTGGGACGGAGGGGGAAGTGCCAACCCAGCTTCCCCCATGCGCGCCTCCTGCGCCAGTCCGCCTCCTGCCCATGATCTCCCCCTAATCACCTGCCCCCGATCCTCGCTTGCTGCCCGGGGGTGTCCGGGGAGCGTGCTGCGGCGTGGGGGGGGGGGACCTGCTGCTGCTGCTGAGGCCCACGCTGCGCTGTGTGTCCCATGTCTTGGAGAGGGCCCACTGCCGTGCGGAGACCCCACTGCTGCAATGTGTGACCCGGTGAGTGTGTGAGTGACAGACTGAGTGTCTGTGAGTGTGTGAGTGTGCCTGTGTGTCTGTGAGTGTGTCTGTGAGTGTGCCTGTGTGTCTGTGAGTGTGCCTGTGTGTCTGTGAGTGTGCCTGTGTGTCTGTGAGTGTGCCTGTGTGTCTGTGAGTGTGCCTGTGTGCCTGTGTGTCTGTGAGTGTGCCTGTTTGTCTATGAGTGTGTCAGTGTGCCTGTGTGTCTGTCAGTGTGCCTGTGTGTCTGTCAGTGTGCCTGTGTGTCTGTGAGTGTGCCTGTGTGTCTGTGAGTGTGTCAGTGTGCCTGTGTGTCTGTGTGTCTGTCAGTGTGCCTGTGTGTCTGTCAGTGTGCCTGTGTGTCTGTCAGTGTGCCTGTGTGTCTGTCAGTGTGCCTGTCAGTGTGCCTGTGTGTGTGTGTGTCTGTCAGTGTGCCTGTGTGTCTGTGAGTGTGCCTGTGTGTCTGTGAGTGTGCCTGTGTGTCTGTGAGTGTGCCTCTGTGTCTGTCAGTGTGCCTGTGTGTCTGTCAGTGTGCCTGTGTGTCTGTCAGTGTGCCTGTGTGTCTGTCAGTGTGCCTGTGTGTCTGTGAGTGTGCCTGTGTGTCTGTGAGTGTGCCTGTGTGTCTGTGAGTGTGCCTGTGTGTCTGTGAGTGTGCCTGTGTGTCTGTCAGTGTGCCTGTGTGTCTGTCAGTGTGCCTGTGTGTCTGTCAGTGTGCCTGTATGTGTGCCTGTCTGTGTGTCTGTGTGTGTGCCTGTCTGTGTGTCTGTGTGTCTGTGTGCCTGTCTGTGTGTGTGTGTCTGTGTGTGTGTGTGAGTGAGTGTCTCTGAGTGTGTGTCTGTGAGTCTTCTGCGTGAGTGTGTATCTGCGTGAGTGTCTGCGTGAGTGTGTCTCTGCGTGTCTGTGAGTGTCTGAGTGAGTGAGAGTGAGTGTGTGTCTGTGAGTGTCACCCTCTCCCTGTGTCGCCCTCGCCTTCTCCCTGTCACCCTCTCCCTGTGTCGCCCTCGCCCTCTCTCTGTCTTTGTCTCTCATTCTCTCTGTGTGTGTTCTGTGTCTCTCTTTTTTTTGTCTCTCATTTTTGTGTGTCTCTCATTTTTGTGTGTCTCTCATTTTTGTGTGTCTCTCATTTTTGTGTCTCTCTTTTTCTGTGTGTCTCTCTTTTTCTGTGTGTCTCTCTTTTTCTGTGTGTGTCTCTCTTTTTCTGTGTGTGTCTCTCTTTTTCTGTGTGTCTCTCTTTTTCTGTGTGTGTCTCTCTTTTTCTGTGTGTGTCTCTCTTTTTCTGTGTGTGTCTCTCTTTTTCTGTGTGTGTCTCTCTTTTTCTGTGTGTCTCTCTCTGTCTGTCTCTCTCTGTCTGTCTCTCTCTGTCTGTCTCTCTCTGTCTGTCTCTCTCTGTCTGTCTCTCTCTGTCTGTCTGTCTCTCTCTGTCTGTCTCTCTCTGTCTGTCTCTCTCTGTCTGTCTCTCTCTATCTGTCTCTCTCTATCTGTCTCTCTCTATCTGTCTCTCTCTATCTGTCTCTCTCTATCTGTCTCTCTCTATCTGTCTCTCTGGCCGAGTCCATAGAAGGACAGGCCGCGCTGAGCCGTGCGGACGCTCCGCGCTGAGCCACTGCATACTCAATGAGGATGCCTTGAGAGGGGGCTCACGCGAGCGTCCGCAGGCGTGCTGAGGCGCTGGAGTTTTCAGCCGACAGCCAAGCTGTTTTTCAGAGCACTGTCGACTGAAAACATCCAATCAGCGCGGAGCAGCATCAACGTCACGGCGCCTTGACGTCTCTTTATCTGTCTCTATCTGTCTCTCTCTGTCTCTCTCTCTGTCTCTCTCTGTCTCTCTCTGTCTCTCTCTCTGTCTCTCTCTCTCCCACTCTCTCTCTCCCACTCTCTCTCTCTGTCTCTCCCACTCTCTCTCTGTCTCTCCCACTCTCTCTCTCTCTGTCTCTCCCACTCTCTTTCTGTCTCTCCCACTCTCTTTCTGTCTCTCCCACTCTCTCTCTGTCTCTCCCACTCTCTCTCTGTCTCTCCCACTCTCTCTCTCTCCCTCCCACTCTCTCTCTCTCCCACTCTCTCTCTCTCCCACTCTCTCTCTCTCCCACTCTCTCTCTCTCTCCCACTCTCTCTCTCTCCCACTCTTCCACTCTCTCACTCTCTCTCTCTCTCTCTCTCTCTCTCTCTCTCTCTCTCTCTCTCTCTCTCTCTCTCTCTCTCTCTCTCTCTCACTCACTCTCACTCTCTCCCACACTCTCTCTCTCTCTCCCCCACACACTCTCTCTCCCCCACACACTCTCGCTCTCTCCCCCACACACTCTCACACTATGGATCTGGATATCTTAACTGCCCTATACTACACTGAAATAACCTATACTGCTTACTTCCAGATCTGACTCAAGCTTCACACGGAAGACATCGAACCCCCCCTAACCCAGAAGACAGGTAACGAACACCTCCCCTCCAATGTATAAAATTGCGGGAATGAGGGTACCTGGACTTTGAGGGTCTGCGGATCAGGTAAGATCCCAGACGGGATTGCTGCTTTAAATATTGTGAAGCGGGGGCATCCAGACACTAGTTAAGGGGTGCAGGAAACTAGTCATCCACATCTGGCTTTTTTTTTCTAGATTCGACATTTATACACACACACACACACACCAAGGACTAATTGTAGTATAATGTAATACAATAAATAAACTAATATCAAAAACGAATGTTCTTACTAGGAATTTATTCAATTTATTTAATTTATGTTTTTTTTTTAAAATGCGGGGCTGGGGGCGGGATTAGAGGCGGGGTTGGGGGCGGGACTAGAGGCGGGGTTGGGGGCGGGACTAGGGGCGGGACTAGGTGGCGAGTAGATTTTTTGGTTCGGCGAGTAGATTTTTGTCAAGCACTGTATATATATATATATATATATATATATATATAATCATAATATCCTTGGAGTCTAAGCCTCTAGTAAACCCTATGATGTAGTAATAGGATTGGTGAATAAGGAATATGTATTGGAGTAGAATTGAAAAAATTGGTGGAATAGCAGGAACCCAGAGAAAGCACCGATCAACTAACCAGAGGTAGCAAAAAATAAAAAAGGTTTATTGAATTACACTGTTAAAAACAAAAAAGAGAAAGGGCTGGAGAGCCTGAAACATGCAGGAGATTTAGTTTTTTATGTTAGTTTGTTTTTTGTTTTTAACAATGTAATTCAATAAACCTTTTTTATTTTTTGCTACCTCTGGTGAGTTGATCGGTGCTTTCTCTGGCTTCCTGCTGTTCCACCAATTTTTTCAATTCTACTGCTCCACGATTGGAGTGACGCACTTTGGCAGCGCAGGTTCCGGCATTTCGCTACGCCTCATGGGAGAATGCCGAGAGGAGACGGGCACCTCCATGTAAGCAGCCTGAAGTTTTTCCCGGACGGTCTGAGGCTTCGGTATCACCATAGCTTCAGCACGCGGGATCCTACAAGGCTTTATCATAAGGACACAGGTATTTACTTCAATATCTTTGGACATTAAGGGATGCAGAAGCTAGGACCGAGATATTTATGCTAATGAGTTACTAAGGGTTCGGTTCAAGGCTGGCTCTAGTTTCTCTAGCTACTCTCTTATTGGGTCCATCTTTCCCTGTCAGTTCAGTCCTTCATTGTACACAATAGGCAATGTTATTTGCCCAAGAACTTATAACCTAATTTGCTGTGGATTTAGAACCATCTTTTGAACTTCATATATGTCATATACTTTTTATTTTTGGGTCTTTCAGATAATTTCTCAGAGTCTCTGTATCGCTATTTTTGGAGCTGTGAGTAGTTACCTATACAAAATATGTATCTGAGTCTCTAGAATCTGTACTGTAAATTACAAAAAGGGTGAGTAAATGAACCCTTCATTGAGTCCTGTTGGGGAAAGGGTTTGGAGTTGGAAAATCCAACGACATTCCTGTTGTAGGAGTCATTTATCCCAGTCCCCACCTCTAGGGTCTCTAGGGATATGTTCTATGCCACAGAAATGCATTACTTTGGGGTCTCCCCTATGATCTTGGATGACATGTCTAGCTATAGGAGTATCTGTGGCATTACGTACATTTCCTATGTGTTCCAATACCCTCGTTTTCAGTTGTCTATGGGTTTTACACACATACATCATACCACAATCGCATGTCATGAGGTAAATGGTGCAGCATGACAGGCAATTGATGAAGACTTTGATTTCAAAAGTTTCAGTGTTGGTAGAATTACAAAACTTCTTGGTGACGGACATAAATTGACATGCTTTGCATCTCGAACAGGGATAGGACCCCTTTGGTTTAGTACACAGCCATGTTCTTTTTTGTTGTTTACGAAAATGACTGTACCAGTATGTCTTTGATGTTCTTGTTACGTCTGCATCCCGTAGTTGATGTCTCATTGAGGATTTTGCTTAGATCAGTGTCCTCTAGCAAAATATGCCAATGTCTTTGGAGAACATTTCTGATCTGTTGCCATGGGCTACTATAGGTAGAGATAAATCTTATAACATCATTAGTAGGTTTCGTGATTTTATTTGCCAAAAGACCAGATCTATTACATATTAGGGCCCTATAGTACTATATAGATGTTAGGGCCCTATAGTATACATTTCTGTATATGTGGGATCTGTTCTTCAGGGATTATTACTTAAATAATGAATCGTGACTAATAGTACATGACAAAATGATTGTAAAAATAATGAATGCAACAAATGGGTATCAACGGCACACTAAGTGAATAATGTGAATAATAATAAATAAGAATCATGACTGATAGTACGTGACAAAAAAACTGTGTGGTTTCAAATGCAAACCAAATACCTCACTAATGCTCTGCAGCAGTTTCCTCCATATCGTCACAAATAGAAATCACAAATTCTGGTGTGTGAGGATTACCTCATGCAAAGAGAAACACATGGAGAAATGCAAATAGTGTAAATCGTTTTACTACAGGTCACACACAACAACACAGAGAGGAAAGGGAACACTCACAATTTTCCCACTGTGTGACTGGCTTGAGACGCACTCCAACCCTGATCCTAGCTCTACTCCTCCGTGTACACGGCTTTATGGTCCGCCTCTCCGTCGCCGAACTGCATTTATTTTATGATTTGTTTGATTTAAAGGGACGGTGGGCCTGTTATCATGTGATTTAATCCTGTAAATAAACCCCATATAAGAAATACTGTGTTTCCTGCCTTAAATTGGGACTTAAATAGACTGCAACGTGGCGTGGGCATCACCCTAAACATTATGTATATGTGTAGTATATTCACATATGCAATTTTCCTTATATCTAATTTTATTCATTTATTTATCAGAATTGATTTATATAGTGTAAATTAATTTTTGATTTTTATTTATAAGTCCCTAAACCCATTCATTATTGCCCACCTCCCCCCGCCTCACATGTATTTCTCTCCCCTGTGTCTCAATCTTACTCCCTCTTTTCCGCATTCTCACCTCTCTCGCCCCCTCCATCAATTACTCCACTCTCACTCAATCTCCCTCCTCACACTCATTCCCTCCACCCTCACACAATTCCCCCTACAAAATATATACCAAAAAAAACCACCCCAATGCAAAAAACTTCCCACTCCCAAATACATACAAAAAATCCCCACCCCCCCAAATATATACAACCACCCATCTCCCCAAATATATACAACCACCCATCTCCCCAAATATATATGTAACGGTTCGACCCCTACCCAATCTCATATGGGCACCTAGGAGTAGAAACTGCCCCCCGTTACATGTCAGTGTAGTGTGGAGCACCTGCTGGCTCACAGGACTCCTGAGTCTCCCGCTCGTTGGTAGTGCGGATTTCACCATGACAGGCGTATGAGGTAGTGCGGAGTTCTACTCACAGTTGGTACAGCGCCTCCATCCCTTCCAGATCCCCACGATAGCAGGGAGGAGTCTCTGGAAGAGAACTCCTGGGTGCATCTTCTTCCTGATTAACTCCAGTCACAGGCAAGAAGGGTTTTTGAATAAAGGGCATCATTATTGTCATCTTACATGGCTGACTGCCCATCATAGCGGCCGGTACTTAGCCGCACATCATATAGCTGCACACCTCAAGGAAGTTCCCTCCTGGCTCTGCAATAGAGACAGGGATATTTCTGCCACCTCTCCCCTAAGGGAGGGCCACCAGTTGTGCCAGAGACCTGGACACAGTGTGAGGTCAGCTTGTTACTCTGTCACTACTGACACTTGAACTTCACAGACTTGATTCCAGACAGAGCAGACTTGAACTCCTAACTTTAGGAAGTGATGCGTAATATATATGTAGCGGTCATGTAAAATGGCTACAGTCATCTCTCCTGCTGACAGTAAGGCCTGGTAAGTTGTGGGCATGCCAGCAGTAATTATGGAGGTTTGCCCTCACACCCTGGTGAGGTGCCCTGTGTATGGGTGGGAGTGGTCACAGGCTCTGACTCCATGGTTAGTGATGTCAGAGGTGTGTCAGCTTCCAGAGTGTACATAAGGCACAGCACTGTGTCTAAAAGTTAGTTCTGAGTAGTTCTGCCAGAGTTCTGGGAGGAGTAAGAGTTATGTTATAGTAGCTGAGTAGGAAGACTGTGTCCAGGGACCTGGCACAGGGTAAAGACATCCCGGCTGGGATAGGGAATCCCTATTAAAGGAGAATTACACCTTTCAAAGGGAAGCACTGAATGATTATGAGTGGCTAGAGAAACTACTGCGAGGGGCAGCTAGCCCACCTCAAGCAATAAAGATGCTCTTAATTACAAACCCTCTCGTGTACATGTGTGGAGTGATTGTACAGAGAGGAGCACCACAGAGGAGTTCCTCGCCAGGACCATCCCCAAGTGACCGAAGGGACCCTGATGAGGTGGAGGCGCTGCACTGGAACTAGGTAGGACTCAGCACACTACCTCAGCTGCCTGTCTGGACGGGTCCTCCCCACACACCATCATGCGGGAGACTCAGGAGTCCTGTTGCCAACAGGTGCACCACCAGACACTATCACACTGTAATGGGGACCGGTTAGACCACAGAGGCCAATGTGAGATTGGGTGGGTCAGGCCGGTTCACAAAAACCGTTACATTTGGAGGTGAGCTGCTGAGATCAGATCTGTCAACAGGACAGGCTCTAGCTAGGCACACTGGGAAACAGGGAGAGTGTCTGCTGCCACTCTGTGCTGCGTAGGGACGGACCTAGGGGTGGTCAGGGGCTGACAGGGTATTGTCTGTTCGCAGGGACGACCTAGGGGCCTGAAAGGAGTGAGGGGTTTGGAGCCGGGCTATAGCTGACCGAGTCACTTTGAGGTAGTGCTAGTTGGTAGGATGCCAGAAGGGATAGCCTGTTAACGTGGTCAGGAATCCTGGAGAGGGTCTGCGCTAGGCTGACCAAGAGAGGTAGACGCCCCAAGTACTGCATGGCAGAGCCAGAGTACTCTAGCCCATTCCAGACACTTACCATAGGGAGCACAGACTGGGAGGAAGGAGTTACAGCAGACACTGAGAGAGTGAGCCTAGCCTGAGGTAGTGCAACATGAGTCCAGCCTAGATCAGGTACACATGTGGTGGTGCATCTGAGCAAATCTTTATTGTACTGGTGTGGTGGCTGCCCCGCAGAGCGGAGCCCCATGTACGATAATTGGTACGAGAGCGTGACAACCCAAGGAATGGAGGATCCGCGTGGTGCGGAGAGCCCAAAATGGCGACCAGAGGCTGATGGGGAAGGCACCCGTGGTGTGCGCCCCACTGAAGAGCAAACTGTCGCTGAGCTGTCTCTAACTAATCTGCTCTGGAGTGGAGCGAAGGCTGTGGCTGCCCCGTTTTTGTCCTGTCTGGGACACCGAGGGACCACCCTTGAAGAGTGTGAGGACATTGTGATAACTGGGGGGGAACCCAGCGAGGAAAGCAAACAAACTGACATTTCGGGCTTAAAAGCTATCCAAAATGGCGGTTCCCGCTTGCTAGGGAGACCGCGTGGGCCAGTCGCAGAGAAATTGGCTGATCCAGGACTTGCAAAAAGCTGGCCGGGAATGGCGCGAACAGCAGAGCCCCGCCCTGATGGGGGGTATGGCGCGAAAGCTATGGCTGCGCCTTCATGGACAGTGACTCACTCGGCCCCTGTGCTGAGTCAACCGCTTAGTCTATGGGACCCTCCCCTGATTTCCACCAGGGGGAGTGACTTTCAACTATGGCCTGTGGGAATGCACCCACTGGGCCCAGGGACTGATATACAGACGGCGCCACTACAAGAAGTAGTTCCGGCCGCGGAGGTAACGTGCAAAAAGGAGGGATATTTTGCACGAAAGGCGGCTGCCAGGAGAAGGTGGGAACTAGCCGCGGGCAAAGAATCCAACTCTGATGAGGAAATTGGCGCGAAAACGCAGACCGCGCCCCCCAGGACTGAGAAAGGCACGGCCTTAATTAAGGGGCATGCTATTCCCCTGTGGGACCCGCCCATAATTGCAACCCCTGGGGGCGGGTTCCAGCTATGCCAGCGGAAGGAGGAGCCGAAGCAGGAGGTGGCTGGCCCAGCAGCTTCTACCAGTCAGTTGCGAGGAACCACTGACCTGGAGAGACCCATACAGAAAGTGGTCCCTACTGGAAGAATGGCCTGCTCCTCCACTGTGGGCACTATGGTCTCCACCCGGCCCTGCTCGGTGCCCGGCGGGGTACTGGTGGTCGGGGTGGCCGGCGCCGAGACGGTGGTCGGGCTCTGCCTTCAATGCGGGCTGCCCGGGGGCATTGTTAACACAGCGGCACGTTGCCCACAATGCGGGACATTATACTTGTGGCCAATGCCGACGTTCATTCCGATCCAATCTGCTGACCCCCCGGGGGACACGGCTAGGCGCTCCGCCGAGTCCCCTGGTGCACTGTGGATCAGTCGTGCAAGTCCCGGGGAAAGGGGACTGGAGTCGATTAAATCGGCTGGGTCAGCAGCAACCGAGACGGTCGGGTCACCCCCCGACCGCACTGAAAAAAGACTATCGCCCCGATCGGTGACCCCTAAGTCGGGGAAGGGAGACTACTCGGATGAGGATCTCCGTGAGCTAGCGGAGGTGAAATCGAGGCCCAGGACAGAACCGGGGAGGACGACACCCCGTGGCGTGAGTAGCAGCCTGGAAAGCAGGGCGTCCCCCGCAGATCGGCGAGCCGAGAGACGGAGTCCCTCCGCCCCAGGTTATGGTGGCGACGGGCGAGAGACGCCTACACCCCTGCGGAATGGTAAGAGAAAGCCACTTACTTACCTTGCTCCGGTAGACGGTGTAGCGGAAACAAGGCCGTGCCAGGCCCAAGACGCACGTGCGGAGAAGATACCACTTCCGGTGGAGACGACGGCGGAGCTTCCGGATGTCGTCATCGAGGAAGAGATCCCGCATGGGGGTCCAACCAAAGATGGCGGCGCTTCCGGTTCCGGAGAGGACATCATTTCCGGTGGCGACGGCGGAACAGACGGGAAGGATGCAGCGACGCTTCGGCGATCGCGTGAAGGTCCCCGAACACCTCAAGGGCCCAAGAGCTGGATGGGCGAACCGCAGACTGAGGAGGGTGAGCTATCCTCCTTGGATCAGTCCATGGACAGCCGGGAACGGGTCGTAGTCCCGTGGCGTATTCCCTCTTGCCCTTACGCCCAACCCCACGCCCTAGGTAAAACCCCTGCCCCCATCACCTGTTCCACGGGGTCCCCGCCTAGCCTGGAACTTGTGGACGTACCTTTGGGGGGGGAGGAGAGACGGACTGGGGAAAGACAGCGCAGTTGCGCTACGGAGGGCAATTCTCGGGGAGGGGGAGAATTAGGTAGGGCCGCGGTAGGCCGGTGGTTGCCTCCTGCGACCAATAAAACAGAGGACAAGGCCCTGGGATCATCACGGTGGTCCGTACCACGGTCGGCACGGACATCGGGGGTATTTTCATGGGGGGATGCGGAAGAGAGTGACTCAAGGGATTCACACAGGTTCAAGGAACACCGTTGGTGGGCCCCACTCTTTGAAGGTTATGTGGCCTGGATGGATCGTATGCGATTCCTTATCCGAAGGGAGGATGTAGTCGATTTTTGGTGGGCCGAGGGAGAATTCACCCCTGAGCAAAGAGATAGGGAATTGCAGGACCGGTGGTTTAAGATTGAGCACAGGGAGATAGAGCCCATTGGTCCCGACACACTGTCAGACCCTGTGGATCCTGACGAACCCCTGTCATGGGTGCTACCTGGGAGGGCAGGTAGGGCTGACCTGACTAGGATCAGTAGAGCGGAACGGGCAATAATGGCTCGATATAAGTCTTCCCACGGGTTGGAGTACCCTTATCTCCCTGAACCCCTCATGGAGGAGATAGAAGAGAACAGAGAAAGGTGGCTTAGGGAAACCATCGAGATGTACCTGGTCAGTAAGGGGAGTGAAGTTACCGGAAGGAGGGCAGAGGACAGAATAGATCACCTAATGAGAGTGTGGAGTATAGGGAGGAATATACACAAACACAGGGTGACCTATAGGCCCGAGAGGGGACTGCCTAGGCATTATCATGTCACGGTCCTGGACATGGG
Organism: Ascaphus truei; assembly: GCF_040206685.1. Lineage (NCBI taxonomy): Eukaryota > Metazoa > Chordata > Amphibia > Anura > Ascaphidae > Ascaphus > Ascaphus truei. The sequence continues at coordinate 400,996,186 of NC_134484.1, read as the reverse complement.
TGGTAGAGAGGTTAGAAAACCTGACCCGAGTCACTATTATTAGGGGGTACTAAGGCATTATGCGGGCTCGTGGCTGCTGGTCGGGGCGGGCTTGGCGAGATGTACTGTAGACATTTTGTTATGGTATTATGAAAATCTGTGGATGTTAACAATTATGTGTTATGTGTTACAGTGCTTCCTGGAAGAAGGTATGCAAATTTAGGTCCCAGCGAGCACGATGGGATTCACCAGGGGGAGAATGTAGCGGTCATGTAAAATGGCTGCAGTCATCTCTCCTGCTGACAGTAAGGCCTGGTAAGTTGTGGGCATGCCAGCAGTAATTATGGAGGTTTGCCCTCACACCCTGGTGAGGTGCCCTGTGTATGGGTGGGAGTGGTCACAGGCTCTGACTCCATGGTTAGTGATGTCAGAGGTGTGTCAGCTTCCAGAGTGTACATAAGGCACAGCACTGTGTCTAAGAGTTAGTTCTGAGTAGTTCTGCCAGAGTTCTGGGAGGAGTAAGAGTTATGTTATAGTAGCTGAGTAGGAAGACTGTGTCCAGGGACCGGCACAGGGTAAAGACATCCCGGCTGGGATAGGGAATCCCTATTAAAGGAGAATTACACCTTTCAAAGGGAAGCACTGAATGATTATGAGTGGCTAGAGAAACTACTGCGAGGGGCAGCTAGCCCACCTCAAGCAATAAAGATGCTCTTAATTACAAACCCTCTCGTGTACATGTGTGGAGTGATTGTACAGAGAGGAGCACCACAGAGGAGTTCCTCGCCAGGACCATCCCCAAGTGACCGAAGGGACCCTGATGAGGTGGAGGTGCTGCACTGGAACTAGGTAGGACTCAGCACACTACCTCAGCTGCCTGCCTGGATGGGTCCTCCCCACACACCATCATGCAGGAGACTCAGGAGTCCTGTTGCCAACAGGTGCACCACCAGACACTATCACACTGTAATGGGGACCGGTTAGACCACAGGGGCCAATGTGAGATTGGGTGGGTCAGGCCGGTTCACAAAAACCGTTACATATAGCTTCCAGAAGGCCCACCCCTGTGTCACTGAGTGGACACAGAACATGCTGTCACTTCCTTTGCTACACCTTACACATCACAAGGGGGTGAGGCCAATCCTCATGATAACTTCTGGCAAACCTGCCCTCTTAACAGGAATTACTGCACAGAATGAGAGAGCTATGTAAACCCAAAATTACACAGGGCTACATATACAAATCCCCCAAATATGTACAAAAAAAAACAACCTCTCCAATACATATAAAAAAACAATACATACAGTATAACCCCCCAATACATATAAAAAAAACAATATATATATATATATATATATATATATATATATATGTATATATATATATATATATATATATATATATATATCCCCCCAATCATATATAAAAACAATACATATTAAAAATACACCCCCCGCCCCCAATACTTAAAAAAACAAACTTACCTTGTGGATGGTCAGGTCGGCGCTGCAAATTCGGCCTGTCCTCTCCCCAGGCCTGGCTACCGGTCTTCTTGTGGCCGGGCCCGACTCTCCCCCAGGCCTCTCTGTCCAATGTGCTTCCAACACTGGTGCTCGCATGCCGAAAGCTGGGCCAAGTTTACTTCCAGCGCGTTGATGTCAGAGAGGTACATCGTGCGCAGGCGTTGGAAGCTCAGCGTACACCAACACTCTACAAGATAGGGCTATATATATGCCATGAATTACCATGTTCCTTCTGGAATACAGTTATCTATGTTATAGACATTAACTTTATGATTTTGGTTTTATTGTGGGCCTGATTTCAGGTTCACCCATGCATTTTAAATGTTTAACATTTGATTACTTTGTTACAGACAATGCCACTATTCGTGCTTAGTATGCTACTGCCTTCTTTATTGTGCCCATGTTTCCGTTTCAGTTCTGCCATTACGCAGTTTGAGCAACAGCCTCATGCTCTTTAATACTGCTTGCGCTATTTGCGCAGCGTTGCGCATGCGCATTAGCACAGATACACGCATACCCTCTGCTGCAGTAGTCAGGGACGCGTTCGGGTTGTCAGCAGCACACTGCGCATGCGCGGTTACGCTCCACGGCGCGCATTGTATGAGAATCACCCGCTCTCCATGCACAACAGGTTGGGGAAGTGTTTAGACCCAACGGACGCGCTGCCATTATGCGATTTATGATTGACTGCCCGTTACACCCTGACCACTGCTCCCTGGACAATGTGCATGCTTTGCAGGACCATTTGCATTAACGTATTCATTTACGGGCACGCTTTGTAACATCCACAGTATGTATCTCCAAGCACTGGTGGCGAGTTGCTGTTCAGGCTATGCATTTTATATGTATTTTAACCATTTATGCGCATTTGAATATCATTAGATGTTTCAAGTAGTCATGGTTACGTAAACAGGATGCACTGTGAGTCATTATGTTGTTATCAAGGTTTGATCATGTGACTAGGTACACATATGCTTAGATCAGGTTCTCTCATTGGTGCGTACCAGTATCAGTATGTTGGATTGGCTGTTTAGAAATGTGGGTTGTATCTGGGATTACAATTTGGAGTTCATGATTGTTTTCAGGTGTTTTTTAGTATGTGTTAAGGGGTATATATGGGTGCTTGTGTTAGTCTGTAGTTGCACTGCCCTGAGGAAGGTCCCGTTGGGAGGACCGAAACGTTGGCGGCCCTGTGTTACTGAATACACTTTTTTGATACCATACCTGCAGTGTGCTGTCTCTTTTTGGCTATCAGGATCCCCTGGTCTCCATATGTCTACATACTCTCTATGGGACAAGCATCTGCCTCCTGCAACAAAACCGTGAGTGCTAATCTCCATACCTGACTATAACTTTTTTATGAGTTGTGTGCACCACCCTGAATTGTTCATTACCCGCACTTTAGCTGTGAGTTTGGGATCATTACTATATACAGCATATTGGACTTTAATTGACCTTACCTGTACCCATTTCTTATGGAGGAATTTGCGGACTTTGCGGGTATTTTTACTACACTATCAGATACTGCCAGTTTCAGTGATGCAGAGATAGCCAAAATACGGTACACGGAGTCTTTTGAATCTGTTTTGGGACCTGATAAGCCAGTAGATATATACAACGATCTCATAAAACTTAAGAAACGAGAGGTAGATTTTTTCCTTCATGTGGTAACTTTATTACACTACCACAAGGAGAAACTACTCCCACGTGGGTTCAGAATCAGGAACCAGCCCACCATCGGACGCAACGACCCCGATTTTTGTAAAAAATGGATTGCCATTCTTAATAAATGCTCCAGTGATCTTATGATATTGGTGATAGAGCAATCCAGCAAAGAACTTGCAAAAATTAAACATGAGGTGGATGTCATCCAGGGGCAGCATGGTGATAAACTGATAGCTGACACAAATACTGATTGGACGGATAAGATCCAGACCACAATTGACATTTACAGGGACAATCTTATTAAATATAAGAAAGAAAAGTTGAGGCTTGTAAAAACTGATTACAAAGAACATAAGGTCTACCGCTGGCTGTTGGGCCTAGGGGAACCGAATACAGGTCGAGGGGGACAGAGACGCAAACCCGCACGCGCCAGAAAGCCTGCCTACAGATCGGGTGTGCCAACGAGTGACACTGACTTCTCTGATAATACTGAGGGCTCTGGAAGTGATTTTTTAGGTCCCACAGAGGCCAGACACGCCAAACCCCCGTTTTCAGAAGCAGACGGAAGGGACCCACCAGGAGGGGTGGGAGAAAATCGGCGGTATCCAGAGCGCGAAAACAGGAGAGGCAGTGGACCTCGCAGTCGCAGGCCACCACGGTAATATATAATCTGACTGACGTCACCCTGACCGCGGCGCAGCTAAGCGTCCTCCACAAAGGCCTCAGTTTTGTACCCACTCACATTCAACACAGTTTTAACTGGGAAGTCGAAATGTACAAATTTAATAGACAATTGAGACTTAAAGACTTCTTTATCAAGCAGCCCCTACCAAGCACCTCTGTCGAGGCCAACACCTTTAAATGCAGCAGCAATTTTGATCCACAAATTAACAACCACAGTATAGCAGCCTTTATGAATGTTCTGGATAAAGAAACTGTCACACAAAATAAGACCAAGAGAGTAAGCTATCATAATATCACGAGAGAAGAAAAATCAGCGATTGACGCATTGAAAAACAACAAAGAGATCATTATCCGTGCAGCGGACAAAGGGGGTGGCATTGTGTTACTCAAATATGTGGAGTATAAAAAGGAAATAGAGAATCAATTTTCCGTTTCATCCACATATAGATGCTTACCAACGAATCCTACGGTGGAGTATAAAAAGGAGGTGGATTCGATCATACAGATGGGGGTTGTAAACAACTGGATTTCTGAGGAAACGGGCAGATTCCTGACACAACCATTTCCACGAATGCCCATCCTATACACCTTGCCTAAAATACACAAATCGGCCACAAAACCACCAGGAAGACCTATTATTTCTGCAAGAGGATCGCTATGCCACCCATTATCTCAGTTTATTGATTTTTTCCTCCAGCCCATGGTCATGAGTATGAGCTCCTATGTCAAGGATACAACTGATTTTATTTCACAGCTTGGCAACATCAGACTGGAAAATAAGGATTACATTCTGGTCACCCTTGACGTGAGTAGCCTTTATACCAATATCCCCCACCAAGAGGGGCTTGAAGCGGTCAGATCAAAGTTCGGGACCTTTGCAGCACATGCAGGTCCACCGGTGGAATTCCTTATGTTACTCATGGAAATCATTCTTAACAAAAACTATTTCCGGTTCGAAAGAAGCGTCTATTTGCAATTAAGTGGGACTGCGATGGGGTCCAATATGGCCCCGGCATATGCAAACCTTTTCATGGATGTATATGAACACACACACATCCTACATGATGCCCCACACGCGGTATGCATCAAAAAATATCTAAGATATATAGACGACGTCTTCCTTATATTGGATGGTTCAGAGACTGCATTGTTAGAATTTATAGAACACTTGAATCATATTCCATCTACCATCAGATTCACAGCACAGTTCAGTCATTCACAGATTTCCTTCCTGGATACCATCGTGTACAAGTCGGGTGAAGGCCTGGCCACTAGGCTTTATCACAAGGATACAGACAGGAACACGCTACTGTATGCCACTAGCCACCACCCAGCACCGCTCAAGAGGGGTCTCCCCTTCTCACAGTTACTCAGAGTAAAAAGAATAACATCTAATCCGGATGAATTAGAACCAGCTCTCTTGGCCATGGCGGCACGCTTCCGGGACAGGGGTTATGACCGCAAGGACATCAGCGAAGCCCTGATCAAAGTAAGGAGCATCGACAGGCAATCTCTGCTGCAACCGAGCACGAATAAACCTACGGAACAACGTTGCCACTTCATCAGCACATACTGTACGGCGTCCAACCGCATCAAGCGCAGTATACACAAGAACTGGCATATCCTAGCGAATGACAACAAGATTGGCAAACTCTGTAAAGATCCACCACTGTTCTGCTACAAGCGAGGACGCAATTTAGGAGATATGTTGACACAAGCGGACCCAGTGGACAAGTATGGACATTCTAAAACCTGGCTCGAAAGAAAACCAGGTTCATACAGATGCCACGGTTGCACCAATTGCAGTTTCATGCAAACTGGAGCCAGTTATACCCACCCGCATAGTGGGGTACCGATTAAGATCAAGAATTTCCTAAACTGTGAGTCTCGTTTTGTCGTATATATGATCACGTGCCCCTGTGGGCTGCGCTATGTGGGGAAAACTACACGGATGCTGAAGGAGAGAATAGCCATCCATCGCTCCACGATCAGGAAAGCATTGAACAGCAAGGATGAACAGAGTGAGCTTAAATATCTGCCGGTTGCCAGATATTTTAAAGAACAACGGCACTCACTAGCCACAATGCGATGTATGCCTATATTACAGGTACTGCCACCACCCAGAGGGGGAGATAGGAACAAGTTGCTTCTGCAACAAGAGGCAAGACTAATATACAAGCTCAAGACCATATCTCCTTACGGACTAAATGAAGATCTGAAATTAGGCTGTTTTCTGTAAAAATCATATACAAATTCTGTAGTGTGAATATTTTTGTGTATTGTGATTGTTTTATTGTTACATTATCTCATTGCGCATTGTACCCGTTACGCATTTTTCTCCATCCCCCCTTCTTTCCCCCCCCCCTCCCTTTTTTTGCATTTTTTTGCATTTTTTTATGCATTTTTTATGCATTTTTTTGCATGTTTTATTCACTCATTCACTTTTGGGTGTGTAGTCACACTCGGTGTCCATCTTTTAAACAACTCACAGTCCACTATTGGTTGCATGTGGATACATCAGCACTTTAACCATCTGTACATCTGGATGGGCTGGTTGGTACTACAGGCTTTAGCCATGCCACTTTGTAGTAGACATACATGTATATATTACGTGTTTTTTCTGGGAGTCTAATATATTGATTACGGTAATTACACCAACACTCTACAAGATAGGGCTATATATATGCCATGAATTACCATGTTCCTTCTGGAATACAGTTATCTATGTTATAGACATTAACTTTATGATTTTGGTTTTATTGTGGGCCTGATTTCAGGTTCACCCATGCATTTTAAATGTTTAACATTTGATTACTTTGTTACAGACAATGCCACTATTCGTGCTTAGTATGCTACTGCCTTCTTTATTGTGCCCATGTTTCCGTTTCAGTTCTGCCATTACACAGTTTGAGCAACAGCCTCATGCTCTTTAATACTGCTTGCGCTATTTGCGCAGCGTTGCGCATGCGCATTAGCACAGATACACACATACCCTCTGCTGCAGTAGTCAGGGACGCGTTCGGGTTGTCAGCAGCACACTGCGCATGCGCGGTTACGCTCCACGGCGCGCATTGTATGAGAATCACCCGCTCTCCATGCACAACAGGTTGGGGAAGTGTTTAGACCCAACGGACGCGCTGCCATTATGCAATTTATGATTGACTGCCCGTTACACCCTGACCACTGCTCCCTGGACAATGTGCATGCTTTGCAGGACCATTTGCATTAACGTATTCATTTACGGGCACGCTTTGTAACATCCACAGTATGTATCTCCAAGCACTGATGGCGAGTTGCTGTTCAGGCTATGCATTTTATATGTATTTTAACCATTTATGCGCATTTGAATATCATTAGATGTTTCAAGTAGTCATGGTTACGTAAACAGGATGCACTGTGATGTCATTATGTTGTTATCAAGGTTTGATCATGTGACTAGGTACACATATGCTTAGATCAGGTTCTCTCATTGGTGCGTACCAGTATCAGTATGTTGGATTGGCTGTTTAGAAATGTGGGTTGTATCTGGGATTACAATTTGGAGTTCATGATTGTTTTCAGGTGTTTTTTAGTATGTGTTAAGGGGTATATATGGGTGCTTGTGTTAGTCTGTAGTTGCATTGCCCTGAGGAAGGTCCCGTTGGGAGGACCGAAACGTTGGCGGCCTTGTGTTACTGAATACACTTTTTTGATACCATACCTGCAGTGTGCTGTCTCTTTTTGGCTATCAGGATCCCCTGGTCTCCATATGTCTATATATATATATATATATATATATATATATATATATATATATATATATATATATATATATATATATATATATATATATATGTATATGTATATATATATATATATATATATATATATATATATATATGTATATATATATATATATATATATATATATATAACCCCCCATTCATATATAAAAACAATACATATTAAAAAAAAAAAAAAAACAATACATATAAAAAATACACCCCCCGCCCCCAATACTTAAAAAAACAAACTTACCTTGTGGATGGTCAGGTCGGCGCTGAAAATTCGGCCTGTCCTCTCCCCAGGCCTGGCTACCGGTCTTCTTGTGGCCGGGCCCGACTCTCCCCCAGGCCTCTCTGTCCAATGTGCTTCCAACACTGGTGCTCGCATGCCGAAAGCTGGGCCAAGTTTACTTCCAGCGCGTTGATGTCAGAGAGGTACATCGTGCGCAGGCGTTGGAAGCTCAGCGTAGCACAGGAATAGGCCTGCAGCTGAGGGAGAGTCGGGGCCCAGCCATGAGAGGACTGGCAGCAGGGCCTGGCCAGAGGTTGGGCCCAACTTGGAGCGCCGGCCGGACCCCCCACAGACACTGAGCCTGGGACACCCTGTCGGCGGCCCTGCCTGCGGTTTTCCAAATGCAATCAAACAGAATGCAACAAATGGATATACATGGCGCACACTAAGTGAATAATGTGAGTAATAATAATTATATGTAACAGTGTTTCCCCCACCCTCTGGGAGATCCTCCTGTTACAAGGTGTATGGTGCATGCTACACAAAAACGCACATAGTGAAGTAAAGTAAAAAATGATAAATTTACTGAAAGGTTAAAGGTTCTGCGTACATCAATAATGAATAAAACAGGCAATGGGTTAGTGGGGTTACCACACAGTGAGATGGCCAGAGTGTCAGCTCTTCAGCGGAGGCAGTAGAAGAAGCATTGACACTCCGGCCATCTCACTGTGTGGTAACCCCACTAACCCATGGCTTGTTTTATTCATTATTGATGTACGCAGAACCTTTAACCTTTTAATAAATTTATCATTTTTTACTTTACTTCACTATGTGCGTTGTGCGCCTTGTTTTTGTGTCGTTTCTCCAGTAGCAGGGGTGTCGAGCCACCCCTTCAAGAAGGCTGCAGACGCAATATAGTGACTTCCTTCACAAGGTCTACTCAATCCTTATTGTGTTATTGTTTCTCAATATCACTCTACATTGTGTTTATTGTCCAGCACTGTATGTGGAACTATGTTTTAGCTGCGCACTGATCACCTTTTTTTCCGTATGGTGCATGCTACCTGTTGGTTCACAAGAGAATGAGTTAGCTGCCGATGCTTGTGGGGACTGCAGGACAGACTTCTGGGGTATATACCCGACATTTACTCCATGGTTCACAATGCCTCCATCTGCAGTAAGCTCCAGATGTATGGAGGCAATCTCCTATGGTAGAAATGGTTACCTACCCCCCCCAGTAAGATCACACACCAGGCAGGAGGTATATTCAACTGGAACTGTACACACAGCACACGGTAGACCTCTGCCCAACACAGTCTCTGTTTTGGTATTCAAACTTGGGATGGTCCCGGACCTTCACTATGGGCGAAGGGCCCCCGCAGCAGTCCCTGCTCTTCCCCAGCCCTCTATCAGGACCAGAGGAATAGGTAATCACTCGCTCTCCCCCTTAGGGAAGAGGTCCAGGGCCTGCCAGTTCACAACAATCCTGCGTGATACCTTGTCTCTCTCAACAGTAGAGACACTACTGAATTTGGGGATGCACCTCCCTTAAGTACAGTAGGGGGAAGGTATTATGGCTGAACCCAAGCTTGGGCAGAACACAGACCTAGTCACACCTCCTCCCCTGTCACTCAAGGTCCTCTACACACTGCAGACACACAAACCTTTCTCCTCACTCTCCTGTGTGGAGCTTACTGCAGGCAGGGTGGGGGAGGAGTCAGTGCCTTGCTGGTGTCTCCTGTCCAATCAGCTCCCCTGTGGATGAGAACTGAAAGCTGATTGGCTGAAAAACTTGGCAGGGTGCCAAAAATTCTTGGCCATTATTGAATGTATAATGCCCGGAATGTTAACTAATCAGAGAGTAGCGATTTCAATAATGCCCGGAATTTAACAGCTTTAGCCTATATGCAGTCATGGCTGGTTTCTGGATACCATTCTGCCCTCACTGGCATACAAGTCCTGGTAAGAGCAGGCAGTGCCAGTACTAATCATGGGTTTTCCCCACACAAGAATGCCCTGTTCTTCAGGGATTATTACTTAAATAATGAATCGTGACTAATAGTACATGACAAAAAGATTGTAAAAATAATGAATGCAACAAATGGATATCAAAGGCACACACTAAGTGAATAATAATAAATAAGAATCGTGACTGATAGTACGTGACAAAAAAACCTGTGTGGTTTCAAATGCAAACCAAATACCTCACTAATGCTCTGCAGCAGTTTCCTCCATATCGTCACAAATAGAAATCACAAATTCTGGTGTGTGAGGATTACCTCATGCAAAGAGAAACACATGGAGAAATGCAAATAGTGTAAATCGTTTTACTACAGGTCACACACAACAACACAGAGAGGAAAGGGAACACTCACAATTTTTCCCACTGTGTGACTGGCTTGAGATGCACTCCAACCCTGCTCGTAGCTCTACTGTTTGAGCTTCTGATAAGGCTCCGTGGCTGGGGGGAAACGAGCGTAGGGCACGTAGTGATGCACGTTGCCTCCGTTATGGAGCTGTTTTAGTTTTTAAGCTACGAATTCTCAGCTGATCAGAGCATTATGATATATTTCATTATACCACATTATTTAGATATTAATGACATGAGACTGATTGAATCTATCTAGTGCTACTTTAGGTTGAGCTATATGGTTCATTTATCTTAGAGTCAATGCTGCATTACAGCATTATGGTTTAAGATAGTATCTATTTCAGTTCATCAGTATGGATTGTAACACGATATCCAGCCATCGTATCCATTTTTGGTTGGCTTTGCATTGTTATACTTACCTTATTAGGGGTGTGTGAGTGTTGCCATTTGATGGTTACCTCATATTTGTCACACACACTATATTTATATACACTTTTCCTAAGTGCACTGCTCCTAATATTCACCTCTCCCCTCAGGGTATAGAGGGTTGTTCATGGTATAATGATGCAATTAGTTGCATCTTATTAGACCTAAAGCTAGTATCCACTATGGTCTTTAGATAACTCATTATTTATAGGTGCATTACTGATTTTTGCCTGTGTTCTTTGTTGGCTATTCCCATCAAATCTGAGTTTAACCATCAAGTCCCTATCACTTGACAAGTATTACACTGTGTCTAGGTGTTTATTAAGAAGGGATTACTGGCATTTCCTCTCATTATTGTACTTTGATTTTTTTAATTACTGTTACACACACAATTGGTAATATATGTTTTAAGAATACTATTAAAAGTTATATCCTAATTGTCAGTGGTGTGCATTTAAGTGATTTTTTTCTTTGAGCACAGTGTCTAGTGTGCTCACCACTTTACTGACACACAACAACACAGGGGGGACAAGGAACACTCACACATTCCCCACTGTGTGAGTGGCTTGAGGCACACCCCACCTTGCTCGTAACTCTAGTCCTCCGTGTACACAACTTCCCGGTCTGCCTCTCTGTCTCCGAAGTGTGATGCTGGGTGACGTGATCTGTTTGAGCTTCTGGTACATTGGACTCAAGGAACCAAAAGATCCTATACGTTTCCCCAAAATCTTTGGCTTCCTCTGGGGTTCTGTTGTATTCTCGTAGTCCTATGGTTTTATACTATTTAGTCTACATTGTCCTGACTTATTACAGCTTGTTCTAATCACAATTATGGTATGACCGGTGCAAAACTGGCTAACTAGGAACATATTTAAAACCAGAGACAGAACATGAAACACAGACAGAGCTCAGTGCACATCCAGTGAAACTTATACACGGTACAGTGCCTAAATATATATGTATAGATATCTATTAAATAAAATGGTCTTTTAGTTTAACATTTTGGCCAAAGTGTTGTAAGCCCTTGAGCTACTAAACGGCAGACCACATCTCAAGGGTACCCAACACTAATATAAATTCTTAATAATGCACAGGTTATCAGGAAGAATGATTTATAACAAATCTGTCAAAATTAGTTGCATAGTTCTAAGTCTGATTGAAGCTCTTATTAACCTGGACATTACCAGGAAAATCACTCTGTATTAGATTTGTCACAATCAAACTGCAAGCAAGCAAGTTCCCCTGAGACTGGGAGATGCAATGGAGTGAGCTTTTAACCATTTAAATGTGGGAGGGGGTGAGCTTCAACTAGGTAGGAGGAGCCACCCTCCAATCAGCTAAGACCAGCTGAACAAGAATTGTAAAACATACAGGACACCTACAGTGGCGGCCGCCTTTATCCTAATGCGGCCGTAGCGGCACAACTCTGATAACCGCGGGCAGATGCAGTATATATATATTTTTTTGGAATATGTTCCTGTATTTTAGTGCTCGTAATATTAGCATATTCTTAGCGCTGTCTGCAATACTGCAATACCATCTAAAAACTCATGTGGGTGTTCGCGAGCTGTTGTCTTCAAAGTCTAATACTGTAGCAGTTCAACCTACGTCAGTACACAGTCTGCGTGTGCGCGCGCAGTAATTGTAAATTTGCATATTTATACATGCATGTATGTCTCATTTGAACATTGTTGAAACGCATAGACGTGTTCTGTAACAGTATCACATTTTGGCGTATATAGCGCCCTTCCCTTGCTCGCCCCCGCACACACACACAGGATAATGTACTGCACTGCAGTATTTCAACTTCTTATCTACAGTACACCTCTCTCACGCCATTCCTTTGAATGGATGGCTTTCTGGTTTCAATCACATTCCTGTCATCACATTCCTGCGTGTATAACGTTCAGTTTTGATTTACTGTATTCTTCTGTGTTGATTATTAATGCTCATTTTCCTATTGTTGGCTTTGAGTCACCTCTCTGTGCCTGTGTGTAATCCTCTTTGGGAAGGGAGCTGTAGTTGATTATTACTGTGCATGCGTGAATTGCTTGCGAAGTTCAAGAGTGACCAAAAAATATATATTTCTTTTTTCTCGTCATTTGTTATTAGTATTTTCTCAACATGAACGAACATGTTCCTGCCTCAACCATCTTGACATTACGATAATCTGTGCTGTAGCTTTTGACTGCGACACTGTGTGTTTGACTGCACATGATTGATTTGTGTGATTTTTATGTATTTGGGGGTGTAGGGATCAAATTATTATGATGACCTGCCTGTTGAAAATATGTCATGTCTTTGAACTATAGTACAACTAATCCTTCATGCAGCTGTACCCTGTACCCCCTCCCCCACGCACACACACACAAGGCTCGCTCAAGGATTTGAACCTCTTATCGACACCTCTACAAAACCATTCATTAATTTTTCTGTTGTTGGCTTTGAGTCACCTCTCTGTAATCCTCTTTGGGAAGGGAGCTAGCTAATGATTACTGCGCATGACTCACCCATCCCCCCCCCAACCCTTTGAGGCTTTGTTTATGGTAACGCTTGTGATAATCCCTTCTCGAATTTGATATGTAAATCTGATATGCACAGCACTGTGAAATTGAGAGTTAAAAAAAACATAATCTGATTCATGTTTTTGATGCAGTATGTTACCAATTTTTGTCATTCTTTCTTTTTCTTTGGTGTAGGGGGGTGTCAATGATTATGATTATCATGAATGTAAAGAAATATTTATTTTATTTTATCAGGAAAAAAAATACAAATATACAAGTAATCATGGATAATACAAAAAGCAGTATTTATTCAGTTCTTCTGTCAGTTGAAAATTGAGGGCCGGTGGATAATCATGAATAATGCACATTGATAATAATATTAATGAATAATATATAATATATAATAATATATATAATAATATAAAATGTTCCGTCTTTATCTTCTTCCTCATTCTGTGTACTTCATTGAGAAAGGGGAGGTTTTGTGTCAAACATGACTGCACTTTAGATACACTTTACTGTACACACAGTTCACACAATGTACACATGATACCCCCTCCCCCTTTCCATCCTTTTTTTTCTCTGAAAAGACAAGAAAATAAAAAATGAGTTCAGTTAGGTGCATATTATGGCATTGTGTACTGTATAGCTACTCCATATTGGACTACAGTATGCAGTTAGTATTGTCAAACTAGTCTATACTGTAACTACTGTTAAATACTTTGTAACCAGATGGCTAGTGCTGCTCTCTCAGGAAAGAAAAAATCTGTGCCATACTTACCTGTATCATACAGTACTGTACTTGGTGTGCCTGTACTTACCATACTACAGTACAGTACTATACCATACTACCTTCCTAATGCTTGCCCATTACGCTCGATCACAATGGGCAACACAGTCGCAATATGGTCAATATATTTATTGCATCGTTCCACGGTGAGTACATCGTTCCAAAAACTCATTATGCCTTGCGCCAACTCATCCTTTTTGGAGGGTTTCACGGCTTTTCGGATATGATCCTTCAGCTTATGCCAGACCATTTCGATAGGATTGAAGTCTGGCGTCTGTCATTGGAGGGGGAAAAAAAGGACAATTAGTTAAAGAGATACACAGTAAAAACAGTGGGAAAAATGAGACACGGTTACCGCACTTACTCCGCTGGCGTCTTCACCCAGTTAATACCGCGCTCAAGAATATGCGCTGTTGACGCGGTGTGCTTCGGATCGTTGTCCTGGTAGAAACGGTGACCATCTGGGAACTCACGTGTGATGTATTCCACAATCTCAGGCACAATTTGCTCTGGGAAAAAAAGCTTTATTCATGATTCCTATAACAAGAAAATAAAAGTGCTCAAAGAACTGCACACTTGTACAGTACAGTGCATAAGGCAAAAGCGTGTGACTTATTTTACCTTCAAAGATGACAATGCATCCTGGTCCACGCGTAGTGATGGCACCCCACACATGCATCTTCACTGGGTGTTTTGGACGTGGCTTCATAGATATGCGACCTTTTTTGTGGAATGCAAAGGTGGCAAATCTCTCCAGCGATACAGTAGACTCGTCAGTGAAGATGCAATCCTGGAAAGTTTCTCCACTGTCGATCCATGCCTGGGCCTGGACCACTCCTTGATCTTGTTAACATCCCTTATCATAGGGTACGCTCTGTAATGACATGGAAAAATTATAGGTACAGTACAGAGTCTTAAACAACACTTCAACCTCCTGTACTGTCCAGTATTAACCTCACACGTCTATATTTCCATCCAATTCTGCGTCATATCTTCTTTATGCTGGTCTCGGATACAGTGAGATTGTGATTTTGCAGACCCTTAAGGGACTCTTCTCATCATTCGCTTCACTTATTTTGTCGACCAGAAGAGTTGTCTCCCTATAGTGTACAGAAAAACAACAATCCTGTAAGTTACAGTGCAGTAGGACACAAGTACAGCACATCATTTACAGTAAACAATAATAGATGCAGCAATATAAACAATAATAGATAGAAATACTATATTATATAGTAATATAAATAAACAGAAATAACAATAATGTTAGATAGATCTATACTATATAGTTATATTTTTATGCAGCAATAAAAACAATAATAGATAGATCTACTATATTATATAGTAATATAAATAAACAGAAATAACCATAATGTTAGATAGATCTATACTATATAGTTATATTTATATGCAGCAATATAAACAATAATAGATAGATATACTATATTATATACTTACGCGTTAGTTACCGGTGGTGTCCTCGTGCGTTGTTTGGTCTTTCCGTGTGCATGATAGCACACGGTGGTTGATGGCACAACGAGGCCAGAAGCAGCTAGCCAGCGTTGGATATCTGCAATTCGTTGTCCGCTCGTGTACACCTCCTTAATTCTCATGTTGAGATTCTTTGAAATCTTTTTAACAGGCATTGCTGCAAGTAGAAAGAAATACAAGCACAAAAATGTATATTCGATGTTTAGTTGATGTGTATTCAATGTGCAGTGAATCCACAAAATGGATGGTGTATTTGTACGTTAATGACTCACATTAGAGTACTGTAGAGGGAGAAAGGGGGTGGCCCGGTATTAAAGGGGTTGCACCCCATTTGGCCATCCCCTGACCTCACCAGGGAGACAAGGGGTTAACTGGGCTGCGGTCCAGAAATGTGGTTTAACCCTTGTTATATCATGAAAATTTATATTCCCCTGTCCCCATGCTTTATTGTGATATCTGGTTATATGAGTGTCTGCATCACACACACACTGGGATCCATCCGGGAGTGCAAGGGTTAATAGTTCTTTAGTGATTATAGCCCTTTGTGTAATTTTCCCGCCTTTTCAGGCACCATTTTGCAGAGTCCCATAGGCCGCCATTAGAGCTCCATGCATTTCAATGGCGGATCTTGCTGTTTTGGAACTGTTTCCCTCGAAGACCAGCAGATGGCGTCCGAGAGGAGGAGCGGCGGTTTCCCATTGTAAGTCTATGGGCTCATTGACTTCAATGGAGATTCCTCGACGGCACTTTCCAGGAACGAGTTGGCTGCCGTCCAAACCGCAAAACCGCGAAGCGGATACATTTTCTAAAAAAGAGCTTTGATCACTGTTAGTCAAGTTCAACATTAAGTGGCGTGGGAATCTACAATTCTAGGGCACCCAGAAATAAAATTATTTTTGCCCCTAGTCCCTAGACCTCCCCCCACTCGACCACCACCGGGTCCCCGTATCCTGGACCCCCGAGAAGGGTCGTGCCGAGAGAGCGGGTCGCGCAATAGGTTCCAATGGCGGTGGCAGAAACAGCTCAGGAATTCGACTAAGTGTAAAAAGCTAAAAACCATGAATCCATACCTCTGGTTCCGGAGGGTCCTGAGGGCCAGGGTTTGGGGTATCTGTAGGCACTGCTCCGGCATGGCTGCAGAACCATCCTTGACCCTCTTGGACCAACCCGACGGAGTATAGACCCCCTTGAAAGTTCGGGGAATTCTCCCATAGACTCCAATGGCAGCCAATTTCCATTGACCGGCTATGGCGGAGAAACCCCATAGACTTCAACGGCGGCGATGCCCCGTTGAAAGTCTATGGCGGCGGATTCCCATAGCCGCCAACGGCAGCGGTTTGCCATTGAAAGTCTATGGCGGCGGAGCCCGTTTTTTTCAATGGGGATTTAGTGAAAAACCGTGATTTAATTTACAGCGGAGATTTTTGTATTAAAATAGGAAACGGTTTAAGTTGTATTTGTGTAACTCCTGTTCCGAAGGTCCTAGCGGGCTGAAACTCAGACCATATGGTGTCCCAGTTCCGGCATTAAGATTTGAGTAGTTTGGACCCGCTAGACCCAACGGAACCAGGTATTTTAATATGTTTGTATTTTACTTATAACACTGTATCCCAAGGCAGGGATACAACCCAGAGGAAATTTCTTTGCATACAAGGAAGCATATGGTCAGAGAGGCGACCCAATGTCTAGGACTTAAGTGTTGTTCAAAGGGTTTTGCCAAAACTGTTTACCACTCTTTACCTGACTTCGGAGACGACTCAAACCAGACCAGTCCATGAGTGTCACATTTAACACCTTCCAACAAAGAGTATCCTGCCAGAAATTCCATTTGGTAGACTGGCTGGCATTCCTGATGTAAATGTGAGGCTACAGAAATGAGACCCCAGGGTCGTAATGCGCATGCGCTAACTAGCAGGGGGGCATGGATTAAAATGTGTTCCCACGTTAAGGATTGGATACAGGTAATTGTTGTCCAATCATCTGTACTTAATGTTAAGGATAGGGTTACAAAAGATATATAAACTGTGGTAATCCCTATATCCATTGTCTTCTATACCATCTGAATTGTTACCTGATTGCTGGAGAATTGCCACATGATACTTCTCATTCCCCACCCCCAAGTAAGTGTACTTCTTGCCTGTTACTGTACTATATTGTGTGTTCACCTATTTAAGGAATAAATATACTTTATTATATCTAAGCCTCGTTCAGTTCAATCCAGTTATTTGGTGTATTATTATAGCCTGTCACAAAGCTTCCGTCACAGGCTTATAATAAAAACTGGTGGCAGAGGTGTGATTGAACTGGACCTGTATTACAGTGTACTGAGGGATACTGTAATATAGTGGGAACTCGGTGGTAATTGCAAGTTCCTAGGACTAAAGATATTGAACACATGGTAGTGCAACAAGTAACACAAGTTGTGACACCACCTTACTGCTGCGACCCAGAACCATGAGTGAAGAGGAAGGCTCATACTACATGAGGACTAGAACTCAGCTAAAAGACAAGTGCCGTGAATATGGACTGGAATATGAGAACCAGGAGGTCGCAGACATGACAGCAGCAATCACGGACCATGAAGCCCGGCTTGCAGAGCCTCAGGATACGGCTCAGCTTGCCCTTGTACAGCCGCCCGGAGATCAGGGAAGGAACCCAGTGCCGGGGCGGCAGAATCCCGGGGAGGGGACAAGTGCACCTCCCGTGACCAGTGCAACAGGAGGGGCACTGGTAGCTGCGGCTACCAGTCCGTTTACCCCTGAAATGTTGGCACTGATAACAGCGTGGGGCGACCGAGGGACACCGGAGGAGCGGCTACAGTTCATCTCTATGGCAGTGAACAGACCCGCTTATTGCTCCCCGGTCCAACCCCGCAAAGATGAACTCCAACTGGACAAGCATAGTCTCACCAAGTACGTGGAAGGCACTGATCAGATTGACAGTTTCTTAAAGAACTTTGAAACGCAGTGCCGGCGGTACAAGGTGCTTCCCCAGCATAGGGTTGCACGCTTGGACCCCTTACTGTCCGGCTTGGCTAAGCAGACAATGATGGCGCTTCCAGAGGAGTATGCTGATGATTATGACCACCTGAAAGAACTGTTGTTATTTCAGCACGGTTTTACCCCTGAAGCCTACCGGTGTAAATTCTGGCTGGAGAAGAGGCAGCCTCTGGAGTCCTACGTCACCTTTGTGACCCGCATGGCTTTGTACGAGATCCGCTGGGTGGAGGGCTATCAGGCCAGGACTTACCAACACCTGCTGGACCTCATCTTTCAGGAGCAGCTCATGCAGCAGTGCCCACCAGTGGTGAGGGCTTGGGTGTATGACAAAAAGCCCAAGACTTACACGGAGGCAGCGAGGCTAGCAGATGACTATGAGGCCAGCCAATCTCTGATGCCCACCAAGGCACCAGCAAAAGCGGCGGCGGCAGCCAAGAAATCTGCTAATACCCCTCAATGGACTCAGAGGCCGCCTGCGGGCAGCAGTCCACAGGAGGCAGGGGAGCTCCGGCACGAACGCCGGTGCTACAACTGTAACAGCACTGGTCACCTCAGACCAGACTGCCCGGAACCCCTGCGTCCCAGCGGACCCCATCGGGGTCAATGCACCCCAGCTCCGAAGCCGGTAGCCCGCGTGCGGGTGACTTCATCCAAAGGACCGGTCATGGAAACAACTCCCAGCGAGACGTCCCATGCCACACCTGTCCCAGTTTCATCAGTGCCTACAGCCAGGAGCGCAGGACATCTCAGCGCGGACCTGCAGCAGACGGACGGTCGGAGCAGACATCTCACCCCGGTCACAGTCGGAGACCGGCAAGCAGTCGGCTTGCTGGATTCAGGAGCTGCAGTGACCCTGGTCCGACCTGATATGGCCTGGCCAGAGGAATTGCTCCCAGGCCCTGGGATGCAGATCACTGTGGCCGACGGAGAGCCACGTTTCTTGCAAGTGGCCAGAATCTTTTTGGATTGGGGGGAGGGCAAGGGTGTGCGGGAGGTGGGGGTTTTACCCGGTTTGGATGCCGATGTTCTTTTGGGCAATGATCTGGGACCGATGACATGCACCTACGACCGGGTGCCCAAGCCCGCTGCAGTGGCGGCGGTTACCCGGAGCCAGACAGCGGCAATGGCGGCGGCGCCAGTCCCCCTGCCTTTGGGACCAATGTTAGCGGAGGGCGCAGAGGAGCCCGGGAGGTAAGCCAGGATCAGTTGCAACCACAGACAGACTTACTGTTCCCCCTCACCCTTCCCCATTCTCCGGACAATGACATGACTGGGGGGTGGCCAGACTTAGGAGCCCAGTTTAGGGAGACAGTGAAGACAGACCCTACCCTGGCCGGCGTGAGACTACGGGCGTCCGAATCTCAGGCAGGGGAAGGCACCGAGCACTGCCTCTGGCATAAGGGACTCCTGTATAGAGAGGAAGGGAACCCGGGGATAGAGGAGGGGGTGACCGGTAAGCGACAGCTAGTAGGGTACCGACAGCAACTGTTATGGGTAGCTCACTCTATTCCGTTAGCGGGACATCAGGGGGTCACCAGAACGCAAGCCCGGTTATTACAGCGTTACTACTGGCCGGGGGCATCACGGGATGTGAGCAATTTCTGCTGCTCTTGTGATGCCTGCCAGCAAGTTGGTAAGGCGGGCGACCGTGTGAAGTCACCCCTGAGACCCCTACCGATAATAGAGGAACCCTTCCTGGAGGTAGCGATGGACCTAATAGGACCCCTTATGATTCCTTGCAGGTCAGGGAAGCGCTACATCCTCACGGTGGTGGATTTTGCCACCCGGTACCCTGAGGCGGTAGCGCTTGGCACCATAAGTGCCAAGACAGTGGCAGCAGCTTTGCTGAACATTTTTGCTAGGGTAGGTTTCACTAGTGAGATCCTAACCGATCAGGGGTCACAGTTCATGAGTGAACTGTTACATTGTCTATGGGATGCATGCGGTGTACAGCACGGGCGCACTACCCCTTAACATCCCCAGAAAAATGGATTATGTGAGAGGTTTAATGGTACACTGAAGCAGATGCTTCAGACCTTTAGAGAGGCGGAGGGCAAAGACTGGGAGATTCATTTACAGCACTTGCTGTTTGCCTACCGAGAGGTACCGCAGGAATCTACAGGCTTCTCCCCGTTCGAGCTACTATATGGCCGCAGGGTACGTGGACCTCTGGACCTATTCCATGAGGGATGGGAAGGGGAGGCTACTGCTACTGATGCTTCAGTGATCCAGTATGTAGTAGATCTCCGAGACCAGTTAGAGATGCTCATGGGGGTGGCCCAGGACCACCTCAGGGCCGCTCAGACCAAGCAGAAGCTATGGTATGACCAGCATGCTCGTATCAGAGAATTCATCCCAGGACAGCAAGTGCTTGTTCTCAAACCCACTCGGGAGAACCAGCTGATGGCTGCCTGGTCGGGACCATACTCGGTTATCCGAAAGGTGAATGAGTGCAACTATGTTGTACAGGTAGAGCCTGAGAGGCACAAGACATATCACATTAACATGTTGAAAGAGTACAGAGCACCGAGTATGGGAGCAGTGATGGCCATTTGTAGCCCACTGCTGGAGGATCCGGCGAGCAATGCTCTGCCTGATCTCCTAGGGGGGAGGCTAGGCAGGGAAACACTGTGGAGCAGGTAGAGATAGGGGCACAGTTGAGTGCTAGGCAGAAGGGAGAAGCCATGGACATGCTAGCTCAGTTTAGCGCCTTCTTCACTGACATGCCAGGGACCACACATCTCACCAAACACCCAGTGCAAACAGGGGACCTGCAGCCTCTGCATAAGCATGCTTATAGAGTGTCAGCAGAGGTCAAGACAAGTATGGAGAGAGAGATAGAGGAGATGCTGACCCTAGGGGTAATTACTCCGTCCCAGAGCCCTTGGGCAAGTCCGGTAGTCCTGGTCCCTAAGAAGGACAAGACCACCCGGTTTTGTGTAGACTACCGGTTGCTCAATGCTGGGACGGTGTCAGATGCTTACCCCATGCCCCGCATGGATGAGTTGCTGGATGAACTCGCGGGGGCAAAGTATCTGACCACCATGGATTTGAGGAAAGGCTATTGGCAAATCCCACTGACCCTGGAGGCTAGAGAGAAGTCAGCATTCATCACTCCAAGTGGCCTCTATGAGTTTTTGGTGATGCCATTTGGGATGAAGAATGTCCCGGCTACCTTTCAACGCCTGGTCAATAGGTTACTGGAAGGGATGCAGAGCTATGCCAGGGCTTTCTTAGATGACATTGCTGTCTTTAGTAACTCCTGGGAATCCCACATAGGGCATGTAGCTGCGGTGCTGGATAGGATCAGGGAGGCTGGGCTTACCTTGAAACCCACTAAGTGTATGGTAGGAATGGCAGAAGTCCTGTATTTAGGGCACAGGGTGGGTGGAGGGCACCTCAAACCAGAGCCAGCAAAGGTAGAAGCCATAGTTCAGTGACCTGTTCCAAAAACCAAGAAACAGGTCATGGCATTTTTGGGCACCGCAGGGTACTATAGGAAATTTGTCCCACAGTACAGCGCTGTGGCCAAACCCCTGACTGATCTGACTAAGAAGCAACTGCCTGTGCATATTACCTGGACTCCTGCCTGTGAAACTGCTTTCCAGGCTCTGAAAATTGTGCTTGCTGGAGCCCCCATACTGGCTGCCCCAGACTATACCAAGCATTTTCTCATTCAGACTGATGCCTCAGACTTTGGTATTGGAGCTGTACTGAGCCAGGTGGGGGACGACGGTAGAGAGCATCCTGTGGTGTATCTCAGTCGCAAACTGCTCACCAGGGAGGTGGCATATGCCACCATTGAAAAGGAGTGCTTGGCCATTGTGTGGGCACTTAAAAAGCTACAGCCATATGTATATGGAAGGGCTTTCACGGTCATCACAGACCACAACCCCCTGAGTTGGCTGCAGAGGGTGTCAGGGGAAAATGCCAAGTTGCTGAGATGGAGCTTAGCTTTACAAGAATTTGAATTTACCATCCAGCACAAAAAGGGCAGTGAAAACAGCAATGCTGATGGACTTTCACGCCAGGACCATCCCTCTGAGACTGAATTCATTAATGGTGCCAGCAGTGCCCCACTCCCCGTTAGGGCCAGTGGGCCACAGGTCACACATTAATAAGGGGAGGTATAGAGGGAGAAAGGGGGTGGCCCGGTATTAAAGGGGTTGCACCCCATTTGGCCATCCCCTGACCTCACCAGAGAGACAAGGGGTTAACTGGGCTGCGGTCCAGAAAAGAGGTTTAACCCTTGTTATATCATGAAAATGTATATTCCCCTGTCCCCATGCTTTATTGTGATATCTGGTTATATCAGTGTCTGCATCACACACACACACACTGGGATCCATCCGGGAGTGCAAGGGTTAATAGTTCTTTAGTGATTATAGCCCTTTATGTAATTTTCCCGCCTTTTCAGGCACCATTTTCCAGAGTCCCATAGGCAGCCAATAGAGCTCCATGCATTTCAATGGCGGAGCTTGCTGTTTTGGACCTGTTTCCCTCGAAGACCAGCAGATGGTGTCCGAGAGGAGGAGCGGCGGTTTCCCATTGTAAGTCAATGGGCTCATTGACTTCAATGGAGATTTCTCTACGGCACTTTCCAGGAACGAGTTGGCTGCCATCCAAACCGCAAAACCGCGAAGCGGATACATTTTCTAAAAAAGAGCTTTGATCACTGTTAGTCAAGTTCAACGTTAAGTGGCGTGGGAATCTACAATTCTAGGGCACCCAGAAATAAAATTATTTTTGCCCCTAGTCCCTAGACCTCCCCCCACTCGACCACCACCGGGTCCCCGTATCCTGGACCCCCGAGAAGGGTCGTGCCGAGAGAGCGGGTCGCGCAATAGGTTCCAATGGCGGTGGCAGAAACAGCTCAGGAATTCGACTAAGTGTAAAAAGCTAAAAACCATGAATCCATACCTCTGGTTCCGGAGGGTCCTGAGGGCCAGGGTTTGGGATATCTGTAGGCACTGCTCCGGCATGGCTGCAGAACCATCCTTGTCCCTCTTGGACCAACCCGACGGAGTATAGACCCCCTTGAAAGTTCAGGGAATTCTCCCATAGACTCCAATGGCGGCCAATTTCCATTGACCGGCTATGGCGGAGAAACCCCATAGACTTCAACGGCGGCGATGCCCCGTTGAAAGTCTATGGCGGCGGATTCCCATAGCCGCCAACGGCAGCGGTTTGCCATTGAAAGTCTATGGCGGCGGAGCCCGTTGTTTTCAATGGGGATTTAGTGAAAAACCGTGATTTAATTTACAGCGGAGATTTTTGTATTAAAATAGGAAACGGTTTAAGTTGTATTTGTGTATTTTACTTATAACACTGTATCCCAAGGCAGGGATAAAACCCAGAGGAAATTCCTTTGCATACAAGGAAACATATGGTCAGAGAGGCGACCCAATGTCTAGGACTTAAGTGTTGTTCAAAGGGTTTTGCCACCCTCACTGTTTACCTGAGGGCGGAGACGACTCAAACCAGAGCAGTCCATGGGTGTCACATTTAACACCTTCCAACAAAGAGTATCCTGCCAGAAATTCAATTTGGTAGACTGGCTGGCATTCCTGATGTAAATGTGGGGCTACAGAAATGAGACCCCAGGGTCCTAGTGCGCAGGAGCTAACTAGCAGGGGGGCATGGATTAAAATGTGTTCCCACGTTAAGGATTGGATACAGGTAATTGTTGTCCATTCACCTGTACTTAATGTTAAGGATAGGGTTACAAAAGATATATAAACTGTGGTAATCCCTATATCCATTGTCTTCTATACCATCTGAATTGTTACCTGATTGCTGGAGAATTGCTACATGATACTTCTCATTCTCCACCCCTAAGTAAGTGTACTTCTTGCCTGTTACTGTACTATATTGTGTGTTCACCTATTTAAGGAATAAATATACTTTATTATATCTAAGCCTCGTTCAGATCAACCCAGTTATTAGCCTGTCACAAAGCTCCCATCACAAGTACACCCACTTTTAACACCTGTACCTCGTCGCCATGTATAAAAGGTTACACAATTTACATATCCCACCACTCGATGATCTGTATCTGAACTTTACCTTCTCCAGATACTGCCTTGTGCCATCTGCTTCCATGGATCGACCCCAATTCTACAGACGCAGGAACCCACTCACCTCTGCCGTGCCTGTCACACAAAAAAAAAAAAACGAAAGGCAGGAGCCATTTCCAAGTCAAGTCCAAAGCGAAAGGCTAAGGCTAATAAAGAAAACTTTCTGCTGACCCCAAACGCTAAGCGTTTTAATACAAGTAAGCCTTATTATGTCAAGAAGAAATTCGTTGATGTACACTCAAGGCAAAACAAATGGCAGCCAACCCATCGAACCCGCAGGCCACTTCCTCGATTACGCTTTGACGACTCTGCCGCTGCTCTCCCAGAAATCCACAGCCCATCTTTTCCACTACTCGTCCACGATGCTGCCGCTGCTCTCCCGGAAACCCACAGCCCATCTTCTCCACTACTCTTCGACGACTCTGCCGATTCTCTTCCGGAAATCCACAGGTCACTTTCTCCATCCCTCTTCGACGACGCTGCCGCTTCTCTCCCGGAAATCCACAGGTCACCTCCTCCATCCTTCTTTGACGACGCTGCCGCTTCTATCCAGGGAACCCTCATCTCATCCCCCGTATCACACATCCACCCAGATGTGCACAGCACACCATGCACAAGATCCAGCTCGTTAGACCGCATGCTGAATGGGTTAAGTGTTGATATCCCCGGGAACTCTACTATGCTGGTAAAGATAGATCTTCTTTTAGAGACCATGCTAAATATGGATCAAAGGATGGAGAAGATGGATCAATGGATGGAGAAGATGGATCAACGGATGGTGAAGATGGATCAACGGATGGAGAAGATAGAGACTGACATAGCAGGGATACATAATTTGCTCAGAGTTCATGCCCCTGTATCTCCGACGCCGGAGCAGGAGGGTGGCATGGATGGGATGAATGGGACCTTCGACCGCCTTCCATCACCAAGTGCACCCCCTCCACCAGAAGAATATGTGTACATGTATGCCATTGATGACATGACAACCCCGTCAAGCCACATCAGGAGACAACACGGCGACCAAGACAGGAGGAAAGCATCCTCCCAGACAACCTACCCTCCAATAACTCTCACCCGCCGCCACAAGCACACCCGCTCCCAGAAGAACACCCGCTCCAAAAATCCAACCCACATACGCTTGCATCGATACGGTGCCCGACATCATCCTGCGCGAGCTGCAAAATCCACTCAGGGAGAAGTATAGGGTGATGAGTGCTGGTTTACCCCAGAAGTATGCCATGTTAATTTTCAAGCACCACGTGTCCTACTTGGTGTACTGCGGGTGGGCCAACAATGTAAACTACGAAGGAAATCGCGAAAAAAGGGCGCTTCCCGAAAATTTAAGAAGGACTATTGTGGAGGAATTGTGACGCTATTTTTCAATTACAGATCGTGAGAGACGCCATTAATGGCATTTTGCGTCATACAAGGCATCGGCCCTGGAAGGAAAATCAGGTGGGGATCGAATTTGCGTGACTGTTCAAATGTTGTTTATTTTTTTACTTGTTGCTTGTTTTAACTTGTATTAATAAAAAAATGTTTTTACTTACACAAGACCTGCACAACTCCAGTCCTCGAGGGCCGCAAACAGGCCCGGTTTATCCTGAAAACCAGGCCTGTTTGCGGCCCTCGAGGATTGGAGTTGTGCAGGCCTGACTTACTATACTGTAGACTATTCTACTGTAAATGTTTTGACTTTCTGTACTTTAATAAAGGAGATGTTGCGTGTTTTAACTTGTATTAATAAAGAAATGTTTTTTACTAACACCATACTGTTGTTGCTGTACATTTTTTGTACTTACTCCACCAATAAAAGAAAATGTTGATTTGTTTTAAATTGTTCCATTGTCTCCTTTTATACTGTAACAAAATACAGTGTTTCTAGAACATACAGTACAGTACTGTCCAGGCATACTGTACCGTATACTGTAGGCATGCTCAGTACTGTACATCACAAGAGTATTAAAACAATACATGCTGTACGGGTAGGAGAATACACATATGTACTGGAATACATGTAGAATAAATGCATACTTTTTATTTTTCGGGTTTATTGTACAGTATATATATAAAAAGTATTGTATACGGTCTGAAAACAACAGCATACTGTTTCAGGATTTCTATGAAGCTCTCAGTTACAGTATTCTATCCTAATCAATAGCAACGGCCACTAAACTGTTGACTCCGGTACGTGGTTTTTTAAATCCGATTCAGCAATGTGCAGGCGTTGTTACACAAAGCGATATTATCCATCGAAATCCCTCCATGTGCCGTTTTCCGCATAAGATTACAAAGTTTTCTTTTCTGAGGAAAAATAAAAGTAAAAGTTTTACTGTAATGGTCAGGCAGTCCCCTAAAGAAGTTCCCACAGTCAGTGCCACCAATAATTTTCTCGGGGGTGTCTCCTGTTCACATGCACATGCACCTACTGTCAATGTGATGACACGCATATGCGTTTCAAGAAGGTTCCAATGCACATGCGCCTAGCTTTAAACTAATTGTTCAGTATCTACTGTAGAAGCTGCTCAGCCAATGATATTGCTTACAGGAGAATCGCTTGACTGTGCATTGATATTGATATTTCAAAAAAAGAATAAAATACGGCAACATTACTCACCTTAGACTTTGCCAATCAGCTGGCGCCGAGCCACTGCCCAAATACTGCCGTATTCTCGATCATACACGTAGTTGACAGGTGACAGCGGGACTACTACACCTGTAGTTGACAGCTGATGAGGCTGGAAATCGCTTTAGTACATGCAAGTTGCTGGAAACTGTTCGTGAAATCCGGCTCAGGCTGCAGGTATCCGGGCGGGGACACAGCAAGGGTTGCCGGTCACCAGGGTTTCACTGATGGTCGGACCGTTATTGGAAGCTGGCGCTGTCGCTGGCGCATTGCTTGCCAGCGACTGACATTTCTTAGTTAGTTTTAACATGACCTTTTGCCTTTTGAAGTCTCCATGATCAAACGTACGGGAAAAATCTGGTGCTACACACCGATACTCTCCAATAATACTGGGATCAATACAAAAAAACACAGATCGATACATAACTTTTTCCTTATTGCACGCTTCCACACATGAGCATCTGGTGAAAATTTGTAAAAGTCATAGTTTCCGATAAAATACTGATAAATTTGACCAACTGTTGCCATCTTATCATCTGTTGCATTAATCGCGGCCCACATTAAATAAGCGTACGTTATATTGGGTTTTTGGTACACGGACTGCAGCGGTGCACTCATCTCTGAACTCTCAGGACAATAGAACACCAGACACTGCGCATTTAGTTTTTAATATGAAAAGCCTAAATTGATACATTATTGTAACTTCTTCAGTACCAAGGTCAATTTACAATAGACCACTGTGGTATTTTTTTAAACACCTGCAAGTCGACACATTACTGAAGTGCATGCGCATTATAATTCATGAATATCTGCCACCTGGCGGATACGCGAAGAATTAAATCCGAACCATTATTAATAAACACATCAATAAACACATCAACCGCGGGTGACGCCGGCATGAATGCAACATGAATGCGGCATGAACGCGATGAAGTGCATGGCATACGGAAAAAATCCCCGAAAAAAATCGGAGATGTTGGAGAATAAAAGGGGCCGTGGCTGTACAAGCTCATATTGAACCCCCAAAATAACCACAATATATATATATATATATATAAGCGTATAAGTGTCACAGGTGAGTGCTACTGAGCATGGCAATATATATTTAAAACCAGAGACAGAACATGATACACAGACAGAGCTCAATGCACATCCAGGGAAACTTATGCACGGTACAGTGCCTAAATATATATGTATATGTGTGACACTTATATGCTTATATATATATGTTGTGGTTATTTTGGGGTTTCAATATGAGCTTGCAGGTGTCCTGTATGACTAGGAACATATACGGTTTTCAAACAGAATAATCACTGTATTTAAATAGCATTGCGCTTACACATACTTTAGATAATAAAAAATCTTAAATGCATAACAATGATTTATGTATTAAACATATAATCCTATAAGCATACAAAAAATAGTTTAATATAATCCTCACTTACTCTTTATTTACAAAATTACATTAATTAAATGAATATGGTATATAAATAATTGATGAGGATAACTACAATAGAAACAAAAAATGATTAGCCATCAATAATACATAATAAAAAACAGACAGTAATTTACAAATGATTTCCCAAAAACAAAGCTCCTGGATACACAGACTCAAAACTCGCAACTCGCAACCTTTTGGTCTGAATGTTGCTTTTGATATAAATGCATTTTTGGTTTAGAACACTTTTAATGATGTTTGTATGACTCAACTGTTAATAAATTATATGTCCTTTTTACAATATCATTTTTAAAATATACTATTTATAAATTGTTTTAATTTTGACTTTATATAGAAGGCGAGTCTTCTCTCTTTTTTAGTATAGAATTCCTATTGTTAGGTATTTCTGTTTATCCTTATCTATTGTGATACCATAAGGTATTTCTAGGTGCTGAAACAGTGCAGTAAGTGTGCTTTTCAGCTCACAGGGTGTGCACGCTACTCACCATCTGATGGTGTCCTCCCGAGCAGGTCCCAGTCCCTCCTCCCTGCACGGCTCAATACACGCTGTGACGCGTCAGCCGCCAGGGGATGCAAGAGAATTGTAATCCCAAGCGGCTACGCGTCACGTGGTGTGGCTGTGAGCCAATGAGGAGAGGAGGGGAGGCTTCTGGGAGCAGGGAGGAGAGGGGGGGAGGAGCAGCTGCAGCTCCAAGGGAGCCCCCCTGCTCCCTCCCACAGACTCTCTCCTCATAGTCTGTGTCTGCATATGCACGGGGGGAGGCGGGGGAGGGAACCCCTGGCACAGACAGTGTGATGGCCCCGCCCCCGATGTCATTGTCACGCCCACCCGACCCATTTTGGCCACGCCCCCCTCCCCCCTCCGCTCCAGCTCCCTACAGACTGCAGATAGCGGTCAAGTGCCTCTCCTCGCGCCGCCTGTCTGCAGTGCGGGCGCGTGGTCTGAGGCAGCGAGGCCTTAGCCTTAGAAGTAGCTAGTTCAGCTGATGCCTAATTGAGAAGGCTAAACTCCTGATTGCTCATGGAGTTTTTAATAGTCAGGAAGTGACTACACAGAGCTGCCATGCCAGAGCGATGCCATGTGTCAGACACATGCTAAGAGATACAGAGTGAGAGACTGCTGTCCCAGAGAGGGGGACATAGAAGTGCTCCCCAGCTAAAGTAGGAAGGCTGGCACAGCTGCCCTTGACAGTGGATCTACAGAGGAGAGTTTCTCTGAGCTCACGTGTGGCCGAGTTCCCCTAAGGAAGGAAAGGAGAAGAGACCGTGCTGAAGTGGGGACGTCTGCTCCAATGGACAGATAAGTAAAACCCTTTATTATTGTGTGCAGAGACTGCTGGGAACCAGTATAGTTGGCCAGCTGTGGTTAGAAAGGGCTGAAGCCAAGTTGAGTTATTTTCCCTAACGGAAATAGGTATTTTATTTTATGATTTGTTTGATTTAAAGGGATGGTGGGCCTTTTATCATGTGATTTAATCCTGCAAATAAACCCCATATAAGAAATACTGTGTGTTTCCTGCCTTAAATTGGGACTTAAAGAGACTGCAACGTGGCGTGGGCATCACACTATACATTCTGTATATGTGTAGTACATTCACATATGCAATTTTCCTTATATCTAATTTTATTCATTTATCTATCAGAATTGATTTATATAGTGTAAATTAATTTTTGATTTTTATTTATAAGTCCCTAAACCCATTCATTATTATTGAACAGTTTTTTAAGTTATTTATTTGTTATTCAATTTTCCTTATTTAGGATATGCAATACCATACTAAGTGATTCATTATGGACATGCAGTCTCTAGATTATGACTGGATCTATTAACCTCTGGTTGACTACCTAGGAAATCCTGTTCAATACAGTATAGTCTGATATTGGCTGACTGCCAGTCAAAGTAACATCATTAAAACTGGCTGAAATTACAATCTGCTTTTTTTTATTATGTACTGACGTCACCCAGCCCTATAGTTCGGCGACGGAGAGGCGGACCATAAAGGCATGTACACGGAGGTCTAGAGCTATGAGCAGGGCAGTAGTGCGCCTCAAGCCACTCACTGTTTTCCAACAGTTGGGAATGTGTGAGTGTTCGCTTTCCCCTCTATGTTGTTGTGTGTGACCTGTAGTAAAATGATTTACACTATTTGCGTTTCTCCATGTGTTTCTCTTTGTATGAGGATTACCACACACCAGAATTTGTAATTTATATGTGTGATGACATGGAGGAAACTGCTGCAGAGGATTAGTGATGTATTTAGTTTGCATTTGAAACCACGCAGTCGCTAAGGCAATGAAGGGGTTAAGGCCCAACAGCAGCTTTATTGGTGGCAATTGCCCCCAATAAACCTTGCAATATGTGCTACCCACCCGCTCCCTGTGCCCCCAACATCCCTATAACCCCATTACATTATTATTATTTTTTTCAAGCATAGGAATGTTACTATAGGCCGCCAATGCTGGGATCCCTCATAGGTGGAGGCGCTGTACTATAGGAGAAAGAGCTCACTCCAGGCTCCCAGTGGCAGAGGCTTAGGCCTCCTGTGAGCAACAGGTATAGCAGCATACGTAGTCGCCCGCGTAGTTTCCCGTAGGCATAGGGAAAGGGGGCAACATAACGTTTGGGTGAATGTCTTTCAATGTCTCTTAAATCACCACCTACGGTGCTCAAAACAGTATGTGGCAATACTGAGTAGCTTGGCACACGGAAACTGCAGTTTTGCACAGATATAATAATGCAGTGCACAAACTGGGGGGTGTGGGCGGGAGATTTCTCTGGGGGAATGGGCGCGTGCCGTTGCTGAGGTCCCGCACTGCTCTCAAGGCATTTAAATTAATGCTGTGGTTCGCATGATGCCTCTGCAACACTAAAACTTACCGGGATTCAGACGCGTCTCAATGGCAAATGGGGTCATTTGAAACCGCGGGGTCATGTGACGTGATGTCACCGGCATCAAATGATGCCGCAGGTCACGTGACCTTACGTCACATGACCCCCAGAGCGTCATTTGACACTGCTGCCAGGTAGGAGAGGCGGCGCGAGATCGGGGGAGGCCAGGCAAATGTTTGCGTTCCCCTGTAATAGTACATACTCATCTCCTATATGGAAGGAATTTTAATACAGGGCCAGTCAGAAACAACACAGCAAAACTTACAAGCTGGGACCCTTTCAAGATCTGCACTGTATCTGTTCTGAGCTGCTTCACAGTGTTACAGCTTGTGTTCCTGCTTGTCCTGATTCCTCTGTCTGCAACCGCTCTAACTATCTGCGCTGTTTATCACACAGCTCCTGTTCACTAACCCTCTGTGCTGTTTGTTACACAGCTCTTGTCCACTACTCTCTGTGCTGTTTGTGTAATAGCCACTCTCAACTCTCCTGCTTTCTGTGCTGATGTGTTACTGTGTTACAGCCCCTCTGCTTTATGTATTTCTCTCTCTTTTCCTGCTCCCAGCACAGTGACTTCTATCATCCCCCTCCACAGTTTCCAGGTAACCCATTCACCTATCAAAGGGCTTCTAGCACTGAAACCTTCTCTATCTATACTTGCAGGGGATTGGCTGGGCTGAGGACTCCATATTGTCGGTAGGCCTGAAACCGGGGACTACATTTATGTGCTTCCCCAGAAATCCCCACACTGAGTTCCAACACTTCAAAGAGGACTTATTAGTTCACTTGCCTGAGGCATGGGGATAAACTGAGACTGTACTGTAGATCTTCCCACAATGTCGCCCTCAGGTAAATCTGGGAGTAAGCAGACACCAAGGGACCTGTAAGGGGGGGGGGGGGTGTTCCCTTAAACTTTTATCAATTGTAATTAAATGTCTATCAGTTTCCATATATATTAGTTTATTCTTGCAGTGCTTATGATAATCATCCTTTTCATATGGAGAACACAATAAGAACACTAGAGGGTTCCTGTGGTCTAGTTTTGCATTTATTATATGATTTACTACGCTGAAAGACCAGCACAATTACACTACATACAGAAAAAAAAACTTGGCAAGAAAAAGTTACCTCCCAAAACCACAGGAGAAAACCTAAAAGCAACAAAAATCACAGTCTCAGCCTCCATAACCAGATCTCTACGTGGCATTCTACGTCTCTTCAGTATCCACTTTAAGTCCAATATGTTACTTTAATTGCCCACTTGTTTCTTTTTGCCTTTTTTAATACATTCAGAAGTGCAGTAGCATTAACCAAATGTAAAGGGTTATAAAACACAAGTTGTTTTTAAAATGCTATTACGGTTCAATGTATATTAATGGAACAGTATCAAGCAGATACCGTACATATACAGTTTATCTCTTCTACATTCAGTGTGATAATTGTGTTTTCTCAGCTGACAACATATCAACAAGTACAAGCATCAGGGAAAATTTTCAAAGCGCAGAAGAAAAGCAGCGTTCATAGAGGATGGAGCCGCACTGAACCAGGCGGACGCTGAGGCTCGCCTGCTCAAGCATGAGCGATTTCATGCACATGCAGGCGAGCCAGCGTGCGCGATCGGTAGGGAGGGGAGGTGAGGGAGGCGGCGCAGTGATGTCACTGGGCCAATAGCCCGTGACGCACCAACGTCAACGTCACAGCGCCGACGTCACGGCGCCGTGACGTTGACGCTGCTGTGCTGTGATTGGATGTTTTCAGCCGACAGCGCGCTGAAAATCAGCTTTGCCTGTCGGCTGAAAAATCCAACGCTTCAGCACGCCTGCGGACACTCGCATGAGCCCCCTCTCAAGACATCCTCATTTAGGATGCTGGGGCTCAGCACGAGGCATCCGCATGGCTCAGCGCTGCCTGTCCTTCCATGGATGCAGCCTTAGGCCAAGCAGGGAGCGAGCGTGCTGGTGCTCATGCGCGGTGACGTCACTCTCCCTGTTCGGCCGGGAGATTTGTGGCCGGCTAGGTGTGCGCGCGCGGGGAGGGGGAAGGGGGCGATTCTGGGGCCGTGGCCATGTTGTCACGAAGCTGGTTCGCTCTCATTGGGCGAACCACTCACGTGACGTGCTTGCGGTCGACAAATTCAAATTTGCTTGCTCTGCAAGCAGCTAAGCACCGAGAGAATGGAAACAAAAGAAAACAGCGCACAACGCCAAATAGTGAAGCAAATTCAACAATATATTATAGAATTAAAAAGGGGGTAATATATCTGCGTACATGAAAAAAGTTGGTAAAAGGCATGTAGTGTGTATCACACTGTTTACCACTCGGCAGCTGTTAGCTGTAGATTCAGGTGCTTGCTTCCCTCTGCTGCTGCAGCTCAGTGGATTCTGGGGCAGGACGTCAGTCTTTTCACTCCCAAGGGGATTTCCCTTCATGCAGCCAGGTTCAGCAGCTGGTACTGGGGCTCGGTGAAATCGCTCCTGCTTCCTGGCCGATATGAAGCTGCTCCTGTACCTCGGCAGGTGTATCCTCTGCACAGAGGTTAAAACGCAGCTTGCTGGGGTGCCCTCAGCGTGCCACGATGCCGCTCCGTCGCGGGACGCTGTGTAATGGCGTCACTGTCTACACAGCAGTGGTGGATTCAATAGGGAAGTTTGAACAGTCTTACAAAGTCTCTCACAAGTGTCCAAAACAGCACACAGGATGAAATAAAAACAGGACAGGCCAATACATAGACAAAGGCCAATGTAAGCAGATATAAGGCAATAGAATGTTACATCCGCACAGTTTTGATTTTTGTGTTTTTTTTTTGAGCTAAGCACCGAGCAGGCGCCACCCTGGCCGAGGCCTGACACATCATATCATGATGATTATGTATGAAAGTCTCCTGCCAGCAAAACTTGAGCAAATATCAGGTTTAATAATGATCTTTTTGTACATACATACACCCTTAGTTGATTTGTCCACTAAACAATATACAGGCATACCCCGCATTAACGTACGCAATGGGACCGGAGCATGTATGTAAAGCGAAAATGTACTTAAAGTGAAGCACTACTTTTCCCCACTTATTTATACATGTACTGTACAGCAATCGTCCTATACATGCATAACTGATATAAATAATGCATTTGTAACAGGCTCTATAGTCTCCCCACTTGCGCACAGCTTCGGTACAGGTATGGAGCCGGTATTGCTGTTCAGGACGTGCTGACAGGTGTATGCGTGAGCTGCCATTTGCCTATTGGGCGATATGTACTTACTCGCGAGTGTACTTAAAGTGAGTGTCCTTAAGCCGGGGTAAGCCTGTAGTAAGTATATTGTTTTTTGGGGAGAAGAAAATCCCAGTAAATGACAACAAGGGTTATGTTAATGGGAAGAATACTGCCTGTGAATTTAGTTTGAATATCAGCTTGCTTTGTTCCTCGAGCACCAAAATTAGGTACAGTAGTAACCTCTTATGGGCTGGTGCTCATTGTACCAGTATAATTCGATGTACACTGAGGTGTATATTCTTAGAAGTATATATCTACATTTTACAGAGTGGTTTGTGCAAAAGGCACATCTTTCACTTGGTCAGCAAGTCTGTGCAGGATTGTCAGGTGAGGGAAATGTTTTAAATATATTTTGAACATTTGAAGATTAATATCAGTTCTCAGCTCCTCCTCTTTTAGGATAGAAAAAGTGAAACCAGCAACTCTCCCTCAGCCTAATAGGGGCAAAATCAGTGTAAACCAGATGATCTGGAAATAACTGTTTCATTTCAAACTAAAGAAACCTGTAATTATTAACATATATTGAAACTATAAAATAAACTCATTATTTAAAGGAGCAATATAAGCAGACTTTAAAAAAAAATATATAGAATTGTAGCAGGAGTCTCCGGAGCTGAACACCGTTAATTTCAGCTCCGAAAGCCCTTACTTCCGGATATACTTACCTCCGTGCCAGTAGCTGCTCTGGCTCAGCAAGCAGGGCTTCCAGGTTTGAAGCTCCTGCATGAGCCAATAGGAAGCTGCACTGATTATATCGCAGCTTCCTATTGGCCCGCAGGAGTTAAGATCTCGGAACAGAGGACAGATAGTGAACTCTGGTAGCCAAAGACATCTGCTACCGGCACCTAAGTATCTCCGGAAGCAGCTGAAATTAATGGAGTTCATCTTCGGAAACACTCTGCTTAAACCCTATAAAAAAAAAATTTGCAAAACAATTTGCCTCCATGGATTGCCTCTTTAAGGTCAATATAATGCAGTTACTGTGTATATAGTATCTACATATAAATGGAATGCATTGAATAAATTATAATTATATATTATATTAAACATTTATATTCTGCAATTTGATATTTCGGACATAAAAATCTTTAATTTGTTCCATATTTTTGGATTGCCAAATAAACTCAGTCCAGTTGTTACGGTTTGTTTTCCCTTAATTGAAGAAAAGGGTTAAAAGTTCTTGAATATTTTGGGTTGGAAATAGAAAAAAAAACAAAAGTGAATCAACCTGTCCTGCAAACAAGGGTTCTGCATATTTTCCAACTCAATAGGCCATTATTACCTTTTCTGTTAGCAACTCTAACACTGTACAGTATATATAAGATGTAAAGAAATCCCAGTCATTATCATACTGTTGATCTGGAGTCAGCCTGCAGATATATCAAAGTGCACATTGTAAAAGACATAGTAAAATGAAAGTTATATTAAAAATACAAATAATCAGTCCTACATGTTAATCTTCACTTGGGTAAAATTGAGGCATTTGAGCCACGCCAATTTTTATGGCTCTTGTTTCTTAGTAGAAATTAAGGAAGATCTACAAAGATCCATTATCGACTTAACGAGATGTTAACGGATATTGAATGCTCATTAATGCTGTATTAAGGCCTGTTGACTGCTAAGATGGCCTGACATTAACTTTAACGTCCGTTAGTGCTAATGATATTTAAATGAGGTGTGGAACAACTTAACACATATCCACAGCGGACCATTAAATTTAATGCGATACTTAGCGCTGGGTTTTTTTTAGGTCATGGCTATACCTGGTGTTAGGTTCTGACCTTGCCAAGGTGCTGAAGTGGGCCACGTTGGCTTATTACATTGCCTTAACAATATAAGAAGCCAAAGTGAATACCTCGGGCTAGGCAAAAAAAAAAAATATTCAAGACCTATGAATTAACCCTTGGAAGGCATAGTAACCATGAAAGCATGTACGATGCATGCCTTCATGGTCAAAAACGTAGCCACGGTGTTAATACCAATATACTAACTACCTTACTGCCTATGGTATGTCATAGAGGTACAACCACTATGGCATACAAGGGGTTAATGGGCCCCGTAATACCTCAGGGAACCTCCCACACTCGGGCACCTACCCCTATAACCCATAAATATGAGAATTCCTGTGTTATGGACAAAACACTCCTCTATGTTGAAGTCTAGTTTTAATGCCCAAATACAGTTTTTTTTATGCTCAAACTTTGCCTCTTGTCACAAATAGAAGCTCACCTTTGTAGGTATGTCTGATGTCTCGCTCATTATTCTCTTTTAACATTTAAGACTGAGATAGAGAATGTTTTTTTTACCTGAAATGCTTCAAAGTATAAAATACTACATAATTATCTCGCCATTACCCCTAGAATAATGTTACCCGCACTGTTATATTTGTCTGATTAAAATACAAATATGGATATCCATTTGGCTAATAGAGCTGATGGCCAGAACTGTAGAGGCAGGGATACATAGTTACTATGATACATTTAGACTACAGATACGTTATGCTATATTTGTATTTACAGTATTTTGATCCAACCATATGGTATGACCCCATGTCATTTGTACTGCCCTTGGGGTGTATAGTTCTTTTGAAAGCTTCTTCTATTGTCACTGAATATATTTTTATATAGTTATCATATTCCCCTCTTAGACGCTTCTTTTCTAATGTAAACAAATCTAATTTAGCTAGCCTTGGCAAGAGAAAGTCACCTCCCAAAACCACAGTAGAAAATCTAAAAACAGCAAAAACCACGGTCTCAGCATCCAAAAACAGATCTCTACATACGTGGCATTCTACATCTCTCATGTATACACGTTAAGTACAATACAGTATATTCATAAGTCAGATTATCCCCCACCTTTATTAATTTGGTGGCTCTTCTCTGCACTTTTTCTAGTTCCATAGTGTCTTTTTTATGCAGTGGTGTCCTAAACCATTCTCTATATTCAAGGTGTGGCTTTATAGAGGCGCATAATTAGGATTACTTCCCTTACATTCATTCCCTGTTTAATTCAAGATAAGATCTTGTTTGTCTTTGCAGCTACTGTATGACTTTGGGCACTATTGCTAAGCCTGCTGTCTACAAGCACTCCTAAATCCTTCTCCATCAAGGATTCTCCTAATTTTCCCCCATTTAATTTGTAAATGTCCTGTTTACTCGTGCTTCCCAATGCATAACTTTACATTACATTAATCTGTATTAAACCTCATATGCAATTTATTTACCTGCCCACGTTTCCAGTATATCTAAGTCCTTCTGGAGAGAAATGACATCTTGCTCTGATTCTACTACCTTACATAATTTAGTGTCATCAGCAAAGATGGAGACTTTGCTCTCTATGATAACCTCAAGGTCATTAATAAACAAGTTAAAAAGCAGGGGTCTCAGTATTGTCTGGCGTCGTTATATAGACGATATTTTATGTCTGGGAGGGCGAATTACAATCAATCGATGAATTCCTTCTATATATAAATGACAATGACAGAAATTTAATTTTTACACATATTTCAGATGAGAAAGTGATCGATATTCTGGAATCTCAAACTAACAGCCTCTGAGGATGGTAAAGTAATGACAGAGACTTTTTTTTTAAGGAAGTTGATTCTAATAACCTTCTTCTGGCCTCTAGTGACCATAAACCAACTTGGATCAATAACATCCCAAGTGGGCACTTTATGAGAATAAAAAGGAATTGCAACAGAAAAGAAGACTTTGAAAGACGGGCTAATAAATTACTTCTTAGATTTGTTGAGAGAGGTTATCCTATCAATAATCATAATCAAGATCAAGATCTAGTTAGAAATATGGACAGAAATTCAATGCTTAACATTAATGAACAAGAAGGTAGATATACTGAAAGATAAAGTGAATGTAGCTTTTATCACTCATTTCAACACTGTGAATAGGAAAATAAAGGGATTTTCAAAAACCATTGGAGGATTCTGTGCAATGACCCAATTTTGGGTGAACACATTGTACATACCCCAAAGTTCATCTATAGAAAAGCTATAAATAGTAAAAATTCACTTGCCCCTAGCTATATAGGGAATTATCTACATTTAACTGATAAAAGCTTATGACTTAGTAAAAAGCCTCTGGGTAATTTTGCTTGCGGAAAATGTTCATGGGGGAAACACCTTCATCCTGATAAAAAAATCTTTGAAATATAATACTACCAATGAAACGTTTATTGTTAACGATTTTATCTACTGTAATTCTACTCACATAGTCTATTTAGTTGAATGCCCTTGTGGCTCCCAATATGTGGGCCACACAAAAAGATGTCTAAAAATTTGATTTCAGGAACACATTAGGAATATCAAAAACGGTTATGAAAAGCATAGTTTGTCTCATCACTATGCGACGCATCATAATAAAGACCCCTCATCTTTAACTTTTAAAGGTATTAAATTTGTCCCCCATAATTTATATATTTATAAAATATTTTACCAGGAAGTAATACCTCTCGTTTTCAAGTATGTCCTGGGCACAGAGTTTAGACAAATAATACATGGTTACAAATACAGTTACATAAATGAACAGGGTATACATTATATACAAGACGTTGCATGCACAGTTAAAGAAAATATATGTTATGGGCGTATGTAACAGTTACAGACCAGATTAAAATGTGAGACAGCCTTAGATTTGAAAGAACTTAAACTGGTGGTGGATGTGAAAGTCTCTGGTAGGTTGTTCCAGTTTTGGGGTGCACGGTAAGAGAAGGAGGAACGGCCGGATACTTTGTTGAGCCTTGGGACCATGAACAGTCTTTTGGAGTCAGATCTTAGATGATAGGTGCTGCATATGGTAGGGGTGAGGAGCTTGTTCAGGTAGCTGGGTAGCTTGCCCATAAAGAATTTAAAGGCAAGACAGGAAAGGTGAACTTTGCGCCTAGACTCTAGTGATGACCAATCTAGTTCTTTGAGCATTTCGCAGTGATGTTTGTTGTAGTTGCATTGGAGAACAAAATGACAAATTGAATTGTAGAGGGTGTCAAGTTTGCTAAGGTGGGTTTGAGGTGCCGTGCCATATACTATGTCTCCAGAGTCAGTAATTGGCATTAGCATCTGCTGTGCGATACGCTTTCTGACTAGGAGACTTAGGGAGGATTTGTTCCTGTAAAGTACCCCTAGTTTGGCATAGGTCTTGGTTGTCAGGGTATCAATGTGCATCCCGAATGTTAAGTGGAAGTCAAACCATAAGGCCAGGTATTTAAAACTGGTAACAGGAGTTAGGGTGGTGTTAGTGTTGGTTCTAATATGGAGCTCAGTCACTGGAAGCTTTAAGAATTTAGTCTTGGTCCCAAATAACATTGTTACAGTCTTGTCAGTGTTTAAAAACAGTTTGTTTTGGGAAATCCAGTTTTCGAGTCTCAAAAAGTCAGACTGAAGTATGTGTTGAAGGTCAGAGAGGATATGGCTGTGTTCATATAGGATTGTGTCATCTGCATACATGTGTATTGAGGCTTCCTGACAAGCTGTGGGAAGATCATTAATGAACACTGAGAAGAGTAGGGGCCCCAGAACAGAGCTTTGCGGGACACCACAGGTGATATCCAGGGGGTTGGAGTTACAGCCTGAGATGGACACATGTTGGGATCTTCCTGATAGGTAGGACTGAAACCAGTTTAAAGCATGCTTCCCTATTCCAGAGCTCTGGAGTTTGTTAAGCAGGATAGCATGATCAACTGTATCTAAAGCCTTTGCAAAATCTAGGAATACTGCACCAGTGAGTTGTCCCCGTTCCATTCCACACTGGATTTCATTGCAAACTTTTAGCAGGGTAGTTACGGTGGAGTGTTTGGGACGAAAGCCAGATTGGAATTGGCTAGGGAAATTTGTCTTGGTGTAGTAGTCGTTTAATTGGGAGTGGACACATTTTTCCATGACTTTGGATAGAATTGGGAGAAGTGAGATTGGTCTGTAGTTTGAGACAGTGTTTTTGTCCCCACTTTTGAAGATTGGGACAACTCTGGCAGTTTTCCAGGTCTTAGGGATATGGCCTGCAGACAGGATAGAGTTGACTATGGAAGCAATTGGTTTGGCAATGGCTGGGGCACCAAGTCGTAGGAACCTAGAGTGTAGCAAGTCAGGTCCGCATTGGCTGCTTAGTTTTAGTTTGAGGAGCGCTTGTGTAATCTCCTCTTCAGATACTGGGCCAAATTGAAACTTGTGGGCAGTGTTGGGAGGGGGTGGGGCTATGTGGGCACTCCCAGGATGAGATTCAGGTTTGTGGTTTGGGCTGTGTTTCGCTAGTAAGTTAGTGGCACACCCCACAAAGTAATCATTGAATGCATTT
This sequence comes from Ascaphus truei, assembly GCF_040206685.1. Lineage (NCBI taxonomy): Eukaryota > Metazoa > Chordata > Amphibia > Anura > Ascaphidae > Ascaphus > Ascaphus truei. The sequence goes on along the minus strand of NC_134484.1, from coordinate 400,955,144 downwards.
GCAATGTCAGTGTGGTTTGTCAGAGTAATATCCCCCTTAGTGATTTTACTTGGTTGTTGATAGTTAGGAGGCTGGAATATATTGTTGATAACCTTCCAGAAGTTAGCTGGGTTTGATGTGTTTTGGTGGAGATTGTCAGAGTAATATTGTGCTTTTGCGTGCCTTGTTTGCCTTGCGCACATGTTCCGCAGGCATCTGTAGTGATTGAGATCCTTGGTAGTGCCAGTTAATTTGTAGCTTTTCCACAAGGTATCCCTGAGCTGGTAGAGTGCAATAAGGTCAGTTGTAACCCATGGAAGATGGGCCCCCCGTACCATTATTTTGCGTAGTGGAGCATGGGTATCGCAGAGTTTTAAGAACTCGGATTGGAAATAGTCGAGCGCAGAATCAGGGTCGGGAATTAAATCGATTCTGTGCCATGGGCAGTTGGTAAGGTCATCCAGAAACTGTTGTGGGTTAAAGTTTTTAAATGTTCTAGTGAGGAGAACTTCAGGGCTTGAATGGGGCGTTTTAATTTTCCTTACACTATTGCATGGTCACTGAAAATGTCCGGAAGGATGCCAGAGGATTGGATTCTGCTGGGGTTTGAGGAGAGAATCCAGTCTAGCAAGGAATGGTTATGCGATTTCAGGTTTGTCCGTGTGGGTTGGGAAATGAGTTGTGATAGGTTAAGTGACTTGAGTTGTATCTGGATTTTATGGTTTTTAGGGTCAAGCCAGTTGAAGTTGAAATCCCCTAGAACTAGCAGCTCACTCTTCTCGTTCAGAGAGGAAATGGAGCCAAGAAACTGGGTGATATCAGCCAGGGATTGTAGTGGGGCTTTATGGGGGGCGGTAGATGCCAGCGAGCAAGATGGGCTTAGAAAAGGGGAGGCAGATTTTGCCAACTAGAATTTCAAAAGAGGGTGGGCTTGGGGGGCAATTTAACAGTGTAAATTGTAATGTGTTTGCAATATAAAATAACACCCTCCTCCTATCTTTGACCTATCTCTCCTAAAAATGGAGTATCCCTGAATGGCAATATGTGCATCAGGGGTTATATGGGTTAGCCATGTTTCTGTAAGAACGATGGCTTTGGGTTTATGCATAAGGCACCATGCCCTTAGTTCGTCCAGTTTGGGCAGCAGGCTCCAGATATTTCTAAGGGCGACAGATAGCCCTTTTTGGAATTTAAAGGTGGAATTCTTAGGGGCATGGGACAGATTTGAAATGGGAGGACTTGGGTTTGGTTCAATATCACCTGCTAAAGAGAGTAATAGTATGAGCAGAAATTTGGGTAGTTGTTTGCAATTTGTAGATTTGTGGTGTTTGCCATTAGAGTGAGCAGTGGTTGGTGTGCTGGTTTTTAGAGTTCTCCACCAACATTCAGTAGATAGTGAAAGGCTTTTGAGTAGTCCAGGGTGTATGGTGATGTTGGGTGTGGGCCAGGATGGAGAAGTTTGTAGTGTATAGAGGGAGTAACATTTCCATGAGGCCAGTAGAAAGAAAAAAGGTAAGATACATAGCAGGTTCATGATGCCAGAGGTAGGCTGTGCTGCATGGAGCTGTTGTGAGTGTGTCCAGACTAAACAGCAGGGGTGTGCCTGTTCCTTGTCAAATGTTTTGCTGCATTGCAATGCTAGTCAGTTCTGGGTTTCAGTGGGCTGAGTGGGTGTGGGAGGTATTTTGTGCAGTCAGTTTTGGGACAGGCTGCAGTGAAACAATTTGTAAAGGAGTGGGAGGTTAAAATATGCAGTGTATCAAGCATGGGATCAAAGTGTGGTCATATAAGCTCACCGTTTGTTGCCTTGAGTAAGAGAGTTTGCAGAAAGGATGCAGTCCCCAGTCACCTCTAGTCAAACTATAGTCTAACTATATTTATCACTTAAAATGATCACTTTAAATGCATCACTCTTAAGATGCCAATGCTTCCTTGCCAATGCAAGGGGAATAAGTGTTTTATACATCTAAAGCAGTCACATGACCCTCCCCCCGCCCCAATAAATCAGCTTGTTCCAGTTGGTCAATTAACAGCACAGAGTTAAGAGGGGGGGAAAAAAACACCTTTTGATATTCAAACATACCAAAATTATCACTGCTTAAGGCCACTGAGTAAATCTTTTAAACAGGACTTGCACATCAAGGGACATACCAAAATTATCACTGCTTAAGGCCACTGAGTAAATCTTTTAAACAGGACTTGCACATCAAGGGACATACCTGTGAAGAGAAAGCAATTAGATCCATGTCATATCAGCTGAGGTTATTGGTCTTGCATGAAGAAAGTAAGTATATTAACTATAGTCTAACTATATTTATCACGTAAAATGATCACTTTAAATGCATCACTCTTAAGATGCCAATGCTTCCTTGCCATAATAGAAGAGGGGGAGATAGAGTTAAAGATCTCTCAGTACAGGAAACTTTTTGGATCCATAAAATGGAGACTCTCTCCCCGAAGGGATTAAATGAGGATATAGATGTCTGGTCTCTTTACTAGAATTTTCTCTAGCCTTCCATGATGGTTGCTATCTATCCATCTCCTCTGTATCTGTATCTGCTTCTATACATATTTGTACAATAGATCTACTCCACTGAGTGGATTTATGTAATTGGACCTAATTTTCAGTTTTTCTCATTACAGCACTGTTCATCGTGCATTATTGCGTCATATATATATATATATATATATATATATATATATATATATATATATATATATATATTGTATAAATAAAAGTGTGTATATATTATGTTTCACAATTTAATTATAAAGTCTGCTACAGCTGTTGTGATAATCCCTGCTCTTCTATAATTGAGCTGACACATTTGATGTTTGGCAAGTCCTAGGAGACTGGTTGGTATTTAATTTCACCAGATGTTCAGTCTATGCATTCCCTGATGAAGTAGCGTGTCAGCTACGAAACGCGTAGGATTTTAACACTAAGTTCAGTTGTTTTATTGTTCTATTGACCTCAGAAGCTCTAGCACCGTTATATGTGTTTGGTCTGGCTGAAAAACCTTCCTGTGCTAATCTCCACATAGTGGCGCTCATGCAGTGACGTCATCTCCCAGTTCCTACACTATCGGTGTATTCTCTGAGCTGTAGGGTTCTTGAACGGATGCTCCAGTGCACATCCTGGATTTGTTTGTGTATGCCGCTTTATTCGAACCTTCCCCTGCTCTGGTCTATGCTGGTCACGGTTTTACTGTGACGCTGGTTGGTGCAGGAGGGAAAGGTTCTTTCTGGCATATTCACAGGACTTTCTTGAGTGACATTCACGCACATTCAGTGCTACTTTATTAAGACATTTTCAATGGGCCTCCCAACTTCAAGGAGGATTTTTCATGGTACCATGTGAGGGGCCACTTACCTCCAGGCGGACGACATCTCCCCGAATCTATCCTGAAGGCGACAGGACATCAACGCTTCCATCTACCTGCTGGTCTGGTGTGTGGTAACCCATGTCTTGTTACATGAAATGCTCTCATGAATTGTCTTGATGTACACAGAACCTATACCCTTTTTTTTTTACATATTTGTACTAAGTAATAGTACACTATGAGCGTTGTGCGTTGTTTTTTTACTTTTTTCTACTCCACTTACAACTTTAGCCCAACCTGAAAAAGTCCCATTTTTACGACAACTCTCTGTTGTCTATCCATCAACCAGTTTTTAATCCAATTTTCTTTTTTTGTACGCTAACCTCTTGTGTGGGGCACCATCTCTAAAGCCTTTGTAAAATCTAAGTAGACCGTATAAACTGCATTACCCTGGTTTAAATGTCAAATTACCTCCTCAAAGAAACTAATAAGGTTAGTTTGGCATTACCTATTGTTCATAAATCCATGCTAACTATTACTAATAATTTTGTTTTCCATTACTAAACCTTTCAAGTAGCTTCCCCACTATTGTTGTGAGGCTTACAGGTCTGTAATTCCCTGATTGTGCTTTAGCTCCCATCTACTATATATTTGTGAAATCACTGTATGTCTGCGTCCCAAGGGTCAATCGCATTGGACCTTGGGCCTGTCACTCCTGCTCAGGCCATGCCCGCCCCCGCACACCTCTCATTGGCCTACGTCCAACACCAATGCCACACTGTCCCACCCCTCACTGACTCTCATTGGCCTGCGTCCAATGCCCGCCCCCGCACACCTCTCATTGGCCTGCGTCCCACCCCTCACTGACTCTCATTGGCCTGCGTCCAATGCCCGCCCCCCGCACACCTCTCATTGGCCTGCGTCCCACCCCTCACTGACTCTCATTGGCCTGCGTCCAACACCAATGCCCTAATACTTCCACACTGTCCCACCCCTCACGCTTTGCTTTTGCAACACCTAATCCTCTAATCCTCAACCTGCTCTGGGGCCACGCTTCACAGCTATCAAAACCTTCACGTCTGCTACCACAGACTGCCGAATCAGGTACAGCAGTGTTTCCCAAACTGTGCGCCGCGGCGCCCTGGTGCGCCGCGGCTTGGCTAGAGGGGCGCCGCGATCAGGGCCGCCAGCAGCGGGAAACAAGGGCTGCTAGCTCATTTAAAAAAAAAAAAAAAAAAACCTCTGAGGGGAAGCAGAGGAGCGGTCACGTGACCGCTCCCATCCAATGGGGCTGCAGCCTGCAGGGCACTGCAACTGCAGAGCCACCAGCTGCAGAGCCACCAGACAGCACCAAGGTGTGTGTGTGTGTGTGTGTGTGTGTGTGTGTGTGTGTGTGTGTGTGTGTGTGTGTGTGTGTGTGTGTGTGTGTGTGTAAAACGGGCTGCAGGGTGTGTGTGAAAAACGGGCTGCAGGGTGTGTGTGTGTGTGTGTGTGTGTGTGTGTGTGTGTGTGTGTGTGTGTGTGTGTGTGTGTGTGTGTGTGTGTGTGTGTGTGTGTGTGTGTGTGTGTGTGTGTGTGTGTGTGTGTGTGTGTGTGAAAAACGGGCTGCAGGGTGTGTGTGTGTGTATATATGTGTTGTGTGTGTGTATATATGTGTGGTGTGTGTGTGTGTGTATATATGTATATATGTGTGTGTATGTGTGGTGTGTATATATATATATATATATATATATATATATATATATATATGTGTGTGTATATATATATATATATATATATATATAATATATATATATATATATATATATATATATAATGTGTGGTGTGTATATATATGTATGTGTGGTGTGTATATCTACTATATATTTCTGAAATGTCTGTATGTTTGTCTGCATGCCCTGTGTCCCTAGGGCCAATCGCTTTGCACCTTTGGCCTGTCACTCCACCTCAACACTGTCCCACCCCTCACCACACTGTCCCACCCCTCACTGACTCTCATTGGCCTTCAGCCAACACCACTGCCACACTGTCCCACCCCTCACCCCACTGTCCCACCCCTCACTGACTCTCATTGGCCTTTGGCCAACACCACTGCCACATTGTCCCACCCCTCAGTGACCTTTGGGAATGCTTCTAAGCACCTAACACTCACCGCACTGCCTCTTACAAACACCCCCCTCCACCACCACCCCCCCAACCTCATGCACCCCCCCTCCACCACCACCCCCCTCAACCTCATGCACCCCCCTCCACCATCACCCCCCCCAACCTCATGCACACTACAAACGCACGCCACAGCTCTCCCGCTACTGCAGCCCATCACCAACCCCCCTCACCCAAACATACAACGCACGATGCTCCATCACCCCCCCCCCTCACACCAACAGCAAACGCACGCTGCTGAACATACAACGCACGATGCTCCATCACACCCCCCCCCCTCACCCGAACATCCCTGGAGCACACCCAAAAACTACCCCACCCCCCTCACCCATACATCCACCGCACGATGCTCCTCCGGAGCCCCTCACCCCCCCCCCCCCCACCATCCACCGCACGATGCTGCTCTCCGGAGCCCCTCACCCCCCCCCCCCCCCCACTCACCCGAACATCCACCGCACGATGCTGCTCCGGAGCCCCTCACCCTCTGTCCGCCCCCCCCCCCCTTTCCTGGCCGCTGGCCCGCAACAACGGAACTACCCCCTATCACCACTCCGCGGGACCTCAACATCACCCGCTCTCCCGGAGCACCCTCTCCCCCGGGTGCTCCCCCCCTCCCCCCCCCCCCCCAGAGCACCCTCTCTCCCGGTGCTCACCCGCTCCCCCGGTGCTCCCCCCCTCCCCCCCCACAGAGCACCCTCCCTCCCCCCCCCCCCAGAGCACCCTCTCTCCCCCCCCCCCCAGAGCACCCTCTCTCCCCCCCCCCCCAGAGCACCCTCTCTCCCCCCCCCCCCCCCAGAGCACCCTCTCTCCCCCCCCCCCCCCAGAGCACCCTCTCTCCCCCCCCCCCCCCCAGAGCACCCTCTCTCCCGGTGCTCACCCGCCCCAGAGCACGCTGTCGTCGCTCTCACCTTCAGGCCTAGAGGCCGCGCCCCCAGCTCCCCATCCCCGCGCGCGCTGCTCCGGCTCTCAGGCCTAGCTGTCTCTGTCGGGAGCTGCACGGGCCGCGGCCCACACACCCCCTCACCTGAGCGTCTCAGCTCCGCATCGCCGGGGGGAACCGCCGAGGAACCCGAGGAGGAGCGCGGCCCGGTGCGAGGTAAGTAACCGCACGGGAAGAGATCTTTCACCCCCGGCCCGGCCCTTCACCCCCATCCGGCGCTTCACCCCCCCCGCCCTGGCCCTTCACCCCCCCCGCCCTGGCCCTTCACCCCCCCCCCTGGCCCTTCACCCGCCCTGGCCCTTCACCCCCCCCCCGGCCCTTCACCCCCCCCGGCCCTGTCCTTCACCCCCCCCCCCGGCCCTGCCCCCCCAGCCCTGCCCTTCACCCCCCCCCTGGCCCTGCCCTTCAACCCCCCCCCCCGTCCCTGCCCTTCACCCCCCCCCCCCGGCCCTGCCCTTTAACCCCCCCCCCCCCCCCCGGCCCTGCCCTTCACCCCCCCCCCGGCCCTGCCCTTCACCCCCCCCCCCCCCGGCCCTGCCCTTCACCCTCCCCCCCCCCCGGCCCTGCCCTTCCCCCCCCCCCCCCCGGCCCTGCCCTTCGCCCCCGCCCTGCCCTTCGCCCCTGCCCTTCGCCCCCCGGCCCTGCCCTTCACCCCCCCCCCCCCCCTGCCCTTCACCCCTGCCCTTCGCTCCCGCCCTTCGCCCCCAACCTCCCTGCCCTTCGCTCCCACCCTCCCTGCCCTTCGCTCCCTGCCCTCCGCCCCCACCCTCCCTGCCCTTCGCCCCCACCCTCCCTGCCCTTCGCCCCCACCCTCCCTGCCCTTCGCCCCCACCCTCCCTGCCCTTCGCCCCCACCCTCCCTGCCCTACACACGTACACACACGTACACACACGTATACACACGTACACACACACGTATATACACACACACGTAGGCACATGTATACACACACATGTAGACACACACACGTACACATACACACGCAGGCACACGTACACACGCAGGCACACGTAGACACGCAGGCACACGTAGACACGCAGGCACACGTAGACACGCAGGCACACGTAGACACGCAGGTACACGTAGACACGTAGACACGCAGGCACACGTAGACACGCAGGCACACGTAGACACGCAGGCACACGTAGACACGCAGGCACACGTAGACACGCAGGCACACGTAGACACGCAGGCACACGTAGACACGCAGGCACACGTAGACACGCAGGCACACGTAGACACGCAGGCACACGTAGACACGCAGGCACACGTAGGCACGCAGGCACACGTAGACACGCAGGCACACGTAGACACGCAGGCACACGTAGACACGCAGGCACACGTAGACACGCAGGCACACGTAGACACGCAGACACACGCAGACACATACACACACGTATACGTAGACACACACGCACGTGTACACACACACACACGTGTACACGCACACGTGTACACACACACACACACGTGTACACACACACACACGTGTACACACACACGTGTACACACACACACGTGTACACACACACACGTGTACACACACACGTGTACACACACACACACACACACACGTGTACACACACACACACACACGTGTACACACACACACACGTGTACACACACACACGTGTACACACACACACACACATGTACACACACACACACACACGTGTACACACACACACACACACACACGTGTACACACGTGTACACACACACGTGTACACACACACACGTGTACACACACACACGTGTACACACACACACACGTGTACACACACGTGTACACACACACACACGTGTACACACACACACACACACGTGTACACACACGTGTACACACACACACGTGTACACACACAAACACACGTGTACACACACACACGTGTACACACACACACACACACACGTGTACACACACACACACACGTGTACACACACACACGTGTACACACACACACACACGTGTACACACACACACACACGTGTACACACACACACACACGTGTACACACACACACACACACACGTGTACACACACACACACACGTGTACACACACACACACACGTGTACACACACACACACGTGTACACACACACGTGTACACACACACACACGTGTACACACACACACACGTGTACACACACACGTGTACACACACACGTGTACACACACACACACACACACACGTGTACACACACACACACACATGTGTACACACACACACGTGTACACACACACACGTGTACACACACACACACACGTGTACACACACACACACACACGTGTACACACACACACACACACACGTGTACACACGTGTACACACACACGTGTACACACACACACACGTGTACACACACACACACGTGTACACACACACACACGTGTACACACACGTGTACACACACACACACACGTGTACACACACACACACGTGTACACACACACGTGTACACACACAAACACACGTGTACACACACACACACGTGTACACACACACACACACACACGTGTACACACACACACACACGTGTACACACACACACGTGTACACACACACACACACATGTGTACACACACACACACACGTGTACACACACACACGTGTACACACACACACACACACACGTGTACACACACACACACGTGTACACACACACACACACGTGTACACACACACACACACGTGTACACACACATGTGTACACACACACACGTGTACACACACACGTGTACACACACACACACACACACACGTGTACACACACACACACACGTGTACACACACACACGTGTACACACACACACGTGTACACACACACACACAAGTGTACACACACACACACACACACGTGTACACACACACACACACACACGTGTACACACGTGTACACACACACGTGTACACACACACACACGTGTACACACACACACACTTGTACACACACACACACGTGTACACACACGTGTACACACACACACACGTGTACACACACACACACACACGTGTACACACACGTGTACACACACACACACGTGTACACACACAAACACACGTGTACACACACACACACGTGTACACACACACACACACACACACACGTGTACACACACACACGTGTACACACACACACGTGTACACACACACACACACACGTGTACACACACACACACACGTGTACACACACACACACACGTGTACACACACACACACACGTGTACACACACACACACACACACGTGTACACACACACACACACGTGTACACACACACACACACGTGTGTACACACACACACGTGTGTACACACACACACACGTGTACACACACACACACACACACACACGTGTACACACACACACGTGTACACCCACGTGTACACACACACACACACGTGTACACACACACACACACACACACGTGTACACACACACGTGTATACACACACACACACGTGTATACACACACACACGTGTATACACACACACGTGTATACACACACACACGTGTATACACACACACACACGTGTATACACACACACACACACACACGTGTATACACACACACACACGTGTATACACACACACGTGTATACACACACACACACGTGTATACACACACACATGTGTATACACACACACACACGTGTATACACACACACACGTGTATACACACACACACGTGTATACACACACACACACGTGTATACACACACACACACGTGTATACACACACACACGTGTATACACACACACACACGTGTATACACACACACATGTATACACACACACATGTACACATACACAATGTATACAAACAAACATGTATACACACACACACACACAAACATGTATACACACATGTATACACACACGTGTGTATATATACACACACACACGTATACACACACATACACTATCCCCAGCACCACCACATCAGCACACCGGTATCCCATGCCCCCCCCCACCCCCCAGCACACTGGCATTCTCGGCTCCCCACCATTCCCAGCCCCCATCAACACCATCAGCACCCACACATTGGCACCTTCGCACCTCCCCATCGGCACACCCACATCCACACCCCCACATCAGCAACAAACCCTCCCAAATCAGCACACCGATACAACCACCATCAGTACAGCCACAGCAGCAGTACCACCGCACCCTGCCATGGGCCACGTGGACCACTCCCAACCCAAATGCCACCCCCACACCACAAACATCCCGGGCAACGCCGGGGCTCTCAGCTAGTGTTAAATATAGACACATCTGCTTTACGCCAATCTTGTGGTACTGAGCCTCTGTAAATGGAGTCCTTGAATATTAAATGTAATGGTTTGGCTATTACTGAACTTCGCTCCTTAAGAACTCTTGCATGTTTGCCATCAGGGCCAGGTGCCTTATTTACTTTAATTTTATTAAACCACTTATTCCTCAGTTAACCATTGTTCGTTAATATAGATGTTGTGACTTCCACCTCTGACACTATTTTTGCAATTGATTCTTCCCTGGTAAACAAAGAGACCAAGGAGCCTATTCACTAAACAGTGAGAAGTGGCTTAATGCACATTAAATGCCCTTATAGCGCGATATTGCCGGCTTTGCTATTCACTAAACAATGATAGTGCAGTATCGTGCTATAATGGCTTTTTAATGACCTTCAACACTCTGAGGCACAAAAAGTCGCCCGACAAGCCAAAAAAGCCCCAAATCACTTTTCTTTTTGCGAGTAACTGCTATTCAATAAACAGTGATAAGCATATCGATTTTTAACATTTTGCAATATTTTGTCGGGAGCTGAAAGCTGGCACTAAAGATATTGCAAGATGCATAAAAACCTTTTCTTTTCTTTTTACTGCACAGGATTGATACCGGAGGCTGGCGGTAATCCCCCAGAGACCCCAACAGCCTCCGGTATCAATCCTGTGCAATAAAACAAAAAATTACAGCCAGTCTCATTACCTTAGCTGCTAACCGCTAAGGTGATGAAAGGGTTAAATAGCAGGCACTGCATAGTTGTTGGTACAGGGGGTGGGTAAATCTTGTAGTTGTCCCAAGGTGGGTGTTTAGGCCTTGCAGGAGGCTGGCACAGAAGTTACAACCGCTACGGTAATGAAGGGGTTAACCCCTCGTGCTACCCTCCCGCAAGGCCAAAACACCACCCTAGGGTAACTACCACCTTCACCCACCCCCTGTACCAAAAAAGTGCTACAGGTATTAACCAAGGAAGACCAATAGAGCTTTTACTCGTTCAAAAAAAAAAATTACAGTGCAAAACATAAATACAATCCCCCCAATCCCAACACCAACACATACAGCACAGTATTGGGCAAAATTACTATTATCCAGCGAATAGTTTGTTTAGATTAGTTTGTAGATTTCTAGTATCACTTTCACATTAATTTTGTTCACATTTGATGTTTATGATGACAGGCACTGAATTTTGATCTCCTTTATATATCCTCAAACACATATATGAATACATCTATATATAGGCAACAGATTTTTCAGATAGCAACCATATTTATACATTTAGAGGGCAATCTTAAAATACTAGATACCTAGGCTCTGAGGTTTAGTTTGGTCACAAACTTACCCAATGAGGGATTCTTCATTAATTGAATAGACGCCTACCACTAGCCCTTATATGGCAACAATGGACACCATGGGATCATTAACACCATAGGGAGCCCATACACCTAGAGCATAAGTTCGCCTATAGATCTCCTAGCGTTTTATTAGGTTGTATTAGTTCATTGTTATTTCTTTTTTTCTCAAATAAATATTACATTTTAAGTTATATCAGTAGAGGTTGAGTGCTTATAGAGGGATTTCCAAGAATTTGTGCACATGCAGACTACTATCCCCTCATACCACCCCTCTAGTACATATAATAAATATTATAGCTTATACCTAGCTGAGCGAGGACTCTCTCTCTTTATTTGTTGGTCTCCTGAGCTAAACCACATTTATTTCAGCCTCAGGGACCCTTTATTTCCCGAGTTACAGGCCTCGTTAGGGGTGCCGATATCTCCTGCAGTATTGCAATTCCCCGGTCACATGACGTGGGAGATTTTTACATTGCAGGGCTACTGGCACCCCAAACCGGGGCCTGTATCTCAGGAAGTAGGGGGTCCCCCAGACTGAAATCAATGCAGTTCAGCTCAGGAGACCCCCTGCTCCCGTACACTAGTATTAAAATAAATATTTAAACTGCACAATCGCCTGTAAGAGCCGTGCATGGAGACGCAGCGTCTCCATGCAGCAGTTTAAACAATCAGTTGCCGATCGATAGGATTTATAGCGCGATAGCACTTAGAAAAAAACAAGTAATTCGATGCTGCATTTTTTGATCGAACGTAAAAAAACTTGTGTTTTTTCTTATTGAATACCGTATGGACCAACATGCTTTATAGCACGATAACACAATGCAAAGTCATTCAGACAATGCACTGATTTTATCATAGTTGAGTGAATAGGCCCTAAGGAATCTGTTTAATATCTTTGCTTTTTCCTTATCTCCAATAATTTGCCTGCCCATCTCACACAAACATTTTGTAATTAAGGTACTTAAAGAACTTTTTAGGGTTGATTTTACTTTCTATTGCAATTTGATTGCCCTTTTGCAACATTTGTTACATTCCTCATAATTCTGATATGAGGCGTCCATCCATTCTGACTTTAAGAATGTAAATGCCTCCATCTTCCTTTCTATTTCTCCCCTACCTGTTTATTTAGCCATATTGGTTTAGACTTGTTTCTTTTATATTTATTACCCAAAGATATATTTTGCTTTTCTAACAATGTTTTAAAGACTGCCCATTTATCTTTCACATTTTCCCTGCAAAAATGTCATCCCAATGTATTCCTTTTAGATTATTCCTCAGTTCATTAATATCTGCCTTTCTAAAATGTAAAGTCTTTGCTGAAAATATAATAATATAACCATATAATATGGTTTTTGATCATTTACTTCAAATCAGACAGTAGACCAGGGCACTTTAGGCTGAGATCGCAGACACCAGACAGAGGAAGAGATAATAAGAGGAAATAAAACAAGTTTATTTCCATTGAAGTCGACAGACAGAGAACTATACACAGTTTGGTACAAATGCACCCAAAATAGGGAGCAGGGGGAATCCTATCTTAACTAGGTGCCAGGCACCGCTTCCAAAGTTTGCCCTGGCAACTTCCACTCTCCATCTGCTTTGGGTACCACAATAGTCCAGAGATGCTATTCACATGATAGCACGTTCAAATAGACGACTCGCTTCCCCTATGAGCCTCGCTTTGGCAAAATCCTCAGATGACACCTACTACGCTACGACCACAATAGTCTCTGGAATTGAAGTCGGCAGCTCTTTACATAGGCTCCCCGTCTCCATAGAAAAGCATGGAAGACAGGGTGCCAACCAATCGGCATACGGATGCTGCGAACAGACCAATCGCCGAGTGAAGGCTCGTCTGTGATGGGCCAATCCAGGACGTTGAAGGCGACCGTGTTTCTAAGCCAGCCCACAGAGGTGGGCTTGACGAGGAATGGGAAATTCAAACTGGCCAATGGGAATCGTGCCTACGGGCCTCATACCCAGCAACGGTTTCCACAGTATCCCCTTAACACCAGATTTAAGTTGTAGCTCTATTGTTCAAGAATGTAGTTTTGGTAGGTGATAGACAACTATATTAAAGTGAGAAATAGAGAGTATTAATAAAGATCTTGTATAACAACAGCATTTTACAGAATGGTAATACTCAGAACTAAAGATGCCTGAACTTTTAACTTATTTATTTATAAAATGTTTTACCATGAAGCAATACATTGAGAGTTACCTCTCATTTTCAAGTATGTCCAGGGTACAGAGTTATGATAACAATACATGGCTACATGAAATGAATAGAGGTTATACAGTCAATTCACACACATTCCATGGACAGAAAGAATTTGAAAATTGTGTACAGGGGATAAAACGGATGGTAAGTTTCAGACTGAAATAGAGTAGCTTTAACATTACCAAACATCAGCAAACGGCTCACATCCTTTGGCTGCCCTTCGGCTGCGCCAAAGGCTGTCTGCCTTTGGGGCGATGCAGATGTAAACTGAAGGGGTTGAGATTGGATGCAGCTGTGATTTCAGAGTCCTTTGTCCTACTGGGTCATTAACATTCTAGTGGGCAGGGTTGACAAAACACATAACAGTAAGCAAACACATATATTAACCCTTAGCACACTGGTTCTGTGAAGAGGGGAGAAGCTCTTGGGGAACCCTTTCAGGTGTCAACCTTGGGGCGACGCAGACGTAGACTTAAGCTTTCGAAAATGGGAACTTTGACCAAGTTTAGAATTTGCAAGCAGCTTGCCATGTAATCTCCTCTTGTGAAAATGGGTTTTGCTGGAGGGGAGGAGCCAGATTGTCCTGTTTAGTAGTTTTTCCATTGACTTAAATACAGATTTGGACGTGGATGGTTGGAAGGGAGCGATGGCAGCAGGAACACCCCAAAAGATAAAATGCAAAAAATAATTGTGCAGTATATTTGGTTAAGGCAAGAGAGTAAAATCTTGGCTCTATAGATAGCCTACTTACAACAAGCAAGTGATAAATTCAGCAATCGTAGGTGTTATGTAGACTGCAGTAACAGGATCCCAAACGAAACAGGTAGGTGGTGTTATCAGCATATGGACAGGACCGCAGAAATATGGCAGACCGCAATCCCAGGATCCCAAACGACTGGAGATAGGAGATCTTACTCAAGTGGTAAGATCACACAAAAACAGAGAGAAACCATGGTGCAGATCAAAAAAGCATCAATTTATGGTAAAAAAGTACGATAGGAAATGTACTTACAATAAGTACATATGAAATGTACACATAGCGTTTACTTTGAGGTTTGGCGAGCGTCGGTAGATGAACCTCTTGCTGTTCCAGCTCCCTGTGATCCTCGCCGGATCGCGGTGAATGGCGTGTGACGTCACTTCAGGCGCAAGGGTGACGTCTTCCGGTCCAGAGCATACAGGGGCTAGCAGCAACAAGAAACCGCAACTCGACACCTTCACCTTCTAGACAGCTGTGCAGGCTGTAGGAGTGTTGAAGATAGCTCTACGCGTTTCGCTGTGTAGACCACAGCTTCCTTAGGAGCGAAAAAATACAGATTTAGCAGAAATTATTGCTCCCATTAACGCATCACATTACACCAATGCTTGTGCTTTATTTTATATAGCTCCTTTTTAAAAAAAATGGTAATTCATGCATTATTTGTTAACACACACAACATTTTAAATGTTTTTAAAGCAATGTTTTGTTTATGTTACCAGGAGCAAAAACATCTGCTACATCTGAACCTCCGAAAACACTCCTTTTTACAAAACGTTAAGACATACCTGAGATACCTGATGAAAAGCTTAATTGCCAAGTATCTCAGGTGCTTTCACTGGCAAGGGCGCCAACGGGGTCAGTCCAAGGCCCGGGCAGTCGGGCAAGGCTTCTGTCAGAAAAAAAATGGAGGAGAGGAGATCCAATCAGGGCCTTCCTCATGGGCAGGGAGTGGGACAGACTAGTAGCTAATATAAGCAACTGCACATGCGGGAGAAACTTGTTTGAATGTTCCTGGCTGTGCAGCTGCTTATTCAAATACACACACTCAGAAGTAAATACTGTTATCTGTACTGTCTGTGTGTCTGACTGTATCACCCTAATACTGTTGTATGTGTGTCTGTGTACAGTTTACTCTGTCGTCTCTGTTCTAGTGTCGGGTCACTCGTGTGTCTTCCATCTGACTGTCACCTTCCCCATTCCTACCTTCCCCCGTCCTACCTTCCCAGCACGTTCTTCAGCCTGCAAGACCCGGACCCCCCATGTGCATCCTCGACCCCCCCAGGCCCTACCAGCATCCACTCAGCTCCCCCAGGCCCCACCGGCATCTGTATCTCTTGGTACCTGGTGTATAAGTCAATAGGTACTCTACTAAATAGAATCTCTCTCTCGCTCTCTCTCATCCAGCTGTTGTACTCATTTTAGTTTGGCAATAAAAGTTTAAGAGAAAACAGACATTTGAGGATCTGCAAGGGGAGTAAAGTTTAGCATCAGATTTTAAGGAATCTGAATTTAGTACTGTATGTACTGTAATATACTTTAGCATGTTCAAAAAGTGCATCCCCCAGATCGACATTATTAGTATTCTTTGAGAACCATGTATCAAGGTGAAATTGATGTATTGCTAGGGTCTTACTGTAAATGCACAAGATGTGTCAAAGAGAAAATCAAAACATATTTTTCTTTGATACCCTGGTGCAATTTATACCCCAGAATCGCATCCGTTTTCCTTGGATAAGTAGACATTTTTCCTCAAAAGGCTGCAAACAACATCCAATAAAAGAAAGCAAAAGCCTTTTTATTGTTAATAAATATAAAACTAAATTAAAAGCACATAACTCTGGACTTCAGCATAGAAAACAAGGAAAGATGCATATACACTGTATAAAGAGGTTCATTAATAAGCAACCAAGCAGGCTGGAACAGGGGGACACTGATGCCTCTTGCATTCAGGGAATTGTCCATCCAGCACAGAAGGGACTCACAATACTCAGAGACCTAGGCACGCTGTCGTGATAGGGGATTCAATCTGTAGCCATGTTTGTTGTCTCCCTGGTGCTTGATTTGGCACATTGCAGATTGGGTAGACAGATTGCTGGGAGGGGCTAGAAATGACCCGGTGGTCTTGGTAAAGTTGTCATGGAGTGTCCATTAAAAATATATTAGGGCTCTAGGTCTCAAGTTTAAGACAAGGACCCTCAAGGTAGTATTTTCAGAAGTACTACCAGTGGAGATTAGCAAACGGAGGCATCCAAATTAAATCAAAATAATACTAGGCCAGACTGGTAACAACCATAAGTGCGTGCTTGCTAATGCAAGAAGGCTGGAACAGGCGTGTGCAAACTGGATGGTGCGCCCCCCAGGGGGGGCAGGAGATTTGTTTGGGGGGACGCGGGCAGTTGCAGAGATCCTGCTCTCTTCCCCCAGACATTTACATTAAATGCCTGGGGATCGCGTGTGGCCTCTGCAACAGGAAAACTTACCGAGATTCAGAAGCTGTGGCGCGTCTCCATGGCAACGCAGCATATCCTATGACGTGACGTCACAGGTGTCAAATGATGCTGCGGGTCACATGACCTGACGTCACGTGACTTCAGAGCGTCATCTGACGCGGCGGCAGGTAGGAGGAGGGGGCGTGAATCCAGAGCAGGCCAGGCAGTGGGGCGCAGCAGGAAAAGTTTGCGCTCCCCTGGGCTGGAAGATAAAAAGGGAGGGGGGATCTTGAATAATAGCCACAGAGGAACAATATAATATCATAAGCATGAAACACAGTGGGATCTCTTGACTGGGCACCTAATTTAAAGCGATCCTTTTTTCTGAGGGATCAAGCAAATAGAAAAGGTGGAGGAGTATGTTATACCAGATTTAAAACATATCATAAGGGAATATGTTTATGAAGGGATTCCTGAAAATGTAGAGACGTTGTGAATAAAAATTTGCAGAGGCAAAAGTTACAAAAAATGTCTATAGGGATATGCTATATATCTTTGCCCTAGAATGGATATACTGTACGCAGTCATTTCAGTGAAGGAGGAATGTTAGACCATTTATTATATAAACAAAGATCGACAGGGCACAACATTTTGGAGATGCGGGGCTTTCCTTCCTCGTGTGAAACTGAAATGTTTTACCTTGTTTATGTTTGTTTATATAATAAATGGTCTAACAGACCTCCTTCACTGACACAACTGCATATATCTATTCTTGGATGCAATTGTATGCAGTTATGATCTGTGGGAGAGCCGGCCATACAGATACTCACCACCGGTACAAATATCTGAGAACTTCTTTATTCAAAAACAAACTACAGTACAATGGGAATGCAGGGCAAGTATATCCTGTAATATGCTATAAACAACCAAATATCTGTCAGATTGAGGAAGCCAGACTACTTTTGCAAATGGAGAAGGCACCAAAACTAGGTCATGTTTTATTAATGGATGATTTAAATTATCGGAATATCGACTACAGCAATGAGATTAGCATTACAACTAAAGGAAACATCATCATCATCACCATCATCTATTTGCGTAAAAACACATCACCACTTAAAGGGGCATCGCAATACTTTACAGTTAAACAAATTAAAATAATATACAATTGTTTTGTTAGACAGGAAAATCCAGAAGGAAGAGGTAAGTCTTACACAAAGCCTGAAACAGTAGTACAGTACTGGTTTGTATGGAAAAATCCAAAAATCAGTGCAGACAAGATCCACAGCAGGTACTGTATACAGTATATAAATGAATGTTCATCAAATAGTAGTAGTGTCACTTTAAAGATGTGGCTGGTTTGTAAAGTCAATACAGTACTGTAGGTATAGAGTAAAGTATAATGAGTAACCTGGGTGTAACCTGGGAGTATGGCTGGCTTTAACACTAGTGAGAACGATGCCACAGAGACTGACCGGAATACGGAGCCCCGCGATCCATCTCCCACCTGTCCGCAGCAGCTCCTGTATTACACCAGATGAGTAACTGAATAAACGCAATCCACCGTTGCTTGGTTAAGAAGGACTTGATGGCCGCTGAAGAGAGATGTTGGTGTGCTCCTAGCCGGGAGGTAGAGAATAAGCAGGAAATGGTAAAGCAGTCAAGTGCCAGAAAGTATGGAGATAACGACGAAGGGCTGAAGGGCACGGGGAAATAGAAACATCTTTATTAGAACATGATAAAGAATAGAGGACTAGGAAAGAAGTCCCTCTAACGCGTTTCCTGTAGGTAAGCGCTTTGTCAAAGACTAAATGAGCACAGATCCAATAGTGGTTTAAATACTTGTTCTTCTCTGTGCATGTCTTCAGAATGCCAGATAGAATCATGAACACCAGGAGCTAACTCCAGGTGAAGGGAGTTACTTTGAAGTTGATCTAGTGACTAAGAAACTCCACTTTATGATTGTCTCTGGCTCCATGAGACTGGGATTAAATAATACAAAAAGTATCAATAAAGAGAAAAATAAAGTAAAAAATCATAAGATAACAGTTCATCATTCTCTCACTCACACCAATCAGAGAACATAAACCTACTATATTGTACAATATAGAGATGACTTCTTGAAAAAAGAACACAAATGTGTCCAAAGAGGAGATGTCTAGATAACCATATTATGGTGGACCAAAGGAAATAAAATGAAATAAAAAACTTTAAAATCATTTTCTAATAAAAAAATTATATTTGTCTGTGCCCTTTGTCATTTTTTCCATGCTTTTTGGCAGTGCACTGCTTTGCTGTTTCCTATAAAGTAGATATACACCTGAGCTCCGCTGGTAGCGAGTTCCAGACCTCTGGAGCTGCACACGAAAAGTCCCACCCAACATAGGTTGCAGTACCCTTGGCGTAGATTTTGGGTGTGCTAAACGACAATTACATTAAGTAAATTATTGAGGAACCAACCACAAGTGATCTCCTCGCTTCATCAGAGGTGGGGATCTGACACACAGAATATATATATATAAGTAAATATATAAATAAATAAAATAGTAGCGCCAATTAGGTGATAATAATTAATCAAAATAAGATTCAAGTGTGAATTATAAAGTGATAATGACTAGTTAAATGATGAATATTCTAATAATATTCAAATATAAAAGTGGGAATTGTGTAACAACATAAAAAGCAATATAAAGATATTATTAATAAATGACAAACAAGGCAATCGAAACATAAAACATATACAAAACCCCTCTTCCAAATGAAAGGAAGTTGGACCCCGATCAGTCACGTTGACGGTGATATTATTTTCACAACTGCTGTTTTTATTACTTACTCTTGTAAGTGTGCCTGTCCCCCCCCCCTTGTCTATCCCCCTTAATTGTAATTAATGCACACGAGCACACAGTAATATTTCCATTTGCTATATATATATATATATACACACACCAAATTATCAATACTTACCCATTTGATCATTAATTAGTGTTGCAACAGTGAGTTGTTGGAGCATAAGGTCTATTCTGGGAATGATAAATAAAAAAAAACTTGTAACAGATCTTACAGATTTCCTAAAATATAACATAATCATACAAACACGAGAGGGCTAAACGAAATGGATAAAACATAGGCGCACACACGTTGTACCTTGCTCTGTAAAATAAAAATAATCGATTGTTAACATATCATCTGACCTCTCTACATACTAGTATACATAACTCAAATAGTTCCGGTTGAGTTAACACTCTGTTTTTTTCCAGGTATATCAGGTATATTAGAAATGTATTGGCACCATCTGAACTGTCTCTCTACCATAATAAACCACTTAATCAGATCCCATCTAGTATACTGTGGAGAGAGAGAGGAGAGAGAGTTGTCCACAGCACCCCAGATCATAAAAATCTATTATTTATTTAGTCCATCAGCATACACAAACAATAAAGAATGGGCAACGCTTCTGGCCTACAGTATCTGGCAAGGGCCATGTAGGCCCGAAAACATCACCCATTTGTGTCGTGGACAACCTTCTCTATATGAATTTCGGGACGATTGATGGCCGAGTTCCAATCCATGAGCACCCATTGAAGCTAAGTTAAAGTTTTCTTTTTTCTTGCTGTTCTCTAATTATTCTGAGCCCCAGCTTCCTATATACAGTAGTTATGTTGTGATCAATATACTGTAAATACAAATATAGGATAAGTTTCTGTCATCTAAATTTAGCATAGGTTGAACTTGATGGACGTATGTCTTTTTTCAACCGCATCTACTATGTAACTATGTAACTATTGCAGAAACATTGGCTGCCTAGTGTCTTGCTTTAAGAGCGTGCACAGCTTGTTGTTTCATTTGTGGGAAAGCTTGTGCTGACGTGGAACTTTGGAAAGGTCCCAGCAGTTGCTGATTCTCATATCCCTTTATACTTTTTTTTTTGCTCCTGCACGGGTGGGAGTAACGTAACTGTAGAAAGAAGGCTAAAAGCAGTTATGCAAAATGTTATCTAAAATATTTTTAACAATAAATATCTACTGTTTAAGTTTTTATCTGTAAAGTGAAGTTATGCACCCAATTACTAAAGGGCTTTGGGTTAACTACAAATAAGTGTATTGAATAATAATTATTGGTATAAGTAAATGATAAATACTCTAAGTCCTCTCTATTGTATGTCTACAGATGAATTTGTGTATTTATGTATTGTATTCAGATAATAACATTCCTCACAAATAATTCAAACGTCTTTTTGATTGGTAAATTCTTCGTTATTAAGCTGATCCATAAATGATATGGAAACAGGATTTTCCGCATTTTACAAGAAGTAAAGTAACAGAATCAACATCTGTGCATGTGATGACATTGAATACCAAATGAGACGTAACAGTAAAGCACATTCAGCATAAGCATAAACTTAATAAGAAAGTAATCGGGGCACAGAAAAATAAATAAACTATTAGAGAATAAAATTAAGAAGAAAAACAG
This sequence comes from Ascaphus truei, assembly GCF_040206685.1. Lineage (NCBI taxonomy): Eukaryota > Metazoa > Chordata > Amphibia > Anura > Ascaphidae > Ascaphus > Ascaphus truei. Next base: position 400,933,242 of record NC_134484.1, on the reverse strand, counting down.
AGAGGCTCAACTCAACACATTTTCCTGCAACATGTGTCAGAATCCAGGTCTGACTCAGTACAAAGTCAACTATCTAGTACAGTTATTGTCTTTCCCAATAAAACGTGTCTTCATCTCCACCCAAAAATCTTGCCCCAGCCCTTATGAAGATCCCTTCTCAATAAAATACATTGAGGGAATCCATGTTTTCTCAAACTACCTTAAGGAATCCTGTACAATATGAGTGAGTCTCTCCATCGTGTAAGTGTACCAGACTCCAGCTGTCCAGATCTTGATATTGGGAGTTCATTTCAGAATAAAAGAATGGTCCCTCTAGTCGCATTAAGTAAATGTAAAATTAGTGATTTTTAAAGTTTGTATGTTGGTATTATTTCCTGATTGAGTAAGATTATCCAGGGATCCTAAGATACTTTTATCCCATAATTGTATGGATAATATCTAAAACTGCTTTCCAGAAAGGCTTAATTCTGGGTCAATCCTACCATATATATAATGAGGTGCCCTTTCTGCCGCAACTCCTCCAGCACCTAACAAATGACCCTAGAAATATAGCTCTGAAACTGGTATGTAGTACCATCTGTACCACTTTGTATAAACGTTCTAAGATCCATACGGAAACTAAAGAGGAACATGTAACTTCCCATATTCTTTCCCAACTCTTCCAGTGGGACTTTCCCATTCATTTCCATCTCCCATGCTTATATCAAAGATCTTTTTTCTAAGGACTCCCCTCAAGATCATGTTTATTGCTGCCCTATTGTGTCCATTTACACCTAAACACATGAATATTGACTCAAATTGGGTAGGTTGTGTTAATATTAATGTTTTTCATTTGTGCATATGTATAAAGTTTATAATTTGTCTATATTACCATGTAGCCATGCCACCTTTGGCTACCAACCTGCCCTACCCCTGGATGTAAGCCCTTCTAGAATCAGGCTGCTAGTAGTCAACATGGGGTTTTCCCCCTACTGGGTGCTGCACTTGAGTGACAGTGGGAGGCGGTGACATCAGGCCTGAGCATGTCCAATCATGGGACAAACCTGGTGCCCTCCTCCTAGCTGTACATAAGGGTGGTGCCGCCCCAAATTTAGCAGTGCCTCTCCCCCTTGAGAGAAGCTGGAATCACACAGGATTGCCTGGAGCTTGTCCTACCCGGTTCCTCTTCCCTTTGGGGGAGTGTGAGTGATACCCTATACCTCTGGTCCTGCCAGGGAAGAGCCAGGACAGCTGTAGAGGCCCTGACCTGTAGTGGTAGTCCAGGGACCATCCTCAAGTTGACCATCCCAGAGACTGCAGTGGGCAGAGATCTGCATTGTTCCTGTACTGTCAGACCAAGAGAATAAACTGTTCCTGTTGTTATACTCCCGCCTATTGTGTGATCTTACTGGGTAGAGAGGTGATAGTTCTACTGTAGGAGATCATCTTCACCTATCTGGAGCCTACAGCAGATGGAGGCGCTGCACTGCTAGAGAACCATGTGGGTAATGTACTCCAGAAACCTGATCCTGTGTCCCCACTACCATCGGCAAACAGCTCAGCCCTCCTGTTACCAGCAGGTATCATGCACCACATGACCAGTAATGGCAGAATCTCCAAGAGGGTGGGGGAAACACCATTACAACAACAATACCAAATCCCCCCAATTATACTTTGCCTCAAAGTAACCAAAAGGTATCATCTTGTCTACAAACAATATATCTGAAAACCTTAAGATCTTGACTCTGGGTCACTTTCCAAAAGCCCCAGGATTCATTACCGCTAGGAACTCCGGATTCCCACAAATTGGTATTAGTGGGGAAGGGAATGTGGTAAGTTTACTGGGTAGCCTAATTCTGTCCAAAGTCTGCAAAACTCCATCCCACAATGGGTGCTCACTCAGACCTTCAAACCGATGAACTCTATCTATCCAGCATATAAAATCTAATTGAACTTGTATTTCCCATACAAAGTTCTCTCTGTATCTGGACCCATAGTTTGGACTTACTGTTGACATTACACTCCAGTAACCAACTTTGTTGGTTCGCTAAGTAATGACTTAAAATCTGGTATCCTCAGGCCACCCCTTTGTATTCACTCTATGCTGTCTGCCTTGCTAAATTATTTTATTTAATAGTGTGTGTAAGAGTTTTAGAAAGTAGTCCAATGCATACAGGATTTTGGGGAGCACATTCACTTTAACGGTGTTTATTCATTCTAACCAACATATGCTCAAAATATCCCATAACTTTGATAATTTGTTATTCCATTGAGTAATTTGGGGTGATTTTGCTGAAAAAGATCCTGCTAGACATCTAAATCACAAAATATTTCACCATTTAAGTGTCCCATACAACTTCTTTAGTAATCCAATCAGACTAGGTTGAAAAGACAGGTTTAGAACTTCCAATTGGTATATTTAATCTTTAAATTAGAAAGCTCACTAAATGCCTTAATTTCCTTCATGACATTAGGCATGGAAATCGGTGAATTTGTTAAAGTTAATCAGACTTTATCTGTGTACATAGCTAATTACTGTAGTGTGAACTACAGTACAACCTATTCCTGTAATTCCTGTAATGTCTGTATTATTTTGTATGTTTTCTGCCAATAACTCTACAATTACAGCAAAGATTAATGGGAACGAGGACATCCCTGTCTCGTTCCAGTAGTAATTTTGAACGAATCTAATTAGTCACTGATTACTTTCACCTTTGCCCTTTGCTGTGGGATTAGTAGATAGTGCTTTAATATATCGCAGACATTTTTCTGCATATGTATGTGCTCAAATATTCAATCAATGAATGCCCACCCTACCTGTAAAAAGCTTTCTTTGCATCAATAGAAAAAAAAATTACAGACACCGGCCAATTCTGAGCAAAATGTGTGATGTTTATTCATTTTCTAGTGTCTCTTGGGAATGTGATATTTAGTCAAGACCACTGGCGTTCAGTCACAGACAGACCTTCTCTCGCAACCCATCCAGCGCTGGAACCTGCCACCAGCCGCGCCGCCACAGGGACCTCAACCACTTGCTGATTCTACAAGGTATGTTGTTAGTGCTTAGGGGTTAACTTTAGGGATTTTAATTATATGGGTAGGGGGTAGTGTTAGTATTGGGTGTTAAAATTAGGAGGTTTTACAGTAAGGGTTAAGTTTAGGGACTTACCTTAGCAGCGACAGCAGGCGGCAACAGTTCCCATCGGCGAGGTGAGTTGCAGCTAAGTGGCAGTGGTCCCAGCAAAACGGCCACAACCAAATGACCCAGACCGTTGTCTCATGCCTCTCCGCCTGGAATTAAACCAACCTGGTCCAAATGACAGTAATTAACTGTGGAAGATGTTATCTTAAACGATTGGCTAACTTTTTTGCAAATATTCCAAATGTCTTTTCTTTAGGTGATCTAAATCTTTTTTGTAGGTGGCAGTTATCGCTGGATCGGGGTACGATATCCGGCATCGCACTTAGTGAATCTGCTACATAGTTAGTGGGAAGGAAGGAGTTTTGCCACTAAAATGATTGACTGCTTTTATGTGTTCATAACAGGGGAGTAGAAGAGCACACAACCCTAATAGTGTGAAACCTTTTAATAGGAGACCAAAGCATGTAACAAGAAACGTTTATTACAAGATGATGATAAAAAACAGCATTTAGCTTTTTGCTGCAACCCTTGAGGATCCGCTCCGTCGGTGCTCGCTCCTCCATATGGCTTCCCGGTGATTATCTGCCTGGCCTCCTGCACACTCTGCTGTCCTCCCTCCAGTTAATGCCCATTCTCTCTCAATAGGATATAGACAGGTCCCGGATTACACTCGATCGAGCCAGAAGTTGTGGGTTATTAGCTTATTCTATGTCCATCACGAGTCACGTGTCCATGGCACACGGGAGAGGAACCTGACAGTGGGCAGTGTGAGTGTGTTGCTTACATCACACAGGGTTGTTACCTTACAGGTCATAACATTACAATGTAATAGCAGGATTTCCTTTAATAAATCTGATGATTTTTATCCCTCTGGCTTTTCCCCAGTTTTGGACCTTGGTGAGATTTTTGGTTCCCTTGATACATCTGGTGAAAATTTCTGTACTGATTTTGCCCCAGTTCTGCTGCCAAGGGACTTTAATGAATAGACCCTATAGTGTTACTTCCTAAATGTTTTACAATATTTATTTGTATTTATTTATAAAATGTTTTTCAAGGAAGTAATACATTGAGTTACCTCTCATTTTCAAGTACGTCCTGGGCACAGAGTTATGATAATTAATTGTTGCATTACATAAACAGAGGTTATATATTCAATTTACAGACATTTCATGGACATTTTGAGGTAATATACTGCATGATTATGGACGTATGTAACAGTTACAGCCAAGGTTAAACGTGTGTTAGAAGAGATAGGATAGGCCTGCAATGTGATGTGTTAGAAGATTTTACCCAACCTCAGGAACTGAACAGCGAATGTCAACAACTGGCTGACACCCTTCGGCTGCCACCAAAGGCTGTCCGCATTTGGGGGGACGCTGATGTAGGCTGAAAGGGCTTTAAATGAATTCCGCTGGGTACTTATACAGTACAGGCAACCTCTCTGGGTCAGGTATTCATTCTCCTATTGTGGGCTTTTATGTTTGATGCACTTATTGTATTATATTGTCCTGTATTCTAATGTCTATTTTGTAAAGTGCTACATACATTGTTGGGGGTATATAAATAAGAATATAAATACATAATATACAACAAAGATACAGTAAAGGGAGGAGTACTAGAATTGCATGTTAATTCTATCTGTGTAGAACTGAACTCAAGCACTAAAAAAACCCTGCATGGAATCTAGGATGTCTGATGCAAGCCTCCAAGTAATGTGTACTTGTGGCAGACGTTATAAAAGCAATGACTACACAGGGAAACAATCTGAGCTTAAAAAAAAAATTGTACGTTTTTGTTGCTGGAATTGGGTTTTTTGTAGGAATGTCTTATATGAAAATGCTTCTCTAGTTTATATGCACAATATTTAATAAAATTCTCTTCGATCTAGTACATGATCATTTAAATAGTAATATAGTATAAGTAAAACCTTGACAAAACAGTTTAAAAGTGATTTCTGTCAATGTTTAATGTACAGACTTGAGGGCAGGCTATTGTTTTAGCACCATTGCATCTATTTCTTCATTGTTTATTTTTGTTATTGCGTGTGTATAAATATATATACTGTATGTGCATGTGTGTGCATTTACATGTGATATATATATATATATATATATATATATATATATATATATATGTATATATATATATGTAACGGGTATTCCCTGTGAATACAGACGCTACTACCTGCTGTGTATACCTGTGTGGCTCTCAGGAGCCTAAGCCTCCGCTCGGGGAGCCTGGGGTACATACATATAACACAATCTCGTGGTGCAACGCCTCCACCTGCGACGGCTCCCGCCAGAGGGGGAGTGGTTCCTCACAGGACAACTATATATATCACTCCACACACCGCATGTAAAATAACCAATGACTTTACTGTATAGCATATACTTATTCATATATCAACAGGTGTCCCTCTCTAGAGGAGACACTAACTACTGCGACTCGCAGGACGCTCCCACTTCCACCGGGTGATCCCACCCTGTGTCCAGTAACCCCACACAAATGCCCCGCACCCTTAAAGTGAGGTGATATGTGTGATTGCGCAGCCACTAGTCCCGTATGAATATAATATATATGTAGGATCGTTGGTGCACTTGGTGATGGTTACCTGCCGAGCACTCCAGTGCCCGGGCCTGCCAAGGAGCGTCACAAAGGATCCGAAGACTGACGAATACAGGAACTACCGTCCGAGGCGATCCCACCCGGATGGCTGCTGCAGCGGTAGCGGAGGTCTGAGCCTAAACCTCTGGATAGACGCACAGCGTCCGCTGTATCCCTAACTGACTCTGGGTAGTAAGGGGCAGTGTCCCTAACCTGGGGCCTGGCCCTACAACAATCAATACTACTGGTGACTCAGGGCTATCTGGGGCCTAGGGGGCTGCTGGCCTAGTGCAGGGAGTCACTGACTCCTGCACCCTACCTCCTTCCCCTATCTGCTCCGGTCGCCGACTGCCTAACGTGCTCAGATCCCGCGAAATGTATCAATCCCTCTGTGCAGGGAGATACTCTAGCCCTATTGGCTCCCTGGCATCACATGGGGCGCTCTGGAGGCTCATGGGACTTGTAGTCCCTTCCAAGAGCCTGTCCCTGGTAGGCTAGGGTTCGCGCGCTTGCTGCTCGCGCATGCGCAACTGTCCCGGCCAAGATGGCGGCACTCTGCACGGGGAACCGCCGAGAGCCCTAGCGACGCACCCGCGGCCCTGACAACCGACCGCTCGCATCCCCGGCAACATCCGCTCCAGTTCCCGTCTGCCCCTCACCACTGCAATCGCCGACGGGTCCACCATTGGGCTCGTCGGCACTCGCGATCGCCAGCCAGATGAGGGAGGACGACGGGCAGAGGGGGACCTGGCTACATCCTCCCCCTGTTGAAAACCCCAACGTCCTCGCTTGGGACACATAACTTCAAAACTATATACATCAGTTATATAATAAAAATGCAGTTCAATTATATAACTTAGCACATTCGCATTGACTTTATACGATGTTGCACAATTCGGTGAGCATCACAATCACAGATTGGATTTTGCTCCGAGACCACTGCTGAGCCTCATAATGGGGTGCCCCAATTTGATCATAGGTTACCCGATTTGGAGGGTACCTGACTCTTTGGCTCCTACGGAGCTGTTCTTCAGCAACTCCTTCTGGGGAGTAATAAGTACAGTCCTGAGGCTCAACCTCTTCCCTTGAGGGGAGAAACGTCTCTAAACAGTCTCTGTTAAGCACAAAGCATGGGCTCTGTGGATCCAAGGGCTGGCCAGTTGGTGCCACATTGGTAGGCGTTGGCCTACGGGGCCCTTTACCCGTAGCTCCTCCGGGAGATGCCCCTTCTGTGGAATAGCCCCTTTGAGAGGGTCCTTCCATAGGGTTTTCAGGAGTTTCAGAGTGGGTTTCGTTTTTTACAGTCTCTTGACCCATCTCTGATAAGTCGGACTCACCGTTGAGTGGTGTGCCAGTATTTCTGCTTCTTCGTCTCCCACTTGGGGGATGGGGAGAAGGTGATTACGATGCGAAACCTTTACCCGGCTGTCAGTGTCTTTGATGCGATAGACCGGGAGGCCGGGCATCTGTGACTCTACTTCATATACGCCGTCTCTCCACCGGTCCGCCAGTTTATGTTTTCCGGGGACTCCCAGATTACGAAGCAACACAGCATCCCCAGGACGTAGCTCCCGATACTTGACTTAATTGTCATATTGTCTCTTATTACCAGTATTCAGTTTAGCTGTAGACTTCTCAGCCTGTTGGTAAGCTTGCTGCAAACTGTCCTTTAGCCTTTGCACATACTTGAAATGGGTAGCATTGTGTATCCCATCCGTTGATACTCGAAGACGCACATCTACTGGGAGTCTTGCCTCCCGCCCAAACATGAGGAAGTATGGGGAAAATCCAATGGACTCATGGCGAGTACAGTTGTACGCATGTACCAAAGCTTCTACGTAATGACTCCATTCCGTTTTCTGCGCACCCTTCAGGGTTCCGAGCATTTCCAACAAGGTCCTATTGAATCGTTCAGGCAAAGCATCTCCTTCGGGGTGGTACGGAGTCGTCCGGGATTTGGCGATGTCCAGCATTTTGAGTAATTCTCGGAGCAGAGTGCTCTCAAAATCCCGCCCTTGGTCGGAGTGAAGTCGGTTTGGAAGACCGTAGTGCATGAAGAACTTCTCCCATAGTATTTTTGCGACTGTGATGGCCTTCTGGTCTTTTGTGGGGAAGGCCTGTGCATACCGGATGTAATGGTCCGTGATGACCAGCACGTTACAGATTCCTCGGTTATCAGGTTCAATACACAAAAAGTTCATACAAACCAGGTCCATTGGACCTGAACTCTTGAGATGGGCCATGGGTACTGCTCTGGTAGGCAAAGTCTTGCATTAAACGCATCGGGAACAACGGCGGCAGTGTTGTTCCACCGCTTCCCACATCTTAGAAACGGTCTCGGACTAACAAAAGTCTTCTCTACACCAAGGTGCCCATGCTCATCATGTAGAGACTTCAACACCATATATCTCAAGTTTTGGGGTAGAACCAGTTGTCGCCTATCAGGGTGGTTGTGTTATTGGACTACCTATAGAGCAAGCAATTGTCTATCTCGAACTTGTCCACCTCACGCATTAGCAACGCGATCAGGTCTCGGGGAGCACTTTTCAGTAGAGCTGGATTCTTTCTTTGAACAGCTTGCTGAATGATGCTGATTACTGGATCTCTCATTTGATAGTTCACTAAGTCTTTCCATCTTATGACTTTGTCATGGGTTATGTTCATTCCCTTGGGATTTCAGTAGGCGGCGGGGATAGCCTGCGACTGGCATCCTAACGAATCTGCAACTCGTAGTTCGGAGAAGGCCACCTGATCATTGATGACGACCGCTATGCTACACATTGCTCGCATCCCTGGCCCGGGGATTTCTTCCCATTCATCATCATCGGGAGTAGCTCTTAATCCTGGTCGTCGTGATAGAGCGTCAGCTCCAATGTTCAAAGGCCCCGGCTTGTACTTCAGAGAGAATCTGTAGTTACATAGGGTTGCCAGCCATCGGTGCCCTGCTGCATCCAACTTGGCGGAAGTATTGATGTACGTGAGGGGATTGTTATCCGTTCTTACCTCAAACGTAACACCATAGAGGTAATCATGAAGTTTTCTGTGATCACCCATTTGAGAGCCAGGAACTCTAGCTTGTGTACAGGGTACTTCTGTTCACTGGGTGTCAGGCTGCGGCTGATGTAGGCTACAGGCCGAAGACCCTCTGGGTGCTTCTGATGTAAGACAGCGCCCAGTCCATTGAGACTGGCATCCACATGCAGAACGTATGGTTGTTCTGGATCAGCATACGCAAGCACTGGTGCTTCAGTCAGGCTTTTCTTCAAGTTCAAGAAGGCCCGCTCACACTCGGACGTCCACTTATCACCAAACGGTTGATGGGCAGACGTGGCCTTCCATCCGTTATCTTCAGGGTATATCTTCAACAGATTGTTCGGGGGTTTAGCTCGACTAGAGTACCCTTCCACGAAGCGACGGTAATACCCACAGAAACCCAGGAATGATCGCAGTTCCGTGACATTCTCGGGACGCGGCCAGTTCACTACCGCTTCTACTTTGGCTGGATCGATAGCAATTCCTTGAGCAGACACGATGAGTCCCACGTAGGTCACCGAGGTGTGACAAAACCGACACTTGTCGAGGGATAACTTCAATCCTTTTTTTCCAAGACGGTCTATTACCTTCAGCAGCCTCTCTTCGTACTCTTCCAGGGTCTTCCCGAAGACAATGATGTCGTCCAAGTAGACAAGACACTCCCGAGGGTTCATGTCCCCGATTGTTTTCTCCCTCAGTCTCTGGAAGGTCGCAGGAGCTCCACATATACTTTGGGGCATACGCGTAAATTGGTAGAAGCCCAGGGGGCAGACGAAGGCTTTTCCTGGTCCTCTTCACTCATGGTAGTACCCAGATCGTTAATCAAGCACACTAAACCATTGGCTCCTGGTTAGCGCATTCAGGATTTCTTCAATGCGAGGAAGGTTGTATTGATCGGGTACCGTACGATTATTCAGAGTTCGATAATCGACGCACAGTCTTACAGATCCATTCTTCTTCCTTACCACCACTATGGGGGATGCATAAGGACTCAGAGACTCCATCAATATCCCAGCGGTCTCCATTTCCTTCAGGACATTCCTTACATCATCCACATCCCTGGGGGCGATGCGACGAGAGCGTTCACGGAACGGAGTGGCGTCACTCAACCTAATGGTGTGTTGGGCGCTGCGACTGCGGCCCACATCCATCTCGCTGGTGGAAAATACTGTCCTTCTTTCATTCAGCTTGGCTGTCAGTCGATCCTTCCACTCAGTTGGCAGTGTCGAGTCTCCGAAGTTGAAGTCCAGATTGACTAACTGCTCACCCACTGCAGTGGCGTTCACCTGTGGCACTGTTTCTACCGGGCTGACGGGGTATATGCTGCCCAAACTTTGTCCTACATCAATGTCCATTCGAAATGGAGAGATATTTTGAACATACACGTAGGTTCGTAGAGGAATTTTGGTCGTCCACTCTCTCACTTCGGCTATTACCCTATATCCTCTCTGGGTCTCTTGATCAGGGGTAATTTCCAGAGAGAACAGATGATCGGTCTCATCTCGATCGGGATAACAGCACCAGACGGCCATGCGTTGCACTCCCCCTGGTAAAATGGTCGTCAGTCCGCATTGACGATTGTAGAGGTCCCCGTGACGCTCTAAGGCATATACTCTGTTGCACTCCTCTCTCAGTACAGGGTCAAGAAGTGGATTGGCCATCGGCAATTCATTGGTCTCTTTCAGGTAGGCTCTGATTACGGCTCGCACTATATCCGTATTTGTTCCCAAGATGACCGGGTACTGACACTGTCCTTGAGGCTTCGGGCATACCATTGCCTCCACATGCATGGGATGTTTCTTGCTGGTATTCAATTGAAGTATCTCCAGTTGAACTCTCACAATCCCATCGTTGGGATAATCTTCATTGCTCAACCCCCTCACCTTCATTTGTTCCGCCGACCGCAGGGGACAGTGCTTAAGGTGTTGGTCATAGAATTGTCGGTATATTATGGTCACCTGGGACCCGGTGTCCAGTAAAGCAGAGGCATAGACTCCTTCTACTACCACACGCACGATGGCAGAGGGGCCTACCTGACAGTAACCATCCCCGACCGGAGATCCATCGTCTGGGCTCAGGTCAGTAGGAGCTTCGGGAAGCGCAGGGGTGGCCTCAGTTGTCTTGGCTTCTGTGGTCTGTATTGGACAGATCATGGACCTAGCCGAGCTTCCTTTACTAGGCGTTTTCTTTTCTTGGGTGACTCCATCAGGGCACTCTCTGGAGAAATTGCCTTTCTGTCCACAACCATAGCAGACGATATCTTTAGGATCCAGTCGTCTTGGGTAAGTGGGGGAGGATCTCCCCGAAGTCCGGCCTTTCGTTGAGGGCGACTTGGGTGGCTCCTCTTCCTCTTTGACAGGTTTCTTGATCCGGCGAGCGGAGACTCCCGGGATGTCACTCGCAGGGGGATCTTTGACCTTGGTGCCTGTATTCAGCTTGGTATAGGCTTCATGCCCTTTGACGATCCCCAAAATGTCCATGAAGGTAGGGGGAGGCCCCTCCATTAGTGAGCACCTGATCATGATCACTATGTGATGCGTGGGAATGGCCCCTCGGAGGAACTGCTTGCGCCGGTATTCGTCCATCTCTGAGGCTAGGATGAGGCTGCAAGTTCACAATTTCCACAGGACCATCTGGGTTCGTTGAAGGAAGGCCGTAATATTTATGTATTATTATTTATTTATAAAATATTTTACCAGGAAGTAATACATTGAGAGTTACCTCTCATTTTCAAGTATGTCCTGGGCACAGAGTAAAACAAATAATATTTTTTTACAAATTCAGTTACATAAATGAACAGGGTATACATTATATACAAGACATTGCGTGCACAGTTAAAGAAAATATATATTATGGGCGTATGAAACAGTTACAGCCCAGATTAAAATGTGAGACAGCCTTAGATTTGAAAGAACTTAAACTGGTGGTGGATGTGAGAGTCTCTGGTAGGTTGTTCCAGTTGTGGGGTGCACGGTAGGAGAAGGAGGAACGTCCGGATACTTTGTTGAGCCTTGGGACCATGAACAGTCTTTTGGAGTCTGATCTCAGGTGATAAGTGCTGCAAGTGGTAGGGGTGAGGAGCTTGTTCAGATAGCTGGGTAGCTTGCCCATGAAGAATTTAAAGGCAAGACTGGAAAGGTGAACTTTGCGCCTAGACTCTAGTGATGACCAATCTAGTTCTTTGAGCATATCGCAGTGATGTGTGTTGTGGTTGCATTGGGGAACAAAACGACAAATTGAATTGTAGAGGGTGTCAAGTTTGCTAAGGTGGGTTTGAGGTGCCGAGCCATATACTATGTCTCCATAGTCAATAATTGGCATTAGCATCTTCTGTGCAATACGCTTTCTGACCAGGAGACTTAGGGAGGATTTGTTCCTGTAAAGTACACCTAGTTTGGCATAGGTCTTGGTTGTCAGGGTATCAATGTGCATCCCGAATGTTAAGTGGGAGTCAAACCATAAGCCCAGGTATTTAAAACTAGTGACAGGGGTTAGGGTGGTGTTAGCGTTGGTTCTAATCAGGAGCTCAGTCACTGGAAGCTTTAAAAATTTAGTCTTGGTCCCAACTACCATTGTTACAGTCTTGTCAGTGTTTAAAAACAGTTTGTTTTGGGAAATCCATTTTTCGAGTCTCAAAAAGTCAGACTGAAGTATGTGTTGAAGGTCGGAGAGGCTATGGCTGTGTACATATAGGATTGTGTCGTCTGCATACATGTGTATTGAGGCTTCCTTACAAGCTGTGGGAAGATCATTAATGAACACTGAGAAGAGTAGGGGCCCCAGAACAGAGCCTTGCGGGACACCACAGGTGATATCCAGGGGGTTTGAGTTAGAATCACAGCTCACGCTCCTCTTCATCTTTGCCATAGATCTGGACTAACAAGTCTACCATCTGATGAGCAGAGAGATCAGGGTCTTGGTCGCGCTGTGCACTGACCATGGTGGCTGCTGGGGGTCGGAGGCTTTCCAGGATTTTCTGACGTCTGACCGTTTCAGAGCAGGTCCATTCATCGATCACCTTGAGTGTGTGTTCCTTTCAAGAGTCGATGCTTTCTTCGCCTGCGGGGATAGGAACCATTCCTGAAAATGCCTTCAACTTCTTGTAACTTTGGGCTTGGGCGGACGTAGTTATAGCTTCCACAAGCTGCGGGAATGTCACTCCTAGCATGGATCCGCCACTGTCTGAGGAACTTGCGATTCCCGCTCCCTGACTTTTAGGGGTTGGGGTGAAGCTGTTCACTAACCGGTCAGGGACCAGTGATGTTGGCGGGCTACCGGCCCAGCTGGTGGCCCCTTGCCTAGCATCAGAAGAGAAAGTCACTCGGGCTAGGAATATGTCTGATCTGAGGGGTGTACTGGCGGCCATATCTTTGTCTTCCCAACCCGCATGTCTGGTAAGGGAAGTTACGTGACTGGAAACGGTTCCAAGGTAAATTAGAGGGCACCCTTGCGGTAAAGTCTCTGGTAGATACACTACTTGTGGGCCTCTGTCAGGGGGTATAGCTTGTTCGGTGGCCAGCAATAGGGTGTTCTCTTGCCGGTCAATGTTGTAGTGCTTGCTGATGAGGCGGGCGCCCGCCAGACCAGGTAATGTCTTTACTGCGCTGCAGACAGTAAACATGGATACATCGGCAGGTACCCTGTCTACGGCGACTACGTGTCGCAGGAGCTCTCCTAGCTTTTCGGCCCAGTCGGCCACTTGTTGGGGCGTGAGCGCAGACATGCTGACTGATAGGATACTACGTGAACTACTGAGTAGGGCACCCCAGGGCTGAATCTCAGCAGCGCCTCCAAATGTAACGACATTCCCTGTGAATACAGACGCTACTACCTGCTGTGTATATCTGTTTGGCTCTCAGGAGCCTAAGCCTCCGCTCGGGGAGCCTGGGGTACATACATATAACACAATCTCATGGTGCAACGCCTCCACCTGCGACGGCTCCCGCCAGAGGGGGAGTGGTTCCTCGCAGGACAACTATATATATCACTCCACACCGCATGTAAAATAACCAATGACTTTACTGTATAGCATATACTTATTCATATATCAACAGGTGTCCCTCTCTAGAGGAGACACTAACTACTGCGTCTCGCAGAACGCTCCCACTTCCACCGGGTGATCCCACCCCATGTCCAGTAACCCCACACAAATGTCCCGCACCCTTAAAGTGAGGTGATATGTGTGACTGCGCAGCCACTAGTCCCGTATGAATATAATATATATGTAGGATCGTTGGTGCACTTGGTGATGGTTACCTGCCGAGCATTCCAGTGCCCGGGCCTGCCAAGGAGCGTCACAAAGGATCCGAAGACTGACGAATACAGGAACTACCGTCCGGGGCGATCCCACCCGGATGGCTGCTGCAGCGGTAGCGGAGGTCTGAGCCCAAACCTCTGGATGGACGCGCAGTGTCCGCTGTGTCCCTAACTGACTCTGGGTAGTAAGGGGCAGTGTCCCTAACCTGGGGCCTGTCCCAACAACAATCAATACTACTGGTGACTCAGGGCTATCTGGGGCCTAGGGGGCTGCTGGCTTAGTGCAGGGAGTCACTGACTCCTGCACCCTACCTCCTTCCCCTAGCTGCTCCGGTCGCCGACTGTCTAATGTGCTCAGAGCCCGCGAAATGTATCAATCCCTCTGTGCAGGGAGATACTCTAGCCCTATTGGCTCCCTAGCGTCACGTGGGGCGCTCCGGAGGCTCATGGGACTTGTAGTCCCTTCCAAGAGCCTGTCCCTGGTAGGCTAGAGTTTGAGCGCTTGCTGCTCGCGCATGCCGAGAGCCCTAGCGACGCGCCCCCGGCCCTGACAACCGGCCGCTCGCGTCCCCGGCAAACTCCGCTCCGGTTCCCGTCTGCCCCTCACCCCTGCAATCACCGACGGGTCCGCCATTGGGCTCGGCGGTACCCGCGATCGCCAGCCAGGTGAGGGAGGGCGACGGGCAGAGAGGGACCTGGCTACATATATATATATATATATATATATATATATATATATATATATATTTTTTATAACTTGTATTTTATTGAAAGATGCATGCAAAGTATACAATACAGAATTTGAATTACAATCATTAATGCATAAATTCGTAACGTTGTATTGTTTGTACATTGTTTCAAGTATAAAGGGATCGTACGACTTTTCGGTCCCTACACTGTCGTACTATTTGGGGTGAAATTAACAAAGGGGAGAGAAAAAAAAGGGGGGGGGAGGGGTGGGGGGAGGTTTGGGTGGGGGGAAGGGAGGGGTGGAGGGAGTTAGGAGCAGGAAGGGGGGTGGGCACCGTTCTCGGTTGAGTCTGTTGGCCCAAAGAAGTCCGCCCAGCTTGGTCCCAAACCTCTATTGTTCTACGACTCTTCCTTCCTGCCGCCTGTTTAGCTGTGTGACTGTGCTATCCGCCACTCCCATAGGAGAACGCATCTAATATTATTATAGCCAAATTGTGTTACTCTCGACCCCGGGGATGTCTGTCTGTGCCAACCACGGCGTCCAGACTTTTAGGAAATTGGTGCCAGTATCGTTAACTAAACTCGTTAACTTTTCCATCTGGCAAATAAACCACATGCGATTCCGAATCTTTGGGATATTTGGGATATCAGGACGTTTCCATAATGTTGCGATCTCACACCGCGTTGCTATTGCAAAGTGTGCAATTAATTTATTGCTTGCCTTTGAAAGGCCCGGTAGAGGTCTGTTCAGGAAGAACAGCCACGGGTCTGGGGGAATAGCGAGGTCAAAAATCCTCCGAATCCAATTTCTAATTTCACAGCATGTGTAACAGATCAGCCGATCCTCCACACTGCTTAGGGCACAGCGGGGAGGATCCCGGTATAAATTTAGATAATTTTAGTGGGGTGAGGTACCATCTCATAAGGACCTTATATGCGTTCTCCTTCAGTGTGGTGCAGATTGAGCTTTTTGTGGTGGCCAGGTATATGGCACTCCACTCCTCATCTTCCAGAGTCTCCCCCAGATCTGCTACCCATCTAGTTCTGTATGAGGGGATATGTTGTCCAGGAGCTGCAGAATTGGCTACTTCTCCGTAAATCGTTGATATGAGTCCCTTAGTATCTGTTTCAGCCAGACTGAGCTTTTCGATTTTCATCATAGGGGGGTAAGGGGCGAATTTGTTATAAAATGCTCTAAGTTGGAGGTATTTAAAATATTCTGAATGGGGCATATCTTTTTCTAATCTGATATGATCGAATGTTTTAATCTTCTGATTATAACCCTCCAGGTTTTTTACTCATTTGTATCCTTTTTGTTTCCAAATCGAGATATTACCCCCTACTAGACCGGGTGCGAACTTGGGATTGCTCCAAATGGGGGACATCAGGGAGCGCCCTGAGGTGAGTGAATTCTTTATTTTAGTAGCCTCCCAAACTGATATAGAGTTAGTCATTGAGGTGAGCGGTATATCATTATGTTTACGTGCCGTTTTGGGTAACCAAATCATGCTGCCAAGCTCCAATGGGAAGCATGCAGCATTTTCCAACTCCACCCATCTTTTCAATTGAGGGTTAGAGTGCCATTGAACAATTTGACTTAATTGAGCCGCTTTATAGTATGTTAACAGGCAGGGTGCCGCCCAGCCACTAGCTATAACAGGCCTCCTCATATTTAATCAATTGACTCTCGTTTTTTTCCATCCCCAGATAAAATTGAAAATTTCAGATTGAAGTGAGAGTATGTCCTTCATTTTGAGTGGCACTGGGAGTATCTGAAATAGGTATAGGATACGGGGGAGCAAATTCATTTTGACGCTATGTATCCTACCGATCCAAGATATCCTCTTGGAGGACCATCTATACAGGTCTTTTTTTAGTGTCCGAATTAGGTTGGGATAATTTGCACTATAGATGCGTTTGACATCTCTGGTGATGTGGATCCCTAGATACTTTATGTATTTCTGTTGCCAATTAAATTTGAAATTCAGTTTTAATAGTTTTTCCGTATGACTAGAGAGGTTAATGTTAAGTGCTTCCGATTTGGATTTATTAATTTTGAACCCAGATATCCTCGAGAATCTGCTCAGTAGGTCAAATAGATTTGGTAAGGAGGTGAGAGGTTTTGTAATAATTAATAAGATATCATCCGCATACAGGGCCGCCATGTGTGATTGTGAGTATGCGTTTAACCCTGAGATATCCGGGTTGTCTCGTATTTTTGCAGCTAGTGGTTCGATACATAGGGCAAACAGGAGAAGAGATAGCGGGCATCCCTGCCTAGTGCCACTTTTAATTTGGAATGGGAGTGAGGGGAAGCCCTGATGTATGACCCTAGCTGTAGGGTTTGAGTATAGCGACATAATCGCCCCACTCATCTGATCCCCAAAGCCAAATGCTGCAAGAGTCTCCTTCAAATAGGGCCAGTCTATCCTATCAAAAGCCTTTTCTGCGTCCAGACTTAACAACATGCTTTGTGTATTATTTGTGTTAGCCAATTCTACCAGATCAATGATACGTCGGGTGTTATCCGCTGCTTGCCTCCCTTTAATAAACCCGACTTGATCTGGGTGTATAAGTCTGGGTAGGAATAGACATAATCTGTTGGCCAGTAATTTAGCATAGATTGTAATATCTGTATTAATTAGGGAGATTGGCCTGTAACTTTTGCAGTCTGGCGGATCCTTGCCAGGCTTATGAATTAGTGATATGGACGCTCGCAGCATATCCCGGGGATGGGAGCTCCTGCTAAAATCGTATTGAATATATGGAGCAACCCTTGCAGCCTTTGAGCCCCTGCAAGGCAGACCATGTCTCAAGGGTCTTAACACTAATATAAATTCTTAATAACCTGTACATTACCAGGAAGAATGATTTATAATAAATCTGTCAAAATTAGTTGCATAGTTCTAAGTCTGATTGAAGCTCTTATTAACCTGTATAATACCAGGAAAAGCACTCTGTATTAGATTTGTCGCAATCAAACTGCCTGCAAGTTGCCATGAGTGTGGAAGGTGAGATGGAGTGAGCTATTAACCATTTAAAAGTGGGAGGGCGTGAGCTTCAAACTTGGGAAGGAAGAGCCACCCTCCAAATCAGCTAGGAACAGCTGAACAAAATTGCAAAACACACAGAACCCAAGCTCATATTGAAACCCCAAAATAACCACTATATATATATATATATATATATATATATATATATATATATTAATATATATATTAATATATATATATATATATATATATATATATATATATATATATATATATATATATATACGTATAAGTGTCAAAGAGGAGTTCTACTGAGCATGGCAATATATATTTAAAACCAGAGACAGAACATGAAACACAGACAGAGCTCAGTGCTACATCCTATGACACAAAAACACAGTACAGTGCCTAAATATATATACATATATATATATATATATATATATATATATATATATATATATATATATATATGTGTGTGTGTGTGTATATATAGCTACTGTAAATATTACTGTATGTTCATTTGCATGTCTTAGACAGGTCTGCAACCCTATCTTGCAGACCTGTCTAAGACACGCAAATGAACATGCAGTAATATTTACAGTTGCTTTATGCTTTACTGTGGAGGGTTTTTGTCACTTTTTTTTACCCACCATAACCTTAATAATTGTGGTGTATATATATATATATATATATATATATATATATATATATATGTATATATGGAAGCAACAGAGGAAAAGCAACCTTTAAATAGCACACGGACATAGATGAAAGTGTAACAAAAGAAATTTATTGAGGTGAATAAAACAGGGGATAAAGTTAAAAGGTGAGGGGGGCTCAACACTACCTAGACAATGTGGACCTGGAGGCAAGGGTCTAAATCAAGATCCAAAGCAAGACATTCACAGGACACAGGTGGCTTTGTCTAAGCACACCTGCATGACAATCAACCTACACTGAGATCTTGTGACCACATATAAAATTTTTGTACCATATAATTAATGCAATGGTTACATGTTGTGGGTACACAAGTTGTGAAGGTAACAGAGTACAAAGTACGTCACCGCTCAGTATGTAGATGTCACAGGCAGAAAGGTAGGTCAAAACTCCATGTCAGGTGGAAAAAGGTAGGGGCCCCCCTCAGCAAGACTCCCACTCCAACGCGTTTCGACGAGAAACTGTCTTCTTCTGGGAGTGGTAACCTTTAGCACCACTGTTCAGTCTTACAATATATGACTCATTTACAGGTGTTTTGGACACAATCTATTTAAGTGTAGAGCGATATTTCTGTGTCACAGTATATATATATATAATCAAAAAATAAATAGATGATACCATTCTGTGGCTAACGAAATGCTTTTATTTGTGCGAGCTTTCGAGATACACTGATCTCTTCTTCTGGCGATGTTACAATGAATGAAGCAAGCAAAAGCTATACTATAAACAGTGTCTATTGGAATGTTATCTGTGCTGGTCCTTCCCCCCGGTGTGGATGTGTTTTATGGCTGGAGGTGTCAAAAGGTTCCTGAAAGCAAGTGATGAAAGAGTGTGTATGTGTATCAGTGTGAATAAAAATGAATGGAGAGCCCACAGTATATACAGTGCTTTATATATATATATAAGTATCTTTTGAATAAAATGGTCTTTTAGTTTAACTCTTTGGCCAAAGTGTTGTAAGCCCTTGAGCCCCTCCAAGGCAGACCACATCTCAAGGGTCCTAACATTAATATAAATTCTTAATAACCTGTACATTACCAGGAAGAATGATTTATAATAAATCTGTTCTAATTTATATTAGTGTTAGGACCCTTGAGACGTGGTCTGCCTTGGAGGGGCTCAAGGCCTTACAACACTTTGGCCAAAGAGTTAAACTAAAAGACCATTTTATTCAAAAGATACACATACAGTACATACATATATATATATGATATATATATACCAGAGACAGAACATGAAACACAGACAGAGCTCAGTGCTACATCCTATGACACAAATACACAGTACAGTGCCTATATATATATATATATATATATATATATATATATATATATATATATATATATAGGCACTGTTCTGTATATTTGTGTCATAGGATGTAGCACTGAGCTCTGTCTGTGTTTCATGTTCTGTCTCTGGTTTTAAATATATATTGCCATGCTCAGTAGCACTCCTCTTTGACACTTACACACATATATATATATTGTGGTTATTTTGGGGGTTCATTATGAGCTTGTAGGGGTTCTGTGTGTTTTACAGGTTGATCTTAGTTTCATTTGTCAAAAGGATGCTGTTCCAGAACTGGGCTGGCTTTTTTAGATATTGTTTGGCAAAGTCTAATCTGGCCTTTCTATTCTTGAGGCTTATGAATGGTTTGCACCTTGTGGTGAACCCTCTGTAATTGTTCTCGTGAAGTCTTCTCCTTATCATAGACTTGGATAATGATATGCTTACCTCCTGGAGAGTGTTCTTCACTTGGCTGGAAGTTGTGAAGGGGTTTTTCTTTACCATGGAAAGGATCCTACGATCATCCACCACTGTTGTCTTCCGTGGACTTCCAGGCCTAATTGTGTTGCAGAGCTCACCAGTGCATTCTTTTTTTCTCAGAATGTACCAAACTGTTGATTTGGCCACTCCTAATGTTCCTGCTATCTCTCTGATAGATTTTTTTTTCTGCAGCCTATGGATGCCCCGTTTCACTTGCATTCAGAGCTCCTTTGACCGCATGTTGTGGGTTCAGAGCAACAGCTTCCAAATGTGAATGCCACACCTGGATTCAACTCCAGACCTTTTACCTGCTTAATTGATGATGAAATAACGAAGGAATAGCCCACACCTGTCCATGAAACAGCTTTTGAGTCAATTGTCCAATTACTTTTGGTCCCTTGAAAAAGAGGGGGCTACATATTAGAGAGATGTAATTCCTAAACCCTTCCTCCAATTTGGATGTGAATACCCTCAAATTAAAGCAGATAGACTGCACTTTATGCCCACATTCATTATTTAACTGTATATTGAATTTATTTTGGTAAACCGCCGAAATAACAAAACTTGTATCAGTGTCCAATTATTTCCGGACCTAACTGTATATAAGATCTATTTGGCAAATACAAAAACGTAATAAGCAATAGCAAGTCACTACTTAACTTCATGGGGTGACAGCTGCCGAACTGGAACAAAACTCACCAGCTCCAAAATAATGCATAAGAAACCAAAGCCCATTGCACTCTCTAAGAATGCAGTAAAAAATCTGTTTATCTGCCTAAAAGGTTAAAAATAGTGCAACGATTCGAGCCACACTGACCCAATTTCTAGCACCTGTACTAATATATATATATATATATATATATATATATATATATATATATATATATATATAGGTAACAGAGCAGATGGCACACAAATACAGATGAAGACAGGTGCTTAGTCCCATATGAATGAATATAATCAAAGGCTCCTTACCAGGCAGACCAGAGAATCCAGGGAATCCAAAGCAGGCACAGCAAGGAAGAGACAGCACACTCGTTAGCAAAAAGAATTGTATTAGTGAAGCAGGCACAAAACACCAACGTTTCGGTCCTAAAAACAGGACCTTTATCCTTGAGCACTCCCTTGATAAAGGTCCTGTTTTTAGGACCGAAACGTTGGTGTTTTGTGCCTGCTTCACTAATACAATTCTTTTTGCTAACAAGTGTGCTGTCTCTTCCTTGCTGTGCCTGCTTTGGATTCCCTGGATTCTCTGGTCTGCCTGGTAAGGAGCCTTTGATTATATATATATATATATATATATATATATATATATATATACACATGAGGAATTAGGTATTTTAGAGCCCGGGCAAGTAAAACTAACTGCGCCCCCCTCCATGTTTCCTGAAGGAATAAGGGTTGTTTAGTGAGGGGGAGGGGGGGAGTTCAGTCCTTCCATCAGTAGCCCTGCTACTCAATGTCTGTCCCCCCAGACACAATCTCCCTGTCTTCTCTCTCACACACACTCCCTCACTCCCTCCTCATCCCTCATACTCGTCCCCCCCACATTTTCTCTCTCTCTCCCCCCACCATTCTCCCTCCCGCCTCCCCCAACAGTCTGGCAATACCCCTCTCCCCACCAGGTCTCTCTCAACTGTCCCCTCCCCCAACAGACTCTCGCAACACCCCTCTCCCCAACAGTCTCTCTCAACACCCCTCTCCCCCCAACAGTCTCTCTCAATACCCCACTCCCCAACTGTCTCTCCCAACACCTCTCCCGCAATACTCTTGTCAACACCCACTCCCCCAACAGTGCCTCAAACCGCCCTCCCCCACAAATATAGTTCCTAACTGGGAAGTAAGGGGGGTCCGTCATAGCGGCAGACACCAGAAGTTGTAACGGACTTCTGGTTCAGACTGCTGGCCTAAACTTAGCGTTACATCCGGACCCTAAAAATAGGACTTTTACAGGGTCTGGATGGGTGTAACATCACAGTTCGGTAGGATTTAATTTGTGTAGGATTATTTCTAAATGTTGATGACCTATTTCAGGGCCTGGATTGGAGTAACACTATAAAATACTTAACGTGACATTATTAGAACGTAACACAATGATATCCTCCAATAATATGAAGTTAATTCTATGCTAATGAGATGTAGAGCGGCTGTTTGTGATTACAATTAGCATTGAGGATATGCTTACACCTCAGGGAATATAATTTCCATTCCTGATTTAGGTAACGTCATATTATAAGCCCTGATTTAACGGAGCTATGTGGTTCCAGCTCCAAGAAACTTGCACTCACATCTCTTCAGCATATAGAGCATGCCCTGGACAGTTAGCATCCCGGCTGCCACGTTGTCCCACATGCCTGCACTAATGCCGAGTATCTCCCTCACTCTCTTCCATCTGTCCACCATTCACCCACACTCCAACTATGCTGCTCTGATTAACCCTTCACCCAATAAAGTATGCTCCGCAGAATCAAATGTCTGCTCCATCTGGGTCATATAGGGTCTTAAGGTGTTAAAACTCCTTTAACTGCTGAAGTAATGAAAGTGAAGATTACAAACCTTCAAATTTCTTTTAATTTACAAATAACCCACGTTGTGCCAGAAATATCTGCAATACACTGCATTAGAGGCCTATATACAGGTAGGGCACCTCCTCTGGTACTGAAGTAGTTAAATGTAATAGTATGTGTTTTCTGCCCATGCAGAGATGATTTCATCAAGTGGAAAACCGAACAGGAAAGTTGAGAGCAAAAAATAGCTGATACTGTACAGTAGAATGGTGTTTCTAAAACGGTTAAAAAGATCAAGATTTGCAGTAGAAAACAATTGTTATTATTTTCCTATTTATTTGAGGGCAATCTGAATATACACAATAAAAATGAGTTTCATTAATGCTGGAAAACTTGTATTTTCATTGTACTTTAATCTGTCTTCTAAAAAAAAAGTTCCCTAATGACTCCCAGCTGCATGCCTTTTATGTCACTGTTTTGGCAGAGCTTTCAGACAAATGTTGGATTCGTTTAGCATGCTTTGAAAAAAAAAATGTAAGCAGGCCTCCTCCAGACAGTAATAAAAACCAGATTTCTTCCCGGCTATATAAGTATGTGACAAACTGGTGAAACAAGATGTCCACTGAGAAGCTCTAGCTGTGAATGTGCATGGCAAAACATATACACGTAGCACAATAATACACATATACTGTATTTAAGCAGCACTTTGGAGTTCATTTTCTTTTTATCTTAATTAAGCTGGTGGGTCACACAGAGCTAATTAATGTGCCCCCCCCGACACCCCTCCCCCGCATCCAAGGATTTCCTGCTTCTGGGGATATTTGTAGGTTTTTGTGCCATTTGTGACACACAAAAAGATACAAATATGGAGTTGCAAACAGCAAACATTACGGACAGAATCACCAATAGAAAGATGACGATGTTGCAACTTTTCAGCTAGCTCTCAGAGTGTGCCCTGACCCCAGGGGCCATATTGTTTTCCCATTTTGCCCAGTGGTTCCAGATCTATCCTAGGGTCACCACTCCTGACCCATTGGGGTTTTCCAGTTCAGGTAAGATAAAGAAAACAATATTTATATCCGGGATTGCTGCTTTGATCAAATTTAGTCATATATATTCTAGAACGCATAAAGTCATCATATATTGTATTAATATATAAACATAGATTGCATACAGTAAATTACTATATATGACATAGATATTAAGTTACAAAGATAATGCTTTTATATAATGTAACATTAACATAAAATGCTCTGTATAGAATCTGAAAGGCACTATAAATCCTTGCAATGAAGAGCATACAATCTATTGTTAGTACGCAAGGCATAGCGAGATATAGAGACTTGCCCAAGCTCACACAGGAAGCTTAAAATGGGATCCAAACCTCCAAAGTCCAGCCACCCTTTTTATGGGCACATGACCGTGAACTGAGGAAAGGTCTCCCCCTTTCCCATAAATAATACAAACACCAGTTTGGGAAGGAAAGGCTACAGCTTTAATCAGTGGAGGATTTCCAGATCCGCCGCTCCTAGCCACTAACCTGATGCCACCTCCTCTGTGCTGCCGCCCTCTGTGTTCTTCGAAATTGCAGCGTCATGGCAACGAGACCCTGTGTGACGTTGCTGCGTCGCTTAACGCTGCAGAAAGAAGGCAGAGGCAGCAGGAAGGCAGGAACTTCCTATCAGGCTCAAGAGTGCAGCCTTTGTGTATGGGGGCGGCAAATCTTCAGCCTCAACCGCTCACCCCTGGAGACGCTGACACCCTTGGAGACGCTGACCACCACACCGACCAAACTAAGTCGAACCCTGCTGTTGCGGACGGCGCCACCCCCCCCCCCCCCCTCTCACCCCTCCGGCCTGGCAACGCCGAGTATTTCAGCTAGTATACAATATCCCAAAATTGATTTTAAATGGCGCTTTGGGTAAATTTGAAAATCAAACCTGAAAGCTGCAGGTGGTGTCTCTGATCGAGATCTGCTGCAGGCGTGATGTCCTTTTCTGCAGACAAGAGATTTTAAGAGATACCATACCAGTGGACTTTATCGCCAGCTTATGGACATTTAATCACACAATTGTTTGCATACAGTATAAGCTCACACTGTTATACTGTATCAACAGTCACTATTGAGTTATATTGTATTTTGCACATATTAATTTAGTATACCACCCATGAGAATATGGCTATTTAATCACATAATTGTTTGTGTATAAGCCCACACTGTTTTATCAACAGTCACTATTGTATATATACATATACAGTATTATACAGTATTATTATTACTACAGTATTATAGTATATATATGCAGTATTATATTATAGTTTCCAAATATCCATGTAGTGTACCACTACACAGAATAGCTCTAGGCACCATTATTAATGTGCTGATCCAACCTAACAGTCCCACAGTAGGTCACCAATAGATATCCAAAAGAGAAAACTGTCCTTCAACCCTGCTGAACCAGCCAAGCTCGGAGCGCCTCCTCAGCCCGCAATATAGTAAGCCATCCTACTAAAATGGGCTTACCATTCTTTTCCAAGCAGGAACAGGCAAAAATCCTCACCCCCCTTTATTACAGCCAAATATACTGCTGCTGTGACAAAATAGAACATATCCCACCAACATATATATTTTTTTCAATACCTACAGTATAACATTTATATCACAATTACCAACAAGTTACAGCATAATACATTATAACAGAAAAAACAACCCCTGAAGCATTGCCTTATAGGGAGGGAACCAGGACCACAGGCAAAGGAAAGGGAAGAGGGAAATTCAGGAAGGTCTATTTAACCCTCCCCTCCTTAACAGCCTTCCATCCCTGCCTTAATTTTAACCCCTTAACTCCCTTTATGAGGACCCATCTGGCCAACGTCATGTGTCCTCTTTCTTATTTTTCTCTGGGTTTCCTTCATGAAGTCCTGGTATTGGTTACCGCACCCATTCCAGAGTTGACTCCTATTGACTTGAATGAGAGGTAACGTCAGAATGGCTGTGATAGTCTGCACCGGCACTTGATGCATATGGCTCTTATTAATAAGCTACTAAAGCATAGTTATAAAGGCATTAATTTCCTCGGATGGAAAAAAGTTAATGCATTGTTAACTATGGATTAATTACATCTTACCAATTACAACTGTTAACTCTACTTCCTGCCCCAGTGGTTCCCAAACCTCAACCCACTGATATCCACTCCAAGGAAGTTAAACATTCAAACAAAACAGAGAAATCACTACTGGGCGCTCATCTTTGTTATTACTGTGGTGTTTAAAAAGTGGGACTGATAATACAAAATATTACAATTTGGATGCAATATGATGCTCTGCAGACTTTGGTTATATTCGGTTCCATTTTCTCCTAATAGAAGACACTGTACAAGGTTATACAGTATTTTCATCATTATACAATGCAGTATGTTTCTTTTCAGGGAGTGTGAGCATGTTAGTTTACAGTACATGTGTCTTTTACATGGAATTTCATCCCTGAATACTCTGTACTAGTTCTCCCTAGGGAACACTTTTGCTATATTCAGTTTGAGAAGTAGAGTTACTGTAAGGGCCTCAAAGTACTTTTTATACACTGCCATGCTCTCTTAACAACCTCACTGCCAGATGAACGTGCAAAGCTTAACATTGTAGTGCAGGATACTTCCACAGCAAAGCACATAGGAGGCAAGGAACAGAATCAAAGTTCCCTGCCTGCAAAACGGGGGCAAAATTAGAAAGTCATCAAAACATATATACTTGTAAATAATTCACAACTCTGTAGTAGCAGAATGAGGTATCTTGTACAGGCAAAACATAAGCTCTACACAGAAATGATTGTAAATTGAAAGTAGTGTATATCTGAAACAAGGCCACCGACAGCTTTCACTGGGCTCAGGAATGGAGTTTCCACAGGGGCCCCCTTCTATCGGCGACCTTGCGAGACACCCCTTTTTCTCTTAAACTCCCCCTTTCTCACACATACCCTCATCCTTCTTCCTCCCATGTATTTCTCTCCCCCACCCACACTCCCCCTTCCCTCCCTTACACCACCTCTCCCCCTCCCGCCTAATCACTCCCCCCTCCCTCTTACACCCCCACTCGCTCATTCTCCCACCCTCTCTCCCAGTTTCTCTCTCAATTCCAACCCCCCTCCTCACACTCAATTCCCGCCCATCCTTCAATTCCCGCCCCCGCTCAATTCCCCCTCTCAGCTCACTCATTAACCTCCCTGCCCCTCATACTCATTAGCCCCCCTTCTGCCTCTTCACACTCATTAGCCCCCTCTCATACTCATTAACCCCCCTGCCCCTCCTCATACTCATTAACCCCCCTGCCCCTCTTCATACTCATTAACCTCCCCTTCACCCCTCACACTCCATATCCCCTCTCTGTCCCTCGTCACACTGAACAACTCCCCACACCCCCCACCTCCACACAATCTCTCACTCACCAGCCACCACAGCGCATGCGGCACTCACGCACATTTCTCTTACCTTGGGCCTAACTTCTGGTGTGTGCAGCTTCCGGCATGAGTGCACAAGGGGTGGGGCTTCAGAAAAGGCCAGCCCGCATCAGGAGAGAGCTGGGGCTGGCAGCCTAACGCAGTTGTTGGGCTCGACCTCCGGCCGGGTTATACCACCAGCACCAGCCAGTCGGGCTCCCCACATCTGCCGGGCCCGGGACAGTTTTTCTGGCTCTCCCCCCCCTGTCGGCGGCCCTGATCTGAAATGTAGACACTATACGAGTTGTGCCCTATACGTGGCAGGGTAAAAGTACAAATAGATCATTCAATGGAAATTTGTATGGGTGTATTTATTAAAACTTCTGGTTGCAAAACTGGGACAATTTGTTTTTAAAAATAATACCAGATTTATCAAAGAAAAAGTATCTATTTGAAAGCAATATAGGCGACAGTTATTAAAATCGCCCAGCTGTAACATCAGGGCAAAACACTGCACCAGAAATGCCATTGGTTTCCATATTTTTCCTTAATACATATGATGCAGTTTATTTTTCCCAGTTTTTGGACGTTGATAAATAACCCCCATACCCCCAACTTCATAATGCAACGGAATGGGTTAACGCACCAAATCGGTGCTAACTCCCATTGACTTGAATTAGGGTTAATGCCCATTAAGGTGCATCAACTCATAACTGAACTTGATAAATAAACCGCTTTATTATCCTTTCCCTTAATAATTCTTGTGTAGTGTTCATTCACCAGTCACCAGGTTTTCCCCAAGTTTTACAGCTGCAGCAGCTCAATTTTACATTTTGTGGATTCTTTTTTGTACTAGTTTTTCTTGGATTTTGCAGCCTGACTCCTTCTGTATAATATAGTTTTGTATAGGTTCTAGACATATGAAATCAGGTTAGATTAATTTGCAATCCATGTTATCTAAGAGATCAATGGGAGATTCTGTGCGATAGTACCCTGGTCGGTACTAATGCAGTTCAATTAATAATCCCCTATGCATCAAAGAAATTCTGGGATTTCAATAAAGACATATACATCTTCTTAGGGACAATGTATTAAAATATTCTGGTACCTTTTTTGCCTACATATGTGCATGTGTAATCTGGGAATTGCCTATTTTAGGAGTTAGGGATTAGAGCTAAGAAACACATATAATATAATAGAATGTATCAAATTACTGTACGTCTGTGTTTCCTTTTTCCCCCTTTCCTTAACATCAGAAATTTCCACCAGGACTAAAATCCTCCCTGACAAAAGATTGGTTGAAACTAAAAAGTTGCAATGTGCCAAAGCAAGCTTTGTATCCCTCTTACTGTACCTTGAACCCCATATGGCTTTAAATGTTACTTTTCATTTGCTACAAGCACAATGACTACGTGTCGGACCGGCCATAGGACAAGGCAACCGCCTTGGGCCCTGTGCCTTTGGGGGCCCCTCACTCCCTGCTCTCCCTCCTCCTGTCGGCGCGGGGATCCACCTTCCACCCAACCAGAAGGGGGAGCTGGAGGAGGGAGTGCAGGGCTCCCCCTCCTCTAGCTCACCCCAATCTCCTTCTCTCCTCTCCATCATTATAAAGTTTGATCCTGGTGCCGACAGGAGGAGAAGAGGAAGAAACGTGGAGCCCCTGGACCGGCAGAGAGAGGAATGTCTCTGTGTATGTGTCTCTCTGTGTCTGTGTTCATTTGTGAGAGGGGTCTTACCTTTTCCGGAGTGGTCTGCCTCCTGTAGCGTCGCGTTGCCATGGTGACTGACATCAAATGATGCCGCAATGTCATGACGCCGTGACGCTGGAGGGCCGCTCGTCAAGGTAAGTCCCCCTAACATTTTTTACAGTGGGGCACCACTGCCAGTGTGCCGCCTTAGGCCCCGCAAAGGCTAAGGCCGGCCCAAATGTGTGAAAGTAACATGCCTACCTATTGTGTTTGGAAGGCTTCAATTTAATACACTAAAATGTATGTTACTGTCTTTAAAATAATGCATATACAGTATATTGCACATATAATGCACATATATTATTATTATTTGTTCTTGTATAGCGCTACTATTTTTTTATGTAGTGCTTTACAGAGACATTTCACAGGCACAGTCCCTGCCCCGTGGAGCTTACAATCTATGTTTTTTGGTGCCAGAGGCATAGGGAGATAAAGTGATTTGCCCAAGGTCACAAGGAGCCGACACTGGGAATTGAACCAGGTTCCCCTGCAGCAATCTCAGTGCCAGTCAGTGTCTTTACTCACTGAGCCGCTCCTATAAAAATGGGTCAATATTTCTACAAAAACTAATACCACAAGGTACACAAAGTTTGAATATTCATATTCAAGAAGAGTCACAGAACCAGATTTTTTTTATTAATATGTTTTTCCTACAGTACATTTTATGGATCACTGTTATCCTTCCACTACTGCAGCGGTGCGCAAACTGGGGGGGCATGCGAGACTGCCTGCAGGGGGGCGTGTGGTTTACAGAGGCCCACACGCTTCCCAAAGGCACTTACATTAAGTGCCAGGGGAGGCGCAGGGCCTCTGTAATTGTTTACTTACCTTGGCTCCACACGCGTTGCTATGGCAACACGGCGCCATAACGCCGGAGCCGACCCCAGTGGGGGTGAAGGGGGCGCGGGGGTGAGGTGACCGCAGGCAGTAGGGCGCCGTGAAAAAAGTCTGCACCCCCCTGCACTACTGTATAGAGCAGGGGTGGACAAACTTCCCTCCTGCACACCCCTGCCTGCTCTCTTCCCCAGCTCGCGACCCTTCCCCCCCCCCCACCCCTGTCCCCTGCTCGGCTCCGGCTTCAAATGAAGCAGCGGGGTCATGTGATGTCACATTGCCCTGGCAGCGCGATGTGACATGACGCCAGATTACCATGACGAGAAGTCCCTGGAAGGAAAGGTAAGTTAGTTACAGAGGCCTCGCGTGGTCCCCCGGCATTTAATTTAAATGCCTTGGGGGAGAGCGCGGGAGTGCACCTCCTTAACCGACGCACCCCCCAGTTTGCGCACCCCTGGTATAGAGGTTTAGTTAATTCATCTGATCCAATTTAGCAGTGAAAGGGTTTAATTTGAGTTTACTAGCAGCTCTAAGTTTTGGCAATGAAAGGATGAATGGATTGTTTGCTTAAGGGCAGCTTTCTCTTTCCAGGTTATTAGACACTGCTCAGTTCACCTCTACAGTGAAGTAAATATTTATATTAATTCTATGGGTCATTAATTGGGTTATCATTGAAAGGTTGCTTCCTAAGAACTGAAATTATCAAAATAACCACAGAACCAAATCACCAAAGTAATATATCACCTTTCACCAGGTATCCACTCAAACTCAAGTGAAGCAGATTTTTTTTTCTCTGTCTCTGGTTCTCATAAGTGGGAAAGAAATATCCCCGGTCTTGTTTAGACTTGTCTACAAAGGTTAAACACAGTTATACTTCAGCACAGATGCTTCACAATATGCTTTATTGTGTGACACGTATGAGAAAACCAGAGGCAGAATTTGTTGCAGACTGAACCTTTGTTATACACCTGGAAGAAATAATAAAGGGAATTATATCGCCATTCACCTAGCTGTAAAACTATGGAAACGAACTGCACGAAATGTATTGAAATCAATGGGATTTTCTTCTTTTGCAGTGGGTTTTTTTCAACAGTTTTGCCCTGGATTTGCAGACGAGATTCTTTGATATGTAACCCCCATTGTAGCCTTTTTCTTTATAACTATAATGTACTTTAGAAAAGTGATGAAGTAAAGGTTTGTACAAGGGAAAATTTTGATCTTTTGTGGCTTGTAAAAGTATGAAACTTCATCAAAACCACAAGTTTCTTACTAAAAACCAGTAACATTGACATCAACTTTAGCAAATATTTTGACAATGTGTTTTGCAACAATGTGGCAAAAATGTAT
Organism: Ascaphus truei; assembly: GCF_040206685.1. NCBI lineage: Eukaryota > Metazoa > Chordata > Amphibia > Anura > Ascaphidae > Ascaphus > Ascaphus truei. The sequence goes on along the minus strand of NC_134484.1, from coordinate 400,902,193 downwards.
TGTTTTGCACATATTCATCTGTCGACCAGTATGTCATTTTTGACCTTGCAAATTGACATCTTTGTCTTTGCCGTGATGCCTCAAGTGAACTGAGACAACGTAACATAATATTTCTAATGCTGAAGCAAATACTTTGTTTAATATATCTTTATTATGTGATTTGCTTGCCTGTCTCATTCTGTTAGTGATCTACTGTATATTCTATTTTCCAATCTTTACTTTTTTCAAGGACTTCTTAATCTTGTTTTCTGTTTTTTATTTTCAACTGGTGCAATTCTATTTGCCCTTTGTAAACCTTTGTTCCATTCAATATAATTATAATGCCATGCATATTTCCTTTCTAAATATCTACCTCACCCTTTCAGTTTCATCCCATAGCAACTTATTTAGCTGTAAATCAAACTGACTATTTTAGTTAAGTGGTATTGCTCCTGGAGACATGTTATGCTGGTACAGTATATTCAGTGATATTCTGCATTATTACTGCTATATACTGTACCATGATATTCTGTGTTATTAGCAGGTAAAGTAAAGCTTGCTAGAGCTATATTACTCAAGGCTACACACTGATAACATTGAACAAAAGTAAGCGAATGGCTGTGGCAGGTTTAATGTAGGTGATTGATGCCTTTATAAAAAATAATCATAGGTAAGTATAAATATTTGTTATCAATGTGTTAAACCCTTACCATTTTTTCATGGTAGCTAAATACTTTGGAGTGTTTGTGTGATCATCACCAAATTTCTTAATAATAAGACCATGTGTTAATCTTATTTTTTTTTAAAAAAAAGCTTCTTGTCAATTCTTATAGTTGGCCCCTGCATTCAGGCTGGAGACTCATGGCAGACCAGTCCTCCTGCCTTTCCCTCCTCCCTCTGCTCTCCCCCTCCCCAGCGGCTAAAGAGCTAAGCCTGTGGGAGGGTTTGTGATATGTGGGAGAGGGAAATTGGGGTATATAGGGGCCGCCATGATATGGGAGGGACCACTTCCATGCAGCCCCTCAGAAGCCTCAAGATGGCGGGCCCCCTCCTCTGGAGGACATCGCAGATATCCTGCTGAAGGTCAAAGAAGAGGGAGCTGAATGGCTGTGGGTGATGGCCTACGGAGCTCCAGGCCAACTAGCAGAGACTCCAATTGTTTTAAGGGCATCTGTGTTAGGAGGAGGACACCATCATGTTAACGCTCCATGCTGACAATGTCAAGTAATTCGACAAGGGTGTCAGGCAACTGGCTGCAATGGTTCTCAATCCTGACTAGCATTATAAGGGGAAAAGATCCAAGCAAATGTTCCTCGCTGTTTAAATACTTAGACACCACCAGGGAGCATGCCGTGCCGGGTATATGGGGGGCTCGTCATAGTGGGCATACTGTAAGATGATACATATAGACACAAAATTGTGTATCAACCACAGGTGGATTGGGGACACAGAGATATGGAACTTTGGCTCTCCTTAATGATCCACCATCCCCCATCCACCTTCCTTTCCATGACAGGCTGGCAGCCAAAAAAGTGTATTTTGGGCATTTAACGAGGGCACTTGTAAGTGGGGCAGGACATATATATTCCGCCACGAATGTATCACCTATTTCAGAAGTCACCCTGCCACAAAATGTCTTAGAAAAGCAAGGACAGCAGCAAGAGAAGTTACCAGTGACACTAACCCTAAAGGAGAGGAGCCCAGTGAGCGCAGATGAGATGCTGCCATGGCTCGCCAGGTACACCAATAGAGCCACTGCTTCAACTATTTTTCAGCATTTAACGTTGGTTAAAAATAGTTGAGTTTGGGCCATATTGCAGGCCCTTTTGCACACCTACCATTGCCAGACTGGTGGGTATCACTATTAGGGGTAGTCTCAAATAAAGGAGCCAGGGGCATTCTGTTTCATACACCACTTTTACTTTCCCGAGAGGGGTTTGGTTAACGATGGTATTCCTGAGAATGTGACAAGTGTGATACTCCTCCTTTGACGATGCTATTGCAGTGTTCCGGTGCTGTGCAGTGGAGGGGCCCTTATGTCTAAAGCTGACATAGAAGCTGTATTTAGGCTTCTTCCAGTTTATCCATAGTCAATCTACCCACTGGGTTGCTGCTTCAACGAAAAGTTTTATGTGGATCGCTGCTTGCCTATGGGCTTCTCAATCCACTGCTCGTACTTTGAATGTTTTAGTGTCTTTCTAGGCTCATAGTAAAGTATGAATCAGGTCTGGCTGGAGTAGTACACTAGCTAGATGATTTTTTCTTTCTGGGTACCAGCAGCAGTGAAGCATGTGTGTACTTGCTATGAGTATCGCAACAAATCGAGTGGCATTTTGGGTACCACTGGCGGGGGATGATAGAAGGCCCCCTTACAGTTATCACGTCCCTAGGCATTGAATTTTATTTGGTAGAAATGTCTTACTGGCTAATTGCTGTGAAGCTAGATGTGCTGCGGTCTCTGACAACAACAGGGTTGCTGTCAAAAAAGTGCAGATTGTTCACATGGGAAGGGCCTTCTCTAGACGGTACAACGGTATAACGGCCATTCTATGTGGCTGCAGGATCCAGTGTATGACAGAGACCTGCAGCTTTCCACAGACAATTCAGACAGTATAGGGTTTGGGGTGTTTTTGGTGGCCATTGGTGTGCCGAGCAATGGCCCGGGGTCTTGCAGGACTTCCCCCTTATTAAAAACATGGTATTTGTAGAGCTGCTGCCACTGGTAATTTCCATCCACTTGTGGGTGGAAATTTTGCAAAATAAGCACATTATCTTGAGGTCAAATACCACTGGTGTAGTCACAGCAGTTAAATCTTGTAGAGCTAAATCCCATCTTGTAGCACACCTATTAAGACAATGTGTTCTGCACAGCTTTAGATTTAATGTTTGTTTTAAGGTGGTGCATATTGCAGGATGCAAAAATCTAATTGCATATTCTCTGTCTACAGTATTTACTGTAAGTTTCGCACTTTCAGGAAGCTGGCTCCCAATGCAACAGAGGTTAGAATGATATGTTCGCCAGGCCTGTGAACCATGTTAATGTCATTGTGAGGGAATAAGTGGCAGGATCTGTTGCCCCAGGTACTTGGGACAGTTCTTGCAGAGCCTGGAGGGAATGGCAAGCCTGGGTTTGGTCCTCAGGGCTCCTCTCCTGAGGCATGCAAGCTTGCTTCATTGTTGATAAAAAAATATATAAGCAGCACGTATTGATCAGTTCAGCCCTCCCCTTTTTGTCTGGCAGGTCATTATTTTATAAAATACAGAATCGTTTTGACTTTACAAAGGATTTTGTAGTGCAGCGAATGGTACAAAGGAGGAGACATGGCTAAAGACCAACATAGGCTGATTACGGTTAGTCTGTTAGGTAAAAGATTGGAAGCCATGAGCACGTTTTGCTGCAACAAGTTTGAGGCAACCTTAATTTGCTCTGTGTTTTCACTGGCCTTTTACGTGGCTCTTAGGGTGGGGGAATTAGTCTCCCCCTCAAAAGCCCACCCTCGGGATTTGGCAGTGGGTGATGTGGAATGTGGTAACAACTATGTTAAGCTCATGCTGCAGCGGTCCAAGACCTACCAGTTAGAAAGGGCCAAGTTATCATCCTGGTTCCCATCCCCCAGAGCAACCTATGACCCGTAGCAGCATACCAGGTAATATATATATATATATATATATATATACAGACATACCCCCCATTAACGTGCGCAATGGGTCCAGAGCATGTATGTAAAGCAAAAATGTACTTAAAGTAAAGCACTACCTTTTTTCCCACTTATCCATGCATGTACTAAACTGCAATCGTCATATACGTGCATAACTGATGTAAATAACGCATTTGTAACCGGCTCTATAGTCTCCCCGCTTGCGCACAGCTTCGGTACAGGTAGGGAGCCGGTATTGCTGTTCAGGACGTGCTGACAGGTGCATGTGTGAGCTACTGTTTTCCTATTGGGCGATATGTCCTTACTCGTGAGTGTACTTAAAGTGAGTGTCCTTAAACCGGGGTATGCCTTCATACACACACATAATATTATTTAAACCATCAATTAGGACTGCCTTTGTCTCATTTTCAATTTGCAGGTATCCTAAAAAGATGCCTGGAAGGAGATGAAATATTTTGGCACACATTCATGGCAATGGAGGCAGTACGGATGGGTATGAATAGTGACACAGAAAAACATATAGGTCATTGGCATTCTGATAGGTATAAGTTGCACGTTCACCCTGTGTAATGGGGAAACAAGAGCTAATTTATGTTAAATGGTTGTCTCCTTTTGTTCCTAGGAGTAAGCAGATCTGGATGAAGGGGATTTCACTAGTCTTCTGGACCGGACGCAGGAGCGACTATATGGCTGTGTGGCTTCGATTTCACCCAGACCATGCCTGCATTACATGGATAGGCAGGAGAGGTTTGCACTGGATTCAGGTCTTGCCTGAATTGTTAAAGCAACAGCGATTACGTTGCCTCCCAGATATATTGGGGGAGCAATGACTTGGGTTATAAGTGCTTAGTTGAGTTAGTGCGGGAAATGAAGAGGGATGTGGCAAACCTTTTAGTGGCATTTCTCAAAGTGTGTTTACTATGGTTTGACGTGCAGCCACGGACCCCAAGGCAATTCAGAAGTCCAGGATTAAAAAGAGCAAAGGGTTTTGGATGCCACTCAGTAAGACACACAGGCATGCAGGGCCGCCAACAGTGGGGAACTGCCGGGGTTGGTGTCACCTACCCACCCAGGCAGTCAGTCACCTATCCATACTTAACCCCCCAGGCCTACACTAAACCCCATCCCCCTCCTCAACCCCCAGGCCCATACTGAATCCCCCCCAGGCCTTTTGTCACATTGGATGTAGCATTGGGTATCTTTGTCTTTTGTTGAAAATATAAAAATAAACAGATTGCATTGTAAGGTTTTTTTTCCATATTACAATAAGAAAAAAACAGTTAAGTAAAAGTTGCGCGCTAAAATTTTTTTTCCCGTGGTAGGTGCGCTATGGGTTCGATGGGGGGGCCTGCTCCTTTCATTTGTCCTGGGCCCCAAGATTTCTGTTGGTAGCCTTGCAGGCAAGAGTCCATACCTGGATTGTTTTAGAAAGACATGCTACACCTGTCGGATATCAGAAACAATATATATTGTATTTAACATGGACCTGCAAGAAGGGTTAGAGAAGGCTATCGCCATGGCAGGTCGAGGATAATTTAGGGGTAAATGTCCTTGGTCATGGTGGTGGGGGTTGTGCCTGCCAGGCTAGGAGAGCCCAGAGGTATATGGATAATGGATATAATGGCGTCCTCATTAGGGCTGGTAGAATAATTCTGCTAGCCCTTTATGGGAAGCAGCTGGAGCCACGAGCCACAGTGACACTGTTGGGTTCTGAACTAAATACTTTGACTTTTTTTATGTGTGCCATTTGAGTAATGGAGTGCTGTGCACAGGGCAGCACACACCGAAAATCAGGACTGAACTTGCAGGGGGACTACTCTGGACTCTCTACTTTTTCAAATCTGCCCATACTACACCTGGAAGGCAAACTGTCCTCAGCCAGATTTGTTCAATTCCAGTCTGCGTCTATAGAACACTGTGTTTGGCCAGTATACTGCTGCGGCCAAGCTTAATCTAAAGCTTAACCGCATTTCTTCTCGGCTTTTTGTTTTCCCCGCCAAAATTGACCGCGCGTCAGCCGCATCTTGCGGCCGCGCGCGGCCGTTTCTCTAATCAGCGCTAATGGCGCTGAACAAAGGAAGCGCCTGCGGCGCTGGAGAAAAAAAAAAGCCCGCGTTTGAACGCATTTGAAAAATAACCGCGGAGGCGGCCCTGTAGACTAAGGGCGGCCGCCACTGTACATTTTATAGAGAACAAATATCGTGCAAGAATATCCAGGAAACCCCCGAAACACACAAAAGTAACACACACACACACCAATTGTATCTAGTGACTGCTTGGTAACATGATCTTCCCCCAAAGAACTTTGCATCTTTGGTCCTCTTCTGCTGCACTGACAGCCATTTAGTGAACCCCTGAGCCGAATCTTCACCGATCGATCACAGGAGAACGGCAACTTAGCTAATTACTTATCATTGTGTGGATTGTATTGATGCACATACAGATGCAGCCACCAGTATCCAACCACTTGCCTGGGAAAATACTGGAGCAATCTCACAGTTAATGCTGCAACCAGACTTATGGCCCATCATTAACACAGCGGGGGTCCCTGCAGTCCCATTCCCCTTCAGGGACCCCCACTTTGTTAATCAGATGGGCCATTAGTCTGGCTGCAGAAATCTCACAGAAATGTTGCCCCAGATTTTCCCAGGCAAGTGGTCGGATATTGGGGGCTGCATCTGTATAAAAGGGGGGGGAACAGCAGCTTCGACTTCTTCTTTAAGGCACAAAGGCAATCACTCACTAAATTAACTCAAGACATCCTTAGTCTGCCTGCTTGCATTTCAGCATGCGTGGATCCATGCTCTGAAAAGGGGCTGTTCCCTCTGCCAGCACAATCTTTCCATCAGGGGAGAGCAACACAAATGAGAAACAGGTGTGTGTACGTTTATTACAATCTTAGCACTATTTAAAACCTGCATGCTCATATATATACGAAAACAAATAATTATAATTAATTATATGTCCGCAACAGAGTCACATCTGACAAGTTCTTCTTTTTAAAGAACGTGACCTATCCTTTCATAAGTAGGATGTAAGAAACAGAATACATTGTGAGGCGGATTAGTTTGACTTTTTTTATGTGTGCCATTTGAGTAATAGACACAGGGCAACACACACCGAAAATCAAGACTGAACTTGCAGCGGGACTACTCTGGACTCTTTACTTTTTAAAATCTGCCCAAAACTGTCCTCAGCCAGATTTGATCAATTCCAGTCTGCGTCTTTAGAACAGTGTGTTTGGCCAGTATACATTTCATAGAGAACAAATAAGGTGCAAGAATATTCAGGAAACCCCTAGATGCACAAAAGTAACACACCCACACAAAAAGCAAACTTACATGATAGAGGATGTGAGATGCAAAGAACTTGCAAGTTTATTTTATTGTTCCTGTATTCTTTGGATATCACTGCACATGGATCTTGACACGTCACCAAGTGAAATAATTGCTTATGTCGGCTATGCTTCATCTCACTTTATCCTGCCCAATATACTTCCATTTCACAGTTTACAATGAGCTTTCCTCAGATCTGCATATGTTTTCCAGATGAAATTAAAACTATGTACTGTAACTATGCAAACCATTATTTGAAGGGAACTGCTTCTCTTATCAATAATCCTATAGTTGTTGGTGGGGTTTTTTCAAACTACCCTTAAGAAAAAGCATATTTTCTTGAAGTAATTTATTCTAAAATACTCTTTTTAAGATTCTCAAATATTCTTTTGTGGATTTACAGTAATGAAAACATACATTAGTATATAAAAAATACCTGATTATGAGATTGGCATTAGGGATTTTTGTAAATAAAATATACATTATGTAATCGTAATTGGGACATAATTTTTTTTACACATACAGTAGTGTATATAAAAATAATATAATCAGTTATGTTTAAAATTAAAAGAAGGGAAAATGAAATAAAGACGAAGGGATTACTATATCATTTAATTGGTTAACGGTGTGGGCTCACTCTATTTTCTTCCCTCCTCCCCCCCATATGATTTAGGATGAGTATGTAGAAGGGATGCTACTCCTTTGCATGTCTTGTGACCCGTGATGTCACCATAGGGAGATAGAAAGGTATATATAGTTCTACACAATGTTCTAGAAACAGGTTCTTCAGAGTCAACATTTTAGGCCTCACCGTGAGTCCTGTAATTAAGTTTGTGTGTATATAGCTTAGTGTATTAAGGTGTGTCCTGTCCAGTTTGTTGTTTTCAGTTAAGCAACTTGTCCTTTTAGTAAGGGCCAGTAGTAATGAAAGCCCCAGAAGCAATTAGCTATATGGCGACATGGGACTGGGGATGACCCCTGATTTACCTTAGTCAAAGGGGCTGAAAGGTGATTGGTTAATGGGCAGCTAGTAAATTAGGTGGAAAATGTGTAGGTTATTACCAGGTAAGAGATTGTATTGTATGTCTTTATTTATATAGCGCCATTAATGTACATAGCGCTTCACAGTAGTAATACATGTGGTAATCATATAAATAACAAATAATATAAATAACAGGTCATGGGAATAAGTGCTTTAGACATAAAAGTAACATTAAGGAAGAGGAGTCCCTGCCCCGAGGAGCTTACAGTCTAATTGGTAGGTAGGTAGAACGTACAGAGACAGTAGGAGGGAGTTCTGGTAAGTGCGTCTGCAGGGGGCCAAGCTTTATGTATCATGTGTTCAGAATATCCACAGTGCTAATCATATGCCTTAAGGTGGGTCTTAAAGGTGGATAGAGAGGGTGCTAGTCGGGTACTGAGGGGAAGGGCATTCCAGAGGTGTGTCCAGAGGGGCAGTCAGTGAAAAGGGTTTAAGGCGGGAGAGGGCTTTAGATACAAAGGGGGTAGAAAGAAGACATCCTTGAGAAGAACGCAAGAGTCTGGATGGTGCATAACGAGAAATTAGGGCTGAGATGTAAGGAGGGGCAGAAGAGTGTAAAGCTTTAAAAATGAGGAGAAGAATGGAGTGTGAGATGCGGGATTTGATTGGAAGTCAGGAGAGGGATTTCATGAGGGGAGATGCTGAGACAGATCTAGGAAAGAGTAGAGTGATTCTGGCAGCAGCGTTTAGGATAGATTGTAGGGGAGACAGGTGAGAGGCAGGAAGGCCGGACAGCAGGAGGTTACAGTAATCAAGACGGGAGAGAATGAGGGCCCGAGTCAGAGTTTTAGCAGTCAAGCAACAGAGGAAAGGGCGTATGTTGTTATATTGCGGAGTAAAAGCGACAGGTTTTAGAAATGTTTTGAATGTGAGGGGCGAATGTGAGAGAGGAGTCGAGTGATAAGGCAGGTGTCTAGTAATTGGTTGAAGGTGTGTTGCTAGGCTGAGGGGAAAGGTCAAATCATTGGCGAGGAGTGGTAGGCAGGGAGACGTCAAGATTAGGCAAGGAATTTGGGGATAGAAATAAAGAAAAGAGACAGTTATTATCACTCACCTATGAATAAGACTGGATCAAGATTCCCCCTCTCCCCTACCTGTTGTTAATGTATATGTTACTATGAAATGTATAAAAGGGTTAAATCTGAGCATAGTATCAAGAATGGTTAAATTGTTGGTGGGTTATTTCTGAGCATGGTCTGAGGAATGGTTAAATTATTGGTTTGGTTGTGATGGTAATTTAGGTTTCTGGCTAGGAGGTGGAGACATTGTTATTCATGAAATATGCTTCTCTGGCTGGGAGGTGAGAGGTTAACTTCATTATGTAATGGTTTGAGTTATGTATGATTATGATGGTTTAATAAATTGTGCTTCTGCCTTACCACCACCTTATGTTTGTGCCTGGCGTAAGTTATTTCAATTAAGCTAAGTTTAGTTTAAAGGGTAATGCATCATATAATTCCCATGGTCCGAGATTGTTCTCACTATTGAGGAGGAAGCACTTTTTTTTAGTAAAGTGTTCTTAGTGTTAGTAACTCCAGAGTGTGTTTGGATCATCCCAAACGGAACGTCCATAGTGCAATCTTGATCAAATAGGTATGGAAGAAGTATGCTGTAGACAATAGCGCAGGGGTGGACAACTTGTGGCCCAAGGGCCGCATACGGCCCTTGTATGATTCATGTGCTGTCCCTGAAGGGGGGTTAATGGGGGCTCTGACTGCAGACAGTGCAGATAGACCATATAAACATGGAAGAAGAGGAGCCAGAGAGCCCCTAACCAACTCCTCTCCTGAGCTCCTCTGGACCAGCGACCCCGGTGGGCTCCCGAGCAGTGAATATACATCTGGTCTGCTGAGAGCATGTGGTGCTGGCTGTGGAGACTAGAGAGCATGGTTTGGACAATCTCCCCCCTAGTCCCTCCTATTAGCCCCTTTTCCCCCTCTCCAACAGCCCCACCCCCCTTGTCCTCCACTGCCCCATTGTAAGGAATCCGCTCCTGGGTTTTGCTGAAACCTTGTCCTTACAGAACCTTGCAGCTTCTAGGAAACTCCCCCTTGAACCTGCAATCAAGAATCACCTGCTTCTGCAATTAGACTGCAGCCTGCTTCTTGCTGCCTCCTATGCAGCTCTGTCTCATTGGCTGTGTGTTCTATTTAACTTCTGCCCCGCCCACCAGGAGGCTGCTGAACATAGATTTTGCAATCCAAGTTGCAAGTAACTGTGCTTGTCACAGACTCTCTGTTTGGCCTGCTAGGCCTCCTTGTGCCTTGTATCCTGCGCCTAGTCCCCTGCTGCCTAGGGCTTCTTGCATAGTAGCCTCGACGCTGCTACCTCATTCCTGGCAGTCTTCGCCTTCACTGTGCGGAAGCAGCTACGCTGGTTTCCCCAGCGTTTCCTGTGGCGTGTCTGCACCTCTGCTTCCTCCAAGTAGAGTTTACTCCTGCCTTTTTCCTGACGCACTGCAGCACCTTCACTGAAGCATCTCCGCTGCAGTGGCTTCTCTCAAGGATCTAGGGAAAAGGGAGACCAAAAAGCGCACCAGCACAAACGGAGCAGGAAGAAACCAGAACAAAAAAATGATTAAAAGGGCACTTTAATGTGGCAAAAGACCCATCCAATGCATTTTGAACGTCGCAGCGTTCTTTTTCAAAAAGAACGCTGCGACGTTCGAAATGCATTGGATGGGTCTTTTGCCACATTAAAGTGCCCTTTTAATCATTTTTTTGTTCTGGTTTCTTCCTGCTCCGTTTGTGCTGGTGCGCTTTTTGGTCTCCCTTTTCCCTGTATTGCATTGAGTAGCTGCACAGCCTGCCTGCCTGCCCTACCAGGATGTGAGTATTTGCATATTTTTCAGGGGAACCTGCCAATGAGACATATGGTGAGTGTGTTGCACCACACACCACCTGTCTTCAGGAGGATAGTACCCATTATATGACACAATAGGTACTATATCAATTGTTAGTACCCTGGTACAGTGGTCTGGCTTATTATCATTTTGAGATATACCTGCATTTGAGCGCTTCAGCTATTTTCCATATCTCAAGGATCTAGCCTCCTATGCTGAAGTATCTTCACCCAAGATTTCCTGTTGATGACCTCGGCTTGTTTCCTCGACCACCGCTCCTGTGCCGCCTGCCTTGATCCCTGCCTGGATAACGTTAACCCTACTTTTTCCAATCCTGACCTGGCTATGTCTGACTATGGAATCCGCACTCCGGACCTGACTCTGTGGCCTAAGGTCGGTGCTTATACATCCCCACCTCAGCCCCGCGGTCCGGTACCAGTTTGTGGCAAGCACGTACGTTACACCCATCTCCCCATGTCACCCCCTCCCCATGGGTCAGACCCTCTTCCCCCCTCCTCCTCATGTGTCACACTCACTTCCCCCATTCTCCATGTGTCACTCCCTCCACGTCACCCACTTCCCCCCCTCCCCATGTGTCACCCCCTCTTCCCTGCCCCCCCCCCCCCCCGGAGTCGGTGTACTCTGTGTCAGGTTATACCCTTTGTTCAGGGCCGGCTGGGATGTTTTTGGGGCTCAGTACAGTAATATGTGCGGGGCCTCAGCTCTTACATTCTCCTGTGGCATCTCCTCAAAGCATCTCATCTCTTCCTGATAGCTCCCCCTGTTTGGTCCTGTCATTATGGCTCTGTGACGTCAAATGGTGTCACTTTGCCATGACAATGGGACACCACGGCACCATGCAGCGTCACATTGTCATGGCAACACAGCGCCACAGGGTGCCGTGATGTCACGTGGTGTTCCTGTTGTCAGGGTAAAACGACGCCATTTGACATCATGGGCCATAATGATGGGACCATGAAGGGGGAGATACTGGGAGGAGAAGGTAAGAGAGTTACAGAGCCCCCATACTTTCCCCCCAGAAATCAGTTTAATTGTTGTGGGGGAGAGCGCAGGGCCTCTGAAACGTGGGGCTTGGTGCAGTAGCACCAACTGCACCGCCATCCCACTGGCCATGCCTGTTTCAGTGTATAGTGCAGTCAGGTTATGTCCTGTGCCCGTGTATAGTGCCACTGCTTCATACTCTGTCAGTGTATAGTGCCGTAAAGTTATACTCCACACTATACACTGACATAGTATAACCTGACGGCACTACACACTGACACAAAGCATAACCTGATGGAACTATACACTGACATGGGCAGGTTATTCTCTGTGTCACTGTATACAGGTATTAATTTGAATGTTTTTCTTATTGTGGCCCTGTGGCAATGAGAAAGGTCAATTCTGGCACCAATTCCCAGTCAGGTTAGCCACCCCTGCAGTAGCGGGATATAAATCCCGGTGGCCGGAGTGTATTCCATGGATGTCCATTTAATATGAAGCATCACTGACGATGGGAGAGTCTGCAATTTAACCCTTACAACGAGTAATAAACCAAGTACCTCCCCAACGTACAGTATGTGTGAGAGCTACAGTACAAAGGGAATAAAGCCCAGATAAGTCAAGGACCTCCCTAGTGTAGGAGTAAGAGGTACTGTACACAGGGGATGAAGTCCAGAGTATTATGTTTTGCCACGAGTTTCTTTCAAGTGAAATGTATGTCAATACCTGTGGAGCCTTTTAGACTGATAAATCAAATAAAGCACCTTTTACAAAAGTTCCTGGTGCCTATCCTTTTTGTATCTGCTTATTTACACCCACCGTCACCGACCTAGCACCCTGATCGGGTTTGAGACACTGAGCAATGAAATGTATACTGTATAGTCAATCTGATGTAACCTCCTTATGCGTAAGGCTGCGCTTATAGTGCCGGCGTCGCATCAAAACAAATGCATTGCCGCTGTCACGTGCACTTATAGTAAGTGTGATGCGACGCCGCGATGGCTTGGTCGCGATCGCTGGAAGCCTGATGTCACCGTCGCGTCGCCGGCACTATAAGCGTAGTCTATGGAGGTTACAAAGAGAAGAAATGTGTGAATGTTTCCTGGTTCACTTTACGAACATTGCAAAATATGTTGCTGAATGTTTTGGTGAAATTTCATCTAAGAATAGCATTTGCAAATTTCACAAGGGGTTAATCATTGAATGAGACATTGGCAGTTAGCTTTATTTTTGTTACGTTTTTTCTATGTACCAATCTCATAAGTGTCATATTTACACGTGTGTCAATGATTAGCACATTTCAAGCAAAGAACTCTGTCTTCAATGTTTTATTTCACAGAATCAGAGGTACATGTGTTAGACTGCAACTCTCTGAGCACCCTGTTATTGATATATCTACGTAAACCCCTTTGGTGCCCTAATGATGTACAGTACTGCGTACATCATGAAAGTGGCCCCACAGAGGCCCTTATGATGTACACTCTGAAGAGCGGTCACGCGATCCATCAGTGCTGGAGGGTTCATGGTCACAGAGGTGGAAGGACCCTCTGGTATGGAGGGGGTTAATGAAATGCGCTTCACTGAAGTCTCCCTAAATTGGTAAAAAAAAAAGGCCAATGAAATTCCTTTAGCGGCATTATTGGTTTGCTCACTGCCGAGGAAACTGCAGCAGTCCTTTTGTTGGAAACAATGGCTCGAAATCGACTTCCACTTGTGATGAGCCAATCAACAGTGTACGACTGAGCTTCATTCACAGTGGCCATTCTTGCTCAGTTCAAAGTTGTCCATTAAGCAGTTCTCGCATATCCAAACAATGCGAAAATTTAAATTTTGGTGATTTGATGCCGTATGCCTGTAAAACCTCACAAAATGAGGTACTCGCATGCTATTCAATTAGCTGTGCGGTAGATTATTTTTAATGAAAAATGCTCGGCCAGGCAGGACAATTTGTGTATATCGAGAAGAGAGAGAGAGATACAGTAGAACATGTTTTAAATAGAATACATTTGATGAGGAAAATGTATGCAAATGAGATGATTTTATGTAACAATCTTTCGCCATAAATCTCAATGATTAGTGTAAGAATTCCCAGTTGTTACTGCATAATAGTGCATTCTGCTGTCAGGCTATTTTGCATGGCAAAACTTGCAGTCTAATGAATCAGGCATCAAGGCAAAACTGGTGGAACGCTGCCGTAAAATTGCATCAGCGGTATCAGCAAATAATGCTTTCAAACTGATTTTTTATATATACACATTGGGTCCATATTGTGCCCTAGAAATACACCAGGACAGCTGGAGATAGGACTTACATGGTCACCTCATGTTTCAATTATAAAAGAAAAAATCAAGATAGTTATTAAACATTTTTTTTTAAACTATGTGGATTGCTGCTTCTCATTTAAATCCACTAAAATGTTTTCAATTAATACAGTAACTGAGCTTTATTTCCCATACATTTTATAGAAAATGATTGTGCAACAAAACATACAAGTATTTAATGAGCTTTTATACTGTGATTAGCTGCTAATCATTATAGAATTCAGTCCACATAGTATATCTTTGTACCAAATGTTGCAAAAAGTCTTTCAAAAAATTAATTTAGCTGAAAATCCGATTGTCAGATTTTTTCGTGTGGATCTGTTATGCAGAGAATCAGGTTGTATCAATTCCTTCTGCTCGACTACGTTGAAACAGATTGTGTCTTTGGAATTCCTATTGCCACATCAGCAAGTTTATATAAATCTGCATTCAAAGGTTTAGCATACAGTACAAATGACATATAATTTTCTCCCGTTCTTTTCAAGACCATGTCAATGCTTCTACTTTTAACTACTAAATTGATACATTCTGCACTATGACTTGCAGAGTTGCTTATTATATACCCAAAAGAATAAGGAAGGAGATGAAGAAGCTGAGGTTACTGTTACCCACAGTAAAAGTGTTTTTAAAAATAACTTTATGCCATATTTTTTATATGATTTGCTAAACCCCAAATTGTACTCCAATTGGAGACAATGGAGCCTATCTATTAAATCTCATACCATGCTACATATGTATTTTTCCATAGCAATAACATTTTGGTTTTTCAAATCCATGCAATATGCACATTCAGGGCCACCGACAGATTTTCCGGGGCCCAGGACTAGAGTTTCGACTAACCCCCCCCTTCCTTTGTCAACGGCCTTGCGAGCCCCCCCCCTTTTCACTCTATATTTCTCTTCCCCCCTGTCTCTCATTTCTCATTTTCGCCCTCTGCTATCACTCAATTACCCCCTCTCACTCAATCCCACTCTCTCAATTCCCCTCTCCTCACACTAGTTTCCCCCTCCCCCGGGCCACACACATACACACACAATTCCCCCAATACCTATAAGATCCCCCCACATTGCCCACACAACCCCCCCCCCCACACACACACACAATACAGACACCACTACCCAAAAAAATACAAACACCACTACCCACCAAATACAGACACCACTACCCATCCAATACAAATACCACTACTCCTCCAAATACAGACACCCCTAGCCCCTAATAAAGACACCACTGACCCCAAATACAGACACCACTACCCCAATACAATCACCACTACTCCCACAAATACAGACACCCCTAGCCCCTAATAAAGACACCACTGACCCCAAATACAGACACCACTACCCCAATACAATCACCACTACTCCCACAAATACAGACACCACTAGCCCCTAATATAGACACCACTAACCCCAAATAGACACCACCACCCCCCAATAAAAACACCACTACCCCTCAATGCACACACCACTACCCCCAAATAAAGACACCACTACACCCCAAAATACTAACACCACTACTCCCCCAAAATACTGACACAAATACACTGCCCCCAGAGACAAACACCACTACACCCCTGATACAAACACTACTACACCCCCCCCCCCACACACACACACAGATACAAACACCACTATTCCCCTGTTACAAACACCACTATACCCCCCCCCACACACACACACACTACCCCAGATACAAACACCACTATACCCCCCCCACACACACACACAACCCCAGATACAAACACCACTATACCCCAGATACAAACACCACTATACCCCAGATACAAACACCACTATACCCCCCCCCACACACACACACACAACCCCAGATACAAACACCACTATACCCCAGATACAAACACCACTATCCCCCCCCCCATCACACACACACACAACCCCAGATACAAACACCACTATACCCCAGATACAAACACCACTATACCCCCTCCCCCCCACACACACACACAACCCCAGATACAAACACCACTATACCCCAGATACAAACACCACTATACCCCCCCCCCCCTCCACACACACACACACACAACCCCAGATACAAACACGCCTATTCCCTAGATACAAACACCACTATACCCCAGATACAAACACCTCTACACTGGTATCTCTTCAGCGCTACCGCAGGAAAATAAATAAAGCTGTTTCAGTTTCAGAATTGAGCGTTTTAGTTATTAGGCATAGTGACTTAAATACAGAGGTTTAAGGTCTTTATGGATCAGATGGGGTTCACCTGTTTGATATGGCTTTAGACATTTTTAATGTGACCTTACAGGAAAGAATTGACAGGGCTTTGGTTTTTAGGGGGCTGTTAAGGTGAATTTGAAGTGTCAATGACCTTGATGGTGACTGGGGGACCTTGCCAGATGTTAGTGCCCCAGTATGGGCCTTTGACACAGGAGGACTGTGTCACCTATATATAAAGGAGAGGGGAAATGTTCTGGTAGGTTAGGTTCCAGAAGGAGAGGGGAGGAGAGCAGGAGCCTCGGGAAGCAGAGGCAAGGAAAGTGTCCCCTAGTAGAGAGGTTAGGCCACCCTGGTTATTGTTTAGTTAGAGATAGTGCCTTGACAGTTAGGATACCGACAAAATTGACAAAAGATATATGCAGGTCCCAGAGAGGGAATGCCAACATGCCACAGGGAGCTGCTTATATAGGGCTGTAGGATGTCAGGGGATCAACCCCACAAGCGGATCTCCAAATACATAGTTCATAGCCCCGGAGAAAGTGGCAGTTTCATGCATGCAAAGAGGGTAATAATTACCTCCCTAGAACAGGACAGGATCTCAGAAGGGGCCCAAAGTGGCAGGATCACAGGGATAGTACTGAGCAAGAGAAACAAGGGAGGCCTGGTCCAGTACAATTAGTTCTCTCAGTAACAAGTGCACATACCTCCCAGGAATGTAAAGAGAGGACACCTCGGGCAGAACTATGTGAAGAATCATAGCAGTTTGGACGAAACAAGGAACAACCATGTCCATCTTATTGTATATGGAAAGGAATTATTCCCATGTCTGGGAACATAAATCAAAATTGAAGTTGTACTATAAAAACTCCTGGTGGCAATCTTTTCCATCGCCCAGCCGACCACATCCAGCACCCTGGGACAAGATAAATCTACGCAGATCTTAAACACACCACTACGCCTCCCTCGGATGCAAGGCAGGGACACACACGTTTAAATAACTTTAGGTACAATTGAATTATGTGGCCAGTACCTCCAAAAGAAGCGGTATCAGTGTCCTTGTTGGTGTGTGGTAATAGTGGGAGGGCTAAAATCTCCCAAATGTTTCACAACTACGGCAGACTGATTAAACTGATAGTCCATCTGTGTACTGTACGTAATGGGAGAATGTAGCAAAAAAGAGTTAATGGTGGTCTCACGTTTTTTTAATTAAAAGAAAATGTTGTGTATTTTTATCTATAGGTAGCATTAGTAAATATAAATTAATATTGTGATACTATTTATAATAGCTATACTGTGAAAATAATACTTTTTTTAACCTATATAATGGAATCAGTTTCCAACACGCAGTACTTTGGCCCCATAGTCTGCCCATTGTCCTATCTGCTGTAAAACTTCAGATACAATTTGATGCTTAGCTTTCTTTCATCTTTGGGATAGCTTTATGATGGAATTATGTCTATGATTTTCCAATAAGCATCTAATCTCATGATCCCACCACCCTTTCTCTGAAGAAGTACTTCCTTACACTTCCCCTCAGCCAGCTACTCTCCAGTTTCAGAGCATGACCTCTTGTTCTAGCATTTCTCTTTCTCTGAAGAAGCATCCCTCCTGTACCCTTTATATAATTAAAAGTTTCCACCATGTCCCTGGTTTTCTTTCTTCCAAACTGGAACATAACTTTTGCTCCAGTTTTGCAACATATTTATGGAACTGAAAGTTTAATTGTTTTTATTGGGATTTATTTTCTTTGAAATATGTGGTGCTGGTTTTTGCACTTGTTTGCTCTGGTTTGCCCTAGTTTTGCAGCCGGGATGTTTTATTAGGATCCCAATAATGGTCTGGAACGCTGATATTTAAATACATTGTTGAGCAAGCCTTGTGAGTGCAATTCATAGATTATTGTTTTGCATCAAAACATCACAGCACCTGGGCATTAACTGCCTTTTTTCTGAAGCGCTGATGATGTATTTGCTGTCTAACTATTTCTTATATATCAGCTGGATGGATTTGCACCAAATTTGGTACAGATACAGTATATGTAACCCTCCCTCCTCGTCTTCTAGGGAGGCTACATCGGTGTACTGTGTGTTGCTTCTGAGACTAGGGGCTCCTATTTGGGAAGCTCAGCCATAGCCATGTCCCATTGTACATCATCACTGAAATATAAACGGTTGCCTAGTTCCTCAGTACGCCATATATAGGCATCATTTTCCTCAGAGTTCATGGGGCCACCTCCCACCATTGTTCGATCTTACCCAGTCGGCTAGACACCATGCATGTCATACCAACTTCTGGGCACCATCCTGCAGCAAAACTAATGCTGGCATGGGGGTCCCTCTGCGAATGTCGCTTCCGACTCCGGGGCAGTGGGGCAAGTGGTGCAATCCGACAACACAGCAGCCACCAGGCAATCCTGCCAAGAGGGTCTCTAAAGGCATCTCAGTAACCGTACGCCATCGCTCCTCTCTTCTGGGGTGGAACTCATGCGTTCGGGTTTGTGAACTCCTTCTAGTGATCCAGGTCAACTGGTATAGGGAAGCGGCGCTTCTAGCCCTGCTGGAAGATCAGGGAGGAAGCCATTGGCTTTGCACAGTCCCCACTCCCTTGCGCAGAGTTGATCAATGACTCCATCATCCAATGGACATGCGGCCTCATGTAGGGCAATCTGCACTCCACATACTGTACAAGGCTCCTCCCAGACATCGACATCCAAAACAAGCAGCTTTTAGTAATACTGTATCTCCTACGGTAATGTCAAAAGCCCCACCAGGGATGTCAAAGTGCATTAACTGAAGAGTACTGGTAGCAGTCGCAGTCTCACCAAAACCACAGTGAAATAGTCCTGCATACACAATCACGAGAGTGAGTAATAGGGTCACTCCCAGTTACACATGCTCCTTTCTCTTTGTAACAGGCCCACCCCTAACAAACTGGCAGGATCAGGGCATGGCCCATATTGACCTGTATCCCAAGACTAAATTTCACATAAAACAAACTCTTCACCCTAAAAGTTCCAAAATGGGCAAAACACTTTCTTCCTCTTTATTTCTCTTGCTTACCCAGCCCCACATTGGGCGCCAAATGTAACCCTCCCTGCCCGGCTTCTAGGGAGTCTACATCATTACTGTGAGTGGTTACTCCGCTTTGTTTACCTTGACTCAGGGTGCTGATTTCAGGTGGCTGGTCGATGAGGTAGTAAGGTTGTACAGGTTTGAAGAAAACGGAGCACAGAAGCGGCAAAAAAGTAAAGGGGCTACAGGAATAAAGCTAAAAGCATATTTAATAAAGTGGTAGCAGCATGTCCAAAACAACTCTTACGCATTTCACGCTAAATATAGCGCTTCGTCAGCGAGAATATAGTACTACAGTGTGTGCATCCATCTTTTAGTGCTTTCCCCCACCCCTAGCATGACACGATGGCAATTGCCGTGAGCTGATTGGCTGTAGATCACCACCCGAGTGGCCAATCAGCATATACAAGAATAACTACGGGTAGGGAGAAAGGACAAAACAAAGATGTAAGCAAAGTACAAGAGACACTTTGTTAAACGGTATATGCCCACATAACAAGACATGATGAATCGTTTAAAAACCAATTATTACACACAATAAAACATGTATAGAGATTGCACATCAATACCCAGACTAAAAAGCAGAGTAACAGTAAATGTTATACAAACAGATATAAGTAACCACTGATACATGTAGGAATAATATCAGTAATAATAGTTTCAATTCCCAATCAGTGTTCATACCCCTGGGGGTTAATGACCCGAGGGTATAAATCCAAAACATTTCTCATTGATAAGAACCGCCTCTCTGTTTCCACCTCTAGTCAGTGGTTGTATGTGTTCCAAAGCACTGAATGTGAAGTTGCTAATGGTACCCATAGGGCATGTTGAGAAATGCCTTGAGACCGGATATCTATCATCTTTATTTATGATAATTGTTCTTAAATGTTATTTAAGAGGTCGGATAGTTCTGCCAATGTAAATACTCCCACATGCACATCTCAATATGTAAACAACATAGCTGGTATTAAGGGTCATAAATGAACGCATCTTATATGTATAATTTGTATATTTACATTTAATGGTTTTTAATGGGGTAGCATATTTACAGTTATTACAGTAACCGTATCTATGAAAACCCATAGGTCTAGAAGTAGCTAAATGCACTGCTGTGGGTGCTTTGAACATGCTGGGAGAAACATTGGAGCCTATCGATCTCACTTTCCTAAAGACAAATTTAGGTTTGGAGCTGACAAACTTTCCCAAATCCTTGTCTAGTTTCAGGACTTTCTGTTACGCCGGTGCTGCCCGCAGACCAGACCTGTCCCTTATACTGAGGTGGGGACGTATATGAGCACGCACCCGCAGCAAAAGGAGCGTGTCCGGAGTGTGGTGTTTTAGGCGTTGCCAGGCCAGGTGGTGTTAGCTTAAGCAATACTTGCCGGTACCGGTAAAGAAGTTCTGTAGTCGTTGCCGTTCGCCAAAGTCAGGGATTGGAGAATTCCGGAAGGTCGGTGTCCAAGCAGGGATCGAGAGCCAGAGATTGACGTCCTCCAAGCCAAGTCGTGACCTGAGTGAATAAAGAGAGAAAGTGCCAGCGTAGTGATCCACAAGTGGAGACTATGTCGAGCGATGTGGGAATGGTAGGACAGGCATAATATAGTGAGGCTGGCGAATAGGAAGAGGGGCAGACCTGGAGGAGTGCATGGAGCTGTCCAGGATAGGTCCTCTTGATTGGCAGACAGGTGACATAGTTTAGTCTGGGGAAATAGCCTGTTCGTCAGTTGGGGGCGTGGTTTCACTGCTAGAGCAGTGAATAAATTATCTTCACCCGGGACAAATGGCAGCCGCATGAGGGAGAGGTGGCCGCGAAGCAGAGGCGGACCGCCGGAGGCGGCGGGGAACCCCCAGGGCAGCGCGAGGTGACTGGCGTCGGCAAGGGGGACGCACCACGGCAGTAGCAGGTAAAGAAGGTGAGGAGGGGTTGCGCTGTGAGCGCCGCGATCCCCGAATCCTCACACCCCTCCCCCCCTCAGGGTCGGCCTCAGGACGATCCTCAAAAGGTTTAGACGGAAACTTCTTTCGGAAACGTTTGAGAAGTCCGGGTGCGTGAATGTCTTTAAGAGGTACCCACAACCTTTCTTCGGGTCCAAACCCTTCCAATGGACCAAGAAGTGGACCTTACCTCTCGAAAGACGGGAATCTAGTAAAGCTTGGACCTCGTACTCTTTGTTGCCCTGTACAATCACTGGGTCTGGTTTAAGAGTGTGGTCCGGAAAGAGGGCACTGGAGATGAACGGCTTGAGAAGCGAAGTGTGAAAGACATTTGGGATTCTCATGCTTTGAGGTAATTGAAGTCGGAAGGGCACCGGGTTTACCTGCTCCATGATAGGAAAAGGACCCAGAAACCTAGGTGCCAATTTGGGGAAGGGGTCTTGAGATGGATATTCTTGGTAGATAGCCAAACCTTGTCCCCGGGTTTGTAGTTGGGTGCAGGTCGGCGATGACGATCAGCCTGGGTTTTAGACGTCAGAGAGGCCTTTTGAAGTGCCAATTGAATTCTAGACCAAGAGTCCTCTAGGAGGGAGATGTGTTCGTCCACGGCTGGTACTCCAGAGGAGATATTAGAAATAGGTAGGCGAGCCGGGTGGAATCCGTAATTGATAAAGAAAGGCGTCTCACGAGTGGACTCGTTCCTGGAGGAATTAAAGGCATACTCGGCCCAGGGAAATAATTCCGCCCAGTCATCCTGTGAATCAGAGACAAAGCACCTTAAATACTTCTCGAGAGATTGGTTAACCCTCTCGGTCTGTCCCTTAGATTGTTGGTGATATCCCGAAGAAAAGGAGGAAGCAATGCCCAGTCTTCTGGTGAAGATCCTCCAAAATTTGGAAACAAATTGAGAGGCACGATCCGACACAATGGATGTGGGTATGCCATGGATCCGAAAAATTTCTTTGGAGAAGATATCGGCTAGGGTGGGTGAGGAGGGTAATCCTTTGAGAGGAATAAAATGTGCCATCTTGGAGAACCGATCCACCACTACTAGAATGGTGTTCATGCCATTCGACCTAGGCAATTCAACAATAAAGTCCATGGATATGTGTGACCATGGGCGCTCCGGAATGGGTAAAGGTAAAAGAAGACCATGGGGTTTCTGACAAGGAATTTTATTGCTCGTGTAAATTCCAGAATGGATTTGGCCATATTGGGCCACCAGAAGGTGCGACGGATGAGATCCAAAGTTTTCTTGAATCCAGGCTGTCCTGCCGAGCGGGAAGCATGTCCCCAATCGAGTATCTCACGAATGAACTTGGGCTCTACATACAAGGTGTTCTTCTGAACACCAAGACCAGTCGGAAGGTGTTTTTGAGACTTGATGATTTTCTCAAGATTCTTGAATGCAGCGACTGCGAGGATTCTTTGTTTAGGAAGGATGGACTCAGTGGTTTTTTCCGATCTCTCTTCAGAAGAGTATTGTCTAGAGAGGGCATCTGCCTTGACGTTTTTGGTGCTGGGAATGTATGACAGAATAAAATTAAACCTGGAGAAAAATAACGACCAGCGAGCTTGGCGAGGACCTAAGCAGCGGGCATTCTTGATGTAGGTTTTTGTGGTCCGTGGGAATCGTGAATGGCTCTTTTGACCCCTCCAGAAGATGCCTCCATTCTTCAAGAGCCAATTTGACAGCCAAAAGTTCCCTATTGCCCACATCGTAGTTTCTCTCCGCTGGAGAAAACTTCTTAGAGAAGAACCCGCAAGGGTGAAGTTTGTCATGGGGAGAAAATTTCTGAGATAGAACCGCTCCAGCCCCACAGTCCGAAGCGTCAACCTCTAGGGTGAATGAAAAATTAATGGTCGGATGTCGGAGGATGGGAGCAGAGACGAAAGCTTGTTTCAATGCTTTGAAAGCCGTGACTGCCTCGGGAGACCAAAACGAAGGATCTCCACCTTTTTGGGTCAGTGCGGTGATAGGAGCGATGATGGTGGAAAAATTACGAATAAATTTCCGGTAATAGTTAGAGAACCCTAAAAATCGCTGAATAGATTTGAGGGAATCGGGTTGCAGCCAATCCACTATGGCTTTAAGTTTCTCTGGGTCCATGGCCAAGCTCCTGTTGGAGATAATGTACCCAAGAAAGGAAGTGGTAGACTGGTGAAAAAGGCATTTCTCCATTTTGGCAAACAACTGGTTCTCTCGGAGGCGAGAGAGCACAAACTTCGTATGGATGATATGGTCCTGTAAGTTCTTTGAAAAAATAAGGATGTCATCCAGATAGACGATTACAATACATTGATAAAGTCCTGAAAAACCGCTGGTGTGTTACATAAACCGAAGGGCATCACGAGATATTCGTAGTGCCCGCTATGGGTGTTGAAGGCAGTTTTCCACTCGTCGCCCTCCCGGATGCGGATGAGATTATATGCCCCACGAAGGTCAAGTTTGGTAAAGAGGTTGGCCCCTTGAAGTCTATCGAAGAGTTCGGAGATGAGTGGGTGTGGATAATGATTCTTCACCGTAATGTGGTTCAGGCCCCGGTAATCAATACACGGTCTGAGAGTACCATCCTTCTTCTTAACGAAGAAAAATCCAGCCCCCGCGGGAGAGTTGGAATGACGTATAAAGCCCCGCTTCAAGTTCTCGCGAATATATTCATCCATGGCTTCCGTCTCGGGCAACGAGAGGGGGTAGGATTTAGATTTGGGCAAGGTGTATCCAGGTACCAGGTCAATCGGACAGTCGTATGAACGATGAGGGGGTAGGAGCTCAGATTGCGTTTTACTAAAAACATCCAAACATTCTGCATAAGGGGAGGGTAATTCCCTTTTAGGATTGGATGTGTTAGCTAGTAAATGAGGCAGGCGTTCCGTAGACGAAGAAGATTCCCCTGACCTTGACCTCCAGATAATGGGATTAGGAGATACCCAATCGATGTGCGGATTGTGCTTCTGCAACCAGGGCAGGCCAAGTGTGACCGGTGTACCAGGAGCATGAATCACGTCCAAGTCCAGGGTTTCCTTGTGGGAGTGAGAAGAAAGGGTGATGGGTCCGGTCTTCAAGGAGATATATGCCAGGGTGAGTGGCCGATTATCAATCCCGACAAGGCAATGGGGGACCTCTTCTTAGAGAGTGGGATCTGATTCTGTTCAGAGAAGGTATGGTCCATGAAGTTCCCTCCTGCGCCAGAATCGATAAATGCTGCTGTGGAGGTGCGGAAGGTAGGACCAGAGAGGGAAACGGGAATGGTCAATTTTTTAGGGAGTTCCCTCCTGGAAAGGGGACAAGAAGATTTAGCACCCAGAGAGAGCCCCTTCGTACTCACTGGGTTTGGTCGTTTCCCGGAGGCGGTGGACAGTCACGGGTCAGATGCTCAGAAGATCCGCAATGGAAACACGACTCTCCGGTTGGGCGCAATTGTCGTAAGGGTACTCGGGGACGCTGGACTCCGAGTTGCATCGGCTCCGGAGCTTCCAGAGTGGGCAGCGGGGAGAAGGCGGGTCCCGAGGTAGTAGAGAACCTGGAAAAAGGAGCACGGAAAGGCGTAGACCGGGGTTGCTGGCGCTGAGCGCGGCGTACCTGAAGTCGCTGAACCATACGAATGGCTTGGGAGATAAGGTCCTCCAGAAGTCCTGGCCTGGGTTGAGAAGCAAGTTCGTCCTTCACTGAGTCCGATAAGCCTTTCAGAAGACAGAGACTAAAGACTCCTGGTCCCATCGCGTCTCAGCTGCTATGGTCCTGAACTCCAAGGCGTATTGGGCCACAGGCCGACGTCCCTGTGAAAGCTGTAGCAGGGAGTCATAAGCAGTCTCTTGGCGTGTGGGGGTATCGAAGACCTGTCGGAAATCTCATCTAAAGGCTGCGTAATCACGTGTAATATCGGGGCACAGTTCCCAGATTGGGGAGGCCCATGCCAGTGCATTACCTGAGCAGGCTGTAAACGTAAGCCACCTTTTTACGACAAGTGGAATACTATTGCGGAGCCATCTCGAACTGGATCTCGCATTGATTGAGAAAACCACGACAGGCGTGCGGGTCCCCCGCGTAGGGCTTCGGAGCCGGAATCTTCGGACCTGGGGACGAAGTGGATACTGGATCTGACTGCGCCGGCCGTGCAGTCACAGGTGGTGCCTGAAGAGAAAGGTCACTCTTTCCAATGATTTTCTACAATGGTCCTGATCTGATTTCCCCCAATTTCACTCTCCATCCCCCACCCTATGTATAGAGTAACCAGATTTTAAAAGTAGAAACCAGGACACATTAAAAAATAATATAAAACAAATGGCTTTACTTGAAAATAAATATTATAATTATCTAATAGCATTCAATAATTATGTGGCTGGGGCAATTTTTACCTACTGTACCTCCGCTTCATCTCTCCCCGTTCTCTCCCTCCCCCTGTCTCTCTCTATCCCACTTTCTTATTCCCATCATATACTATTCCCCTCCCACCATGCAACTAACCAACCTACCCCGTGCAACTACTTCCACCCTCTACCCATTGATTGGCACAGTGGTACACCATGTCCATATAATATGGGCATGATTTGCCACTATGGCAGTCAATGGGCAACCTCAATTAAAAAACAAGCACCAAAAATACACAACAATTAAATAAAAACAAGCATATGCCCAAAAAAATGCATAGATAAAATCTATGCCGAAAGGGGCATAGATAAAAACATTGGCAGTCAATGGGCAACCTTAAAAAAAATACACAATTAAATAAAATACAATCAATGTTTTACTTACCATTTATCCTCCACAGCCGATGCGAAAAAGTCCGTGATCAAATCTTGATTGAAGAGACGTCTCCCTGGTGAATTCTTCATTCTTTTCTTCTTTCTTTTATTTTCTTCTGTTTTCTTTCCTTGTAATCCAATGAGGTGACTGTTGTCCTGTCGACTTCTTATGCTCAAATGAGATGGGACAGGCCTCATATATCATATATAAAGCCTCATATATCATCACATTTCAATGTCAAATGATACACCCCCTATCCGATTGGCTGGTGTACCATGTGACAGGGTTTTTTTTTTTAAGGATGGGATTTTATCTTAAATGGGGGTATGTCACATCCATTTAAAAAAATGGCTGCTATCACATGGTACTACAACAAATCTGATTGTGAGATATACCATGTGAGGCATCACATGGTACACCCCCAATTTGATTGGTTGAAGTACCATGTGATAGCTTCCATTTTTTTTAAAGGCTGTGACATCATCTTAAAGCTATGATGTCACAACCTTTTTTTTAAAAATGGTTGCCATCACTACTTCAACATCACTACTTCCTCACTACTTGGCTTTTCCCTTTTCTTACTCATACAACAAAATCCAAAAATGCCCAAAGCTACTTCCATTGTGACAAAAATACACAGTGCAATACCTATATATCTCTCGTAAAAAGGGTCATTTAGTTTAACCCTTTGGCCAAAGCGTCTTAAGCCTGCTGCCACTTACAAGACATGACCGAAAGCAGGTCCTAACAATCACCTGGGTTAAAATTCTTAAAATTCACGCATCGTAACCCCTCTCCCCCCACGCATCTCACCTCCCGGCCACGCATCTCACTCCCCTCTGGTTGCAGGTAGGAGCCTGTGAAGGGAGAGGCGGAGAGTGCCAGGGGAGCGCTCTCAGGGACGGGGAGCCGGGGTAGTGAGAGCTGGGGGAGCGGCCTGTGGGGGGAGAGCCAAAGAGATCCGGGGGAGCGTGGTCTGGGGCGGAGGACCGGGCTTGGGGGGGGGGGGAAGTGAGAGCCGAGGGAGCTGTCTGTGGAGGGGAGAGCTGTGGAAGGGAGAGCCAGGGAAGGGAGTGCGCCGGGGAGCGGGCTCAAAGGCATGGCGGGTGGAGTGTGTGAGGCGGCGGGCATGCGGTGTATGAGTGTGGTG
This sequence comes from Ascaphus truei, assembly GCF_040206685.1. Classification (NCBI taxonomy): domain Eukaryota; kingdom Metazoa; phylum Chordata; class Amphibia; order Anura; family Ascaphidae; genus Ascaphus; species Ascaphus truei. The sequence goes on along the minus strand of NC_134484.1, from coordinate 400,874,906 downwards.
TGTGATTGTAACAGTGGGTTAGAGCGCACCAGCCAATGAGAGCTGTGGGGGGGGGGGGGCGGGACACACAGGGGGGGCGAGAAACACCGGAAAAGGAGAGCTGTGGGAGGGCGGGCGGGCGGACCGACGGACAAATCAAATTGTCTACAGGGAAGCACAAACAACACTTTCAGTTTTATAAAGTATAGATTAGTGTGTGATGCTAGTTTTTTTTATCATTAATGATCTAATAAATGTGACATTTTATTATTATTTTTTTCCACTTTTGAGCTCCCACAGTAAACTGAATTAGGGTATAGTTCTTTGTGCCTGTTTTTGTTATCATCCACGGCAATATATTTGTTTAGGAGAGTTGCATCTTATATTATTTACCTTTACGTGTATCATGTCTCCTTGATTCAAGTTTCATTTTATGGCAAAACCATGCATTGCAGCATTTCTTTTTTTTTTTTTTTCAATCCTCAAAATTCCCAAGAGTGGTAAAGAATTAAAAAAAAAAAAAAAAAAGACCTAGTGTAGAGTACATAAATGATTTATTGAAAGGTTAAGGTCACCCCTTGCAGACGCATTTACCAGAACACCCTCCTACTGTCTGTATAAGTTCTCCCTACTTACCACAGATTGTAAGGTCTTCGGGGCAGGGACTACTTTTCCTATTGTTAATTTTATGGCTGAAGCGCTTATTCCCATTATGTATTATATCAGGGGTGTGACAACTATTCGCGCTACGCCCTCCCTGCCTGATCCCCCCCCCCCCCCGGTGCTTGCCCCCCCCCCCCCTACCTTGCTTTCCGGCTAGGGCAATGTGATGTCACGCCATGACCCTGCAGCGTCATTTGACGTCACGTCACATGGTCCCCATCGCGACGTGTCACACAGCTGGCTGAATCAAGGTAAGTAGAGAGTTGCAGAGTCCTCACGCGATCCCCCGGCATTAAATTAAATGGGGGTGTGGGGCCTCTGCAACGGCCCGCACCCCCAGAATTTTTTTGCGACCCCCAGTTTGCGCACCGCTGTGTTATATTATTATGTCATGTGTATTACTCCTGTAAAGCACTATGTACATGAGTGGTGCTATATAAATAAAAATATACATACAAATATATAAAGAAAATATTGTAATTATAGTACGACAGTATACATACATACCATATATTGTGGGTATAGTTCATTGATTACTTGTGGTGGGGAGTAATATTTGTAAGGTCCCGCCATTGATTATTGCTGATTATGGCATTAATCAAAGACGTGCAAGAAATAAATGTTTGCCCCTCCTAGCTGCGTAACAAAGAACAGACGTATGCCATAAACATGTCTCAGCACAGGAATAGCTTCACATTCCCTTCCCCCATCAGCAGGCTGCAGTTGTTTAAGGGAAAAGGGGATCATGACATCTTTAGTTCTTCCATTTTCTAAAGAAAAACAAAAGGATGAGTGAGAAAATCTTTTTTCAAAAAGCTAATTTAGCAGCATTTACTAACTATATGTTTCCTGTTTTAATGCCGATGTAATATTTCTGTTTACAAAAAAGTCTGTGTTAGACCCGTAGAAAAAAAATATTCGTTCTTTTTCCTGGAGAAAAACATGACAGGATTATATAATTTTCTATTGAAAAGGCTACTAATGTCATTGTTTAAACCCAATGGGAAAGTGTTTTGTTTCACAAACTATTTCAAGAGCTTTTATTTACAAATCAGTAATACAGTAGTTGGCAACAGAAAATATGTGAATAGTGCCAGTTTAAAACCTCTGTTTCACATTTTAATTGTATGCCCATTACAAAAAAGGTTATTTAGAGAACAAAATACAGTACTTACATGTTTTACATCATTTCAGGTTTTAAATTGCAGGAAATAATTTCCCGTTATTTTTTAATGATGTAAATGCAAATACATATTGGAATAAAATGGGTTATAAAATGCAAATCACAGGCTCAGCACCTACTATAATAATCATTGTCTGTTTTTGTATAGTGCTGCCACTGTACACAGTGCTGAACATTGATATTTTTTTTTTTTTTTTTTACAGGCATGAATCCCGGCCTCGTACAGTTTACTAACTATTTTTTGGTGCCTGAGGTACAAGGAGATACGGTGACTTGCTCAAGGTCACAGGCAGCTGACACTGGGATTTGAACCAGGGTCCCCTGATTAAATCTCTGTGTCATTGGTTCCACAATCAGTGCCTCCTGTAGCCTTAAATAATTAGGCACTATTATATTTATAAGTATACCGTATTTGACTGGCCAAGTGTGTGCATCTGAAATAATATATATATATATATATATATATATATAATATATATATATATATATATATATATATATATATATATATATATATATATATATATATATATATATATATATATATATTAGGTTAACCACAGGAGAATTCAGTTTCCCAACCTCTCTCCTAAGATAAGAGGTGTGTGTGTGTGTGTGTGTGTGTGTGTGTGTGTGTGTGTGTGTGTGTGTGTGTGTGTGTGTGTGTGTGTGTGTGTGTGTGTGTGTGTGTGTGTGTGTGTGTGTGTGTGTGTGTGTGTGTGTGTGTGTGTGTTAATTGTAATTTTTATTAAAAGTACGTATAAAGAACTGATGTGAAATATATAAAATGTTGGTATTCTCACAGTGGCGGGATGTCCTTGCGGGTTGTATGATGTTAAAAGCTGCTGTGTTGTTGTTGGCCATACATGGCCTTGGGAAGGTAGTACAATGCCTTTAGCTTTGCGGCCTGGGTTGCGCTAACCTTTGGTTTGATAAGGTTTGATACATGCTCACTGACCTTGAAGCCAGTGGCTGGCATATGTTAAAATATATTAAATGGTAAAGTGTAAAGGATAGCAAGGACTATGTTTGTATTAATAAAATGTTGTGGCTGTTTTCATCCAAATACTGTCTGACTGGTTATTGTGGTTTTGGGTGGGGAAATCTTGTTTCAAGGTGTATTGAGGAATTCAGCAATCACTATTTTATGTTCACAATTTCAGTGCTCTACTGTAGACAATTATATATTTTAAATATAACTCCCTCCTGCTCTTTACATATACAGAAATGTATATCTTTACTAAATATGTCTAAAGATGTTTCTCACATTGGGGCCTATGCAGAGAGCAGCGCTATTTCAAAACTCGCCATTTCTTGGAGAAAATCGCGCAGAAAACAGCAGAAAATGGCGAGTTACGAAAAACGCGCCAATTTTTTTTTTCTATTTCTAAAACTCGCCTCGCGGCTGGCGAGAACCTCCATCCCGCCAGTTTTAAAAATATCCTTATGCAGAGAGGCGCGAACGGCATCTAGCGGCTGTTCGCGCCAATAAAATGGCGCGATTGTCTCCTTTTTGCCTCGCCAGGAAAAGTTGGCAAGAAGCTGCCGCTCGCGGCCATAGCAAAGGAAAAAAAAAGGCGCAAATTTTTTTTAACACATTTCTGCAGCGCGCATCTCGCCAATTTAAACTCGCCACACGCATCCATGTTAAACATAGCAGAATTCGCACATTTCTGCATATGGAGAATAAAACTCTCCAAAAAAGCTACTTTTTATTAAACTCGCCAATTTTAAAATTCGTTGCTCTCTGCATAGGCCCCTTTGTCTAAAAGGATTTGAGTATCTAAGGATCAAGCACAAGATATTTATGTTTATTTATTACATAATGGTATTAAGTGTAGCAACTATGCAACGTGTATTGTTGGAAGAGCTTCAATGCAACATGCATGTGTACAGTGTAGGCAACATGCAGGTGGGTCTCATTACAATAGAGACTCTGCCTTACCACTAGCAATCTGACTTTGCTGCTAGTAGCTTTGAAAGGATAAGAAATATGAGAACCTGAAGAGGGAGCCAAGAAAAGTTCAGCTGGGCCAATATGGTAAAAATCATCTGGAATGTGACAGTTCCAAGCACTGGCTGGAGTGAGCTATGGATTTGGAAGCAGCTGTGGAAAATGTAATTACCTACCCATAGTGAGTAAAAAAAAAGTGCTCTCCTACAAAATGAGACGTGTATGTTCTGCTTCTTATTGCAGCATTTGGGGCTTTTATGTTGAGGTCTCTTGGAACAATTGGGGCAAAAGTAGTGGAAATAAACTGTCCTAGAATTAAAAAAAAAAAATCAAGATTTTATATCACACTTTTCCAGCTGCAAAGTGAAGCATCAACTGTGCAAAAAAAAAAAACAGCACCATATTTATCAAAGGAAATAATCCCATAGGATGCAAGGGCATTTTTTTTCCCTTGATAAATTGTTTTACAGTAATTTTGTCTGACATTTGCAGTGGGGAGACTATATTATTATAATGCACTAGTTTACCCCACTTTTGCTGCTTGGAGAATCAGAAGTTATGCATTGAATGTTGACGGCTACAAAACCAAGGTAAAACTGGAGTAAAAAAATGACACCAGATTTACCGTACGGAAAAGAAATCAATTGAAGAAACTAAATACTATTTTCTTTGACATGTCTGGTGCTATTGTTTTTAAATACATTCATTATAGTTCTGCATTCAGGAGAGTGGTACATATCCGCAAAAATGCATACTGTACAGATAGAGCCTGCTGTACATTTCTGGCGACAGTGGCATACATCATGTGATCCCAGTGCTCCAGGCATAGCATTAGGATATTTCAATTTCCCATGGCTTGTAGGCAGAGCAGAGCAATAGCTGAACATGGTCACAATGAGCATTAGGCAGGTGACGTCTGTAACCATACTGTTTTCTATTTATCAAAGTGTCCTACTGTTCAATCCAAACCAGGTTCAAATGGTGGCATAACATTTTTGTCTGCCTTATTTTACTCAAATCCCAAGTACTGTACAGTAGGTGCCCAATAAAGGAACATTTTATATCATATTATACAATCAATACTCTTATGTGTGGTACAGTCATGATGAAAATTGATTTTGGAGGATCACAAAAATATCAGTCTTATTTAAGTAACAGAAATTGTGTAAAGTCTATGTGCCAGTGCAAAGAAACATGTGTTTCAAAGGATGCAACCATGTTTTGCTCACTGTTATATAAAAACAAATTCTTACTGTATGTCCAGTGCACATTAAATTAGATTTTTGACATTTGATGCATAGAGACTCATAATACTTCAGACGATGTATATATTGTGGAGCAGCAGAAAAGAGAGAAGAATTTGATACATCCCAGTATATTGTCATGTACAGTAACTTCTCCCTTAGGCTAAGTCCATAGTGATTTTAGCCGTGCGGAGGCGCGCTGAGGCTGAGTGAAAGCGGGTGCTTTCCCTGGCCTTAGACTGTGCGCCGTCCTGGGGCATGTCTGGGGGGGGTTGGGCCTGTGACGTCACGGAGCTGGTTCACCCTCATTGGGTGAACCGCTCACGTGACGGGCCCTGCGCTTTGGCGAGCACAGAAACTGAAAATTGTTTAAGACCTACGCTTCCGCACAGTTGCGGAAGCGTGCGCGAACCCCTGCTAAAGCCGCTCTCATTGCGGCTGCAGGGGCTCACTGCCGAGCAGCAGCGCGCCTCAGCACGGGTCAGCGCCTAAGCGCTGACCATGCCCGAGGCCTAAGTCCTCCTACAGAAACTCCCCAAATTGCAAACTGATGCACACAGGAGTAAAGAAACTTGATAACTTTGTGCCAGATATAAAAACAGAATGTTTAGCTTGAAGATTATCTTGGTACAGACACCCTAGAGGTTCCAATGCCCTTTTTCAAATATCACAATTATTACTTGTGTAGCCTAGTGCCCATGGCTATGTGTTTCCCGGCCCTGGTAAGTGCAGACAGTGTCTGGGTTAAATCTCTTTCACATGGGCCAGGATGGGAGTCCATTGGAACACTAGATAGATTGTTGCCATAGCCAGGTGCAGGCTGGGTGGCAGTTGGAAACGTCATGCCTGGGGGGGGGGGTGTTAATGGGTCGCATATTGTATGGTGTGATACCGGTACCGCCTCTAACACTTGCCCAGTTTGGGGCAGGGTCACTAACCCCTCCCCAGAATATACAAGAGGCTCATGACCCAAATTTAGAGAGACGATTCCAGGATGTAGCCTGCTCCCCAGTGAGTGAGGCGGTATCTGCCTTACCCCATCAGGGAGTAATGGTGTGGTGACTTAGCCACAAAGGCCTCAAGCCCTTGAGGGCCTAGTCATGGAATAACAGTGATGGAAGATGCGAAGGAAGATATTATATGATTGTGGGGTGTAAGAAATACCTTTCTCGCAAGAGGCGAAATCGGGTCCTTGCCTGCCAAATACAAGGTAAACCGTTCCAAATCTCTATCGCTACTGGAAAAGTGTGAGGAGTTTGAGATTCCGGCGCCCGTGCCCTGGCCCCTCCTCACCTTCTGTAACCCCCCACTGCCAAGGTGGGTGCCCCTCAATGGCGCCACTTACCTCCTGCTGTCCTAGAGGTCCCTCGCCATCCCCGGCGGTCTCCCGCTTCTGCTGGCTCTTCCCTCTCCCATGCGGCTGCCATTTGTCCTGGCCGCGCACGTTTACATTGCGTGCCAGGTGAAAATAATTTATTCACTGCTTTAGCAGTGAAACCACGCCCCCAGCAAACTAATAGGACCTCCTGCCAGAATAAGAGTCCTCACCTGCCTGCCAATCAAGTGGACCTATCCAGGACAGCTCTACGCACTCCTCCAGGCCTGCCCCCACCTCTGATAGGTCAGCCGCACTTTATAATGCCTGTCCTCCCCCTCATTCATTGCTCGACATAGTTTCCATTAGGATTACTACTCTGGCGTTCTCTCTCTTATTCTCTCAGGTTACAACTTGGCTTGGCGGATGTCCTTCTCTGGCTCTCGACCCCTGCTTGGACAACGACTTTCCGGAATTCTCCAATCCCTGACCTTGGCTAAAATGGCAACGACAACGGCACTTCTTCTCCGGTACCGGCAAGTATTGTTAGCTAACATCACCTGGCGTGGCAATGCCTAATACCACACTCCGGACACGCTCCTTTTGGTGCGGGTGCATGCCCATATACATTCCTCACCTCAGTAGAAGGGACGGGTCTGGTCTGCGGGCAGCACCGGCGTAGCATTATGTCGAGCCCACAAGACGCAGACCAGACTGATGTGGACTCTATGATGACGGCCATGTACCAACAAATCCAGGCCTTAACATATCAAGTGGCTCTCCTCTCCCAACAGGTACAGGACCTTTCTCTACAGGCACCACCTGCGCCTGCGCCACCGGTGCAGTCCGATTCAACATCCACTTTATCCTCAGCTCCGAATATTCCGGCTCCGAAGCCCTATGCAGGGGACCCCCACGCTTGTCGTGGCTTTCTCAACCAGTGTGAGATCTAGATCGAGATGGCTCCACAGATGTATTCTACTGGTCAGAAAAAGGTAGCGTATGTATACAGTTTGCTCACAGGGAATGCACTGGCATGGGCCTCCCCGATCTGGGAACTGCGCCCTGATATTACCCGAGATTACGCAGCCTTCAGACGAGACTTCCGACAGGTCTTCGATACCCCCGCACGACAAGAGACTGCTTCTGATTCCCTGCTGCAGCTTACACAGGGACGTCGGCCTGTGGCCCAATACGCCTTGGAATTCAGGACCATAGCAGCTGAGACTCGTTGGGGTCAGGAGGCCTTAGTCTCCGTCTTCTTGAAAGGCCTATCGGACTCCCTGAAGGATGAACTTGCTTCTCAACCCAGGCCAGGACTGCTGGAGGACCTCATCACCCTGGCTATTCGTATGGACCAGCGTCTTCAGGTACGCCGCGCTCAGCGTCAGCAACCCCGGTCTATGCCTTTTCGTGCTTCCTTCTCCAGGTTCTCTACGACCTCGAGACCCGTCTTCTCCCCGCTGCCTGCGCTGGAAGCCCCAGAGCCGATGCAACTCGGAGTCCAGCAACCTCAGGTACACTTCCGACAATTTCGTTCAACCGGAGAGTCGTGCCATCATTGCGGATCTTCTCAGCAGCGTACCCATGACAACCCACCATCTCCGGGAAACGACCAAACCCAGTGAGTACGCGCTTTCTGGGTGCTAAAACTCCTTGCCCCCTACCCAGAAGGAACTACCTAAAAAATTGACCATTCCCGTCTCCCTTTCTGGCCCTACCTTCCGCACCTCCAAAGCAGCATTTATCGATTCCGGCGCAGGAGGGAACTTCATGGATCAGACCTTTTCTGAACAAAATCAGATTCCACTTTCCAAGAAGAAGTCCCCCGTTGCCTTGGTCGGGATTGATAATCGGCCACTCACTCCGGCATATATCTCCTTGGATAGCGGACCTATCACCCTTTCTACTCACTCTCATAAAGAGACCCTGGGCTTTGACGTGATTCATGCCCCGGGAACACCGGTCATGCTTGGCCTGCCCTAGTTGCAGAAGCACAAGCCGTGCATCGATTGGGTATCCTCTAACCCCATTGACTGGAGGTCAAGGTCAGAAGAATCTCCTTTGTATACAGAACGTTTGTCACATCTACTAGCTAACACATCCAATCCTCAGAGGGAGTTACCTTCTCCTTATGCAGAATTCCTGGACGTTTTTAGCAAGACGCAATCTGAGCTCTTACCCCCTCATCGGTCCTACGACTGTCCGATTGACCTGGTACCTGGATACAATTTGCCAAAGGCTAAATCTTATCCTCTCTCCTTCCCCGAGACGGAAGCCATGGATGAATATATTCGTGAGAATCTAAAGCGAGGATTTATACGCCATTCCAACTCTCCCGTGGGGGCCGGATTCTTCTTCGTCAAGAAGAAGGATGGTACTCTCAGACTGTGTATTGATTACCGGGGTCTGAACCATATTACGGTGAAAAATCGTTATCCACTCCCACTCATTTCCGAACTCTTCGACAGACTTCAGGGGGCCAACCTCTTTACCAAACTTGACCTTCGTGGGGCATACAACCTCATCCGTATCCGAGAGAGCGATGAATGGAAGACTGCCTTCAACACCCGTAGTGGGCACTACAAATACTTAGTGATGCCCTTCGGTTTGTGCAACGCACCAGCAGTTTTTCAGGACTTTATCAATTACATCTTTCGTGATGTCCTTAATCGCTTTGTGATTGTTTACCTGGATGACATCCTTATTTTTTCCCAAAACTTACAGGACCATATCATCCACACTAAGTTTGTGCTTTCACGCCTCAGAGAGAACCGGATGTTTGCTAAAATGGAGAAATGCCTTTTTCACCAGTCTACCACTTCCTTTCTTGGGTATATTATCTCCAACAGAGGCTTGGCCATGGACCCAGAGAAACTGAAAGCCATCGTGGATTGGCCACAACCCAATTCTCTCAAATCTATTCAGCGATTTTTGGGTTTTTCCAACTATTACCGGAAGTTTATTCATAACTTTTCTACCATCATCGCTCCTATCACGGCACTGATCAAAAAAGGTGCAGATCCTTCCTTTCGGTCACCCGAGGCAGCCACTGCTTTCAAAACGCTGAAACAAGCCTTTGTTTCTGCTCCCATCCTTCGACATCCGAACACTAATTTTCCATTCACCCTAGAGGTTGATGCTTCTGACTGTGGGGCTGGTGCGGTTCTGTCTCAGAAATTTTCTCAGAAATTTTCTCCCCAGGACAAACTTCACCCTTGCGGGTTTTTCTCTAAAAAAAATTCTCCAGCAGAAAGAAATTATGACGTAGGCAATAGGGAACTTTTGGCCGTCATGCTGGCTCTTCAAGAATGGAGACACCTTCTGGAGGGGTCAAAAGAGCCATTCACGATTCTCACGGACCACAAAAACTTGTTGTACATTGAGAATGCCCGCCGTTTAGGTCCTCGCCAAGCCCGCTGGTCGTTATTTTTCTCCAGATTTAATTTTGTTCTCTCATATATTCCCGGCACAAAGAACGTCAAGGCGGATGCCCTCTCCAGGCAATACTCTTCTGAAGAGAGACCAGAGAAGACCACCGAGTCCATCCTTTCTAAACAAAGGATCAAAGCGGCTGCGGCGTTCAAGAATCTCGAGAAGATCATCAAATCACAAAAACATCTTCCGAACGGTCTTGCGGTTCCGAAAGACACTTTGTACGTAGAACCCAAATTCGTTCCTGAAATACTGGACTGGGGACATGCCGTCCGCTCGGCAGGGCATCCAGGATTCAAGAAGACGTTGGATCTCATCCGTCGCACTTTCTGGTGGCCCAATATGGCCAAACCCATTCTTGAATTTACACGGTCCTGTCCTGTACACTACCGACACACTTTATTAAAGTGTGGCCGGTACCGCAAGCCGGGAGATTTCCCGGCTTGCTAGTGGCCGCCCCTCGGCGTGCCGCGCGTCATAGACGCGCGGTCACGCGTCTTCGGGAGCGTGCGCCCCCTGCACGTGCGTCCAGGGGCTCCCCGAGGGAGCCCTGGTGTCCCGCGATCGCGGGACAGCGGCAGGGGGTTCCGGGGGACCCGGCGGACCCGGCAGTGGTAGGGAGAGTGCCCCGATCGGAGGGCGCTCTTCCGCTGCTTCGGCGCGCGCCCGTCACTCTCGGGCGCGCGCCAGGCTACTGCTGCGGCCAAGAACGGGCAAATGCTCGAATAAACTTGGCCGCAGCAGTATGTGCACGTAACAAGATTCCTCGTCAGAAACCTCAGGGTCTTCTCTTACCCTTACCTATTCCGGAGCTTCCCTGGACACACATATCGATGGATTTTATTGTGGAGTTACCTAGGTCGAATGGCATGAACACCATTCTTGTAGTAGTGGACCGTTTTTCTAAGATGGCACACTTTATCCCTCTCAAAGGATTACCCTCCTCACCCGCCCTAGCTGATATTTTCTCCAAAGAGATTTTCCGTATCCATGGGATTCCCACATCCATCGTATCTGATCGGGGCTCTCAATTCGTCTCCAAATTCTGGAGGAATTTCACCAAGAGACTGGGCATCTCATCTTCCTTTTCTTCCGGATATCACCCTCAATCTAACGGACAGACCGAGAGGGTTAATCAATCCCTTGAGAAATACTTAAGGTGCTTCGTTTCTAACTCTCAGGATGACTGGGCAAAATTACTTATCTGGGCTGAGTATGCCTTTAATTCCTCTAGGAACGAGTCTACCCGTGAGACTCCCTTCTTTATCAATTATGGATTCCATCCGGCTCGCCTTCCCATTTCTAAAAACTCCTCTGGAGTACCAGCCGTGGACGAGCATATCGCCCTCTTACAGGACTCTTGGTCCAGAATTCAATCCACACTGCAAAAGACCTCCTTGACTTCTAAAACCCAGGCCGATCGTCACCGCCATCCGGCACCCAACTACAAACCTGGGGACAAGGTTTGGCTATCTTCCAAGAACATCCATCTCAAGACCCCTTCCCCCAAATTGGCACAGAGGTTTCTAGGTCCCTTTTCCATCATGGAGCAAGTAAACCCGGTTTCCTTCCGACTTCAACTATCTCAGAGCATGAGAATCCCGAATGTCTTTCACACCTCGCTTCTCAAGCCCTTCATCTCCAGTAGCCTCTTTCCGGATCACACTTCTAAACCAGACCCTGTGATGGTACAGGGTAACGAAGATTATGAGATCCAGGCTTTACTAGATTCCCGTCTTTCGAGAGGTAAAGTCCACTTCTTGGTCCATTGGAAGGGTTTTGGACCCGAAGAGAGGTCGTGGGTACCCCTTAAAGACATTCATGCTCCCGGACTTCTCAAACGCTTCCGAAAGAAGTTTCCATCAAAACCATGGAAGGATCGTCCTGAGGCCGATCCTGAGGGGGGGGGGTACTGTGAGGAGTTTGGGATTCCGGCTCCCATGCCCTGGCCCCTCCTCACCTTCTGTAACCCCCGCTGCCGAGGTGCATGCCCCTCGATGGCGCCACTTACCTCCTGCTGTCCTAGAGGTCCCTCGCCGTCCCCGGCAGTCTCCCGCTTCTGCTGGCTCTTCCCTCTCCCATGCGGCTGCCATATGTCCCGGCCACGCGCGTGTACAGCGCGCGCCGGGTGAAAATAATTTATTCACTGCTCTAGCAGTGAAACCACGCCCCCAGCAAACTAATAGGACCTCCTGCCAGAATAAGAGTCCTCACCTGCCTGCCAATCAAGTGGACCTATCCAGGACAGCTCTATGCACTCCTCCAGGCCTGCCTCCACCTCTGATTGGTCAGCCGCACTTTATAATGCCTGTCCTCCCACTCATTCATTGCTCGACATAGTTTCCATTAGGATTACTACTCTGGCGTTCTCTCTCTTATTCTCTCAGGTTACGACTTAGCTTGGCGGACGTCCTTCTCTGGCTCTCGACCCCTGCTTGGACAACGACCTTCCGGAATTCTCCAATCCCTGACCTTGGCTAAAATGGCAACGACGACGGCACTTCTTCTCCGGTACCGGCAAGTATTGTTAGCTAACATCACCTGGCCTGGCAACGCCTAATACCACACTCCGGACACGCTCCTTTTGCTGCGGGTGCGTGCCCATATACGTTCCTCACCTCAGTAGAAGGGACGGGTCTGGTCTGCGGGCAGCACCGGCATAACAAAAAGGGGGTTGTAACAGGGACTTGGAGGTAAACTGCCTCTAAATCCAGCAGTGTGCTGGTTAATTGCACACAGGCAATCAACCAGACTCCACCTGGATGATTAGGACTTTTAGAAAAAGCCTGGAAAACAGGAAGGAAATTCCTTACTTCACAAGGGAGCTGACATAATGAAAAGGAGGGCTGGGTTCTGAGAGCAAAACAAAACGGGACCAGTATGCCTGGACCCTCAAGCAAACACCTACCTGGACACCACTGACCTGAAGGACCACCTGCGTTAAGGTACCGCTGAGACTTTGGGGTGATAAGTGGGTAAGGGGGTTTTCCCCCTGGCCTTGCACACTAAGTCACTCTCTGCATGCTACCAGTGGAGATATTGTAAGTTTGAGATTTCCCCTCTGTGTTGCATTTGTTGAAGTAAAACATTAATGCACCATATTCTTTGCATCTGTGTTTCTTCCCTACATGAAACTATCTATGGAGGATTAACCCAAGATGTTCCTGCTCGACAGAGATTATTGTGGCATTTAACTTACTGTGCTGGTATCATCCATTACCTTATCACTATTATTCACATAGTGTTTACACTATTCACTTGGATCAGTTTGCGCCGTAAACACCATTTTTCTTTTGTTACTTTGGTGCAGTTGGTAAACTGCAGGTATTTTGGCTGCACCTGAATTGTGCACTTTTCTATATTGTATACTGTGATGGAGTGGCCTGTAGGTGAGGTCAGATCAGATTCCACACATGCAATTCTTAGGGTAAACCAAACATTGAGTGATTCTATTTGCCACAAAAACAACAAATACATTGGGGTTACTGCCCCTTTAAGGTGCAACAAATCATAAAATAAATACCTTTTCCAGTTAGGGAAATAACTACACTTTGCTGCAGCCCTTTCTAACAACAACTGGCCAACTAAACTGGTTGCCAACTCCAAAACATATCAACAATATTAGCAAGACAGGGAACCATATTGAAAGTCTTATCTGACATTGATGCTGGTCCAGCGTCTCCGATTTCTCCAGCTGTTAGCTTTGAAATCTTGCTGCTCCCAGAATGTATTTTGCCCTTCTTTGTGCAGGCTTCTGCTATGTGAGGCTTTGGGTTCCTAACAATTGCCAGGCAAAATGTTGTGGTCAAACAGCCTCGATCCCTGCGGACGGGAGTTATTGGCCTTGGAAAAGCATTTGTATCCCACAAAGACTAATGCCCATGAAGACAAGGGTACAGTGAGAGATGGGGATACCACTCAACTGCAAAACGAGAGTGCAAACTTTGAAACGCCTGAGAAATCCCAAGTTAAACATTCAGCTGCCCAGCAGACAACAAACAAATGTATGAATGCAGAATCAAAGGCAGAAGAATCCTTATCTGATGAAGCTAAAAAGATAGGACATTCTATGGAAATGGATGTAGAATCTGCTGCTCCTGTGTTGAGTATATGGAGTGACAGGGAAAAGGAGGTGGGGAAATACTGTTCTCCGGGCCTAGAAAGCACGGTAATTGCCTTGGGAAAAAAACCATAGTGACTGATTGTAGTAAAAAGGTGCTTGGGGAAAAGAAGTCTCACCAAGGAGAACCAAGCCCATGGATCCGTCCGGAAGGTGGACCCAGATTGGAAGTCGAGAAAAAAGAAAAGGAGTCCAAAAGACTCCCCCGTGAGGCCGAGCTGTTTCCCGAGAAGGGGGGGATGTTTAAACGCGCCGAGTGTGAGCGGGGCTGCACTCTGAGGGAGGGGTGTATGTAAGGGAGTGAAGAGGTTAACTCTCTTCCTAGACTGCACGGGTGTCTTCAGAGCATCATTGGAAGCGGAGCTTCGATACCAGGTGACTCTGTATGAGAGGGAGCGTGAGAAGGCTCAGAAACTGGAGCAAGAGCTGGAGAGACAGAAAGACTGTTCCATTCCCTTGAGTCAGTACACCAAGGAGAAAACAGACGCAGCGGCAACCTTGACGACAAAAATTACAGAGCTCCAGAATATGAAGGAGACTCTGATACAGACTCAGAGGAAGCAAAGTGCGCAGATAGATTCCCTGAGAAGAGACTTGCAAGACGCACTCAAACAGGTTGAGACTCTGCAGGCCGGTAACTTACAGATTTTTACTTTTGACCTGAAAGTGGCAATCTAGTGTCAGTCAATTTGTGTTTACATACAGGATTGTAGTGACATGCTATATGTTGAAATAGGTTTTAATTAATTTGTGCTAAATAATAAAGTATATATTAGTGGAGATAGATTTCCATCTCTTATAGTTAATAATAGAGTTCTATTATAAAGATTGAATGCACGCATCATAGGGATTACTTTTTGTTTTCGTACATACTGGGTACATGCTGCAACATTTCAGTGACATTTCTGCAGAGACTAATGGCCCATCGGATTAGCACAGCAGGAGTCCCTAGCAGTCCCATTCAGTTTGAATGGGACTGCCAGGGACCCCCGCTGTTAATCCGATGGGCCATTAGTCTGTCTGCAGAAATGTCACTGCAATGTTGCAGCATGTACCCAGAATGTACCCAGAATGTACCTGGGTCTTGTTGGTGATTGCCCCAGATTTGTTTTAGAATTCTTGTCGGCACTACAGAAGTTAACCCCACACACACGGTTCCCAGCCTATAACCCTAGGGGAACAGTATCACAGGGCAACACAGTAAGGTACAATATTATACCCAAGAGCTGACACTCTCAGCCCTTGTCCTACGGGTTCAGGGGCAGCCAGCCGAGTTCCACCTTTATTAATGAAGGCCGGTTATGCCGTACCGTCACAATGACGTTGCGGTTTGAGAGCTTCCTGATACGCCAGGATTCGGAGGGTGAGGACTTCTAAAGGTAAGATAAATATTGAATGTACAGTATGTAGTTGTCTTTTTTCAGGTTTTTTGATTGTTTTTATTTATTTTCATGTTTTCCATTGCCCATTGACTGCTAATGTATTAATATGTGCCCGAACAGATAAATACAGTGACAGGCAATGCATTTTTTGACAAATGCTTGATTGTTATTTTTTCTATTTCCGTTTATTATTGTCACTAAATTGTTTGCTATTTGGATGGCTTGTTTTTAGTACATTTGTGGCTTGGTTAGCAGTTTTATTTCTGCAATTGTTTTGTTTGTTAACGGTTTCTTTAATTGTATTCTAGTATTTTGCTATAACATAATTTTTATTGGTTTGCGGCTTTGGTGTTAGAATTATTTTATTGATGTGTAGTTGAGGCTTTTTAATTCATTTATTCTTGTGCTCTTTAGGTGCTTGTTTATTTCTTTAATTGTTGTGCAGTGTTGTGCTTGATTATTTTAACAGGTTGAGGAACCATACAAGGAGAGGGGCAGTACTGGATTTGGTCATATCAAACAATGAAGAAGTAATTACAAATATTCAAGTCCTGGAACATTTGGATAGCAGTGATCATAACATGGTCTCATTTGAAATAAATGATCAAAAAACAGATTATTTGGGTTCAACAAAGACCTTTAAACTTTAGAAAGGCAGATTTTAATAAACTGAGGTCTAATCTACAAGTAATACACTGAGATGATATTTTTGCAGGGAAAATGTAGAAGATAAATGGACAGTCTTTAAAACATTGTTAGAAAAGCACACTTATCAGTGTGGGTAATAAGTATAAAATAAATAAGTCAAAACCAATGTGGCTAAATAAACAGGTAGGGGAGGAAATGGACAAGAAGAGGAAGGCATTTAGATCCTTTAAGTCAGAAGGGGCAGAGACATCATATCAGAATTATAAGCAATGTAACAATAATTGCAAAAGGGCAATCAGATTAGCAAAAATGGATAATGAAAAAAGAATTGCAATAGAAAGTAAGATCAACCCTAAACATTTCTTTAAGTACCTTAATAACAAAAAAATGAGAAAATAAAATATAGACCCTTCAGTGTGAGATGGGTAGGCAGATTATTGGAGATAAGGAAAAAGCAGAGGTATTAAACAAATCCTTTGCCTCTGTGTTTACCAGGGAAGAATCCATTTCAATAGTAGTGCCACAGTAGGAAGCCACAACCTCCATATTAATAAACAATTGGTTAACTGAGGAAGAAGTTCATAAGGGGCTTGAAAAAATTAAAGTAAATAAAGTACCTGGCCCCGATGGCATACATCCAAGAGTTCTCAAGGAGGTAAGTTCAGTAATAGCCAAACCATTATATTTAATATTCAAGGACTCCATTTCCACAGGCTCAGTACCACAAGATTGGCGTAAAGCAGATGTGGTGCCTATATTTAAAAAGGGAGCTAGATCACAACCGGGGAATTACAGACCTGTAAGCATGACTTCAATAGTGGGGAAACTACTGGAAGGTTTAATACGGGATAATATTCAGGAAACCTAATGGAAAACAAAATTATTAGTAATAGTCAGCATGGATTTATGAAGGATAGATGATGCCAAAATAACCTTATTTGTTTCTTTGAGGAGGTAAGTAGGAATTTAGACCAGGGTAATGCAGTTGATGCGGTCTAATTAGATTTTGCAAAGGCTTTTGATACGGTTTCACACAAGAGGTTTGTGTACAAAATACAGAAAATTGGGTAATAATATATGCACCTGGATTGAAAACTGGTTAAAGGCCAGACAACAGAGGGTTGTCATAAATGGGTTGGACTAAAGTCGTGAGTGGAGTACCTCAGGGATCGGTACTGTTACCCCTACTTTTTAACTTGTTTATTAATGACCTTGAGGTTGGCATCGAGAGCAAAGTCTCCATCTTTGCTGATGATACTAAATGATGCTGCTGATGATACTAAATTGTGTAAGACAGAAGAATCTGATGCTGATGATACTAAAAAACTGAAAGGTTGGTGAATCACCTCTGAGAGACTCGGGCAGCGGGACTGTATTGTATGAAGGACTGAAGTCACGAACTTTACAGTAGGACTATTGGCGCAACTATTCCATTTCTTTTAAGTTGGGTTGTTGTGTTTATTTTTGTTTATTGGGGTAGAGGGATTGGGTGAAGGGGGTATTAGCCCCAAGGGTGGGTGTTTAGGCCTTCCGGGGGGTAGCGGGACTGGTTAACCCCTTAATTTCCATGGTGGTTCCAACCCACTTAAAAACTAAGTTTCCTGTTCTTGTGTTTATATGTAGTTATACCTAGTAAGCACCTCACACTCATCACTTTATTAGCTGAAGCAGGGTGTGTGTGTGTGTGTGTGTGTGTGTGTGTGTGTGTGTGTGTGTGTGTGTGTGTGTGTGTGTGTGTGTGTGTGTGTGTGTGTATCTCCCCATGTGTGTGTCTCTCCCCGTGTGTGTGTGTCTCTCCCCGTGTGTATCTGTTAGCAATAAAGCATTGGATATTTGTATAAAAAAACAAAAAGCACTTAGCTTTTAAAAAATGGGAGACACACACATCGCGTTATAAGTGGATCTGTGTTGTAGCGGATCACGCTATAATGGGTTGAGCTGTCTATATATATATGTTAAGCTGTACTTATAGCTAATTCCATTTTAAAATGATTTTTTATGTGTTTTTACATTTCTTATAGAAATAATAAATTCTTATGTGATACTGTCCATTTTACTATTTGTTAATTTTGCAGTACAATTTGCCGGTTTCGAGGACACTGATGTTACCCGGTGCGCATAATGAGCTACGCATTAACTGCTGTGGACACCTCTTGCTCAAGCAGACAGCACCTCTATTGTGACATCGAGTTGTTGAGAATGCTGTTGTTTCCAGGAGCACATCACCAGAGAGGCAGTCAGCTGGTGGAGTTTCCATCTGCGTTAGCGGACAAACCTGCCATTGTAGGAATTGAGCAGCTGAGGACGCTGACATCATCGGGTGCGCGTTCACCAGGCAGCTAGTCAGCTGCTGGAGATTCCACCTGCCTGAGTTTACGGCTCTACTTCTGGGACACCGAGCGGCTAAGAGAGACACGAGTGATTATCTGGGAGGACATCTTGTGCAACCTCCGTGTATCCGGTGACCGGGAGTGTGAAGTCACGATTTGTCACTTGGAGTGATGGTTTTTATATCTACTGCTTTTAAGCTAATATTCTCTTGTGCATGTATATCTTACCTTTTTAATTAATACATATATATATAATACTACACCATGAGCAGTTTTGCGCTCTCTTTCTTTTTGCCCAAAGAAAAGTCCAGAGCAGATACGAGGTTATACACAGAGAAGTAGGTAAATACATATCTTGGCAGGGATGTGCACTTTAGCTAGGAGCAGAGGTACAACGTAAAGTTAGAACAACTTCATGGATTTCACAGGCTTTAACCAGGAAGTGGGAGAGTCCTAAGTCACAAGGCATCTGGAAGTTGTAGATTCTTCCTGTGTCTCCAGCCTCGTTAAATATTGCAGCCAGAATAAGCTCTCATGATGGCTGAATTTCTGTAAAGTGCATATCCTGGCTAAGCGCCCATGAACCGGTCTGACAGTACCATTGACCAGTCGTGGTTCTTGTTGTGATGATGTTGTTGTTCCAGGACCAAAATCTCTAGCAGCACCACAACATTGACGACCACAATTACAATCACAACAACGTTCAGAACCAGCAGTTACTGTACGTCTCCCTTTAGCTGTACTTTCAATGCATGAGCTATTGTATGGTGTAATTTTTAAACTTTCAAACTATACATATATGGTAGTTTATGTTGAACAGTTGTGAAAAGGGGCAGACCGGGTACTCATTTTGGCACTTCTGCATTAAGAGGTCACATGATAAATGACCTGCTACCACCATACAAGTTGGTCTTCTTCAGCCTCTCCCTATCCCACATTCTTGGACCCATGACTCCATGGGCTTCATCATGGAGCTACTCCAATCTAGGGGCATGACCACAATCCTACAATCCTAGGTGGATCACTTCTCGAAGCAGGCACACTTAATTCCGTTGAAGGGCCTACCCAACACCACTCATTTATCTGAGGTGTTCATTGGGGAACTTTTTCCCATCTGCATGGGTCCCTACAGGTCATTGTCTCTGATCGTGGTTTTTAATTCATCTCCAAGTTTTGGTGGCCCTTTTGTCAACAACTCAGAGTAACTCTGCACTTTAGGTCTTAGTACAGAGAACAAAGTCCTTGGCGCACTATCAAGTGCGTGAACCTGATATGTTAGTCCTGGTTCTTGAAGGAACAGTTCATAGATTTTCACAGTCTGTCCTCTTGATTCTCATCCGATAATCAGATATCTGTAATCAGAGAGAACAGGAGACCATTGCGCAGTACCCTATGTATATCGAAACCTCATCCACACAGCTGCTAGGTACTTACATCTAAATAGATGAAGACAAGCCTTGAAAGGTATCTTTAACCGGAGGTATGCGTCTCTTGCAGGGTTGACTTGGATTCTCCAAATGCAGTGCTCCCGCTCCACAAACAGCCAATAAGCCCAGTGGTATACAAAAGATAAATGCCAATAGTGTAGTACAGTACAATTTAATAAAAACACTAAAAAGATCAACAGTCAATGCACTCACATGCTAGATGATCTTACTACACGAATTACAACGTGCCGTCCGCAGGCATGAGGGGCTGAACCGTGGTGTGTGTGGAGGCTGGATCCCGCGTGTACCTCTTCCTCGTGGCCGCAATTCAGAGCGCCAGGTCCACCTCAGATGACGTCACCGTCCACAGCAACCTCCTCAGCTGGTACTACCACGTGGTAATGCGTGCAACTAAGCTCCACCCTTTGCACGTTTCGTGACTCCTGACGTCACTTCCTCAGGGGTAATGGAGCTTTGGTGCCATAGAGTGCTATTTAAGCAAAACTGGTTGGCCAGATCTAAGCCCTGATAGGATAATTACTCCTAGGGGGGTGTCTGGCTAATTAGCTAAAGTGCTATTGTTATCATTGCATGCTCCTAGCCGTCGTAGCTGCTTGTTACAAGATTACTACAACAACATTAATATATCATATCATGAAATACAATCTTCCCACAGTATGGTATACAATAATACAAAAACACAGATAATACAATTAATAAAATTAATACAATAATATAATAAAAACATTAGTGCACCTAGAAAAAAATTGCAATTAATAATATATATTTAATAATTAATTACATGAAATCTGCTATAGGAAGCTCTATTAAAGTCAATGAAACTAAAAGGCATACCCATACATCGTATATGGGACTAACGAACAGAGGACTCAGATAGAATTCGTGAGATTGGCTGAAAAATTGTATTGGTATATTTAATATCCAATCAACCATCCCTTAAAAAGGATGCCAGGTCAAACTCTATGTTTAGACCTTTTGGAGTTAATGTTTTTAGGGTGTATATCCAATAGCTTTCTCGCCGGGATATTAGATTGATTCTATCTCCCCCTCTCCAATTTTGTTTGGGGCAGTCTATACCCTTGCAGACTAATCCCTCAGGGTTTTGATTATGTTTCACTTTAAAGTGATTCGAGACACTATGTGTCTCGAGACTCCTTTTAATGTTGTAAATGTGTTCTGCAAGACGTCTTTTTAATGGTCTACCTGTTCGCCCTACATATTGTAGCCCACAGAGGCATTCTAACAGGTACACCGTGAACAAACTTTTGCAATTTATAAAAGACTTGATTGGAAATATAGCACCTGTTGTATTAGATTTAAAATCTCTACATTTGGTGCTATATTTGCAGCCAATACACTTTCCACACGTGAAGAACACATTGAGTTCCCTCAACCATGTGGTGTTGGATTTTTTAACCACATCAAATGGACAGCTTGGAGAGAGTTGTAGTTTGAGGTTGTTGGCCCTTTTAAATACTATTTGTGGACTTTTAGGTATTATAGTACTGAGTGCCATGTCCCCCTGTAGAATTCCCCAGTGTTTTTTAATTATTTGGGTAATTTTTGGAGCCATGGCATTATATTTGGTGATAAATGGGATGAACTCACCATCCTTAGATGTCTTATTACTTTTATTTGAATCCATCACTATCAAATCGTCCCTTGGGATATTCCTTACAGATTCCAATGCCCTCGTCACCTTTGTATAGTTATACTCCCTATCCATAAATGTATCCCTTATTTCTTCTGCCTGTGTATTAAATACCCCAGTTTTTGAGCAATTACGTTTGGTTCTTAAAAATTGGCCCTTGGGTATATTGTTTATCCATCTTGGATTATGGTGACTTGATGCCAACAAATAAGTGTTGGCATCCACCTTTTTGTAGAAAGTTTTAGTCTCGATGGATCCTTCCTCTATATACAGGGTTAGGTCTAGGAAATCGATGGTTTGGGGGCTAGTATTAAAAGTGAATTTTAAATTTAATTGATTTTGGTTGAGGTACTGTTGGAATTTAAGTAAATCTTCCTCACTTCCCCCCCAGATTCACAGCACATCGTCAATATAGCGTTTCCACAGCACCAGGTAAATTTAAAATTCACTTTTAATACTAGCCCCCAAACCATCGATTTCCTAGACCCATCCCTGTATATAGAGGAAGGATCCATCGAGACTAAAACTTTATACAAAAAGGTGGATGCCAACCTATCTCCGCGACACCACTCATGTTCTCAATATCATACGAGATATACAGTGGGCCAACCACTATACATGGGTCACGTGTGACGTGACCTCATTATATACTGTCATTGACCATGAGTTGGGTGTCGCGGCGATCAGGAGAGTTTTGGATCAGGATGACAGTTTGGAATCAGATTTTAAAATTTTTGTTATAGAGGGAATAAGGTTTATTTTAACTCACAATTTTTTCCATCATGATAACAGCTTCTACCTCCAGATATGTGGCACCGCCATGGGCACCAGGTTCGCCCCTAGTTATGCCAACATTTTCATGGGTATGTGGGAACCTGGTGCTGTGGAAACGCTATATTGACGATGTGCTGTGTATCTGGGGGGGAAGTGAGGAAGATTTACTTAAATTCCAACAGTACCTCAACCAAAATCAATTAAATTTAAAATTCACTTTTAATACTAGCCCCCAATCCATCGATTTCCTAGACCTAACCCTGTATATAGAGGAAGGATCCATCGAGACTAAAACTTTCTACAAAAAGGTGGATGCCAGCACTTATTTGTTCTACGTGAAGGTGAAAGAAAACGGCGCTAACTCTATTAGTGTACACTAATAATATACAGTGGATATTTTGACCAAATCAATTAATTGTTAAACAGTGATATTGTGTTCAAATAACGTGATAATATTATTGAAAGGTTCAAACCCCCTGCTCAAACCCAGCTGGTGGGGACTGGTTTCGCTAGTCCCACAAATCGTCACTCTCCAGTTGTAATCCAGGGGGAGCATGAAGGGAAAAGAACATAAAACAAGAAAAACAATCTAAGTGCAGACAATAAAATTCAAGTGATATAAATTCTGCGTTCTTTCTTGGCTCATATGTGATGTCTACTTACAAGATATAAGTCAAAATCAAGTGGTTTTGACACTCAATGGTCTCTGCTGTGCAGGTATTCCCACCAGGTGATAGGGTCTCCAGCTCTCAGCTCCGCAGCAAAGTGTATGTAAAAGAAATACAAACCATAGTGCAGACCAGTATAATGTAAAAAAACTAGACTTTATGGGGTTTAAAAAATAAATGGAAGTATTTCCACTGTTCCGGGACACTTTCAGCTAAAAAGGCTGTTATGGGAAGGTGATCGACCCACAGAAGAGGGAACCCACGAGGGGAGAGAGACCTGGATCAATGCGCCCACCGCTGGAGGTACAAAGTCCCTGAGAGTGGTGGTCCACACCAAGTCACACCGGAGGAGGCGGGTGAGCCTGAAGTGTAAACCAAAAAATCTTCTCTCTTTGATCACAATGATTGTGGTACATGCCTGAAATACTTGTTTTTATTGTAAGTGTTCATTTTTTAAACCCCATAAAGTCTAGTTTTTTTACATTATACTAGTCTGCACTATGGTTTGTATTTCTTTTACATACACTTTGCTGCGGAGCTGAGAGCTGGAGACCCTATCACCTGGTGGGAATACCTGCACAGCAGAGACCATTGAGTGTCAAAACCGCTTGATTTTGACTTACATCTTGTAAGTAGACATCACATATGAGCCAAGAAAGAACGCAGAATTTATATCACTTGAATTTTATTGTCTGCACTTAGATTGTTTTTCTTGTTTTATGTTCTTTTCCCTTCATGCTCCCCCTGGATTACAACTGGAGAGCACTTATTTGTTGGCATCAAGTCACCATAATCCAAGATGGATAAACAATATACCCAAGGGCCAATTTTTAAGAACCAAACTTAATTGCTCAAAAACTGGGGTATTTAATACACAGGCAGAAGAACTAAGGGATAAATTTATGGATAGGGAGTATAACTATACAAAGGTGACGAGGGCATTGGAATCTGTAAGGAATATCCCAAGGGACGATTTGATAGTGATGGATTCAAATAAAAGTAATAAGACATCTAAGGATGGTGAGTTCATCCCATTTATCACCAAATATAATGCCATGGCTCCAAAAATTACCCAAATAATTAAAAAACACTGGGGAATTCTACAGGGGGACATGGCACTCAGTACTATAATACCTAAAAGTCCACAAATAGTATTTAAAAGGGCCAACAACCTCAAACTACAACTCTCTCCAAGCTGTCCATTTGATGTGGTTAAAAAATCCAACACTACATGGTTGAGGGAACTCAATGGGTTCTTCACGTGTGGAAAGTGTATTGGCTGTAAATATAGCACCAAATGTAGAGATTTTAAATCTAATACAACAGGTGCTATATTTCCAATCAAGTCTTTTATAAATTGCAAAAGTTCGTTCACAGTGTACTTGTTAGAATGCCTCTGTGGGCTACAATATGTAGGGCGAACAGGTAGACCATTAAAAAGACGTCTTGCAGAACACATTTACAACATTAAAAGGGGTCTCGAGACACATAGGGGCCTATGCAGAGAGCAGCGAATTTTCGAAATTCGCCATTTTTTGGAGATAATCGCGCAGAAAACAGCAGAAAATGGAGATTTCCGAAAATCGCGCCAATTTTTCATTTCTATTTGTAAAACTCGCCTCGCGGCTGGCGAGAACCGCAATCTCGCCAGTTTAAAATATATCCGTATGCAGAGAGGCGCGAACGGCATCTAGCGGCTGTTCGCGCCAATAAAATGGCGCGATTGTCTCCGTTTTGCCTCGCCAAAAAAAACTGGCGCTCGCGGCCATTGCAAAGGGAAAAAAAAAGGCGCGAATTTGTTTTTACATGTTTCCGAAGCGCGCATCTCGCCAATTTAAACTCGCCAGACGCATCCATGTTAAACATAGCAGAATTCGCACTTTTCTGCATATGGAGATTAAAACTCTCCAAAAAAGCTCCTTTTTATGAAATTCGCCATTTTTAAAATTCGCTGCTCTCTGCATGAGGCCCATAGTGTCTCGAATCACTTTAAAGTGAAACATAATCAAAACCCTGAGGGATTAGTCTGCAAGGGTATAGACTGCCCCAAACAAAATTGGAGAGGGGGAGATAGAATCAATCTAATATCCCGGCGAGAAAGCTATTGGATATACACCCTAAAAACATTAACTCCAAAAGGTCTAAACATAGAGTTTGACCTGGCATCCTTTTTAAGGGATGGTTGATTGGATATTAAATATACCAATACAATTTTTCAGCCAATCTCACGAATTCTATCTGAGTCCTC
Organism: Ascaphus truei; assembly: GCF_040206685.1. Lineage (NCBI taxonomy): Eukaryota > Metazoa > Chordata > Amphibia > Anura > Ascaphidae > Ascaphus > Ascaphus truei. Next base: position 400,849,864 of record NC_134484.1, on the reverse strand, counting down.
TGTTCATTAGTCCCATATACGATGTATGGGTATGCCTTTTAGTTTCATTGATTTTAATAGAGCTTCCTATAGCAGATTTCATGTAATTAATTATTAAATATATATTATTAATTGCAATTTTTTTCTAGGTACACTAATGTTTTTATTATATTATTGTATTAATTTTATTAATTGTATTATCTGTGTTTTTGTATTATTGTATACCATACTGTGGGAAGATTGTATTTCATGATATGATATATTAATGTTGTTGTAGTAATCTTGTAACAAGCAGCTACGACGGCTAGGAGCATGCAATGATAACAATAGCACTTTAGCTAATTAGCCAGACACCCCCCTAGGAGTAATTATCCTATCAGGGCTTAGATCTGGCCAACCAGTTTTGCTTAAATAGCACTCTATGGCACCAAAGCTCCATTACCCCTGAGGAAGTGACGTCAGGAGTCACGAAACGTGCGAAGGGTGGAGCTTAGTTGCACGCATTACCACGTGCTAGTACCAGCTGAGGAGGTTGCTGTGGACGGTGACGTCATCTGAGGTGGACCTGGCGCTCTGAATTGCAGCTGCGATGAAGATGTACACGCGGGATCCAGGCTCCACACACACCACGGTTCAGCCCCTCATGCCTGCGGACGGCACGTTGTAATTCGTGTAGTAAGATCATCTAGCATGTGAGTGCATTGACTGTTGATCTTTTTAGTGTTTTTATTAAATTGTACTGTACTACACTATTGGCATTTATCTTTTGTATACCACTGGGCTTATTGGCTGTTTGTGGAGCGGGAGCACTGCATTTGGAGAATCCAAGTCAACCCTGCAAGAGACGCATACCTCCGGTTAAAAATACCTTTCAAGGCTTATCTTCATCTATTTAGATGTAAGTACCTAGCAGCTGTGTGGATGAGGTTTCGATATACATAGGGTACTGCGCAATGGTCTCCTGTTCTCTCTGATTACAGATATCTGATTATCGGATGAGAAGCAAGAGGACAGACTGTGAAAATCTATGAACTGTTCCTTCAAGAACCAGGACTAACATATCAGGTTCACGCACTTGATAGTGCGCCAAGGACTTTGTTCTCTGTACTAACACTTGTTTACAGCTACATGAATAGCTTGTTTATAGTCCTAGGCAGCCTTCTTAATTCCCTTACCCTCCCTCAATTTGGTGGTTTATGGGCTAATGTGTTAAGTGGTTATCCTTACACAGGTTGGGTATATTATTTATCACACTGATAAATTATTTGTTATTCACTACAATTCATTTTTATTTAATCATTGTATACACTATATACACTATATTCACAATAGGTTGAGCGCTTGGTTTGTAGTTTAGTTTTCTTTTCTTCACTATGCACTTTAGGTCTGTTTATCATCCCCAGTCTAATGGAATTGCAGGATTGCTGAAGAAGACCCGCGGGATGATTTCTAGGAGTCTGGGTCTGGGCATACACAGTACGTGCTGCCACGAAGGTCCTCACATCCTTACTGATCTCGGGCCACCAAAATGTCCGCTCTAGGAATTTGGCCATCCTCCTCTCTCCTAGGTGCCCAGCGCTCTTGGAGTTATGACCCCATTCCACTACCTTTCATTAGAATAGCAATGACATGAAGAGACGATTCTCAGGAATGTCTATGCCCTCTGGGATCTGGGACTGTCCCCGTATAATGTCCTCCAAGGTGTCGAAGGTGGCTGCTGAGATGATGTGAGAAGCAAGAAGGATAGGTTCTTTGCGAGCCTCGTCTATGTTGTCCAGCAAGAATTGTCGGGAAAGTGCATCTGCTTTTGTGTTCTTGGAGTCAGATAAATAAGAAATAATCAAATTAAAGCTAGAGAAAAATAGTGACCACTGAGCTTGCTGGGACCCCAGTCGGCAGGTGCCCTCAATATACATATACATTTTTTGTGGTCAGTGAGGATAGTAATATGATTCTTAGTGTCCTCAAGCAGATTTCTTAATTCTTGTAGAGCCATCTTGATAGCCAGGAGCTCCCGTTTGTCCACATCGTTGTTACACTCTGCCGGTTAGAATCTTTTAGAAAAATATACACAAGGATGCAGTGTCACCTTCTCGACTTTCCGTCGGGAAAGCACCTCCAAATTTTTGGTGTTGTGTGTATTTTGTTCTTTATTTTTCTATTTTTTGTAACAGTTATTCTCGTAATCTAGTTTGTCTCTCAGAAATGTTTTCTTTTTTATTGTAATTGTGGTGTTTTAAATTTTTTCTAACCTTTCTTTGATTTCTACTTCGCAAAATGTATATTCTTCTAATGCAATACATGATTCTAATTCGGTTTGAATGTCTTTTATTTCTACAACCAATCTCTTAAGTGAGTTCCCTCTATGTGATAGGCCACGTCCAGGAGGAATGCGCGCTCATGCTCGAACGCCATGATGTCACGCCCAGATGGGGTGATTCCTGGCCTGCAGGGTTGCAGAGTGTGGTTAGGGCGTGCCGGTGGGAATGCGCATGTCGTCATGTGAGCGATTTGCCCTCATTGGCTGAACCACGCACGTGACCAGGGCAACACGCGACAAAGACAAACATTTTTGTCTTTGCACGCATTGCGTCTATCCACGCTCTCGTGCACGTGCACGCGCGTGCAGTATTGACACTACAATTGAGTTTTAGCATTGTTTTGATCGCGCAGGTCACTCGCGAGCGCGCTCTCACCCTGGATGTGGCCTTATGAATAATCTCATTGGCTCAAAAGAGCAGTTGTCAAGAATGCTATGCAATGCATTTATGAAGGCGGTATTAACCAGATCTAATGTTGGTGTTTTAAAAATTCTAAGGCCTCTCGGAATTCTTTTATTCTCAATATCTTTCTCTAGTGTTTCAAGATGTTTACATGTTGATTTTAAGGTACTAGATGGAAATCCAAGAGGAGAATATGAAGATATGGTTATAATCAGCAAACTGGTAGAGATTAGCAAATTTTTTAGATTCGGATCTGCCGCGGATCGACTGGTAACTTTGGTCCACGAATTTTCGCAGATCAGTCTCAAAAAGGGCGATCCACCATTTCCGTATCTTTTTCTATCACCGACAATCCACACGGTGGAATCATTATCCGTTGGTGGATTGTTAAAAATCTGCACTAAAATTATATCTGCCCAGAATAATCTCTCTCTCTCGCCACAGATTAATCCATATGTGGATTTTTAACAACCCGGCAATAAATTGTTGGATCCACGGATCGGATATTTAAAAATCCCCCGGATTGTATCCAATGGCAGTTTTCGATTCATCTGTACGGATTGAAATTGGAACAGTCCGTCAATTGATTTTTCACCGCAGCAAGGATTTTGAATTGAAAGTCCCAGAAATTCAAGGAAACTGATTTTGATAATTTCACCCATACCTACATACTGGTGATAATAAAAGCCAAGTGTGTGCATTAGATAGCCATGAGATGCTGGTTTAGAGGGAGAAGAGCAGCTGTTCTAAATTAGACCCTTGTGGGACCCATAGAATAAGAAGGGGAAATTGCCCTTCAAATTTTCCAGTTAGAGTAGGTAACTTCTTTCTTGTTGATATCATGAGGGACACGTGGCACTGGCAGAAAAGTTCATAGACCTTAAGGGCATGGATGGATTGACAATTTGGACAGGGTTAAAGGGTGGCTATGAAGGTAAAGGTCTGAGAGGTCTGATGCTGTATGTGTGGAGTGGTAGTAGGCACATAAAAACTGCTCAAGGAGCAGGTTTTACTAAATTTCCAAGTTTTAAACTTGCTGGACAGGAAAAGTGATTGGTGGCAAGAGCAGATTGGTCTATGGCAAATGAGTGGATACTTTTTGTATTTGATGCTGGCAATTCTGGACAGGAGAAGGTGGTGAGAAGAGAAAGGTAGCAGTTAAAGAGACTGGGTGGAGTATAGCACATGAAAGGTCCAACAAGTGTTAAAGAGATGGGGGTGGAGGGTTACAGGTAGTGTAATACTAAAGGCAAATATTCAAAAAATAGAGGGGGAGAAGGGGAAGGGAGAACACATGATCAAGGAATGTCCATCATTAATTATATTGTAAAAAAGAGGGGGTGGGGTGCCAAGCACTCTTGTTCTAAGTGAAACTTCTTTGTCACTGAAATTGTATTTTGATTGTTATGATTTTGATTGAATGAAAGACTTTAGAGAGTAACTTTTTTTCCAGTAGAATTTTCCATAGTTTCTGTTGATATGATACAATTGACTTATAATAACTAAAGTAAGATACATACTGTATATTTTGGATTGTAAAGTATCTAAATGCCGTTACTCTCAAAAGCGTTGCATTCAATCAAAATCATAAAAATCACAATACAATTTCAGTGACAAAATGCAAAGAAGTTTGACTGAGAACGTGCGTGCTAGGCACAGACCCCCTTCTTTTTTTTTTTTTTAAATAATCATTACAATTGCTATAGTATATTAATCTATATACAATTCATGTGTTATACTGTATGTTTACACACATTTTTTAATATAAATGGTAGATGTTTAACATTTTTGATCTTTGCACCTGTATATTTGTACTCACTGGGAATTCCTGTAATAACACTGTACCTTTTGTTTGTTTATGTGTATGCACACGGGTGTGTTTGTGTCTCTGGCCCCCTCTGCACATGCGCCGACAGCATTGGCCGCCGCTGTATGCGCCGGTGGCGCTGGTCGATTATGTGCATGCGGTGCCAGTGCTGGCCGCCCTGCGCATGCGTGAATGGCACGAGCACTACTGCTCATGCACAGATGGCGACGGGCACTACTGCACATGCGCGTGCTGCAACAGCCACTTCTGCACATGTGCGGGCTGCTCCAGCAAATTACGTAACTTCCGTTACATATTTTCATTCCCAATTAAGGAGATTTTGTCCTATGAGAATTTACTAGGTGACAGCAAAGAAGTTTCACTTCAAAATGAACCTACTGAAAAAGACCAAAAGAGGAGATTAGTGATGGGAGCTGAGAGAGTTAACAATTACATCTGAAGATACTTGAGTGGTTTGCAAAGCCATTGTAAAACAACTTGCTGTTTGCTTTATGCATAACAGAATTGAGTGCAATAAAAGTTATCCCTACTGTACCTGCAAATATAGAATACTGTTTCTCTTACAGACACATGAAACACCCAATAGTGAAGAATTAACCAAATGGTATAAATACAAATTACTTCTACACTATACAACATACTGTATAGCAGCGTTTCCCAAATGGTGGGTCGCGACCCGGCACCGGGCCACGGAACCAAAATTGCCGGGTCGCAGCGAGGCTGGCCGCGCGGTGTCCCCGTCACCCCCTCCCCCCGCTCAAGTTAAAAAAAAATGGCGGTGTTTCCCCCGCGCATGCGCAGGGCCAGCTCCCCCCCCACTCCCAACGTGGGACAGAGGAGGAAGTACCAGCTCCTCTGCGGCTGGAGGGGGAAGTACTAGCTCCTACTGCGGCCCGCTTCCCCCCGGGCCAGCTTCCTGCGCTCCCCCCGAGCTCACCTCCCGTGGCTCCCCCTCTTGAGACCACCCACCCAGTCACTGTCAAAGGTCACTGTCTCCCACCCACCGAGTCACTGTCTAAGTCACTGTCTCCCACCCACCCAGTCACTGTCTAGGGTCACTGTATCCCACCCACCCACCCAGTCACTGTCTCCCACCCAGTCACTGTCTCCCACCCACCATCATTCACCCACCCACCCACCGTCATTCACCCACCCACCGTCATTCACCCATCCACCCACCTTCATTCACCCACAGTCATTCACCCACCCACCCACAGTCATTCACCCTACTGTCATTCTACTGTCATTCACCCACCCACCCAGTCAATGTCATTCACCCACCCACCGACCCAGACAGGCAGTCACATGTCTTTTGTTGAAAATACAGAAAAAAACATTACAATGCAACCTGTTTATTTTTATATCTCAATAAAAAAACAGTTAAGTAAAAGTTGCGCGCTAAAAGATATTTTTTCGTGGTAGGTGCGCTATGGGTTGCGGGTGGGGAAGCCTGGTCCTTTCATTTGTCCAAGGCCCCATTATTTCTGTTGGCGGCCCTGGATAGGAGGTAGGGGGGGGGGGTAGTGTTGTACCTGTGCCTCCTGTCCTGGCGCTCCCTTCCCCCCAGTTCCCTTGGTGCGGGAGATGGGCACCGGGGCGGGCAACGGTGGCTGCGTGGTTGCTGGCGGGCAGAGGGAGGCGGTGGAGCCGCCTGCTAGGATCGCCGTCCTTTCCTCTCTCCCCCGCTCACCCCCCTCCAGTCACTCACATCCGTCGCTGCCTGTAATTCACTGTGTGTGTCTGTGTGTGTATAGGAGAGAGAGTGTGTGTGTATCAGTGTGTGTGTGTGTGTGTATCAGTGGCTGTGTGTGTGTATCAGTGGCTGTGTGTGTGTGTGTATATCAGTGTGTGTGTGTGTATCAGTGTGTGTGTGTGTGTGTGTTTGTGTCTGTGTGTGTGCGTGTGTGTAATCAGTGTCTGTGCGTGTGTGTATCAGTGTCTGTGTGTGTATCAGTGTGTGTGTATCAGTCTCTGTGTGTGTATCAGTGTGTGTGTGTATCAGTGTGTGTGTTTCAGTGTGTGTGTGTGTGTGTGTGTGTATATCAGTGTGTGTGTGTGTGTATCAGTGTGTGTGTATCAGTGTGTGTGTGTGTGTATCAGTGTCTGTGTGTGTATCAGGGTCTGTGTGTGTCAGTGTCTGTGTGTGCGTGTGTGTCAGTGGCTTCGTGTGTGTCAGTGGCTGCGTGTGTGTCATTGGCTGTGTGTGTGTTAGTGGCTGCGTGTGTGTGTGTGTGTATCAGTGGCTGTGTGTATGTGTATCAGTGGCTGCGTGTGTGTCAGTGGCTGCAAGTGTGTCAGTGGCTGCGTGGCTGCCAGTGGCTGTGTGTATGTGTGTATGTATCAGTGGCTGTGTGTGTGTGTGTATAAGTGGCTGTGTGTCTGTGCAGGCCAGCAGTGGATGTGTGTGTGTGTATCAGTGGCTGTGTGTGTGTGTGTACCTGTGTGTGTGTCTGTGCAGGCCTGCAGTGGCTGTGTCTGTGCAGGTCTGTCTGTGTGGGTGTCTGTGCGTTGTCAGTGTCTGTGTTGGTCTGTCTGTGTGAGTGTCTGTTGGGTCAGTGACTGTGTGCGTCTGTGCAGGTCAGAGAGAGAATGGGGGGGAGAGAGAATAGAGGGTATTGGGACAATATATGAAATCTGTATGGACATTCATAACTGTTTTATTTTACCTATAGGCGATAAAATTTTTAGTGGGTCACGAAGGAGAAGTTCAAAAATAACCGGGTCACGGAAAAAAAAGTTTGGGAAACCCTGCTGTATAGGATAGAAAAGCCGCCCTGTGATTCTTGGCCCCACAATCCCAGAAACCCCTATTTCAAAAATGTGTATTCTTTTAGTGCCAGTAACAAAACCTCTCCCCCTCCTCACACCCACTGCAGCTGGAATAGAGCTCAGCTGAATCATTCCTCCACTCCCCACCCCCTTCTTTAAACCCTATTAAAGCTAAAGTAGGTATACGGCTAAACCAGACCTCTATTGTAACTCCCTCCTGTCTGAATGGTAACCTAACACATAGCAGGGAGGAGGGTTGAACACTTCACTGCAGAGTCAATCTCTTGTACTGTAGACTCTTCTGTATAACAGTGGGTAGTGGTGTTTCTTACATACCATTAATAATACGTTCAGGTTTTGCGTTTCCATGTAAACTATTTCTGTAATGCAGGCCATTATTATACTTAAAATGGCATTTGAAAGAGATGGGGTTGAAAACGGGTGGATCCCAGAAAATCTTAGGTTTGAGAAAAGGTTTGGGTCTCTTTGAGACCTGGAATCGGCTCTGAGATAGAATTGTACATTTTAGAGAGGGTCTAGAAAAAATATCTTTGCTCCAAATCTGGAGGAAATAAATTGCACCCGATGTATTTAAGGAATCCTATTAAATAAGATTTATTTGTTTCTGGTGCTATTTTGCACCGGCTTTGCAGCTAGAAGACTGAAAAATGACTTAAACAAGTAATATAGAGTTGGAGTGTTTGTATGAGATGGATACAGAGATGAGATGGATAATGTTACAGTAGGTAAAGAAAGATTCGTAACGGGTTAGTCCATAAGTTATCCTCATAGTGTCAACACCTCACACCTAACTCCCCAGATGTGTTTTACACACATAGTTCTGCCTCCCTCTGCCATGCGGTGCCTCTCTCCATTTCTCTGCCTTCCACATCAACTATACCCAGCCAGGTATAGAAATACGTTTCAGCGTCAACAGAATACTTCATAACACATAATACACAAAAAATATATATCTAAGAATAACACATTACACAAAAAGTACGTTGTATGTTCTCTGTCATCTATAAATCAGACTGCCAGCAGTGGTTAAAGTGTCCTTAAAAGTAGATTACTGTGTCTGATTTGCAAAGATCCTAAACTTACTTTTCAATTGTTCAAAGCACATTGAACCTTATCAAAACGTGTGGCTATATTTATTATTTTACAACAGAAAGGGGAGAGGCGATTGCAATAATAAAAGTTTTCTTCGAAAAACACACAAACGTCTAAATAGATAGAGGATAGCAGTTTCAGCTGTGTGAAATCCACTGGCTTTTAAAGATCCCAATACTTGTGTTTTAGTTTAATACACACTTTATTTGATATCCATTTATATTTTTCCTTTCTCCTTTTATGTATCCCATTGTATTTACTTGTGAAGAAGGACTGTAACAATCAGTAATAGACTGTTCTGCTACTACAGTGCTTGACTACAAGGCAACAGGACCTTCCAAAAAAAACAATAAGCAGAATCTCAGCATCAGCAGCAGCCACGTCCTCTCTGCCTATTCTCTGTGCAATGCAGATTGAAAGGGGGAGATCTGGGGGACGTGTTGCTGCAAGTTTATCTGTCTGTGAACAGGAATGTAAGTGCAAGAAAAAAATAGGAGATAGCTAGAGGGGGAGTTCTGCCCTGATCTCCCAGCTAGCCTTGGTCTCATACCCCACCCCTCCCTCTCCACTGCACATAAAGGAATGAGGAGTACTTGGAACAGTGCCGCAGGAAACCCATACTTCAGATACATTCAAAACGTGTGCCTAGATCTCACTGCTGCGGGGGACCTTCCCCTCCTCCACCAGCTGAGGGGGATACACATACACAGCATTAGGGACGCTTATGTCCCTAAAGGTTTCCACATGCTGCGGTAGAAGAGGAGAAGGATCTGTACAGGTAGCCATGGACTTGGTCTAGATCTAAATTGCTAATAGACTATCACTGATAACCAGGACCTCGCGTTGATCTGAAGGCAGTGAAGTGCCAATCAGGGTTTAAGCTGTAAACGCTGGTGCTATTCCCGAAAAGGAATATAAGACATAGGCATGTGAAATGGAACATGTACTGCTAATGTTCCAGCTAAATAATAAACCTTTCCAGTGTTCGCTTCTTATTCAAGCATTTACATATTGTGAACCGAACACTCTGCCTTCTAAACATCGTTTGGGGGGTTTCTTTTCTTTAGACTAAAGCTGTTGGACTGTACTGGAAAATATCACGTAGCTGGTACTGTTGGGGGGAGGGGTTGCAATGAGATTTAAACATGCACAACTAAGCGTGAAACATGTTTCCAATCAATTCTAAAGAAAAGACTCGAAGAAAGATATATACATTAAAAAAAAACTTCAGCAAATCACTTTTGCAAGGACTTTCTTGGAAAAAGTGAGGCATAAAAAAGCTGTGAATTCCTTCTTGGTGCATTAACTTGTTGCCTCACATGCGACCAAGAATCGTATCAATCTCACACACCATTAACATCTATATCCCATTGTCTATCATATAGATGCTGCAGGAACATTTGGGCTCAAACCATGGCGCTCACTTCATTTGGTGCATGGACAGGGTTTCTCACCTAGCAAATATGTAAATGTCAGTCCGTATGGGAAAAAAATAAACGAATCCACAGACAAGTGATTGGTTTTACAAAACTTGTTTATTAGTCCCACTACTTTCCCAATTTTGAGCGTCTTTTTAACTGTATCTTAATCAAAGCACTTCATTCCATCTTCAAAAAACCTACCCTTGTTAGTAAAGTGGCTTACAATCCTTGTGACAAGCTGGATCACGCCCTTAGTGCAATGCATTATCCTACAGCAAAAGAAAATTACACCAGCCGTTATAATGTGGGGCATGAAGGTTATATCTGCCAACTAGGACATATTAGTACTGCATGTAAAAGGAGAGAGCAGGATACCTTGCTGCAGGTGGTAACCGGGCACTGGCGTGATTAGAAGGTGAGGTCAGTATGCAGTACCTGGACAGCTCCTGCATGTGAGAGCTTTAACTGACGCCCTCACCACCTTGGTGCCACAATGCGATATAGCAGTAGCTCCACTGTGGGGAAGAAGATACAGCCTACAACTATAGGACAAAAAAAAAAGTAAAATTTTCCTGTGAAAGACTTAAGAGTGTCCACGTCCTCACAAAGAATGGAACTAATTTAACAACAGTGCATTCGTCATCACAGCTCGTTTGTTGCCAAAACTGCTGGAGAAGGCTGGAGATAAGTAGCACATGACCTGTAGACAGGCGGTGGGGTGGCTTAGCTGAGAGTAGTTCTCTCCTTCCATTGGTTTGGTGGTTCCTGATGACACGCAGCACAGAGGGAACCTCCTGCCATATAAATGGGACTGACTAGGCTTTAATATTTTAGCATCACTGAAGCAGGTTTCTGCTAAGTTTGGAGTTACTCAACCACCAGGACTGCATGTCTGAAACCCACCGGGCATAACCAACCGGGCTCTTAAATCACAAGGAGTCTGCATGTCTAGCCAGTAGACATGCTCAGCTTTGTGGATACACGGATTGTGTTGCTGCTCGCAGTAACTTCATATCTAGCAACATGTCAATGTAAGTGGTTTTAGCTTTTATTCTTTATAGGGAAGCTCAGAGACGTGTGTGTATATAGTTTGTATCTTTAACCCCCATTTTGGATCATTCTGAGCAGCTCTTGTGTATGAATATATTACATTGCTGTATTTTCCCCCCAGTGAAAGTAAGCAGATGTTTTTTGTATTCAGTCAAGCTGGCACTTTGCCAAGAATGTGCTCACGAGAAGAATCGTTTTGCAATGTCTTGCTATATTGTACTGCAATTATGTTATCCATTTAAGCAACTAACGCAATAAAGTTTAATTTATATATAACATTGGAGGTTGGTTGGAAAGTATTCATCCTAACTGTAGCATATGCAGAAAACAAAAGTTTTCGGCACATCTGGAAGTTTAGGGCGTTGTACTTGCATTGTCTCTGCTCACTCACGGGCTCCCCCTTGTGGCGCCTATAAGCTATCGCACAGGACCTCATCACGCAGTATATGGGGAGTTGGATGTACTAATAACCTCTGCAGGGATCCTACTTTTTAAAATTCATATTAATAAAAGCCAGTTTCATGCTGCAGCCACAGAATACTTTGCATTACTTTGAAAAAATATAAAATGTCCCATTATTTCTGAAGACAGTTGCGCAGAACTATTGTATGCGTGCTTCTGCCACACACCATAAAAGAAGAAAGATCTAATAATTTAGTATCAGACAATTGCAACATGCACCAACATGGTTTTTTTATTTGCTCTATTTTAATTCCTATTATTTCAAAGAGGCAGACAAGACCCGCCTAGCGCCATTGTTCTCTTTGCATTCACCCTGACACACGTTATTTTAGCCGGTTCTTGTTTAAACATCATAATGTACTGTATCTAGCAAGAACTGTTGCCGCAAGTGCTATGAATAATGCACAATACATATACAGATAACCACATACACTTATTGTATTTACTGGGAATAGTGTAACTTTGCTAACTACTACCAAAGTAGATACATATATTATACTTTACTAATCCTAGATATATTATACTATAACGTGTCACTGCTGTGTGGTGAAAGCATGTAACTTCTATACACCATTTCTCGCCCCTCTGGCACTAAACAAGTTAAATTGGTTACTGCCTTTTTCCACATTACTGCCTTATACTGTTCATCATCATCATCACGTCTCATTCCTCAGGCATTAACTGGTTCGCTAAATGATGCAGTTAGTGCACGATTTCAATGAATTATTGCTCCCTCTGGTGGCTCAAACAGATAATAACAGATCCATGTGAAAAATTATGTTTTATTTGTCATGCAGTAAATACTGAAAGGCTTAGAAGCGGGTCATATCTTTAACTTGTCACAGATTACCTTTGGTAGCATATTCCTGACAGACGTAATTAAATATTTATTAAGGCCTCACATACAGAAACATGTTTAGTGACCCGAGCATAAATACAATCGCAACACTAAGCCAATAATATATTGGTACATCTCAACTGATGGTAATCACTGGTATCTATTTTCTTAGTCATTTGACTATGTTAATATTTGAAAGTGTTGATACAGAAGTCTGGTTGATATACACTTTAAAATCACTGTCTGGCTCAGAGTAATATCAATACAATATTTATTGGTGGGTTCTTTTTCTTTTAACATAGAAAGCAAACCAACATCTCAACATTTACCTGTTAATTGTGTTTTCATTGCTAGTTCTTTTGCATACCTGAGGACATCTTTACAGCATGTAAAACTAAAACACAAACCATATCTTCTCCAGTACTTCCATTTCATTTACAAAAACAAAAACAAAAAACTATTTCTACAGTAATTGTGTTTTAAAAGAAAATGTTGGGATCTATTTATAAGTAGGGGATAATTAAAATAATTCATATTTTTATGCTATGTAGTATTGTCCAGAATGATGTCTCCATGTCACCATGATATTGTATCAGACATGGTTCTCCACATCACTAACGTCCTTACAAATGCAGGACTCAAAATCCAATGATGGCATGGAAGCTGTGGACAATTAATATGTTGAAGTTGACATAATTGACTTAGATTTACTCAATATTGATTGTGTAATGTATTTTATTTTCATTAATTGGATTTGTTCTTTTCTTTCCCACCCCACCCCCTACATTTCTCTTGTCCAGTTCAAAATGAGGTCAGTATATTTGTTTTCATCGTTTCCTTCACTAACCGCCACATTATATATTTATTTAGTATACACCAATGGGAATGCCATTTTAAGAACCTGCTGAATTAAAGTTCCCAGTGGATTAGATAGCTACACCCTGTATGTGCCCACCCAGACTTCCTGTGTGGGCTGGCCTACCAGTGGGGGGGGGAAGGGGGGGCTCCCTTATATAGGGGCAACATGGTAAAGGCAAATAATTCAGGTGGGAAATCTGGAAACTGAGCTAAAATGTTACAAGAAGTGTATTTGTACCACTGGAAAACTAAAGGGAATTTTAGACTCTTCAGAACCCCAGGAAGACGATGGATAAAATCAGGTGTGAATACACAGCCCAGTTTTGTTGGAATGGATTTACGCCTGAAGCTGGAAACCATTCAATTGATAGAATTATTTTTTATTATTTTTTTTTTGTGTGTTACCTGACTCCAATTTTAATTTGGAATGATTAATATAATGAGTTTGGCTCGAGGTACATGCGTTGTTTCCTGTTTTCATGTTATAGAGAAAATCTGTTTACAATAAGAAGTTGTAGAATGAGTTTAGAACGTGATAGGAAACATCTGTTAGCAAAATGTAATTAATGGCAGTCGGTATGGTTTTTATTAATTTCGTTTTTTTCTGTGTGTTTTTCCCTAGGTTCAAAGGGTAAGCATTTTCTGTGTTTGTGATTTATTATGAACTATGCATGCTTATGAGAATATTAACAATAATGTGTACAAATGTTATGCTATTTTTTATATAGGCAATAAATGTGAAAGAAGTAAATCAAATGTAAATTTGGAAATATGTCATAGAAGCATAGTGTGAAGGCTATAGGAAGTATGTATTATGAGATATAAGTAATATTAGTGCCTCTTAGGTGATTGGTATGAGTTTGCAGTTCAGAGTTGCCTAGGTGATAGAATGGGGCCTAACACACTTCAGTCCCTATTCAGTTTGATGAGAAGCAGAGTAACAATGCCCTAGCGTTCATTGAAGTGAATGTACCTTAATGCTTTAGCTGCTATTTAAGTGACCAGATCATTACCTGTGAGTTACTCTGCTTCTCACCCTGCTGAACATGGAGATTGGACTGATGACCACGTTTGGACCATTTTGCAAGTGGTTTCAGCTTCACATGTGCAACAACTGCTGAATTACTAACTCTTTCTATTTTTATTAAATACAAGCTGTATATGAACATATTTAACCATTCCAGACAGAGGCCCCTGCAATTTATTGCAGGAAAGTGTGTTGTTTAAACTGGCACTGACATGGTTAATGCAATGTGTGGAAGACTTCTTTGCATTAGTTTTTAGTGCAGCTTGAAACCCATTTTCTGCTAGTGATGCTCCATGGGGATTCATGTTACTTAATCCCTTAAATGCCATAGGGGCCAGCAACAGATTGCTTTGCAATGTGTTGTTGACCCCTCTGGCATTTGAGGGTTTAAAACGGGGTGCATGTTTACATCATTTTAGTTGTTTAAAATGTTTGGTTAATAGAGCAGTGGCTTTATGAAAAGTAACACTGTACATACCCAGAACTGTATAAACATGTAACTGGGTGAGTTTGGCAGATAGTGATTACTCCTCCAGCGGTGATAGACTCTTATAAAAGAGAGATATCTGCATTCTGTACTGGATGATGACGTATGCACTGCAGTGAGCATTTCCATTCCAACAGGGCTCCAGAGGAGACAAAGGCACACAGGGAGATAGGGTAAGAAACGCTACTGCTCCCTTTATTTCAACTATTGATGCTATAAACAGACATTAAACACCTGACATTCTATTATTTAAAAAAATATTGTATTAAATATATAAAACATTATAATGCAAACTTTAAAACCCCATTTGATTTTTTCTGAATTAATGTTTTACACCTATTTTAAAGAATGAATTCTCAACTTCTTCAGTGACAAGTGGACTTGCTGACATTTACAAAGCAAAGTTGCACCCCTGTTACACTGAGAGGTCTAAATTAAATATGAATATATGTTGATCATATATTTTGTTCACAAATTCCCAATTCATAAATACGTTAAGGTTAAGTTAAGGTGGGGTTGAAACCTATCCCAGCAATTAATAAATAAAATGGAAACATTTCACCAGTGGTCTGTGTATTTTGCTGCCTAAACAACATTCACGTAATAGTACTTTTCCCACATTTACAAACACTATTACTAAACCTCTCTTTTTGCACCCTGGTTGGTCTATTTAAAAATAGTTCCAGGTGTTTTGCTACTTTTACTAGATCTTCTGTTGAAGAACATGTCCATGCAATGTATGCACCGCAGGCATGTATGAGAATAACTCAGGTACAGATGTAGCTACTAACATTACCTGAAACATTCAAGTAGAGCTCACAATATCACAGAATATCCAAAGGATTTAGTTTAAATGTTGATGCAATAAATTGTGATACTATATCACATCAGAAAGAACAATATAACAGGCTACATCAGTACCATGTTGTAGTATGAGCTAGAGTAAATAAATCTAGGAAGAAAGACAATTTCATTTTTATAGCTACATCTACCCCAAATCCTTCACATGTGATATTAAGACATCTTAAGGAAACCAATGCAGTCCATTGTGCAAACTGTGTATGAAGTAATTCATCTTGTATAGTAACTTTATAAGTTAGGGCCTCTCTCAACCGTTTCCATGTTGAAGGTCCTACCCAGCATGAAAAGGATGGTTTATGCCTGCAAGGCAAACATTACTTCTACATTAGCACACACTCATCTACCAAGCCTGTCTCTTTTCCCATTCGGCAAGGTTATTATTTGATTCTATATGTTTGATGCTTGCAGGGCCTTCCAGGTATACCAGGCAGAGATGGTGATGATGGACTTGCAGGCTTACCTGGCCCTCCCGGCCCCCCTGGTCTTGGCGGAGTAAGGATTTATAGCTTAACATTACTGGCAATAGATTACATTCACTGGAGTAAAGTGGGGGGGAGAATGATATAGTGTAGTAATGTAATCATACCGTATGTCATGTCAACATAGTGTATAATTATCATTGATCTTACACAAAAATTAAATACTTCATTTAATAATCTTGTTTCACTACAGGATCAGGCCTAGAATATGAATGTATTGGTGATATCTTTTTGCAATGCTTTGCCATGTAACACAATACATTCAAAGTTGTAATAGTTACAAGCTATAAATGGCCATGGAGAGTTTATTGAGCTCCAACACATATTTCTTTGGTGTTAGAAACAAGAAAATCACTTAGCCTCTTAACCCCATAAAGGTCCAAGCTATGCGTTGCAATGCAAACCAGTGCAATGTGGACTTACGTGACAGTGAAGTCGCTAAAAGAAAATCTGAACACGCTAACTTGGACTTTTTATTTACATTTTAAAGCAATTAGACCTATATATGTAATACTGGGGGTAGATAAAGGAAAGGGGGAAAAAATACCAAACATTATGGTACTGGTAAACAATTGAAAGACATAAGCCCCCACAGTGAGTGTTTCAAAGAGATATTACTCAACACTGTCAGAAATCTATAACCTTTCAAAAAGTAGGAAACCAATCTCTTTTACTAACAGAACCATTTTTACTCTCCCTTAGAACTTTGCTGCTCAATATGATCCATCGAAGTCAGGTGGTGAAGCTGGTGCACAGGTGGGTAAATCCTTGGCATAATACTATGTAACATATTATAATAAATATATATGGTTTCCAAGAAATTAAAATGTATTGGAAAATGTGAATTTACTACGACTGGGCATATATTATCAGCCGCCGTCTATAGCAATATGGCAGTTTAGTATGGATGCCCTAAGCAAGCACTGCACTTTGACATGTGTCCAAGTAAGCACTGCTATGGTAGGTCATGTAACTTAGGATACTTTGATCCCAGGAAAAGACATTGTATCTCCCCAGGGCTTACTCAAGGTAATAGCCACACAGGAAGCCCCCTGGAGACAAAGGCAATTAACTTGTGATATCTGTTACCTGCCACCATGAGGCCTACACTGTGATCTGCCACTGTGTCTTTAGAGCATGTCCCAACACACTACATTGACAATGTTTAAACATGTTTCAACAATATGGACAACTTATCATGATTTAATGGCTAATGGTAAGCATATCATATGGACTAATATTATACAATTTGGCTCAAATATCATGCTACATATTCAGCACAACATGGCACAGCAGCTATTCATTGTGTTTCCATCCCTGTCAGAGGACTTGCAATGCTAAGCAGACCGCTTTGGCAGTGAAGGCGTTAAGGACTCCTGTGCAAAGTTTCTTTGCCATTTCATACAAAATATATTTAAAACTTTTGTTGTTGTACATAAAACAGTAGATCGCACTGATCGCATATTTTCTGCATTTTATTTTGTTACTTGAAGAGGTCCCTCCTTGCCCGTTCCAAAGCTGTTTTTTAGTTTTTTATTTTATTCTAGATTGAGGAGACATAAGATTTTCAAATATTAAGTGTCCGAAGGTTAAAGTGGCGCTCTTCCCAGGGCCCAGGGCAGTCTAAAGTTTACCATGATCAAATCAGATGCCAGGGGCAAGGAAAATCATGATTTGTAACACTACAAGAACATAGAAAAATAAAAAGAGTAGGATAGGCTCAGAGGGCAAGATGCTAACATTATATGAGTTAAGCAATCAAGTATTGTGCATACCGTAATATTTTTGTATTCGTGGCTCTACTGCAGTTTTTTAAAATAAACTATTCATATTGTTTTCTAGGGTATAATGGGACCAAGAGGCCCCAACGGACAATCTGGTGCACCTGTAAGTACAGTGCATGTTTGCTACATGCCATCACTATTTGTTGTGCCATCATTCTAAGTGACTGATGTTTTAATCAATATCAACTTTCTGTTGTAGGGTGCTCAAGGTTTCCAAGGACCTGCTGGTGAGAATGGTGAACCTGGTCAAACTGTAAGTCCCTCCAGCAATCCCAATATGACATATAATGTGGACCAAAACACATTATTGAAATTGAATGATATCATCTTCTGTATTCATAGGGTCCTGTAGGCTCTAGAGGTCCCGCTGGTCCACCTGGAAAATCAGGAGAAGACGTAAGTATGGGCTGCAAAAATATTTGATGCCAAACGTTCAAGGAAGCTATGAATGCGCTTTTCATTGTTCCGGAAAAAGGATAAATGCAAATTATGGAAGTGATGCAATATTAATATTGTATATTTATGATAACCATATAATAAAAGTTGTGTTGGTGATTGCGGCCCAGATTTACTACACAGTGTTGAGCAGTAACGCATGTTACAGCCTATTCCAATGAATAGACTGTGAAGTGTGTTAAGTTTGAGCATGGCTTAGTAAGTATGGCCCACTGTGTATAATTCACAAATAAATTCGAGAACAAGGATTCTTACTGTCTCTGTAAATTGGGGTGGGAAACATCTTGTCCTACACCTAGTTACAAATGAACATGGCTCGTGTATGCCTGCTGTTTTACCCATTATTATCAGATCCATCTTGCTGTGTTAGATTGCTATAGTGCAACACTGTAGATGTTGCAATCTATAGGCCTGAAGTAGTTTTGTTGCAAATTCTGATACATTATAATGTTCTTCATAGATTAAAAGGGTACACAGACTTTTGATATGTCAAATTTGAAGGTATATAGTAGAAGCACAAATGACTTACTGTAAGCATTTGCTGTAGCTTACTACACCTGTATTTTATCAGATAGCCTTGCATGTAAAGTAACTTATTGGCACTAGTTAACCCAATGATTTTGCTGTCCCATATATTTTAGGGTAACCCCGGCAAATCTGGAAGACCTGGTGAGAGAGGCATTGTTGGAACTCAGGTATTTTTTTAATAATAATTAAGATAATGGCGCAGTCAATCACTTAATATTGAGCAAAACAGACACGGGTCACAGTTAACTTGATTGCTTTATGCATTTATCTTAAGCTCACGTTGAAACTGGTAATAATATAATAACACCGTCTTATAACCAAGTTTCCAATATTTAACGTCATTACTTCATGGCAGACATAGACACTGATGTGAAGCTCACTGCAAACTCTTTTTCGATTGCAGCACAGGGTTCTATTATCCATATTGGTTTTATCGTAAAGTAGTTTATTGTAGGACACTTATATGGGACCAACAGAATGTCAGGATTATCTGTTCCTGGTAGCTTATTTTGGAGACCAAATGGATCTCTTATTTGGGGTTATTTATTATATTAATATCTGTTAAAAAAAAAAAACAATAAAGCCTTTTTCCTGTTTTATTGTTTCCACACAATCTTCGTTTCCCCCTAATTTCACACTGATGACCTTTTTTCGACATTAAGCTGCAGCTCCGACAGCAATAAAGGGCGTAACATTTAATTGATTCTTACAGGGTGCTCGCGGTTTCCCCGGAACTCCTGGTCTCCCAGGCTTTAAAGGAATCAGGGTGAGTTTCTCCTAACCTTAACCATGCATGGGATATTTAAAATGTGTTACTTCCCAATGTTGGATCTTGTTCACCCCGGGCAGATCTGAAGAAACAAATCCTTGCATCTCATTTAGCACACGGCGTATAAATAGTGATACACGTGTATCTTAGTTATATGTGATGCCATGTTAAGGATAAACAAGACCTATTGAAGACATCCCTCCCTCCTTAGTGAGTCTTACTTTAGGGCCAGTAGTATACATAATGAATAGTGCATCTGCTAGTTTAAATGTGTAACTCATTGATACTTTGTATCTGTCCCACTAGTATTCAAACTCATTCGCAGAAACAAGCTGTTGTAGTAACATTTTGGAATTCATTCTTTTTATTTGTTTTGGATATATGGTTTATCTTTGCGCCATTTTCACCAGATTAGATATAGGATTAAAATGGTATAAAAATCGAGTCACATCAATTTTCAATTGAAATAGGCCAAGAGCAAAGTACTCAGCAGCAGGCAGAAGTCCCACCCATTGTATCCCATCTAGTAATGTAATATATCATGAGCACGCTAGGTATTGATTGTCAAGCAACTGAAGAGGAGGCATGTTGAAACACTGCAAGCTGCAGAGCTGCGTTCTCCAGCCAGGTGTATGCATGTAACAAAAAAAGAACAATTTATGATATAGTTTGCATCAAGATTTCTATCATGCAGTCTGATGTGTACCCCGTAGTCAGTAGAGCATTAGCCAACATACAGAATAAGGTTTAGACTTCATTCTTTGGCCACAAGCAGGCCTATCTGTGTCCACTCTGTAAGCAGGTCAGGACGCTCTCAATCATGTCTACTTCTTGTCCCACATTGGGAGCTATTTACTATACCCCAGTTTAACTTTATATGCAGTGTCGGGTATTAGGAGGTTCTGTGCTTTAGACAACGTGCTTCAGAAATATCCCCTATTCTATGTTATACCACACTTAACTTGTGAAGAGTTGACATATTTAGTAGCATCTTCTTAACAATGTAAAGCAGTAACAATACGGTTTCAAAATAATAATGCAATGTGACGCAGACAGCCTCCCAATGTATGACCTGGAATATTACCAACATAATTACAGTCCCAGCACAGATGTATATAATCATCAGGAGGAGATTGGCTAGTTATTGCTGTGTTCCAGTGAAGATAAAGAAATAAATGGGCCTAGTATGGACCTAGTATGAGTATTGTATGAGCATAGTATGGCCCTAGTATGGTCCTAGTATGGTCCTAGTATGGGCCTAGTATGGACCTAGTATGGGCCTAGTATGGACCTAGTATGGGCCTAGTATGAGTATAGTATGAGCATAGTATGGGCCTAGTATGAGTATAGTATGAGCATAGTATGGGCCTAGTATGAGTATAATATGAGCATAGTATGGGACTAGTATGGGCCTAGTATGAGTATAGTATGAGCATAGTATGGGCCTAGTATGAGTATAGTATGAGTATAGTATGAGCATAGTATGGGCCTAGTATGAGCATATTATGGGCATAGTATGGGCATAGTATTTACCTAGTATGGGAATAGTATGGGGAAAACGTCTAATAAACAAAATGCCTGGAATAGATATATATTTCTTGTACATGTCATGGGAAATGTAAAATGTGATTTTTATAAGGATGTGTTTTCTTTTTTAGGGTCACAATGGTCTTGACGGACAGAAGGGAGGATCAGGTGCTGCAGGCGGAAAGGTAACCAGCAACTAAATATGTTCTGCTCAGCACCACCCTGGGCACGCTTTCTGTATTCCCAGATACACTATAGACACATCAAAAAATGTGTTAAATGTAGGGCTGTAATCAATTACCATTTAGTAAGAATGTGGTAATGGAAAGCTTTTTGCAGTATAAACACACAAACATGTGTATATATATATATATAGAGAGAGAGATAATTCAACTGTCATGAAACAAGCAAACATGTCTTGTTGATATAAATGAGATACTTACTAGAGGTCTATTTTATTTTAAAACAAATCACACTTCTCACTGGTCTCTGGCAAACTATTCTTGACTTTCCTGCATTACTCATGATTTTTCTAAAATAATGTAATTTGGCAACTAAAAATAATTATATTCATATATACCTATATAGTAATGATTAAATATTTATTTAGCTAAAAAAAATAGGCCTACTGTATGTTCGCATTTTAATTTTACACATATTATCTACAGCATCAGATTGTCTCTAGATAGCATACATGTCTTCAGTCTCGCCCTCTCTCCTCGCCTGTTGGCTTATCCAACTTGCAGATAACCAATGACCAATAAATGGAAATCTCTTCACAAGGTCATAAAATATCCATATTGTATGATTATAATATATGAAAAAAATGTAAATCCTATATATAATGCTCACATTACACATTTTATGATATAACCATGGACATTTAATAACGTATCTGTAAACACATACTTTCACAAGATTATTAGTTCAGTTTAGAAATCTCTCATGAATTATGAGATTCACATCACTTAAAAACTTTGGAAGCCACTGCCTACTCCGACTGATCCAGAAGAATTGCACTCATCACCACTATGCATCGTGACTTTTATTTATTACATGCCCTACAATTAACAGTTCATGTAAGGGCTTAAGCCAGTGACTGCTCACAACATACATTTTAATGCATAAACTAAAAATGCACGGCGACAGCAAGTACTTATTGAGAACAAGATGTTATTGACTTTGAGGAAACTCTTTTGTAGTGTCTCTCAAGGGGGAGAAATCAAAGAATATGAAATTAAATGTTTGTCATATGATCAGATAAAAAGTATCTAGCTTTCCTTCTGTAGTATTGGTATAAAAGCGGGTTTTCATCTTGACACTGTATTTGCAGACACGGTGTTAAGTAGCAATTCCTACTGTATGAAGTCTATTTGCACTCTACATCTATAGTATGCTTATGTGTATATGTATACTTAACAACCATGTCTGTACTTCCCAAACAGGGTGAAAATGGTGCCAATGGTGAAAATGGATCACCAGGTCAAGCTGTAAGTATTGACAAGCTGTAATGACTCCACAGTGGTATACATTAAGTGCTCTTTAAATAATGTATTGTGATATATGTGTATAATGCTGTATCTTTATACTATTAAATATAAAGGCCCATCATTTCTAGGCAGTCTTTTTCCATCAACAAATCACCTGGGGCAGGAAGTCCCCTTATTGCCCCAGAAGGTGTCTTATGGCAGAAGACTGTTTAGTAAACATGGCCCATAATGTGTTATAAATATGAGGAATAAGTAGAAAGTGAATGATATTATGCAGTTAATATAAACTATAGACAAAATGAGATAGTACTCATATGATTGTACTGATCTATGAAGCAACCAATGTAAATATTTGTCCCATAAGCTATTAGCAATAAACAAAAATCTGTACTGATTGCGTTTCTTCTGCCTGTAGGGTGCTCGTGGTCTTCCTGGTGAAAGAGGACGCATTGGAGCTTCTGGTCCCGCTGTAAGTGTATATTTGTCTTAAAACGAAATCTGTAATGTTACGTTCTAAAAACTACTGGAAAAAAAACTCCTACGAATACCCACGATTACAGACCCAGCTCACGACTCCCATACTATATATTGAATCACATTTTACAGGCATATCATTTATAATGACCAAATGTAATAGTGTGGATAGCTTAATTCCACACACAAAGCAGCATTTTCCAAAGCCACATGATTTTATAAAGAGGTGATGCTGCCATCCTCTCTCATACTGGGGAGTCTGCTGTCCCCGGTGGCATCGGTCGATCACACTGATCACACTTCATAAAGAAATGATAAGAAGAAGGGGAATGCAGTGATTTTCAAGTAAATCCTATCTCTCCAACACCAAGGGGGTGGAATTTCCATGTATTAAACTATCATTGCTGCGGAGCAGCATATCTGCAAGGTGGAAATCCGAGCCTCAGGTTGCCTATCACAGCTTTA
Source organism: Ascaphus truei (assembly GCF_040206685.1). Taxonomy (NCBI): domain Eukaryota; kingdom Metazoa; phylum Chordata; class Amphibia; order Anura; family Ascaphidae; genus Ascaphus; species Ascaphus truei. The sequence goes on along the minus strand of NC_134484.1, from coordinate 400,826,476 downwards.
CTATGTTCTGAGGCTTGATTACGGGACTCATATATATATATTTCCTTTTCATTAGGGTGCTCGCGGAAGTGATGGCAGTTCAGGTCCCGGTGGTCCAGCTGTAAGTACAAGCTAATATTTCTACCTTATTATACAGATATCGTGCCGTTATTCTAGTCGCCAGCATGCAGTAACACATTTATTGCAATGCCAGGTCAGCCACAGACATTTTTGCGTAACTTCCATTCGGGAATAGGGACTTCGTATGCAATATACATACTGTATGTTTATTATTGAAATGTATAGTTTACAAAGTTAACATAGTGTAAGTGTAGTGTTTCACTTTCTGTTGAGCTAGGCTTAGGGTTACATATATTTTTTACATATATGTATACAATATGTAACCCCATCCCACTAGCCACTGCTTTCAATGCAGTGGTGCAGTTGCGATACCCCACATCGTAGCTTTGTGAATCCCAGCTGAAAAGGCTTGTTCAATAAAGTGCGAAGGGGAGTTTCCATGCGATTTCCGTATGGAAACTCCCATTCAAGTAATTGCACTTTATTGAATAAACACAATGATTAAGTGGCTTTTGGTGAAGACGAGGTCTATTGGATGCATTTTTCCTAAACATTGCTTTGAATTAGGTTTCCGTTATTTCTGCTGAGATCAAAGTGGGGTTAGTTGAAAATATACTCCTATACTGTAAGTCCCACACTATTAAGATAAGAATAGTTCAAAGAAAGTAAAAATGGTAAAGTCATTGAATATGGGTTGCATTACACATTGATACAGGTTATCTATTAACTTCCAACGTTCTTTCTCAATATCCATCCATTAAATACATCTTTTATTTGAAAGTTATATTAAAGAAAAGTTATAAAGCAGCACTGCATCCCTTCCTTTTTTATTTGTAACTTAAACTGAGCCATTTTGTGTTCCTAGAACAAAAATAAAACAGAATGACTCCTGGTACTGTTATGGTTCCAATGTGAATATATGCACATACAGGGGGTCCTCGGTATCCGACAGTCCGCTTTCCGTTGAACAACTTATCCGACACCGTATAATGCAGTCCGATGATGCATTATCCGACAGTCACCGCTGTGGATTAACATGGACCCACAATCCGACGGTCCATTATCCGACGGCGGTTTGCGGGACGGATTACGGCGGATAAGCGAGGACCGCCTGTACTGTATATATATATATGTATATATATATACAGCGAGAGAGAGAGAGAGAGATTACGTTTTTAGCTATATATATATAAACATATGCATTTAGGTGTATTTATTTAGCCTGATATAGAATACAAATTGCAGGGTAAAACTGCTGTAAAAAGGTAACACTGCTACACCGTTACCATGGCTAAAAACTGTTTTCGTGTGAGAAGACGCCCTCATTTCAAGTAAGCCTTTTATATTTTCTAAATTATTCTCCTTTATGTTGTAGGGTCCAATCGGGTCTGCTGGTTCTCCTGGTCTTCCCGGCGGTCCTGGTGTCAAGGTAAGTCAGCCTGCGCATGCCAAGCTCATGTTATTTATGTTGCACACTGAATCCATTTCTGGATTTACAAATTGACACCAGTCTTACAATAGACAATCGTCTACAGTGACACATTGGGCAAATGTGCACATACAATTGAGAGTAACAGCCTGGTCAGAAATGGACTAAATAAACTTGCTAATTATTTGGCACTAGATAAAATATATCTTGTTGATACAATGACAATATAATTACTACACACATTACTTAATTTACAGTATTTATTATTTAGGCAACCACTGCACATTTTGAAGCACCCATTCTCCACTTGGACCACAGTAGATGCCAGCTATGTTTTTAAAGCAGCAGAGCACTCAGTTGTATACATTGCCAGGAGAATAGAATAGAAGAATGGGCATTACAACTATTTCCATCTCAACACTGGAATTTGCTAATGTTCTTAGACTGAGCTGTTTGAAGAAAAGTAGCTTGGAAATATGGAAATTCCTAAAGTACTACTTCTCCTTAGCTTGAATACCAATGAGATTCTCTCAAATGGCTTTCAATTGAAAGTTGCATTTAGGAAATAAGGCACTTAAACCCCCATGTGCTTCACTGCTCAGGTTGCTTGTGTTTTTTAGGCCGAAAATAGTCCTCTTTACTTAGCGAACAATTACAGCCGTTTACTTGATCAAGCTTCAGCTCCTTTTTTGTGTTGAGAATGTTGACATAATCAGAGGCAGAGTTTCTCTTAAAGTACTGCGGCATTGGCAAGTGTTCGTAAACAGTTTTACAACAAGATGGCTGAAGCAATCACATTAATCTAATGCATATGTATTCGACATTAGAAGAATGTTCTTTCCACCATTTTATGCCACTGAAAATGTTGTTTTTCAATGGGAATACGCCTTAAGAATCTGTTTGGTTAAAATTCTACTTAAAAACACGATAGAGGATTCTCGGGAATCAGCTTGAGACACAGTTCATTGCCCAATTGTTTGTTATTAAGCAATGTAATGCTAAATGGCATACGAATTTGTGGTGCATATGAAATAAATAGTAACTTAACATGATTAAATTTTCCAGGGTGAAATAGGGGGCTCTGGCAGCAACGGTCCTAGTGGTGCTGCAGGTGGTCGAGGTGAACCTGGACCTCCAGGTTCAGGTGGCCCTGTTGGACCCACAGTAAGTATAAACATGATCTATCTTTATCAATACTTGTTCAAGGAGAGTGATGAGACTGGAAACAAACCTTTTACTTTATACTGACAAAAGAATGTCTTTATTTTATTAGGGCAACCCTGGTTCTAACGGTGTTTCTGGCTCTAAAGGCGCTGCTGTAAGTATCTCAATTCTCCTAACAAGGTTCTTTTAACAAGAGCTTATCATTTTAGCGATAACAATGAAATATTAACGTTATATTGTTACATTTTCACAGGGTCTCCCTGGTGTATCTGGTGCTCCTGGCTTGCCCGGTCCACGTGGTATCCCTGGTCCCCCAGGATCTGCTGGTTCTTCTGGTGCGAGAGGACTTGCTGTAAGTAAACCTGGGGACAGTCACTTAGTTTAGACGCATTGAAAAATGGATAGATACTGAACATATAATGGGATTGTTGCATGTGTTATATTATCCTGATGTTTTGTGCAATACACAAGTACAGAATGCCACACTGCATGCGCACTAGCACTAGTAGATGTATTTAATAACTCTTATGGGGCTATTCATTAAACTGTGATAGTGCCGATCAGTGCACCATCGCACACAGAAACTTGTAGTCTTTGTTTCAAAGTTTAGTTGTGCTGCCATAACAACTTTTTCTGTTTTTGTCATAGGGTGAACCTGGTACTTCTGGTGGAAAAGGAGACACTGGAACCAAGGGAGAACCTGTACGTAACTTGTACCAAACAATTGGTTGTTCTTTCATGTATTTAGTTATTTGTTTTTTTATGTCTTGCTTAATAATGTTCTTCTTTGTACAAAGGGTTCTGCTGGTCCCCAAGGTCCTGCTGGTCCCTCCGGAGAGGAAGGCAAGAGAGGTCCCAATGGAGAAGCTGGATCGTCTGGTCCCCCTGGTGGTGCTGGCTCTAGAGTATGTTTGCTACTTAGTCAATAAGTACATCTAGCAAGTTCAGCTACAGTAGTAATCACATGTATGGCAAGAAGAGAAGAGAAAAGTGATTCAAATGAGACACGAAACAAAACTGAAAATATATTAAAATATAGGAACCTTTGATTAGCACTTGGTATTGCAGAAATCTTACATACAAACACTTTTGCTATACACTGATTATTTTTCCTGTTTTACGGAACTCAAACCCTGTAATATTTGTGCTCCTATTTCAAAACGTAGGCCCCTATTCATTGTATTTAGTTGAATGAATGGTAATGTGTCATTTTCCACTCAAGAGAATAGCAATTGATGTATTGTTAACTATGCTTATATGGCTTCTCCCCATAATTTATGTAAAGGTTATGTTCACTCAACCTATTATTATTGTTATTATTATTATTATTACCGTATTATTATTATCAGCCACAAAAGTGAATAAACCAAAACATCAAGTGGACTAACTAGTAATTGTGTTACTCATTAGTAAAGAAACTGTAGGTACTTTATACTCTAGCAATTTAGTAACAGGTACTGTACTTAGTAATAAGGTATTGTATTCTCTAGCGTACATTCTCCAGTTCATTGAATTTTGTTTTGCATTTATTGCATTGTAGGGTGTTCCTGGAACTCGTGGTCTGCCTGGACCCGATGGCAGAGCTGGTGGACTTGTGAGTATTTCTAACTTGGCCTGATTAACACTGTTCTTACCTTATCATCTGCCACTTCTCATGTAGTACGGTACTATATAGGTGACGTTATCTTTCATTAGGGCCAAGCTGGTAGTCGTGGTGCTCCTGGTCCTGCTGGTGTAAGAGGTGCCAATGGTGATGCTGGTCGCCCTGGAGAGGCTGGTCTTCTTGGTGCAAGAGTAAGTTCATCTTCCTAGTGTCACTCAACCCTTAAACCCACCAGCATTGTAAGGATTAAACTCCCCTTCTCCAGTCAGATATTATGTTTTCTTTAAATGCTACACCAAACATGGTGACCTTAAGCGCAACAAAAATACTGAACTCAAATGATAACCTAAATGTAAAGTTAATGTAAACCTAGTAGAGAAGAGAATTCTGGACATCTAGGGTTTACAGTCAGATTTAGGTGAGCGCTTAACTGTTCTGATTCCTTTCACAATGGGTTTTTTTTATATTAAAATCACAATCACCATTAAAAAATATTTATTTATTTTCATCTGAAAATTCAACATATTTTGATTATGTGGTAATTGCGGGATTCCCCTATCCAGGGAATCTTGGAGATATTTTTTATTTTGTTTACTATTTATTTTTTGATAATTGAGATGAGAAAATTGCAGTAAGTGAACAGAACTAAGGGGAAAAAAAAACATGTTTGTGTTGTTACAGGAATTGGGCCATAGTGCTGCAGTAGACATTAGTTTTCTGCCACAATTAAAACACTGTTTTACATTTTTAAGGGCGTCACTTGTGTTAGGTTTATATATCTGATGGAAATTGAGATGTGCTAAATAAATGTCTTTATGGTTTAGGGCCTTCCTGGTTTCTCTGGCAACTCTGGACCTGCTGGCAAAGAAGGCCTTTCTGTAAGTAATTGGGCAATTCTTTAACAAGATGTATTACTGTAATAAAGCATATTCTATTCTACGTTTTAGCCTTTTAAAATGTGACAATTTTACAAAGCAGCACTAAGAAATGATTGCTTGTAAGATAAACATAAAATACAAATGACACAGGGTATTGGCCTCTATCCATTTAGCGGCGGCAGCAGCAGCAAGACTGAAGGCACTGTACATTGTGGCACATTCAAGTGAATTTGCTGTAACGGAGTAAGGTGCCTTAGGATTTAACACCGCTTAGTAAATAATGTCCATTACATTTTACCATGGCATAAATACCAACCTACGTGGCACATAAATCAAGTCCCAGTACAGGTTATTACATCCATTCCAACGTCAATCCCATTCAAGTCAATGGGAGTTAACGCCGGAAGGGGTGCGATAACCCATACTGGCACTTGGTAAATGTGCCCCTTAGTGAGCTGGAACAGTTCCCATCATGTCAAACTGCAAAAAGATTTTATTTAACAAAGCAGCACATATGGCACGTTCTGCACAAATATCACGTATGCATAATCCTATTTTTTGTTTATAAATACCAAATATCATCACACCCCAAACATGAAATAATGCTTTATATAGTTAATATAGTTATGGATTGTTTTAACATTTTACAATCTAAATGGATGGCATAAAAACAGCATCTAGTTTCACCATCATTGTGCTATGAAATAAACAAAACGCTTTGTTTTCAAGGGTCTCCAAGGTATTGAGGGTCGTTCTGGTCCTGCTGGCCCAGCTGGTGCTAGAGGTGAACCTGGCAGCATTGGATTCCCTGGGCCCAAGGGTCCATCTGTAAGTATTGTACAGGGGTCTATGTTTTCTGTTTAAAAAGAAAGAACAGGTCAATGAAAAAAAAAAAAAAAATATATATATATATATATATATATATATATATATATATATACTGCAATAATATTAACATGTAATAATAGAAACAGGTACTTTCTGTTGAGCTACTGTAATATGTAATGAGCTGAGTTTTCCTTTGTTGATCCTGAATGTACTATCTAAGAGGCAATTCGTCTATGAGGCAATTAGTCTGTATAATACTGTATAACAATACGGTAACAATATTTTATATATACACATATAGTTAGAGATCTAGTTAGTTACTAATTATATATTGTATGTTATCAAGAAATGTATTTGACACATTTTTTTTCCCCTTAGGGTGAGCCTGGCAAAAATGGAGACAAAGGTAGCCAAGGTCCTTCTGGCACAAGGGTATGTATGATTTGTAATGATATTTACATTCACTATGCTACAACGTTGTCTAGTTATGTACAAATGGGACCATGCCCGTCAAAGAATAGAAAGACAGGAATAAAAAGATTTTTTTTTAATAAAGGCAACTTTGTATATATTTAGTAAAAATCCTATTGGGTTTACGTATCAATACAGATACAAAGCTTTTTCATGCATGCGCTATTTTTGACTGCTAAGTGGTGTTACGTGAAGAAACCGTTTCATTAGTTTGGGGCACATTGTTAGAAGTCAGAAAGTTACACGACCTTCAACTTGGCAGGGGTTTTTTTTGCCACCAAATGAAGGGGAAAAAAAGTGATGCAAAGTGATGCGCAGAGATGAACAAATTGATAACTCTTTAATATGTTATAATATGTGCATTGTGTACCTCCTCCTGGAAGAATCTCAAGCTGACGCACATAGAGTAAAAACGGGGTCAAAACCCACAATACAGCGCAAAGTGAAAATTACATTCTTTGCTCAAAATGTGATTGACTACATTATCCTTATAGAGGACATTTGTTACACCAGTAAAATAACACTATTCTGTAGTGTTTGCTTTTTAAAGATACCACTTTTGAGTACATTTACTGTACATGCCACAGACAGGTCTACAAACCTGCCTTTCCCTGTTATCGTTTAGCATGCAATGTTGCCACTGCAGCCAGGGATTCTGGGTAATGACATGCAAATGAGCACTCACAGTGTGTCACTTTGTCCGAGACATGTGAACGTGCACATATGTGACATTTTTACTTGTTGTACACTGTACGGTGGAGGTTTTTTTTGTTCACTTATTATTCACCCTAATTTTCTTGTGTCCAAATTAAAAATCATACATAACTGTCAATCTAGAAATATATTTGTATATGCATACATTAATACATATACCACATACATATCAGCTGCGTGTATGCATACTGAATATATTGTTATTGTGTACCATGTAGAAGTCTTGATGAAGTTATGGTCTTTGTCTTATGTCTTTGCAATTCATTTGCATTCTGTGTTGTATCTGTGCAGGGAGCTCCTGGTCCTGATGGTAACAATGGTGCTCAAGGTCCTCCAGGTCTTGTTGTAAGTAGCAAACCCTTTTTTATAACACCAATAAATATAATAATAATACAAATGTTAGAGATTGCTTATATAAAATGTCAGGGTTCAGTCCCTAATGTATTTGTTCATGTGCCTGACCTCTAGGGTTCCCAAGGTGAGAAGGGAGAACAAGGTCCAGCTGGTGGTCCAGGCTTCCAGGTAAGAAGTTGCACACATACATCCGACTGTAGTAAGACACAGAGATACAGTACATTCTTCTATTACATCATTAAAGTTACAGGGAATATTCTAATCCAGCTGTTACCTACCTTATCTTGTTGTATTTCACCATAACAAAATAGTACAACTTTCCACAACACTTAACTTCCCTTACAGAGGTGCCAACGTTTCTATAGCAATCATTTTATTATGCCTATCTAACTTAACCCTTTTCAGTGAATTATTTAAATTGAACGCTAAAAAATACCCTTTGCCTGAATATCATTCTTAGTATTCTTTGCCACTATATTCTAAAAATCACATGGATGTGGACTACCTCTTTGTAGAGAGTGTAGACTTTTTGTACCACGCAGTAGGTTAGAAACCTCATTCTCGAAAAACCTACATGGACGTGTATTAATGTCCATGGATTGAATATTTGCCTTCAAGCATTTTTTGCTCATAAAATTATTTATTGACTTTTTGATGGCATTTTTATAAGTCATGACAGGGTTATTTGTGGAGGGGGAAATGAATTGTGGCCCTTTATAAAAAAAAAATCTGTCACCATTTAGGGGAAGAGAAGGTAACAAGAATTAGTGAGAACTAATTGCTATAGTAGGAGTGGGACTAAAATTTTCACTGGAAGATACATTTCATTTAAAAAAAACATTTCATTCTGATTCTGCTACTTTAGGGGCTTGTGGTCCACTAAGGAGGTTAAGCGATATTTGCAATATAGGTCAGGTTGGGCTATTGTACAGTATCTGAGGAGTTAATATGGGATTTAGTTTTGCAGTGATTTTGCTGATAACAGGCATTTTGAAACAACTATAACATCATACTTATTGTTCTTTTGTTTTTTGAAATAGGGTCTCCCAGGCCCCGGTGGTCCTGCTGGAGAACTTGGCAAGGTTGGAGACAGAGTAAGTAGCACAAGGAGCGACCATCACAAATAATGCAGATGAGTTATGGAGCTGCATCCGGGTGTCAGTAATGTGGCAGCTTTCTGGGGCCTAGTTGGCATGCGTCTGACCTGGCCACCATATTGTTCTTAAGGACAGGAATGAAATACTGGGAAATAACAGTGGATATGTCTTACAGCATATGTAGAACAAGAACATGAGCAGTGCATATTCCTGTTTAAATAGGAGTGTTTATATTCATTTAGTTTAGAAGAATAGTAATGAAGGTCCTATGCATAAATTATTTAAAAAAAAATTTGAATGACATCACCGCCACTAAGGTAATGATTTTAGGGCCAGATTCTCGAAGCTCTATTAGCCTATTTATTGTGACGTTATCCTAGCTTGACGTCAACAGGAGTTTCCAGCAATAATACCCTAATCGGCCCTATCACAAATCAATGAATAAGCCCCATAGGGCTACATTCACTAAAAGGTCGCGACACTGTAACTGTGTTAAAATGTGTTATTAAAATCTCAGCAACATTTTTTAGAATTACCATAATATTCACTCAGTTGAATGAGACATGTTGACCCAATGCAGTATATGTGCATTATTAATGCAGAAATACTGGGGGAGTTTGGCGTCAGTAGGAGTTTCTGTGCGATACTACCCAGAACATCCTTAATGAATAATCCCCAAAGGAGTAGAAAAAGTTGGCCTTTTGATAATTGGACAAATAACTACAAGTGTGCAAGGTAATAAACAAACATGACATCACAGATAGACTTTGATTTTATTGCTCTTAGAGAGTAACCATGTTTACATTTCAAATGTGTCGTCTTCACCAACATTTGACACTTTGTTTTCCTTATCTAGGGTATTCCTGGTGACTTTGGTCCCGCTGGCGCTGCTGGCCCAAGAGTGAGTATCAAATCTAAAACCTAAAAAAGTATACTTTTATATATTACCCTGTCTTAGGAGAAACAGAGATCTCCAGCATCATTGACATATATTTGATATATATTGATATATTTGAACAAAAACTACACAAATTCAGAATGTTTTTTTACATCTTAAGGCGATAAACCTTTACAACAGGCATTTAAATGCTTGTGATATCCCCGTTCCCACTCATCTTACACTCTGTGAGTGCAGAGCTCTTGAATCTGCATAGTCCTCAGTAGTACAGAAAGGAATCAAGGCAACACTCTCCCAGAGCAATGTACAAATGTAACATAAATTTGAATAATCCACTTGCTGTGCAATACCAAATCATTGACATTGTTGTGTCTCTTTTTAAAAAATATTTTTTTAATCTTTACAGTAAAACTATTAGTGGTATAACTGTCTTCTTGTGATATACCACCATTATGTGCCATTCCCCTAACTCAAAACCAGTTCCCCATGTTTAGCCTGACATGGAGGCTCATTCCTAATTCTTGATTACTTTAAACTTGTCCAATGATTTGTGCCAACATTGACCAAGACTACTCCATCTGTTCTGTTCATGTGTTGTAGGGACAGTAGTCAGCAAATGTCTTCATAGAACTAATTATTTCTTTAATTCATCTTACTAATTCAGTCACTCTATTTTTACAGGGTGAACGTGGTGCTCCCGGTGAAAGTGGTGGTGTAGGACCTTTGGGAGCTCTGGGAGCCCGTGGTCCTTCTGGTCCACCTGGCCCTGATGGTACCAAGGTACAAAGGCTATGTTTTACATGCATTGTTGTCCTCATGCAATGTATTGATGCACCATGCAGTGTTTGTCATTATTTACTGGAGAATATTGCAAGGACACAAAAGTTGGTTTGAGATCATTGTATGATAGTATGTATGGGAGGCTGATCTTTGTTATGATTGTGCTTTCCTATAGCTTGGGTGCTTGACATGATTTTTATTTCCTGTCTCTTAGGGGGAGCCCGGTGTTGCTGGTTTAGCTGGGGGTGTAGGACCATCTGGCTCTGGTGGAATCCCAGGAGAGAGAGGCATTGGTGGTGTTCCTGGAGTTAAGGGAGAAAAGGTAATGCATGACAACATACCTTATTTGTGAACATGTTTAATCATTTGAACCTCTTTCAATAGTCTGAACTGTTGAATATCAAGATAAAGAAATTATTATTATTATTATTATTATTATTGTTATTACATTATTATTCAGTAAGTTAAATTGACACATATTCAATGCTAATTCTTAGGAACTGTATAGGCATTTATACATCTTTTGTTCATGGTAATTTTTAATTAGCTGTCTCACGTAATAATTTTACGATTTTGTAATATAATTTGCTACCTTTTTAGAAGTGAGATGTACAAAACCACACTGAATGCTTTATGTTTTAGTCATGTTAAACAATTACCTTCCCTTTCTATAGGGTGAAGGCGGAAACATAGGCGACTATGGTAGCCCAGGAAGAGATGGCGGCCGAGTAAGTACATTTCGTTAATCTACCACATACAAAAATAAAACATGGTTATGTTTTTACACAAAGTGAGATATGTATCAACATCTTGCAATTTGCTCCACAGTGCAGAGCAGATATTCTCATGTGTATCAATTTGCACTAGTGGCAAATGTATGAAACTTGCTACAGTATTTGAGTTTCTTATATCTGATGATCTCTTAACCAAGGAGATGAATTCTACGTCACACCTCGTGGATGTGAATAGTGCAACAGAAATGGAAAATTGCTCCATGTACTTTGCTCTTTTCCAAAAGCGCCCACGCAAGTGGAGCAACTTTAGTGCAAAGAATCTTAATACATGAATGCAAATAGCCACAACATGAAAATGATGTTCTTAGCATTAACTTATTGTACATGTCCATTAGTTACCTTAATTCATATCCCCTACAGTTTTCCGATTTACTTTTGGTTAAATAACTGAGTAACTAATACCATTTAAAGAAAATACAGTCTTAAAACTTAAAATAGTGGTTGAGGGGATAGCAAAATTACTTGACTAATTACTCATTCACAATAATTCTGAGACATATTACCCAGTAAATTAATAGAAGAAAATATAACTCCAGTAAATATGGTAACAGATCTCTTGATATAAATATTTAGCGTGGGCAGGGAAACAAATAAGGGCGATATCCACACTCAGTATAACTGTGTTTTGTGGATGGGAAAGCATTGATAAGTCATACACCAATATACTGTACTCTATTAGATTGTGACCACTGGTCTTTTATTACTACAAATATTATCAGGTTCATCATGTATTTTAAAGTATAAAATGTACTTTATATTTCTTTGGGCATAAATACTGTAATCTAGATCCAATATATCAGTGGCACCAATGTCTGACTGATTATTAATAGAGATTATTATCCATTATTTCATCACATTTCAGGCAAAACGTGAAGGTATTGTTTCGTAACAAATTTGCGGAAAATGGCAACCTTTGCCAAAAAATGTGTCAAGTATTATGAGTCAATGTATATTGCAAATTCCAACACAGAAGCAAATAGGAGGATCAAGTCACACGGCCCTTTATAAAGTGCCATTTTAGCAAAAAATTGTAAAAAGTCACACAATTTTGTGACAATTTAAACTTTCGCAAAAACACAAAATGAAGGAGGAAACTGCAAAATATTTTAGCAAAGCCATTTGGAAGCTATTCACACAATTCTAATTATTAACCTCATTTAATGCTGAAGGGTTATGCGTAGAGCTAAATAACTGCATTTGGTAATAATCATTTTAAGAGTGTTTAATTTATTTTTGCTTGGAGAGGCAAAATGAGTTGTCCATCAGACACAAGACAGGCCACTTCAGACTCCATGCTTTCATCCTATCCATGCCTCACAGCCCACTTCAGATTCCATGCTTTCATCCTATCCATGCCTCACAGCCCACTTCCGACTCCATGCTTTCATCCTATCCATGCCTCACAGCCCACTTCAGACTCCATGCTTTCATCCTATCCATGCCTCTGCCATAACGACTGTAACAGCTGTTCCCTATTCTGTAATGACACATGGTTTTGTGTTTCCTTTTTGTCTGTAGGGTCCTGCAGGTGCAGCTGGTGCTCCTGGTCCCTCTGGTGGTCCCGGCGACAGGGTATTGAATGGCTACCTACCTACATTATGATTATACACTTGCTCTGTAACCATACAAGCACAAGTATCTAATATGCAACAAAGGCTATTAGAGTAGTTGCAACATTTTAATTTTGGCATCCTAATAATATACCTGTATTCTACTCAAACAATTCATTTCTGTTTTGCATATCATCATCTGCAAAATATGATATTGATATTGATATTAAAACACAAATGGTTGGCCTGTAATTATTAAGCTTTTCTGTAATCATCTTTAAGAGTTTTATTTATTTATTTTTGCATGTTTTTATTTAGTTGCCTTTTTCTGTTTCTGGAAAACTATGATCAAACCCTTTATCTCTACTAGAGATGGGTGGCCACTGTTTCCTGTATTGATTAACTGGCTATTATTTGAATAGGGCTATTATTTGATTGTCCCTATCTATATTGAATACCAACTGATAAGAGCAACACTTCTCAAAGGAAACCTAGCAATATGCGTGTGGCATCGAATGACGCTATCTGTAATCCTACCTATGTCATTATTATGCACCCTAAACATTCTATATAACATACATGTCAATGCTACATACTAATTATTTCAAATACTAAATATAATGTTCTCTTTTTTTACCACTTTAGGGTGAATCTGGTCCCTCAGGCCCTGCTGGTCCCCTTGGTGCCCGTGGTGCTCCTGTAAGTAGCAACCCATAGTACTTTATAAAAGCACTTGCACTTACAGAACACAGCAGAAAAGAAGGTATGTAGCAACAAAAAAAACCCATCTAAATCATTGTTATTTCCATGTCTCTTTTAAAGGGTGAACGTGGTGAGGCTGGTCCATCTGGTCCCACTGGCTTTGGCGGTCCCCCTGTAAGAAAAATATATCTTCTCGTTGTTAAAAATATGAAGGAGCCCCACTGATCGGAATTAAGGGTAGTAATTATATTGTGCACTTGTTATCCAAATAGGGTGCAGCTGGCCACAGTGGAGCTAAGGGCGACAGAGGAGGCAAAGGACCTAAAGGAGAACTTGGCCCACAGGGTCTTCTTGGTGCAGTTGGTTCTTCTGGTCCTGCCGTAAGTAACTTAATTTCCATGTAAAAAGATGAAAGTTAGAAATGGCAAAAAAACACGTGCATTGTGCATAAGCAGAGTGTTTGTTTTGGATCTGATTTTATTATTTTGAAAACCACTTGCATTTTTAATAGTGTTTGAATGTGTTTTTATTTGGGTTTGAGTACTGTGTATCAAAGAGCAGATAACATTGCTGATACTAATAGAGTATGTACTCAAGCTACAAAGAGGTTTTTTTTTAAGATACTACACATGAGTTTGTTTAAGAATTTTAGCAAGAAGAGCTGAAAACCATTAAAAATAAATGTAAAACAAATGTAAATCAGTGTTTTGTGACAAGTTACTGCTTTACAATAGAAAGGAATATACTGACAACATAGCTGCAGAGCTATTGTCAATGTTCAAGGAAAAATGGTAAATTTGTAGAATGACACTTATTGAAATATTCCACATATAAGAAAGTTCCTTGGGTAACTACAGTACATCATATTGTAATTACAAAGTAATGATAGCCGATTGTAATGCCCAATCTTATATGATCATCTATTCAGTGCTCACTACAGAATGTTTCTGTTATCAAATGGACAACATTTCCCCTACCACCATAACCATATATTACAAATCTTTGTTTTTTGTTATAGGGTCCCAATGGTGCTGCTGGCTCTGCTGGTGCTCGTGGTGAGACTGGTCCAGCTGTAAGTTAACACATCTCTTACATGCAACATCTTTTTTGTCACATTGATAATGGCGTGTTAGCATGTAAGCTTATCACTTGTATTTTTTACTTTCAGGGTGCAACTGGTTTCCCTGGATCCGCTGGAAGAACTGGAGGTCCTGGCCCAGCTGTAAGTATTTTTGTAAAAGTTGGTAATTAATATCTAAATCATTGGTTTACAAAACATAAAGTATATGTTCAAAAATGTAGCACGATTTGCAAGACATATAACAGCAAAGCAGAAAAAGGTGGCGGTGGAAATAATTTAGCGATCACAATTCTGTACAACTCCCAGGTCCACGTTGGGCCTAATATTTAGTCATCCAGGAAGATCCATCATAGCTTATGGTTGTAATGTGTCTGTGGATCAGCTTTATTCATGCTTGCCCATATTCGTCATTGCGCTGGTGCAATTTGTTTGATGCATAGACCAATAAATAAATCCTGCATAAAATAGGTGTTTGGTCTGCTACATTGAATAAATATTTATGTATTTACATATTTGTTGTTTAATAGGGTATCGGCGGTCCCCCTGGCCCTTCAGGCAATGCTGGTAAAGATGGTCCAAGAGGTCTACGTGGTGACAGTGGACCAGTAGGTCGTCCTGGTGAACAAGGCGGTGCTGGCCCACAAGGTCTAGCTGGAGACAAAGGTCCATCTGGTGAATCTGGTCCTTCTGTAAGTTTCTAAAATGTTTGCTCCCATGCTCATGATCAGGTGAAACTTTAAATACATAGTATAACGCTGTCCCTCAAGGAAGTAGAGGAACATTACATAATTTGGCAGTTATCAAAATCTGACAAAGAAGCATAGAATTTGAAAGTAGATAATGGTCTCTAGGCCCCTTTAGTCTGCCCATATATGTTGTAAAATCTCACACCCTATTTGACCCTTATCTTTCTTTCATATTTAGGATAGTGTACTGTTTGTATTTACTGTATCAGCCTTTACCACAACTGTGGTGAGCTTTTCTACAAATCCACCACCCTTTTCGTGAAGAAATACTTCCACATATTTCCCCTGAGGCTGCCACCCTTTCGTTTCAGAGCACTGTATTCTGTACTATGAACATCTGCAGCAAAGACTACGTACATTACGTATGAAAGATTGCAGAGATACAAAATGTGATGGGTCTTCTTTCTATGTTTTATAGGGATCGCCTGGTACTTCTGGTCCCTCTGGTGTTCTTGGTTCTCGTGGTATCGTTGGTCTTCCAGGAACAAGAGGTGAACGTGGTCTCCCTGGTGGTTCCGGATCAAATGTAAGAACAAATGAATGTAGGTTTCTGGTTATATTGAAAGGGCATAACTATGACTTTGAAGCCACATAGGAAGTGACAATGAAACCCAATTCTGTCCTTGTCAAGGGAAGTGTCATCATTCTCCTCTTTTTAAACCTTTACCGTTTCAGCTAAGGCATAACATGTCAGCAACAATGTAAAGGAAACGGGAGGTTGATGCAGAAATGCAAATCAACAGCATCCTTTCCTTTATTTTGTATCCCAAAATGGCCTTTCTTAGTGGTAATTTACACCTTTAGTGGGGTACCAAAGGCCATAAATGTCATTGCATTTCCATGGTCAAAAGGAGGGTTAAAAGTATTTGAAAGGTTCTTAACAATGCTTTTCTGAACAGTTGTTTTCAAGAAATACCTTCATGTCCCCCCCAGGTTCTTAAGAACTGTAGTTACTGGTTTTAAATATCCCTCTAGGGGAACAAAATGGCCACCAAATCTCATGAGTCAAGCTGTCCAATAGGAAGCTGCAAAGCTAGTAACTTCACTGATAAGTATCTAGAAAACCAGGGAGTCGTGGAGATGTAATTAGGTGGGTTTAGCTCCGGTGGACCCACCAGTTCCCATCTTGTAAAAAAAAAAAAGAGTGTAGAGTGATTGATGCTTGCAAATTATAATGAAGAGAAAAAAATGACACGTGCATAAATGTAATGGATAAAAACCTGCATCTATATTTGTCTGTGAAACAAAAAAAGAAAAACAATAAATTGTTACATCATTGTGTTTTCATTTTTTTTGAGAATAAGAATATAAAATACTATGTACAATGACATTGGGGTAAATGTGTTGTGTTTTTCCCTTCACAGGGTGAGCCAGGTCCTTCCGGGCCCCCAGGCTCTTCTGGTGCACGTGGTTCCTCTGGCCCAGTGGGCTCCCCTGGTATGAATGGTGCTCCTGGTGAAGCTGGCCGTGATGTAAGTGAAATATTACACTTACATTCAGAAACATTTTTTTTCAAGCGAGTGATTCTAGACAATATAAATCATTTGAATAATCAGTAGCCAGCTTAATTAGTGCAGACTGAATTTATTCTTGCAGTGTGCATTATATTTAAATTGTTTATTGTAGTACTGATTAACAGAATTCTATCTTTTTATATACAAGTACATATGGTACTGTATATATGTACTTCCAGCATGCACAACAGCAGAGAAACAGTAACAGTGGCAGTGTCTATGCCTATTAATTCTCAGTCCATCTTTGTGCTGGAAGGACATTTTCCGACTCAAACCTGTCATGCCAATACTGTTTTTGTATAGTGATTGGAGAAAGGCTTGCAGAGTAGTGTAGTCCATGACAGCCAAAAACGAATAAGAATTAAATGAGTGCAGCTGTGGATGAAAATGTTGTTCCTCACAGGGCACAATAATTGGTAGAATTCTTTTTTTCTGTTTCCATTTTGAATGAACTTAGATTTTGGATGAATACAGGTCTTAGGAAGTCTAACTCAAAATTAATTTTCTGGACCCAAAGACTTATGTACCCTCAACCATAAAATGTTAGAATATTTTTTGTATCAAGTGCACATAGGAACATCATTTTTAGCCAACCAAGCTGATATCTAATCTAGAATCCTGAATGAATAATACTATAGCATGTTATACCATGTTTGATATATTGAGGATATCATTTACATATCTCCCCACCTGGTGAGCATATACCGAGGTAGTTTAATCTGTTATCATAGTGTGTTTTTGTCTTTGCAAAATGTTCTTTCCGTGTGGAGCCTAATTTAATACTTCTTCTTTTGGTGTAGGGCAATCCTGGCAATGATGGTCCCTCAGGCCGTGATGGACTTGCTGGTCCTAAGGTAGGTATCTGACCACTTGATTGTCTTTTATTTTAACTGACATATAAGATATGGCTTGGTAGCTAATGATTCCAAGTTAATTACCTCCTTCCTAGCTAATGTAACAAAGAACTTACATGGAGTTACTTACACACATCTACTTCTATTTAGGGCGAACGTGGTTATCCTGGTAATGGTGGAGCTGCTGGAGGTGCAGGTGCTCCTGGTGCTCCTGGCACAGTTGGCTCCGTTGGCAAACAAGGAAATCGTGGTGAGCCTGTAAGTGTCCAACATTCACATTCTTTGGACTATATAGTACAACTAGTCAATGTTAAATCTCATTCATTTTTAGGAGGCCTAGGATGAATATAGGCATTTTCACATTATCTGAAATGCATCAACTGTGACCAGTGATAAATAAAGTGATTGACTTGAATCTGCCATTAAATTGTGGACCCAGAAATTGGTCCAGTCTGTTAGTACTTATTGTTTGATGATATTGTTTGTATTAATGTTTGATGATACTCAATTTAAGTTGTGATATTTATTGCCATTGTAAGCACTAGATTTATTACACAAGTCTTGCCGTTTCTTCTCATAACATACTTTTAATCTGCTCATTTCAATTTTTAAGAATCTTCATTAGTTATTAAATTCATCGAACTTTCACATACGTACAGAAGCATTTGAACATCCTAACATAGAAAATACAATTTAACTAGATTCTATGTACATAAGGATAAATCTTTTTTTTAAGCATGTTTTGCGGTTTCTTTGGGATACTAACACTACAAAATTCAGGAAAGACTGTCATCTGTAAATCATTAAGAGGGTGATTCTGTTCAGGCTCATTTCAGTAAAAATTCCCTATATACAGTACAGTATGTCTATTGAGATTTTAATCGGAAATTAGCCGAACCAGCATATACAATGTACCACTACATTTTTTGTTGACATCCAACTTTACCTTTTTGTTATATTTTAGGGTCCCTCTGGCTTCTCAGGAGCCACTGGTCCTGCTGGTCCTAGAGGTCCCGCTGTAAGTATATTTCTAAATATTAAAGTGAATGGAACAAAAATCTGAATAAATACGGACCCATTTAATGAGTGCAGGAGTTCTTTCAATAAGCGTTCCTCTTTAACAGGGCATACAAGGTGGCCGTGGGGACAAAGGAGAAGGCGGTGAGAAGGGAGGTAGAGGCATGAATGGCATGAAAGGACACAATGGATTACAAGGTCTTCCAGGCGCATCTGTAAGTATAAAACTGTCCGTTATTCTGAACTTGGGCAAATTAAAGAGCATCTTTGTATTTTGTTCAGAGAAAACCTGGAGATATAAGCACACTTTTATTGTGTCGTGTTTCATTCCATTGATCTGAAAGGGGATACACACACACAGAGATCAATGTTTTAATTACAGAACATATCTGCCTATAAATGACGCACAGCTTAGCTGTGATGGCAAATTAAACTTTGCACCTTTAGGAAAAGGTGGAGTTTGCACAATGTTTGTCATACTGTATGATATGTTCAAATTTGGAATTAAAGTGTTAATTTAATGCCCAACACAAATTAATTTATTTGCACCAGTCGAAGGTGATGTTGTGTTGAAAATAAATGTAGCTATACTGAGTGATCTTCACTGATCTGTTTATTTTTTAATACATAACATATAAATGACATTGTTTATGTAATATATAAGCTATATATAATATAACATTTAGGTTACAGTTGCTATGAAAGTATAGTTAGCCAGTTATAATAAATAAATGATGATTCAATATAACATTTGATAACCAAGTAAAAAAACAAACCATGACTTCAGATTATGCTTTTTTTTTTTTTTAGTATTGAAAGAAAGAGATTCTGCTACTCTACTTTGACTTTTTACACAAGTCCAAGTTTGCGCTTGTTTATGAAAAAAAGCAAAGAATTATAACTTAACTAAAATATATAGCAAACTAACAATATCAAAAAATATTCCATTTGACGTCATTGTCTTCATGATGACTAAGCACATCCACATTTATACCAGTGATAGTTTATTGTGAATAATAGTGAATATAAGGCGCTAACAACTTAAAATAAAAAAGTGGTTGCGTGCAAGTTAATAGTGCAATATACAATAGAATATGTGCTCAAATTATATATCCCTGCTCAAACCCTCTGGTAGAACCTGTTTCCCGGGTTCCAAGTATAATGATATATTTCAGACAATCCAGGAGGAGCAAAATATAGGGAAAAAAGAAACAAAAACAGTGCAAATTTAAGTGCAGACGTTGAGACTAAATTATGATAAGATGATACTATCTTGGCTCTACCGGTCTATCTACTCACAAGATGTTAGTGGTATATGTGATAGTTTACAAAAGTCATGTTAACCTTGCAATGTACATGTATTCATAGAAACGGTAAATCCTGCATTATATTTTAGCTGCTTTCAATTACATGTAGCAGCTCAGCAAACATTGAACATACATGGCAGCGTAAAACAGCTGTAATTCATTTCAATGTAATGTTGTAATTTCTTTGATATCCATTTGAAGTCACAACAATTTGATTGATTTTACCTTGTGTGCTTTACAACCAGGGTATTTCAGGAGAGCAGGGACCCTCTGGTTCTAACGGTCCATCCGGTCCACGGGTATGTACTGTACATTTCATTCATAAAAGTACCCTCAAATATAGAAATGTTAGCACACTGGCTTTTAGATGCGTATGTATTCATTATGTCACAATAATTGGTTCGTTTTAGGGTCCATCCGGTCCTTCAGGTCCTCCAGGCAAAGATGGTCGTTCAGGACAATCTGGCCCCATTGGTCCCGTTGGTGTTCGTGGTTCTCCTGGTCATCAAGGTCCCGCTGTAAGTATAGAACCATAGGTTGTTCCAGATGTGGCTCCATTCTATTGAATAGTGATGTTAACATTTTAAAAAGAAAAGATTTTGGGAATGCAAAATGAAGGTTGATTTTAATTTTGAAAACAGGGTTCTATAAAGACGTGTTCTTATATTTCAAGCTATATTTTAAAAATAAAATGGCATTTGGATGTACAAATTGTTCAAAGTAGTGACATTAGCCACACATCTGAAAACTGCCTACAAATCTGTGAAATTACAAAATATTTTGATCTGAAGTAATTAATGTGGCACTTAAAGAAATATAATAAAGTCTTAATGCTGCAGTAAAAAAAAAAAAGTTCAAATGTTTCAGAGTTCATATGGCACTTGCACAGGGCTCTGTAATTATAGTCTGAGCTTAACTATGCTCCAAATTTGATTTTGGGCACCTCTGAGTCTTCAGTATTTGTTCAGATAACTCCATCCTCACCAGTCACTTTATCATTTGTACTGCTGGTAATTTACTCAACAGGATAGAACTAAGCAGGTTCAACACAAAAGTTTTCAAACAGAATTTTCACACCTACTCTGCAACTTTGTCAGGGAACATTTTATATCACCCCCCTTGCTGCCATTCAGGCCCACAATGCCTTGGAGGCCCACATGTTTACTATTTTGGTTTTATTTTATCATGGCACTTTTAGGGTCCCCCTGGATCACCTGGTGCCCCTGGTCTTCCTGGAACATCTGGAGGTGGATATGATGGTGGCTTTGAGGGTGGTGAGTTCTACAGAGCTGACCAGCCTGCTCGCAGACCCAAAGACTATGAAGTTGATTCTACTCTGAAAACTCTGAACAGCAAAATCGAGACAATCCTGACACCAGAAGGCTCTAGAAAGAATCCAGCTCGCACATGCCGTGACTTAAGACTCAGCCACCCAGAATGGAGCAGTGGTATGTTATAGTCACAACTTTTCTTACCTCATTTCTACTGCCTACCTAATGCACATATTATTATTTTAGCGCCCCAAACTCTAATTAATATGATACTCATTTTGAGAAAAAGTTTACATTTGTAAAATCAAAATCAGCATCCGTGTCTTCAAATGATTTAGCAACGGTTGCATTGAATCTTTTTTGTGGGGTAAAATTATTGTTCAATGCAACATCCCCCACAAAGAAAACTGCATATTTATCTGTGGTTAAAAAGGAATCAACAGAGCAAAAACTATCCACTATCTTGTGTTATGCTTAATGATTTGGAAATAGGTAAAGAAATTTGGGCAGATTGGGTTGGAGGTACTGCATGGGTAGCCACAATAAAGACTTATGAACCACAGTTCAGTATGAAAATCTCCAACAGGTTATTGCTTCTTAATACAACATTGCTTGTTAATACTGTACATGCTAATTTTCAGGTAGAGGTTTTAAATTTTATGAAGAGCAGAATCTTTGAATTTATATCTATTATTCTTCCTTTTAGGATTCTACTGGATTGACCCTAACCAAGGCAGCAACGCTGATTCCATCAGAGTGTTCTGTGACTTCTCCACTGGTGAGACATGTATCAGTGCCAACCCAGACAACATTCCATCCAAGAACTGGTTCAACAGCAAGACCACAAAGAACAACAAGCACGTATGGTTTGGTGAAACCATTAACGGCGGCACACAAGTAAGTTATCATTCTGTATTTGCATCAGGATCTTAATTAGCGCTCACCATTAGTAGAAGAATTGTAAGACATTATCAGCCTGCTGTTATATGCTTTGCAGTTGGTTCATTGCAAAAAAAAAAAAAAAACTGTAAATTCATCTAATAGAAGACATTTTGCCAAACTTGATTTTAGCAAAATAAAATCTATATATTTTTTAAATATTACAGTGGCTTGACAAATCCAGAAAATGGCATTACTTAAAACTGAATCAAAGCCTGCTACACAAGATGATTAGGAGAAAATAGATGGATTCTGTCACTTGATATTTTAAGGATCTTTGTCTGTAATATCCATGGATGAGTGTTAGTGAGCACATGGGGAGATTGCCTTGTGCTTCTATTGTGCTAACCCTCAGCCACATAACAAAAAGTTCCAGCAGTGCTTTAAATCATACCCTACATATTTAGCTCTTTTACACAGTTTGTAGTGATACCAAACAAAGACATTTGAGGAAAATGGGATATAATAGAATAGGTATTCTCTTTCTTGGCCTTTTCTGAATAGTGTTTTAATTTGAAAAGGACAGGGAACCTAAATTTTCTCTTTCCTTTACTATTACCCCTCACTTTCTACTTATGAATAGGCTGTTGGACATTCCTTGTAAAAAAAAAAAAAAAAAAAGAGAAAAGAATAGCAGGTTGTGCGCTGTATAGATAACATATTTATTTTCCCTTGCTTAGTTTGAATACAATATGGAAGGAGTGACTTCCAAGGACATGGCCACTCAACTTGCCTTCATGCGCCTCCTGGCTAACCATGCATCTCAGAACATTACCTACCACTGCAAGAACAGTATCGGCTACATGGACGGAGAAACTGGAAACCTGAAGAAGGCCATTATGCTGCAGGGATCCAACGATGTTGAACTACGAGCAGAAGGCAACAGCAGATTCACTTTCAGCGTTCTTGAAGACAGCTGCACTGTAAGTAACATAATCAAATCTGTACTTTTATTGTAATTACTTTGTGCATAGCTAGTAATTGATTGCCACCTGTGATATTTAGGGAGGGACTCCAGATCATGTCAGTTATCACTGCCACTTACTAGGACAAATTTCTCTAACTCAATTAAAGATATAGTCAGTAAGTTCAATATTTGAGTACAAATGTAAGAGATAATTATGACAGAACTGAGCGGAAAGGGGCAGTTTCAAAGAGGTTAAACATTGACCCACATGGGACCACACCGTGCTACTGATTTTTGATAAGTAAACGTTATAGTAGTACAGTATCTGCATTGACCCCTTTCTTTGAGTCAATTACTAAACTGTGTAATAATTATGACCTTTTTGTTTCAGCAACACACTGGTGAATGGGGCAGAACAGTCATTGAATATAGAACAAACAAACCATCTCGCTTGCCAGTACTCGATATTGCACCTTTGGACATTGGTGGTGCTGACCAAGAATTCGGTTTGGACATTGGCCCAGTCTGTTTCAAATAAATGGACAAAAACTAACTTAAAAGATATCCTCTCTTTGCCCTTTCTTTTTTAATACTGAAAGCTGACCTCCTTCAATTTATTTCCACTCATCTACTTGCTTAAATCCTGGGCGAAAGAGATGGATCGAATGGAGCATTGTGCAATGCAATTTAATACACCCAGAGAGGACTTGGAAGTCTTTCACGATTTTAACACCATATTGTGGAAAATGTCAGCTATTGTCAAACCAAAAAAACAAAACAAAATAAAAATAAAAACCGTGAAAGTTTGCACCATTTGTGGCCTTTGAATATCTTCCACGGAGGAAGTTTAAAACCACAACTCCCACAGGTTTTAACTACCTCATACTCTTATACTAAAGTGGCATCACATCCCTAGTAGGTAACGGAAAGAAGTAAGCTCATAATTACATTATACAAAGGTGCTAATTAAAGTACTTGAAGAACTTCAATGGTGCTAATAAACCTTAAGACCCACTTTACTGTATTAAGTTGTAATGTTTTTATCGGCATACGTTTCAAGCAGTAGCCAGGCTGACCAATGAAAAACCCAGGAAAAGCATGTGGATCATTTGGCCATCGTTGTCCTCTTCCTTAAAATCGGGTGTCCATTCTTTTTATCTGAATTTCATCATCTTGAATGGGTTGAAGGAGGCATCATTTTTTTTTTTCAACAAATTGTACCTATTTTGTATATGTGAGATGTTTAAATAAATTGTGAAAAAAAAATGAATAAAGCATGTCCAGTGTTCCAAACCAAGTAATTTAGTGAGTAAAGTGCCTGGCTTATACTGTATGCAGCTGGTAACTTTTACACTATCACACAAACAGCTAGAAGCCGACCTCCCTTAGGGTGACCTTTTTACATCCACTGTAACTTACCAGTTTGCCACATATAGTTTACTTTGCTATATGTTAATATTCAAGCTAAATATAGTTCAAAAGTAATCTGTTATAAAACAATTCATGGACACCAACAAGACTGCAAATCAATACTTGCATCAGTAGCTTGTTACATAATGTAGTAGATTTAGCCATTTTTTTTTAATTTTGTCAATTATATATATATATATATATCTTTTACAACATTGAACATGAATGATAGACATTTTCTACCAATTTATCAACACAAGGTACTGTACATCTGAATCTTTGCACAGCAGTGGATCAACTTGATGCGTGCTTCCATTATTAAGATGTATTTAATGTGTTAAAATATCGATATATTCAAGCGACAGAATTATTTGAATGCAGTTAGATATTTAAAAATAATAAGCTAGTAACATATCTCCCATCTGTGAAAGTAATACAAAAATAAGGGCAAAAACAGCACCTTATTAATGTAAGAAATTATGTAACTGAAACCAAGGGGTTTTTTCTCTAATAAATCAGGTGCTGTTCTAGTGTCAGCATTGGTCCAGCTTTGCAACCTGGAGACTTTAATAAAGTAATGTTACTGTATTTGGCAGTTGCACCCCTGCTTTTTGCTCAGTACTAATCCTCTTTGATAAGCGCAGTTTTAATGCACCAAACATTAGCTCATGTTTTTTCTGCAGCATACTGTATTAAATGTAACATCTGATGACAGCAGTTTAGGGGGTTATTCCTCCATCTGCAATAGTGCAGATCGGGGCACTAGCATACGGAAACTCATCAGAGTTCAAATGTATCCTGATCTGCACTATCGACGTTTGATTTAATGGCCCCCCTTAATATACAGTTTATTAAGGACAAATATTCTATGCCTACTATCAATATTTAAAAGTGTAAAGTATTTCTGAACATTGAAACACAACTTTTTTCTTTATCTAGGCACTTGATTGCTAAGGCACATTTGAGAACTGTATTATGTCTTATTTTAAATGTATTGCCAGGTTTTCTGAAACATTACTGTGTGCTTTATTTCATTTGTTGCTGTGTAATAGTACAATAGCTTTAGCAAACATTTTAATCCAAAATACATTGTATCGATTGCCTTATAAATCAGTTGTACCTTAGGTAAGAGTCTTTACCAGATTGAATTATAGAACATGGAAGTCAGTCGTTTCGTGTCTAATATAAGGAAGTACTATAGTAATTTTAAAACTGTTATGTTTGCATTCATTTTTATTAGGTCTTAAATTCTGCTGATAGTAGAGAAACAATGGTATGCAGCAATCAATAAGGTATTTCATCTAAAATATAATGTTTTGTCACAATTTTTCCCTTTTGGATGGAATTAAACAACTGAATGGGATTGGACTAGAGGTGAGTAATAGATGATAAACAAAGGTTGGAAGACTTGCAACGCTGGCAGAATGTTTTCACTGGGTGGCTTATTATTAGTACGCTATACAGAAGTAGTTATTGAACTGTTAAACTGGAGTAAAACAACATTTGTGCAGTACTGTATATACAGTACCATGTTAAATAGCACAATACATTAGAGTTCAAATAGTTAATGTCGCAAATTCATTTTAGTTGTTATGTAATAATAAGGCCACATGTAGCTGAACTCAAGAAAGTGCAATTGTGTTGTTTTTTTAGTAATTTGATGCATATGATTATGTGGAAGATGTGGGACTAAAATACACATTATGGGGAAAAATGTATTCAAAATATGACACATTACGGTCAAAAAAGTAAGCTGAGAGATACTGACAGTGAGATCAGTCTCTGTTGATTGAGGAATTTCAAACATCCAAGAATTCTATACTTCTATCATTTATTCTTAAAAGGAAATACTTTAACTAACAAAAAAAACTTTTCTACCCATGTATCACCAGAGGAGGCCTCCGGCGCATTGTGCAAAGTATGTATTGTGGCTGAAGGCACAAAAGTAACATTTAGAAAATGATCAATGGGCTGGGGCCTTCCAGATGTACTGGATTATAGAAATTGCTTTGTAATTTGGCGTCAGCCATCCATAACTGGTGATTTTCTAATGTCAGACAGTGTGAATTCAACTCACAAGGTAAGTGCAGTCACAGACAAGCTCTTCAGACAAAGCGCAACACATAAACATAGAATATATCATTTGGCACAGTGGGATATACAGTATATATTCTTTATCTGAACCTTACTTAAAGTCAGAAAGGTTATTAAACATAAGCAGATCATTATTTTGCATTCATGTATGGTTTAGGGCAGAAGCAGTTACCCAGAGGTAACAGCATTGTCTATGGAATGTGTTAGAATAATTTCATCTTATTCCTAAAGATTCCAATACTTCAGAAGATTGCTGTTCCGCAGACAAAGTTATAGTTAATTCTTATAGTATTACAGTACTTACAGATGGAAGTTAAAGCAAAGATTATAAAATGTGCTCTTTTTATCAGATGGTATATATATATGATCTTTGTGTGGAATTGTTACTACATTGTATTTCTTCATTAATGCATAAACAGTCAGCAGTAATCCGAAAACAATATCATGCAGTACCAACTATATATGCAGAATCTACATACAAATACATACCATTTAACACAAAGGAGGATTGTGCTGTATATATCAAACATCTCTGAGATGTTACTGTTATCACAAAACAAGCAATGCTTGCTACATTTAATTTACAGTGCGTTTTCATAGAACTATCACTGTGCTACATTCAATAAAGGGTGCTAAGCTTTAGGACAACATAACTCCCATTCAAATGAACATGAGGCCTATGAGTATAAATTCATTAATGAAATGTTTCATGAATTACATTTCAATATGAAAAATAGTGCAGTGTTTGTACATTATATGTAATGCTGTTTCTTCTTTGTGGGCAGGTGTGACAACGCTGCAAACGGACAAGGAGAAGAGTTACAGACTCGGTTTCCAGCTTCTGGTCCATTCTGTGATCTTGGCAATTCTCTGCCTTGGCGTCAGTGCAGGGTCGGTTATCTTTGTTTTGAAGATCTGTTATTCTCAGGTTTAGTTTTTTGCATCCAATTTGTTAGGAAGGATATCAAAAGAGAAAATAAGACAAATGAGCAACTGTTAAAGTTATTTAAAGCTGGGAGATTATAATTTGCTTTCAGAACTTGAGACATACCTCAGAAAACCAAAATACTATATTTATTAAGCCAAACTGCTTGGCTCTAAAGGCTATTTTGTCTATTTGACAACGCAATTCATACTCCTTTTATTTGTCTGTCTTGAAAGTGCTCTCCTGAATAGTGCTCATCAACGTGTTAAATGAGTCTAGGTAATTTCTGGCAGGTACTAGATACAGGTTTGCAGTTGAGCTATTTTGTTCCCTTTCACATTGCTAACAGATATTGAATGTAGGGTTTGTGCATTTCCACTGGGTGGAGGACACTGGTAATTACGTTTCCTAGGATTGTTGACCCAGGTTGGCGGATCATTTTGATCACTTTCTTAACTTCAATATTTATTACAAATGTTGGAATCCATTTTTTATTATAGAAAAGCCAAGACTTAAATGAATAATAAGAATATGCACATTCCTCAAAATAACCAATATATATTTGTACTATTTGTCCATTCAAAGAAAGCTTTTGACTATTATGTTTTTTTTTTTTTATTGTTTTGTTTTACCTATATGTTATTTAAGTTGTAATGTTTGCTGGTTTGTTTGTTTTGTATATTGTAAAAATTAATAAAATCTGTTTAAAAAAAAGTACTCTCTGTAATAACTCCTTGTATATCAACATGGCTATAGATCTTGAAGGTCAAATCAAATAGTGGTTATAATGGTAACAAAGTTCCCTCTCCACACATGTAGAGGAAAGTGTGCAAACTACATGGTGTAAAGTGTAGTCAATTTTCTTCAACTTGCTACCAGTTCCTGTTGGGAAGATGCAGAGTGCACACCTTATTCAATAAGTTAGGCTTGGTTTTGATGATGTGCTTCTTGACACAGCAGAGCAATACTGCTAGTCCTGGAAAATAGTCGTTTGAACCTCAGATCTGTATGACCTTGATAAATCCCTTTATTTCTCATTGACATCTACTTGAACTATTTAGACTATAGGCTTCATACACTATCAGGCTTATATAAAGTAATTTAGAAGAATGAAATGGTGGACAAAGGGGAACGATGTCACACGTATGGTGGTCATGTCCAAAATTGACACATCTATGGAACGGGGTCATACAGATGTTCAAAACAAATACTGGGAATAACCATACCCAGGGATCCCTGGTTGCTAACTTTGGGATAACCTATCCCAGATTTACATAATTGTGAGATAAGGTTAGTGTCCCAGATTCTCTTGGCAACTAGATGCTTAATTGCAAGAAAATGGATGGATCCCAAACCCCCATCTCTAGCACCTGTTAAAAACAAAATATTGGAAATCATGATAACAAAGAATCTTACAGCCTAAATGAATGACATGGTTTCAGAAAATCGGGTCACCATGGTTAATATATGGTAGAAAATCAGGCGAAACTGCTTCCTTGACATTATTTAAAGAAAATAAGATAAATGGTAGAATGTGTGACAGGACCAAATCTCTCCCCTTTCCCCCTCACCCCCCCATGTATTCCCGATACCAATTGAACCATGGATCCCCCCTCCCCTCCCCCCCCCCCCCACTCTCCCATCCCATTTATTTTTTCCTTTTCTTGTTGACCCTATTCCAAAAAACAAGACAAGGAGGACAGTATTGAACAGGTGATATAAATGTTTGCTACATCATGTGAGTTGTTTCTGTAACACAATGTATAAACCCTATACGCTCTAGATGTTGCACCCTATCCTTCCTTGATTTGATATAACTTTAATCAAATATACATTTTGTAAAAAGAAGAGGGTGGGAAAGAAGCAGATCTAGCCATGAATTAATACTGCACATGCAAATTCAAGCTGCTATTGAATGATGTCAAAATATTCACACCTCCAGATGATGATTCACTGAAGAAGCATTTCATAATTTTCACTAGATTGTTGTCTATTGACAATTTCCCTCATCATAAGGGTATTGTTTCAGTGTGATCACATTGACATATTTATGGGTCAACAAGCAAGTTATCCCATTGGCATAAACATCACATCATGTTTCACCATTTACGGCTTCATCAGGGGTATTTGAGGAGTGTCAACCACTCCTGACGAAACTGTAAACAGTGAAATGCATTGTGACTCACATCCTAAAGAGGGGAGAAGAGACAGAGAGAAAGAGAAAGCGTCTGCCACAGAGAGGGAGAAACATCCGGGACTAGTACCCGGAAAAGTCGAGGTTCGACAACCAGACGCCGGCATCCACAAGGAGAGGTGGTGAGAGGAATAGCCTCCGATCCTATGGAGTGCATTGCTCGCATATTTCCAATGTTTTAAAGAACTTACACACTATAAAGGTTTATTTTAGAAGTGTTTTTTTCAGTATTATAAAAGATTCTTTACCGTCTGTGCTAGTGGTCTTCTTTCTTTACTTTCCTGTAAGTATCATACACTTCAGACTACCATGTATTTACATGCAAATGTTTTTGGTATGCCTGTTTTTTGGGGAGAAGTGTGTGTAGGACTGATTATCCCTAACCACATATTCCCTTGTGCTGTAGGCATATTACACTATTTTTGCCTTTTTCATCTGTTTTGGGTTATCGGGTTGCGCTCCCCTGATGTGGAGAAAATGACGTCATGGAAGATCTGCTGGGACATTCCTTGGGAGGGTTTGAGCAGCAATCATGCTTATTTGATTGTGTTCACTTGCATTTTTCTAAAGTGTTTTATTTATAATATCACCTTCACATTCACATTAGATGTCACACTGTATAGAAAACAGAATTAACTACAGCTGAGAAGTGAAGACATATTTATTGCCACCACTTAGCAACTAGAAGCTCATTTGGAAGTGCACTCCTAGGCATTAAAACTTAACATTTAATAGGTAGATAGAATAAAATAAGTTCTTAACATAAAGTGATAATATTAACTACATATAATGTACTGTGGCGGGAGGGAGTGAGGAGATGATAGATGGCCAAGGTATATAGTAAAGTATGCTAGTGCCTAATAGTACTTAGCAAAAGCAGTGATACCAAATTGGCTTTAATTAGGGAGTGGGTTACTCAGCTGAGAAAGCTCAGAAATGCTTGCCCTGTATGTGAGTATTGTGCGTCATGTGGCGTAGCGTACCGAGCACCCAACCTGTATTGATAAATAGCCCAAATCAGTGTCCTGCTACTAAATATAATATTTAAGCTGTTAGATATAATCACTGTATGTGCAACTCAATGACAGGTTGGTGGTACGTGGATTGATTCTGCGCCCAATGACGTTTAACAATCACTCTACATACGTATAACAGGACAGCTATTAGTAATAAAAAACCAGAAAAAACTGATACTGAACACTCTGCTAATTATTAAAGCAGTAAATGAATTATTACTGTGGTTATTAAACAAGCCGTCAATATATAATCAATACCGTGAGCACTTGTACTCAGCAAAATACCTGTGCAGAAAACCTTCTACCAATTCATAGAACAATTCATGCATGAATGGGTGTCTGTGCACAGCAGATGCTGGCAGGCTAACAGCAATGATGCCAAACACCGGACAAATCGCAACAATTTGCAGTTACAGTGATGTCTGTTAGCTACAAGGTAAGGTGACACATTGAATCACAGTACAGAGACAGGCTTCAGCAAAGAACCACTGAGTGAACAGGACCTGGTTAAGCCTGGATACGAACGCGTTAAAATGAGCACCAGCAGAGAGCACAGACACAAAGTAACAATACTACCAGTCTCTCTCAGATCCCTCGCGCTGACGTCACCACGCCAAAAACGCCCTACGCGTTTCCCTCCTTGACGGAGATTCTTCAGGGGCGAGTGATAACCAGCTGATTGCGGAAGCGTGTTATATAGCGTCATAGGTTGCCATAGCAACCCGCGGGCCAATGAAGGGCTTGCGCAACGCTTATACCGATCAGTAGGGAACTGTATGTTAGAACAGCGGTTGATAAAGAGGTACACACTAATTTCAAACAATACTATAAGGTCTAAAAGAGGTTTAAAAGAGTCACCAGCATATGGGGCAAAAGCCCATGCATGTAGGCATCTATGAGGCTTATGAATCCATGCCGAAGTGGCAGATACTGAATAGCAATTCTGTGATATGTGGCAAAGCTTAATCATTACAGGCTGAAGGTATTCAAACATGTACTGGATGAAATGCATATTAAACTATACTTAGTCCATGATCAAAGGGATACTTGCTTGCTTGCCAGTAAATTAGGGAGTGTGTGCAGTAAATAACATATATATTGTAATTATTCAAATGAGACATTTCGTGGATAGGTAAACATGATGTCAACTCAACTGATGATCAAATAAATGGAGTGTATGTAAAACCCTCGTTTAACCCTTGAGGGTACAATGTTTTTAACTTGTATATCCATTCAGCCTCACGTTTTAATAATCTGTTATTTATGTCACCACCACGTATATTATTTTTAAGGTGGTCAATGCCTGTAAAAGATAGGCACTTAATATCTCCCTGGTGCATATTGTTTACATGGCGTGCAACTGGTGTTTCTAATTTATTGTGGACAGAGTTTATATGTTCGAGTAC
This sequence comes from Ascaphus truei, assembly GCF_040206685.1. NCBI lineage: Eukaryota > Metazoa > Chordata > Amphibia > Anura > Ascaphidae > Ascaphus > Ascaphus truei. The sequence continues at coordinate 400,794,473 of NC_134484.1, read as the reverse complement.
TCGTTTTTTAAACTCCCTGATAGTTTTGCCAACATATCTGAGGCCACACTCACAGCTGATCAAATATATTACATTGATGGTTTTACAACTTATGTAGTGTCTGATATCAAATGTTGCTGATTTATCATGAGCCAAGAAGGATTTGGCAGGGTTGATGTATTGGCATGCTTTGCAGTTCTGGCACTTGTGCATGCCCTTTGGTGGAGGTGTTAACCAAGTCGATAATATAGGGCGTTTAAAATGACTATGCACAAGGCAATCCTGCAGATTAGCAGATCTCCTGCTAGTGATACTTGGAGTACCTTTTAGAATTTTAACAAGGTCCTCATCAGATCTTAAGATGTACCAATGTTTCATGAAAATCTTCTTGATCTCATGCCACTTGTAATTATAGGTTCCAATGCAACGAACCTGTGTATTAGGTGGTTTCATATTTGGGCCCAGTAATTGTGCTCTGTCACTGTCTCTAGCGCGATGATATGCGTTTTTCAATGTAGACATTGAGTATCCCCTATTTAAGAACCGCTCTTTCAGGTCCTGAGCCTGTATGTGAAATTCTCTCAAAGTGGAACAATTACGGCGTAATCGCAGGTATTGTCCAATGGGGATACTATTGACTAGAGATGGAGGGTGGTGGCTGGTAGCCGCCAAAAGACTGTTTGTGGCCGTCTTTTTTCTAAAGATTGTGGTTTGCACATTGCCATCTGGGTCCTTGCTTATTTTCAAGTCCAAGAATGTTATCTCAGTTGCATTGTACTCAAAAGTCAATTTTAGGTTCAAACCATTAACATTCAATAGAGACACAAATTCAACCAATATAGTGACTGGACCATGCCAGATCAACAATATGTCGTCTATGAAACGAATCCACAAGTCAATATATTGTGTATATTGTACAAATCTGTCACTGAACACATATTGATCTTCCCACCAGCCCAGGTACAGATTGGCATATGTTGGTGCACAGGAGGTGCCCATCACTGTTCCCTGGGTCTGGTGGTAGAGTGTTCCATCAAATAGAAAGAAGTTGTGACATAGGACAAATTGCAGAAGGTCTATCATGAATTTATTGTGTTCATTGTAACCGGAACCCCTTGTAGAGAGAAAATAACTACATGCTTTAACACCATTAGAATGGATGATGTTGGAGTAGAGAGATTCCACATCCAGTGTTGCAAACAGGGTTTGACTATCACAGTTAATTCCATCAAGTCTCCGTAGGGTGTCTTTCGTGTCCTTAATGTGGGATGGCAAGTTGGTTACGAAAGGGCGCATGATTTGATCCAAATAGACACTACAGTGTTCAGTAAGATTATTGTTGCCAGAGACAATAGGCCTACCTGGCGGTCTTTTTTGATCTTTGTGAATCTTAGGCAAAGTATAAAATGTTGCCACTGTAGGTGTCTTTGGTAACAAATAATCATGCTCATTTTTGTCTATAATGTTGTTGGTAAGGGCATTGTTCAAGATAGATTGAAGATCTTTTATGAACCTTATAGTTGGATTATGGTCCAATATCTTGTATGTTGTTTTATCTTTCAGGATGCGTTGGCACTCCTTCACATAAAAGTCGGTGTCCATAACAACAACATTGCCACCCTTATCTGAGGGCTTGATTGTTATTTCTTGATGGGTCATTAATTCCCTGAATGCCACATTTTCTTTTTGTGTGATGTTATATCGCATGTGTTTTTTAGTTTTTATTTTCTCTAAGTCCCTGGTGACTAGGTTGGTAAAGACCTCAACCTGGGGACATAATGACATGAAGGGGGTAAATTTACTTTTCGGTTTACAACTTGAAAATGGACCTTCTCTTTTGTCAGGCGGATTTTCGTTATCATCTAATAGTGACATAAGGTTCTGAGACCGCCAGGTAGGCCTGTTGTCTCTGGCAACAATAATCTTTTATTATATAATTATATTATATATTATATATTATATATATTATAATCTCTATTGAATGTTAATGATTTGAACCTAAAATTGACTTTTGAGTACAATGCAACTGAGATAACATTCTTGGACTTGAAAATAAGCAAGGACCCAGATGGCAATGTGCAAACCACAAACTTTAGAAAAAAGACGGCCACAAACAGTCTTTTGGCGGCTACTAGCCACCACCCTCCATCTCTAGTCAATAGTATCCCCATTGGACAATACCTGCGATTACACCGTAATTGTTCCACTTTGAGAGAATTTCACATACAGGCTCAGGACCTGAAAGAGCGGTTCTTAAATAGGGGATACTCAATGTCTACATTGAAAAACGCATATCATCGCGCTAGAGACAGTGACAGAGCACAATTACTGGGCCCAAATATGAAACCACCTAATACACAGGTTCGTTGCATTGGAACCTATAATTACAGGTGGCATGAGATCAAGAAGATTTTCATGAAACATTGGTACATCTTAAGATCTGATGAGGACCTTGTTAAAATTCTAAAAGGTACTCCAAGTATCACTAGCAGGAGATCTGCTAATCTGCAGGATGGCCTTGTGCATAGTCATTTTAAACGCCCTATATTATCGACTTGGTTAACACCTCCACCAAAGGGCATGCACAAGTGCCAGAACTGCAAAGCATGCCAATACATCAACCCTGCCAAATCCTTCTTGGCTCATGATAAATCAGCAACATTTGATATCAGACACTACATAAGTTGTAAAACCATCAATGTAATATATTTGATCAGTTGTGAGTGTGGCCTCAGATATGTTGGCAAAACTATCAGGGAGTTTAAAAAACGAGTACTCGAACATATAAACTCTGTCCACAATAAATTAGAAACACCAGTTGCACGCCATGTAAACAATATGCACCAGGGAGATATTAAGTGCCTATCTTTTACAGGCATTGACCACCTTAAAAATAATATACGTGGTGGTGACATAAATAACAGATTATTAAAACGTGAGGCTGAATGGATATACAAGTTAAAAACATTGTACCCTCAAGGGTTAAACGAGTGTTTTACATACACTCCATTTATTTGATCATCAGTTGAGTTGACATCATGTTTACCTATCCACGAAATGTCTCATTTGAATAATTACAATATACATGTTATTTACTGCACACACTCCCTAATTTACTGGCAAGCAAGCAAGTATCCCTTTGATCATGGACTAAGTATAGTTCAATATGCATTTCATCCAGTACATGTTTGAATACCTTCAGCCTGTAATGATTAAGCTTTGCCACATATCACAGAATTGCTATTCAGTATCTGCCACTTCGGCATGGATTCATAAGCCTCATAGATGCCTACATGCATGGGCTTTTGCCCCATATGCTGGTGACTCTTTTAAACCTCTTTTAGACCTTATAGTAGTGTTTGAAATTAGTGTGTACCTCTTTATCAACCGCTGTTCTAACATACAGTTCCCTACTGATCGGTATAAGCGTTGCGCAAGCCCTTCATTGGCCCGCGGGTTGCTATGGCAACCTATGACGCTATATAACACGCTTCCGCAATCAGCTGGTTATCACTCGCCCCTGAAGAATCTCCGTCAAGGAGGGAAACGCGTAGGGCGTTTTTGGCGTGGTGACGTCAGCGCGAGGGATCTGAGAGAGACTGGTAGTATTGTTACTTTGTGTCTGTGCTCTCTGCTGGTGCTCATTTTAACGCGTTCGTATCCAGGCTTAACCAGGTCCTGTTCACTCAGTGGTTCTTTGCTGAAGCCTGTCTCTGTACTGTGATTCAATGTGTCACCTTACCTTGTAGCTAACAGACATCACTGTAACTGCAAATTGTTGCGATTTGTCCGGTGTTTGGCATCATTGCTGTTAGCCTGCCAGCATCTGCTGTGCACAGACACCCATTCATGCATGAATTGTTCTATGAATTGGTAGAAGGTTTTCTGCACAGGTATTTTGCTGAGTACAAGTGCTCACGGTATTGATTATATATTGACGGCTTGTTTAATAACCACAGTAATAATTCATTTACTGCTTTAATAATTAGCAGAGTGTTCAGTATCAGTTTTTTCTGGTTTTTTATTACTAATAGCTGTCCTGTTATACTATCTATGTAGAGTGATTGTTAAACGTCATTGGGCGCAGAATCAATCCACGTACCACCAACCTGTCATTGAGTTGCACATACAGTGATTATATCTAACAGCTTAAATATTATATTTAGTAGCAGGACACTGATTTGGGCTATTTATCAATACAGGTTGGGTGCTCGGTACGCTACGCCACATGACGCACAATACTCACATACAGGGCAAGCATTTCTGAGCTTTCTCAGCTGAGTAACCCACTCCCTAATTAAAGCCAATTTGGTATCACTGCGTTTGCTAAGTACTATTAGGCACTAGCATACTTTACTATATACCTTGGCCATCTATCATCTCCTCACTCCCTCCCGCCACAGTACATTATATGTAGTTAATATTATCACTTTATGTTAAGAACTTATTTTATTCTATCTACCTATTAAATGTTAAGTTTTAATGCCTAGGAGTGCACTTCCAAATGAGCTTCTAGTTGCTAAGTGGTGGCAATAAATATGTCTTCACTTCTCAGCTGTAGTTAATTCTAGTATTTTCAGCTCATCAGCTGCACCCACCGTCAACCTAGACGGCTCAGGCACTATCATATTACTATCACACCATTTGATTTAGTGAGCATTATATTTCTGTTTTTGTTTTTCATTCTGTATAGAAAACATCATTGCCGTTTTTTGAACTGTTTAATGCACTTATTTTTAATTGATTGTCACTTATTCACATACATTTTTTTAATTGTTTGAGTAGATTAAGGGAGGAGTGCCATTTGTAACATTTGTTATTGTAACATCATGTTAAGTTAGCACTGCCTCATGTTAGCTTAAAATAATATGATTGGCGTCCTTATAAATATTTCAGGGTCTGGAGTGGTGTAGCGCCACCTTTAGGTCATGACTAACATCTCCATAAATCTCTACGTTAACTATAACAGAGCTCTGTGGATAGGCATTGTTAGATTAACGCCTCGTTAAATCAATAATGTACCTTTGTGTCATCTGAAAAGAGGGATACATTCTCTTCCAGTACATTTGTAATGTTATGAATGAGACAATAAAGAGCACCAGCCTAAGGCTACGCTTATAGTGCCGGCGACGGTCGCTGGAAAATCAAATAGAGATGACTTCCAGCGAACGCGACCAATCTGTCGCTCCGTCACGTCACGCTTACTATAAGCGCACGCGACGGTGGCAATGCATTTGCTGTTGCATCGCTATCGCAGTCGCCGGCACTATAAGCGCAGCCTTACAGTGGATGGAACTTCGAAAGGTGCAAACCCTTTTAGCTATTCTAGAAAACATACAAACATTGTTACACTATAGTTTTTTTTCTTCCATTGCGAGAGAGAGAGAGAGTGAGAGAGAGAGAGAGAGAGAGAGAGAGAGAGAGAGAGAGAGAGAGAGAGAGAGAGAGAGAGAGAGAGAGAGAGACAGCTCATAGAAGAGAATTGGGGAGAATTAGCAATGATATGATTGTGAGTGCATATTATATAATGCTTCTTGGGCCTTTTTCATATAGAAACATATTACCCTATTTTTGGTCTTCTTAGTTATTTTTATTTTTCATTATACATACCCATAAAATGGGAGAAATACGTTTTTTCCCTTTAGAACATACAGTATATCAATGACAGACAAAGACACAATACTTGGAATATAAGACACATACAGTATTGGGGTGCACAGTTACTGTGCTAGGTATTATTGCGATTGCTAGACCTACTAGACTATTGTGCTCTATTTTCCATGTGGTATTGATACTATCTGCGCCTTATGAAGTATTCACTGTTCACCTTCAAGTTTCTGTGGAATATTTGTGAGATTCCTTGGACTTTATTCTGGCTCCATTTTCGTGATTGTTTAATACATATATAATTTTATAAATGAGATTTTCACTATTCTTATAGGGTCACTCTTTTACTGGTTACGGGTGTGTAAGGCCGCATCCATGGTCAGCGCCACCGCATGCGCGACGGGGCACGCGGCAATGCCATACCTCTATGAGGCAGGCCATCTTCTTTACTGATGTACTGACTTTTGACGCCTAGTAGTTGGGGCACAAGATCTGAGAACCAACCAGACCCAGGGGAGATCTTTCTCTGCATTATATCTAAAACCTCACATTAGGTGAGTGCATATTTTCATTTTTTTCCCATTTAAATACCTGTTTTAATTCAGAAATGTTCAAGTCATTTATAAAACATGTGGAATAAACAGTTCTATGATGGAAGAGCGGCGACTAAAATGGTTTTGGCAACATTTTGAGGGTCATTATGGTAACTGAAAACATTTATTCAATTCAAGTTTTCTGGGAAAATACTCGTGAAGAAGCTTTTCCTCAATGTATTACATGAATGGGTAGCAAGAAGCATGTAGATGATGGAGTGGGACAAACGGACAAACACTTGTTAGTGACAAAACAGGATTTCATATCTCTCAGGTTCAGCGCTAACAAAATGGAATAAATAGTTCTTTATTTCTTACATTTCTGAGAAATCATGTTAATTGCCTTCATCTTTCATGCTGCTTCTTCTCCATAGTGTAGATTTATTCAAAGCAAAAGCAAAAGTTTCCACTGGAGGGAGCACATACTGTACTGTATGCACAAAGTACAGTATAAGAGAATACGTCAAACGCAATAATATGCTTTTGCTTTACCTTTGATCTGTACTTTTACCTGCGACTTTGTGTTGAATTCAAGTCTGCTACTTTATATAGTAATAGTAAATAATACAGCAGTTGCTCTTTAGGAAATGGTACTACCAAAGGGACAGTAAAATAAAAGACATATGTAGCCGGGACCCCGTTTCTTCCCCAATTGTTGTGTGGGGTGGGATATGTCGCACCCAGGGAACGCTCCAATAATGGAGGTTCCGCGTTTAGGGAGCCGCCATGTTTAGGGTGGCGCCAGCGCAGACCTAGTCCGGCAAGAGGTTGCGCATGCGCAGAGCAGATCACAAAGCCCGCGAAGGAGGAGAGCTCGGGGAGGGGGGAGTTAGGGGACTACGGGTCCCAGCAGCCCCCGCGGTCCCCCATGACACGGCCGAACCAATCAAGTACGAGGATAGGGAGGAAAAGGAAGTGATGGGGCGCACGAGGAGTGAGAGCTAGCTGGCGGAAGAAGGAGAAGGAGCTCCGGTGTAGGGAGGCAGGCCGCCCCTACCTAGGCCGCAGGCCCCAGACCCAGTTAGGCCCTGAGCCCCAGTAGAGTGCAGAGGAGCTAGGGACTGGCCATAGTTAGGTTCCGGATCCCCTTCCGTGAATACGATCGCTATCAGGACAGTTCTATATAAGCGGGAGGCCTGGGACCAGGCCCCGCCACTAAGCCGCAGCGTGTCTGGGTGGGATCGCCCGGACACTCACGGGTGACGTCATCTACGCCCACGCCGATCCTTTGTGAAGATAGTTGCAGAACCGGGTACAGGAGTGCCCGGCAGGTAAACTCCAAGTGCACCAGCGGTACCATTTTCACTCCGGGACACGGTGGCTGCGCAGTCACACACATACATCCACTGACTCACTTGGGGGTGGGGGAACGTATTCCGCACGGGAACTGGACACGGGGTGGGATCACCCGGTGAAGGGAAAGGGAGAGTGAGCGTTCAGCAGACGCTGGTAGTAGTGTCGCCTCTAGGGAGGGACACCTGTTAATTAAGCTGTTGACTGCTGCAAGTAAATGTATATTGGTTAAGGCATATCGCTGTGTGTGTGTTCATGTACATAAGTTGCTGCGAAGACCCACTTCCCCTAGGGCAGAAGCTGTCGCAGGTGGAGGCGCTGCACCAAGTCATAAGTATTGTGAGCACCCCAGACTCTCCATGGCAGAGGCTTAGGCCCTGTGAGCCTACAGGTTATACAGCACATGGTAGTGGCCTGTGTCCGATAGGAAGCAGGGCTACATTTGGAGGCGCTGCTGAGATCTTAGACCTGGGGTGCCCCCCCCGAGCCAAAAATACCGCCATGGCCCTTCCCTCGTGTCAGGAAATACGTGACTGGGCATGACAAATGCGCACACCCACCCGTCGCGCAGTGGCTGTGACCCGAGTACCCATGGCCCTACCCTTAGAGACATTGCAAACGGCCCTACGACAACTACCGAGTTTTGCCAAAGCCCGCCTGGTAGACGTACTCATAGATCAAGATGCTAAGTGGAACACCTTGCTGGTAGACTGTCAACGAGATCTAGTAGTCCTCGAGCCAGCCGCCCCTCAATATCTGCCGCTTCCAAACTCTCCGTCCTGCGCAGCAGCCCCTCGATCTATCCCCTTTGGGACCCCCCTGTGGGGGAACTAGGTGACGACGACCCAACACTCCCCTTTGCCCATTACCCCGCGAGTGAGGCGGGTATCTGCCCATCAGACTGTAGCTATCCCGGGTCTAGTGCATCCGAAGAAGCGGGGGTTCATAGTGATATGCTGCAGAAACTCAATGACAAGATAGACCAGTTAACCACTCCCTCAAGCTTACCGCCGTTAGTAGAAGCACTTACCCTAGCCACGCATTCTCAAAGCTACCGGAAATTAAAGGCCTTCTCGGGGACCCTACCTGTGCCCACGGGAGAGGATGGGATAGATCCTTGGAAGGAACATACTAGGGGAGTAATGGAAGAATGGTCTTGTACCGATGTAGTGAAACGCCAACGGCTCATGGAGTGCTTGAGATCCCCGGCATCCACTTTCATCAGCATCCACCGAGAGCAGTATCCCGACCTGACCGCTCGTATGATGATAGAGTTTCTCGTCGAGGCCTATAGCGCGACCGAGGATGATGGGGCCTTGTGGGCTAAGTACTATGCCATTAACCAAAAGGAGGGAGAAGATTTGTCTGCCTATATCCACCGCGTGCAAATCTCCCTGGGACCCCTGCTGCATCATAAATACTTGACCGCCTCCCAGATGGACGATTACCTCCGCAAACAATACCTACGGGGGTCCAGTCCTACTCACCCTATTGCAAACATGATTCACGATAACCTCACTCGAGGACCTCCCCTCTCGTTTATCAAACTGTTACAGCAAGTCAAAGAGCACGAAACGCATCTCCTGCTGCACTCTCCACAGAAGTCTAAAGCAGCCAGCGGCACTAAACCCAAAGGGAGTGCTGAGAAGAAGGAGGAACCGCCGGACAAATCCGGCCCGGAGAGGCCGAAATACGCCGGTCGGACCTCGCCTCCGTATGACCGCCGTACCACACCTCGACATATGTCCTACTATAAATGTGGGGAAAAGGGGCATATCTCCTACGATTGTCGGATGGGAGAGTCACACCACCGGAGTCCGTCGCCCAAGAAATTCACGTCCCAGGCCATGATATGCGGTGTATACGCGACCAGCCCCGAAGCCCCTGTTTCCACCCAAAGTGGCGATGACCCCGAGGAGGAGAGCAACCGCGTGGGGCCAGTAGCACTGATCCGGGTACTAGTAGATGGTATCTTCTCCTCCGCCCTGCTGGACATGGGATCTCAAATAACCATCATATATCGCAGATTCTATGATTGACACCTCCAGAAGCGTCCTCTAAAGTCGGCAGGGCATATCAAAGTAAGAGGGCTGAGCAATGACGACTACCCCATTGATGGCATAGTGACCGTGGATCTGGAGATACAACAGCTCAACATGGGGAAGTCTCATCCCATGAAGGTGGACGCCTTGGTGTGTCCAGAACCCAAAGAGACACCTAAGTATCCGATCATCCTAGGTACGAATGCGGACATTGTGCAAGCCGTAATCCGGGCCTATCTACATGAAACTAACGAACTGCCCATGTCCAGTCTACAGCTACAACTTGTCCAAGTGGATCCAGATTCCCCTCAGGCCCCCGCGGAGGACCACAGACTGCTGTTCTGCGGCCGGGCAGGGCTGACTTGGCTCTTACCGGGAGAAACGCAGAGGGTCCCCGCCTGCATATGCAGAACGAGTAGGCGAGGAGCGGCTCTTTTCTCTAGAAAGCATGCCGAAGAAGATGTCCACGGGAGGATACCGGCTAGTACCGGAATTTCGGGATTGGCCAACCGCCATTCCCTGGTGAATTTATGTGATGGTACAAAATCTTTCGCCATTCCCCATGGCCATCGACGTGGGACAGGGGATAGGGAGGATTTACCCCGTCAGCTCGGTGGATGAGGCTGTACAAATAGAAGCTGCCCGAGTGGAAGATCCTGGATCGCCGTCAGACTTCGACTTTGGCTCGTCCGGGCTGTCGGATACTTGGAAGGAGCGGTTGCGAGTGCAGCTGGAAGAGAGACGACCAGTATTCTCTACCAGGGAGATGGATGTGGGGTGTAGCCGACACGCCCAGCACCATTGGGATGACTGATACCAAGCCCTTCAGGGAACGTTCCCGTCGGCTCGCTCATAGGGACGTAGAAGATGTACAAGCTGATCTCCATGAGATGGAGAAGCCAGAATCGTTACAGAATCCCGAAGCCCTTACGCCTCGCCCATAGTGGTAGTGCGAAAGAAGAATGGGACGGTAAGGTTATGTGTAGACTACAGGACCCTCAACAATCGAACCGTAACAGACCAGTACAATCTTCCCCGCATACTGCACCGACACACTTTATTCGAGCAAATACCCAGTATGTACCTGGCAGATACCTGGAATGCGCCGCTCCTCACCTCTGACAAGCCCCGTTGTGTTTGCCTTCCCAGCCTGGGTTCATGCCTGGCTGACGGGCGGCTGATCTGTTAAATGATAATGATTAGGATTTAATAGGCTGCAATGCTTCGCGTGTCTACCAGATGGCATAAATTCATGAATTGTAATGCAGTATATATATATATACTGTGTAGTATTGCAGCCAGTGGGAATAAAATGCTTCAATCCCTGCCTGGAAAATACCTCAATGCACTCGGGCAGAAAACAGTCACAAACCTCAATACACCCGGGTATACCCGAATTCGTGGGACTAGCCGAGCTCGAATAAAGTGTGTCGCCAGTGTAGAAGAAATCTTGGATGCTCTCCATGGAAGCAAATGGTTCAGTGTACTGGACCTCAGGTCCGGGTACTACCAGGTGCCTATGAGTCAGGAATACCAAGAGAAAATGGCATTCATTTGCCCATTGGGGTTCTACCAATTCACCCGTATGCCCCAAGGCATACGTGGTGCCCCCACTACCTTCCAGTGGCTAATGGAGAAAACTTTAGGGGACCTGAACCCCCGAGAATGCCTCGTGTATTTGGATGACATCATAGTCTTCGGGAAGACCCTGGAGGAACACGAGGCTCGACTCCTGAAGGTACTTGACCGATTAGCTCAAGAAGGACTCAAGCTCTCCTTTGATAAATGCCGGTTCTGCCGGACGTCGGTGACTTACGTGGGCCATATAGTGTCCACTGAGGGAATCGCCACAGACGCAGCCAAAATAGAAGCCGTCGTCAATTGGCCCCGACCTGACAACGTGGGGGAGTTGCGATCGTTCCTGGGGTTCTGCGGATACTATCGCAGGTTCGTGGAGGGGTATTCCCGACGGGCCAAAGCCCTCAACGCCCTCCTCAAAATATATATTCGGAAGACACCGGCCGGAAGGCTACGCCTGCCCGACAACCCTTCGGTGACAAATGGACGACAGAGTATGAACAAGCCTTCAAGGACATAAAACAGAGTCTAACCACGGCCCCCGTGTTGGCCTATGCAAACACCAAACAACCATATATATTACATGTGGATGCTAGCCTGAGTGGACAAGGGGCGGTGTAACATCAAAAATACCCAGAGGGACTATGGCCAGTAGCTTATATCAGCCGCAGCCTTACCGTCAGTGAACAAAACTACCCCGTGCACAAACTGGAGTTCTTGGCCCTCAAGTGGGCCATTGTCGACAAGCTTCGCGATTACTTGTACGGTGTGTCGTTCGAGGTGCGAACCGACAACAATCCACTTTCACCTTGAAATATAAGCCTGGCCCCTTGAACATTGGAGCTGACGCACTGTCTAGGTGATCAGGGCTGGCCACTACCCCCGATGAACACCAATGGGAACAATTTCCGGGCCCCGGAATAAGAGCACTATGTTGTAACATTGCCATAGTCAATGATCAAGTGGCATTCTCCGAATTAAGGGTGGCTGACTCTCTAGGATGCGCATCCAACGCTATCCCGGAGGCTTATCGGGACCCCAGTGGCATGCACGTTACTCCCGACAAGATTATAGCCTGGAAAGATATGGTACGCTACCAAGAGCAAGACCGGGTCACGGGGGCCATCCGCTATGCTATCCGGAAAAAGCGCCCGACCCTCCTCAGACAGGCTCCGTGGGATGTAGGAGGCATACTAATGCGGGAAGACGACAAGTTCGAACTACGAGACAATCTACTGTACAGAATGGTAGAGTATCATAACCACCCGAATAGGAGACAACTAGTACTACCCAAAGGACTACAGTACTTGGTACTGAGGGCTCTACACGATGAACATGGTCATTTGGGGGTTGACAAGACTTTCGGCCTAGTGAGAGATCAATTTTTCTGGCCCAAAATGAGAGACGCAGTAGAGCATCACTGTCAACGGTGTGTGTGGTGTATTCAGCGGAAGACATTGCCCACCCGGGCCGCCCCAATGGGCCACTTAAAAAGCACCGGGCCTATGGACTTAGTGTGTATGGACTTCCTATGCATTGAACCGGACAGCCGCGGCATAGGCAATGTGCTGGTCATCACGGATCATTACACCCGCTACGCCCAGGCCTTCCCGACCAAAGATCAAAAAGCCATTAAGGTGGCCAAGGTGCTCTGGGAAAAGTACTTTATGCATTACGGGCTTCCGCAACGACTTCAATCCGATCAAGGAAGAGAATTTGAAAGCAACTTAATAAAAGAACTGCTGAAAATCTCTCACATCGCTAAATCCCGAACTACCCCCTACCACCCCGAAGGGGATGCATTGCCGGTACGGTTCAACCGTACGTTGCTGGACATGCTAGGCACATTAACGGTGGTCGAAAAGACTGAATGGAGTCGACACGTGGAAACACTAGTGCATGCCTACAATTGCACACGACATGACTCCACGGGATTCTCCCCGTACTTCCTCATGTTTGGGCGAGAAGCACGACTGCCGGTGGATATACGGTTGAGAGTCTCCACTGATGGGGTGCATAATACTTCTAATTTCCGATATGTACAGCGGTTGCAAGAGAATCTGCAACGGGCCTATATGCAAGCTGAGAAATCTACCGAAAAACTGAACGCCGGGAATAAACGGCGATACAATCATAAAGTTACATTAAACAGAGACATTAAACCAGGCAACGCAGTACTCCTCCGTAACCTGGGAGTGCCGGGAAAACATAAATTGGCTGACCGATGGAGGGAGGGAGTGTACGAGGTAGCCTCACAAATGCCCGGCCTTCCAGTCTACCGCATTAAGGACTCGGAAGGTCGGGTGAAGACATGGCATCGAAATCATTTGCTCCCTATTTCCCGAGTGGAGGAGGGGGATTTAGAGTGGCCTGCATCCTCGTTGGATGGGGAGGGGACATTGGGAGACGACACGCTAGGGAACTCAACCTTTCAGGAAGATCCACAAGAGGGAACCTCTCAAAGGGGCCCTCAACAGAGCGCATCTCCCGGCGGAGCTACGGGTAAGGGCGCGGGGAGCATTCACCCCAGGGGGTGGCTCCGGAAAAGTCGTCACTGAACCCACTGAGCCTGTGTTTTGTACCAAGTCAGGATAATTTAGAGACTGGAACCTCCTCAAGGGAAGAACTCGAAATTCAAGACCAAGATAGTCACTCTCCCCAGGGAGTGACCGAGCAACAGTTAAGGCGAAGCCAAAGGAACGGGCAACCTCCCTTGAAGATAGCCTATGATCAGTTTGGGGCACCCCACTATGAGGCTCAGCAGTGGGCCCGCAGCCACGGGAAATCAGTGATTGTGATGTTTAGTGAAATGTACAATCTGATTTAGAAGAGAGAAATGTCGTTGTTATGCAATTTTTCATTATATAAACGTTGTACCAGTTTAAAGGTATTGTCCAAGCGGGTACGTTGGAATCCACAGGGGGGAGGATGTAGCCGTGACCCCGTTTCTTCCCCAATTGTTGTGTGGGGTGGGATATGTCACACCCAGGGAACGCTCCAATAATGGAGGTTCTGCATTTAGGGAGCCGCCATGTTTAGGGTGGCGCTGGCGCAGACCTAGTCCGGCAAGAGGTTGCGCATGCGCAGAGCAGATCACAAAGCCCGTGAAGGAGGAGAGCTCGGGGAGGGGGGAGTTAGGGGACTACGGGTCCCAGCAGCCCCCGCAGTCCCCCGTGACACGGCCGAACCAATCAGGTACGAGGATAGGGAGGAAAAGGAAGTGATGGGGCGCACGAGGAGTGAGAGCTAGCTGGCAGAGGAAGGAGAAGGAGCTCTGGTGTAGGGAAGCAGGCCGCCCCTACCTAGGCCACAGGCCCCAGACCCAGTTAGGCCCTGAGCCCCAGTAGAGTGCAGCGGAGCTAGGGACTGGCCATAGTTAGGTTCCGGATCCCCTTCCGTGAATACGATCGCTATCAGGACAGTTCTATATAAGCGGGAGGCCTGGGACCAGGCCCCACCACTAAGCCGCAGCATGTCTGGGTGGGATCGCCCCGGACACTCACGGGTGACGTCATCTACGCCCACGCCGATCCTTTGTGAAGATAGTTGCAGAACCGGGTACAGGAGTGCCCGGCAGGTAAACTCCAAGTGCACCAACAGTACCATTTTCACTCCGGGACACGGTGGCTGCGCAGTCACACACTTATACATCCACTGACTCACTTGGGGGTGAGGGAACGTATTCCGCACGGGAACTGGACACAGGGTGGGATCACCCGGTGAAGGGAAAGGGAGAGTGAGCGTTCAGCGGACGCTGGTAGTAGTGTCTCCTCTAGGGAGGGACACCTGTTAATTAAGCTGTTGGCTGCTGCAAGTAAACGTATATTGGTTAAGGTATATCGCTGTGTGTGTGTTCATGTACATAAGTTCCTGCGAAGACCCACTTCCCCTAGGGCGGAAGCTGTCGCAGGTGGAGGCGCTGCACCAAGTCATAAGTATTGTGAGCACCCCAGACTCTCTGTGGCAGAGGCTTAGGCCCTGTGAGCCTACAGGTTATACAGCACATGGTAGTGGCCTGTGTCTGATAGGAAGCAGGACTACACATAAAACAGCAGGACTCAGGCAAGGAAATAGAAAGATCGAGGCACTTTTTGAGAGCTTGGTGCCAAGGGAAGTTTTATATACTGCACCTAGAAGGAGTTGCTCAGTGAGTAAAAGACACTGACTGGCACTGAGAGCTTGAAGCAGGGGAACCTGGTTCAATTCCCGGCGTCAGCTCTTTATGACCTTGGGCAAGTCACTTTATCTCCCTGTGCCTCAAACACCAAAACATAGATTGTAAACTTCACGGACCTGTGCCTGCAAAATGTCTCTGTGAAGCGCGACATAAAACTAGCAGCGTTATACAAGAACATGCTATGATTAATACAGTATGTATGAAGGGAAAGTTCATTTTAATGAAGGCTCTTCTCAAAACAACAACATTTATTAGGACACAATAAAAAGTCACGTTCAAACTTTTTTCATATTTTCCTATTTTCATTATAACACCCCTATCCTGCTGATCTGGAGCCGGAGCCTCCGCGATGTGGGAGCTTGGGGTATGATTCGGCAGGGCCCCCACCTGCAAGGGCCCGGCCAGAGGCAGGGATAACCCTTCACAGGAACTATAGTCAATGAATTAGAACAGAGTGCCAGGAACTTTTCAAATGAACGGTTTATTGAGTTGCACTTATCAGCAGGCAGTACTGACAGACAGCTTCCTTCTCATGCAAGAGAGATATACTCCTCAACTGGGCCCTACATAAACCAGGAGAAGGATGAGTCTCGCAGCTTACGAGGAAACTGACGCTCTCTGAATGTCTGTACACTGATCCTTGCCTGGATCTCTCACCCTTTTCTTGACAGGTTAGCATCCACCCCTCCCTTGGGTAGATTAAGGCTCAGCAGAGACTGATTTCCCAGAAGTAGATTATCCTCACCCTTCCCTTGGGCAGGTTAGGCCTCAGCAGGAACTGATGTGACTCTGACTGGAATATCCTCAACCAGGGGTCTCATCCATCCCTTGGGTAGGACAGGACTCAGGAGGAGTCACAATCAGAGCAGAATTAGAACCCCTCTTAACTGGGAGGGAGTACACCTTTATACCAAGGGAGTGGCCAACCTCCATGTCCCAGTAACTTGGCAGAACTTGCTGTAGCAAAGCCACTCACCCTGGCATGTGACTCCAACTGCTCTCAGACTTGCTGAAAGCTGCAACATAGTACTATAGCCCCGGTATCACTCAGGGGATTGTCACATGCAGGGTGGCTGCATTTGCATTTAAGGCCTTTTCAGCGCAAGGGAGCCTGCGCTGGCAGTTTTGGATAGGGACAGTTAAGAGAGGTTGCAGTTACATGTTGCTAGGCAACCAGTGAAGCTGTGAGAGATGACAGTTAAGAGAGTTTTTGAAGAGTGCCAATTGGAGCTGGGAGCTGGGTGAGTTAGGGTGTGTGTGCAGGGAGCAGTTGCCCCTGGCACTAGGCCTAGTTAACCCCAGAGGCCCCAGATAACAGTTACCATTGCCCCAGTTTGTGGTTGCTTCAGGGACAGGCCCTACTTGAGGAGTTCTGCCCCTTTAGCTGTTTGGGTTAAGTTAGGAGCCGCTCAGTGGCGCGCAGCCTGATTACTGGGCCCAAGGAAACCGCAGAGAAAGATGCGACAGACCCCTCTACTGGGCCGGTCAATGCTGCCAATCTACCTACCTCAAGAGCGGAGATTTTGGAGGGCCCGTGCGCCCTAACAGCGGTTCCAGACTCAACTCCAGAATCGGTTCCAAATTCGGTTCCAATGACGGAACCACAGATGTTCGAACTAACGAAGGGTAAGGGGTCCCTACCCCCATTCTCTTCTACTGACAACAGTATCCAATCAGCCGTGGTGATGCGCCTGCCGGCAGACCACTCAAGTGACGCTGAGGACAATGGGCTGATTGACTCATCTACTGCGGACTCTGCTGTGGGCCCGTGTGCCCTGCCATGGCCTGTCCGGCCTTCAACGATGGTACCATCGGTCCCAGGCTTGGGATCAGTACCTGCCAACGATGACAGGGGTGAGTTGACTGCCCCAGGGGTGTCGGGTGTGAGCTCCCCGGTGATCGTGGAGCATGGTTGCTCCAAAGGTAGGGTCACCCAGGCGATGGGCTCACCCCGTCATCGCGTCCTGGTGGAGGTGTCTCCCCTAGAAGATCTCTGCAGACCAGAGAACCGATTTGACCCCATCAATGTATCCAGTACAGCGGCTATGCGTGGCACTTACTCCTACAAGAGGAACCTTCAATCCTTCTCGTCTCAAGACATGGACCTGCATGTAGATATTGTGATGTCCCCAGAAGATGTCACCACTAAAGAGATTGCTGGAGTGAACAAAGACTGTGCTGTGTCCGCTCTGGTAATTATTGCCTCCTTCATGCGCATGCTGGAGCGCTTCATTCACCATGTGGTGGACCGAGGCAAAGGGAAAGACCTCCTGGCAAATCTCGTCCATGTCGCGGATGGCCGGGTAAACGTTTGTCACCAAGACCCTTTACTATTCCTTCTACCAGGAAGGAGATGGTTTGGGATCAGAGACTGCAGCCCCCGATCATGAGCTCCAAAAGACTCCCAGGAGTCAATCACTCAATCAGTTAGGGGTACCCCACTATGAGACTCAGCTGGCCTCGGGTATCAACGTGATTTGTTGTATATCCTATGCAATGCATTTTTCATTATATAACTCTCTGTTATATGTTTGCTACCCAAGCGATGCTGTTGGGATTTTACCAGGGGGAGTGTATAGCCCTGGTATCCCTCAAGGGATTGTCACATGCAGGGCGGCTGCATTTGCATTTAAGGCCTTTTCAGTGCAAGGGAGCCTGCGCTGGCAGTTTTGAATAGGAACAGTTAAGAGAGGTTGCAGTTACATGTTGCTAGCCAACCAGTGAAGCTGTGAGAGATGACAGTTAAGAGAGTTTTTGAAGAGTGCCAATTGGAGCTGGGAGCTGGGTGAGTTAGGGTGTGTGTGCAGGGAGCAGTAGCCCCTGGCCCTAGGCCTAGTTAACCCCAGAGGCCCCAGATAACAGTTACCATTGCCCCAGTTTGTGGTTGCTTCAGGGACAGGCCCTACTTGAGGAGTTCTGCCCCTTTAGCTGTTTGGGTTAAGTTAGGAGCCACTCAGTGGCGTGCAGCCTGATTACTGGGTCTGGGCTCAGACCCTCCCAGAGTTATATAGAGACTATCTTCTCAGAGGCCACGCCAAGCAGGGCTGAAGGCAGATCCCCGTCAAGGTACAGACGGTGCGGAGCTGTGGTGATATTATCCACGCTGGAATTCACCCCACACGTAGGAGGACATCACGTCGGATCAGGCGGATCCAATCCAGTTGTATAGCTGCACCCGCGGGCTGGAGCCCCGGGCAGGTATCTATAAATAGTGCACCAACACGTCCAGGGATAGCGCTATCTCCAACTCACGTGGGTGGGTTTGGACATAAGGTACTTTGGGGGGATACCTATGTTGATGTGTGCACCCGGTGCACGTCCATGTGTGTGTGTGTACGCATTATTCTGTGTGGTACAGGTACAGAAGTTATTATTAGTAGTTAGCATAGTAAACAGTTATAAGCATACACTGTGTGCATGTTTTATTATTGTGATTCCTGTAAGACCCAAGTGTATTTCCCCACATGCTCCCTATCTGCAGGAGGGGGGGGGGAAGGTGTTACAGTACCTATACTGGGGAACTCACTCACATGCAGGGCCATGTGCTAAGGATTAACTCTAGCACTGCCTGCTATTACCCAAACTTGCCATGCTATGCCAGAGGAATATAGGAGGGTGCAACATAATCATTAATACACTACCTCAAAGTAAAAACAACTAATGTATGGAAAAAAAAATTAAGTCAAACATTTTCTGTTTCAACAAAATAAATGTACTATAAACTTTGCTTGCTCTCTATCCAGATTCACAATAAGCATTCTAATAAGGCAATTTTTAGATTAAATAAACCATGATGGATCTAATAGTAGTATTATTTAATCTAATATTTATTTAGGAGAGGTGTACTGTACCACACAGTGAACAATACTGTAGCTGTGTTTTCCCCCACCCCATGGGAGATTCCCCGGTTATGCTACCTTTAGGCTCACAAGAGGCTCATGTGTCCGCCGATGTTTGTGGGGACTGCAGGACAGACATTTGCAGGGTTACATACCTGACATTTACTCCATGGTACGCAGCGGCTCCATCTGCTGTAGGCTCCAGATGTATGAAGGTAATCTCCCACAGTAGAACAGACTCCTCTCCCCCAGGAAAGATTACACACCAGGCAGGAGGTATATATAACAGGAACTGGTTTATTCTTCTGCTCAACATACTGGACACCTAACAAGCTCCTATTGAACCCCCAAAATAACCACAACATATATATAAGCATATGAGTGTCACAGAGGAGTGCTACTGAGCATGGCAATATATATTTAAAACCAGAGACAGAACATAAAACACAGACAGAGCTCAGTTTTAGAACATCCAGTGAAACTCATACACGGTACAGTGCCTAAATATATATGTATAAATATCTATTAAGTAAAATGGTCTTTTAGTTAGACATTTTTGGCCAAAATTGTTGTAAGCCCCTGAGCCAACGGCACGGCAGACCACATTACAGGGGTCCCTAACGCTAATATAAATTCTTAATAACCTGTGTAATAACAGGAAGAATGATGTATAGTAAATCTGTCAATATTAGTTGCAAAGTTCTAAGTCTGATTGAAGCTTTTATTAACCTGTACATTACCAGGAAAAGCACTCTGTATTAGAGTTGTCACAACCATACTGCATAAGCATATGAGTGTCATAGAGGAGTGCTACTGAGCATGGCAATATATATTAAAACCAGAGACAGAACATAAAACACAGACAGAGCTCAGTTTTAGAGCTTCAGTATTTAGGCACTGTACCGTGTATGAGTTTCACTGGATGTTCTAAAACTGAGCTCTGTCTGTGTTTTATGTTCTGTCTCTGGTTTTAATATATATTGTCATGCTCAGTAGCACTCCTCTGTGACACTCATATGCTTATATATATGTTGTGGTTATTTTGGGGGTTCAATAGGAGCTTGTTAGGTGTCCAGTATGTTTTACAATTCTTGTTCAGCTAGTCTTGGCTGTTTGGAGGGTGGCAACCTCCTACCTAATTGAAGCTCACCCCCTCCCACATTTAAATGGTTAAGGGCTCACTCCATAGCATCTTCCCACTCAGGGGAACTGGCTTGCTTGCAGTATGGTTGTGACAACTCTAATACAGAGTGCTTTTCCTGGTAATGTACAGGTTAATAAAAGCTTCAATCAGACTTAGAACTTTGCAACTAATATTGACAGATTTACTATAAATCATTCTTCCTGTTATTACACAGGTTATTAAGAATTTATATTAGCGTTAGGGACCCCTGAAATGTGGTCTGCCGTGCCGTTGGCTCAGGGGCTTACAACAATTTTGGCCAAAAATGTCAAACTAAAAGACCATTTTACTTAATAGATATATATACATATATATTTAGGCACTGTACCGTGTATGAGTTTCACTGGATGTTCTAAAACTGAGTTCTGTCTGTGTTTTATGTTTTATTCTTCTGCTCAGCACAGTGTTTAGGAAATTCTGCCAATGCAGTCACAGCTCTGCTCTCTCAAACTTTAGATGGTCCCTGCACCTTCCCTACGGGTCAAGGGCCCCCGCAGCAGTCCTAGCTCTTCCCTGATCCTCTAGAAGGACCAGGGGAATAGGTAATCACTCACTTTCCCGAAGGGTGGGAACCTGGGCCTGCCAGTGCACAGAAGCCCGGTGTGATACCTTGTCTCTCTCACGGTAGAGACCAAATAACCATTTAGAGATGCAACCCCCTTAAGTACAGTAGGGGGAAGGTACCAGGTCTGAACCCAGGATTGGGTATGATACAGACCTGATCCCTCCTCCCCTGTCACTCAAGGGTACTGTCTGAGTGGGGAAAACCCATGATTGGTCCTAACACTGCCTGCTGTTACCAGGACTGACATGTCAGGACAGGGCAGAATAGCAGCCAGACATGGCATAGCTACAGTACCTTTAGGTTTTTTTTTCTCTTGAGTGGAAGCCTATGCATTATTTATGCTTTTATCACTTTACAAAGATAATAGGGAATATAGGGGGACCATATACAGAGAGAGAGGAAATTTCAAAAGGCTGAATAGCAGCAAAGATAAAAGGAAGATAAAAACTATGTGTAGGAATTAGGGTTGCCAGGTAGTGAAAGGTGCAACGCACTCGACACACACACACCCCTCTCACCGCTCTACGCTGTTTCCTTCTCTCCTTGGCCCCACCTCTAGGCTCTTGACTCCTCCTGATTGGCTGCTGCTGGTAATGCAGCCAATCAAGATGAAGGAAGCTGCCCAGACTCTAACAGCCCTGCTCTCTCCCTGCTCAGGGAAATTCCACAGCCCCCCAAGTCAGTCAGGTCACTATGTCCAGAGAGGACATACATGTCCAGTATTACCTCTAATTTTTTACTGGACAGAGTGTGCAAATACTGGACACCTGGCAACCCTGAATGGATAAAAGAGAAGGGTTGATCTGGCCAAAAAAAAATGAGGAAAGGAGTGGGCTGGGAGACCAAAGAGAAAGAGAGAGAAAATAAAATGAAGGAACGGAAATTAATCTGCATGTGGGCATGCTAAGCAAATTAACTTAAATAGAATGAAGACATACTATGGTGGATTCTGATGCAGAATCAACAAATGCCAATGAACGACACAGGCAGCCTGTATATATAATATTATACTGTACCTAAAAATCTGTGTTTTACATCTAACATACATTTTATATAAATGATATACAATTTTCTGATGCAAAATATTAAGGAGTTTGACTAAGTGTTCATTGGTTAGGATGGCCCTGCCTTTCTCTTACAGTACCCATATTAGAATAAGTAGGGCAGTAGACATGAAGGTTAATACCATAGAGATCAGAGTCCAAGAGCATGGCAGATGTGGTTATAGGTCAGAACAACAGCAATGGAGAGCAATGCTTGGATACTCATAGGCAGGAAATTAGGCAAGGAGCTTTGCAGTCTCTCGGGTGACATATTGTGAAGGCAGTACTGAAAATCTCTCCTTCCCCACACAACAAATACAAATCTTTAGCCTTCCAATTATCACATCTTTACACAAATTAGACAAGTAGGGAGTTTGATAAAGGGAGTGAGCTACTATGCAGTTGGAGCCAAAGGCATATTCAGTCTGTGGAAGACTTAGCGCTATCATAGTATTTATAAATGGTTTGGAAAATGCCTTGGGTTTGTTGTATGACAGAGCAGGATTCTGGAAGATGCTATTGATTATGATAGCTTTGGAGTGGGGAAAAGGAGGGCTAGTGTAGCCATAGAGAAAAGTACTGTATGCGGACCCAGTCTAGATTTGGGTAATAGGTGGACCTTCAGTAGTATGTGAGGTAGTCACAGTTTAAACTGATCTACCATCTGAGCGAGTTGGGAGGGGTGGTGCCAGGAACTTATACAAAAATAGTGGGCTCGTGTCGTGGGAGCAAGTAGGACCTGTGCTGGTTCACCCAAGTGGATGAATATCTCCCGAGATGCTCTCATCTCAAATCTATTATTTGTTATCCCTAACTCCTCCCAAGAGAACCTTCCTTTAATAACCTCAGTGTATGTTCTCCCTGACAGGGAAGGGGCCTCAGGCTATCTATGTTTCACTAAAGTTAACTAAAAATGTGCAAACATTTCACAAATGTTATCCTTTTTTTTTCTTAAATAAAAACGTTTGCTTAATTATAAAACTTTGCAGGCGTTGGCCTAGCGCTAAAAGTAAATGTGCATTCATTTTTTGCTTAATTTCGCTTTCCTGCAAAATGTGTTATATTTTCTACATTTGTTTAATGCTTAGACTATACATAAGACAATGCTTGTGCATGTGGGGAGGGAGTGTGGACAGAAACATGTTCGTTGCTTTGTGAGGAAGTGCTACAAATAGATACACGTAGATTACTCAACAAATGATGCTTAATTATATTGACAAAGGAAGGGGGTTAGAGATGTGACATGGTGGTGGTGGTCATCCTGGCCGTGGTGATAGCGGGACAAGACACCACAATGAGTAGAAGTGGGACCACTGAGAAAACACTAGTGACTGCGATTTCAAAAACAGCAGCCGTTGTACTTAACCCCGGGAGCAGCTTTCTAGTACGAAAAGAAATATGAATCGAAAGGGAGGTTTTCCAAAATGATAACACAAATGGTTATCATCAACATCCTCCTCGGGTGAGGGAGAGCAAGGTCACCACTAGCAGGGTGGAACAGGTTGTCAGAAAAGAACTACACATTACTGACAACACTCAAAGTGGTGTAGAGATAATAAAACAAATTCTTCAAAATGCAGATCTCCTCTCGGATAGAGGTACAAAGTACATCTCTACTCACAAGTTCACCATGCAATTCTTTATTTATTGTGATATGACAGCCAAGAACAGAGGAGGAACAACATTTCAGGTCCCATGTGGACCTTTTATCAGGTTGATGTATTTTGTACCTCTGTCCTAGAGGAGACCTGCATTTTGAAGAATTTGTTTATCTAAGTTGTGTTGGCTGCACAAGCAGGATTCTCCTCGCCTGAAACTATTCCCCCACACTTTGGAAGTGTAGAGATAGTAGCCATCCATACCAAACTAAGCACATTTGTTCTTGCTAGTTTGAGTCTGAGGAAAGAGGACTCTGCTGAGGTGAGTATGTTTGAGAATGTGGACAGGCCTCAACCTCTGGGTGTGCAAGGCCCCTGCCTGTGAGGAAAATGTCAGAGTCTCATACATACTGAGCATATTGTACAAGCAGGAGGATGGATGCTGAACAGGCTCAACTACTTCTATTTCAAGACTCTGAAGAGGTGGAGGGAGGACGGTTGGCTGAGAGAGAGATTCAGGCAGAGATGTTCATAAT
Source organism: Ascaphus truei (assembly GCF_040206685.1). NCBI lineage: Eukaryota > Metazoa > Chordata > Amphibia > Anura > Ascaphidae > Ascaphus > Ascaphus truei. The sequence continues at coordinate 400,770,440 of NC_134484.1, read as the reverse complement.
GGGTGTGGTGTTAATAGTATGCTGCACAAACTGCACAAGCAGGGCAGGGAAGAGAGTCTCCATCATTGGTAGCTTTAGAAATTTTGCCTTGGCCACAAATATCATTGTTACAGTCTTGTCAGTGTTTAAAAACAGTTTGTTTTGGGAAATCAAATTTGCAACGCAAAAAATCAGATTGAAGTACGTGTCCAAGGTCATAGAGGCTAGGGCTGTGTACATATAGGATTGTGTCATCTGCATACATGTGTATTGAAGCTCCCTTACAAGCAATAGTTAGATCATTGATGAAGACTGAAAAGAGTAGGGGTCCCAGAACAGAGCCTTGCAGGACACCGCAGGTGATATCCAAGGGGTTGATAGACACATGTTGCGATCTCCCTGATAGGTAGAAATGAAACCAGTTTAAAACATATTTGTTTATCAAGATGGCATGATAAACAGTATCAAAAGCCTTTGCAAAATCTAGGAATATTGCACCAGTGAGTTGTCCCAGTTCGATTCCACACTGGATCTCATTGCAAACTTTTATAGCAGGGTAGTTACCGTGGAGTGTTAAGAGCGAAAGCCATATTGGAATTGGCTAGGGAAATTTGTCTTGGTATAGTTATCGCTTAATTGGGAGTGAACACATTTTCCATGACTTTGGACAGTATTGGGAAAAGAGTAATTGGCCTGTAGTTTGAGATGGTGTTTTTGAAGATTGGGACAACTCTGGCAGTTTTCCAGGTTTATGGGATATGGAATGCAGACAGAATAGGGTTGAAAAGGGAGGCAAGCGGTTTGGCAATGGTTGGGGCACGAAGTCGTAGGAACTTAGATTGTAGTACATTTGCTGCTTAGTTTTAATTTGAAGGGCACGTGTGTAGTCTCCTCGTCAGATACTGGGACAAATTGAGAATTGTGGGCAGTGTTGGGAGTGGGTGGGTTTATATGGGTACCCCCAGATTGAGCTTCATGTTTGTATTTTGGGCTGTGTTTTTCTAATAAGTTAGTAGCACGCCCCACAAAGTATTTATTGAATGCATGTGTAATGTCAGTGGGATTTGTCAGAGTAATATCATCCTTAGTGATGAAGGCTGGAATATATTGTTGATAACCTTCAGAAATTTGCTGGATTTGATGTATTCTGGTGAAGATTGCCAGAGTAATATTGTGCTTTTGCATGCCTTGTTTGCCTTGTGCACATATTACGCAGACATCTGTAGTTATTAAGATCCTTGGTAGTGCCAGTTACTGTGTAGCTTTTCCACAAGGCATCCTAAAATGGTAGAGCGCTATAAGGTCGGTTGTAACCCATGAAAGGTGGGCCCCCGTACTTTTATTTTGCGTAGTGGAGCATGGGTTTAACAGAGTTTTAAGAACGCTTATTTGAAATAATCAAGCGCAGAATCAGGGTCAGGTATTAAGTTGATTCGGTACCAAGGGCAGTTGGTAAGATCAGCCAGAAACTGTTGTGGGTTAAAGTTTCTAAATATTCTTGTGAGTAGAACTTTAGGGCTTGATTAGGGTGGTCTGATTTTCCTTACACAATACACTATTGCATGGTCACTGAAAATGTCAGGTAGGATACCAGAGTTGGATTCTGCTGGGACTACAGGAGAGAATCCAGTCTAGCAAGGAATGTTTGTGAGATTTCAGGTTTGTCCGTGTGGGTTGGGAAATTAGTTGGGTTAGATTAAATGACTTTAGTTGTACCTGGATTTTGTTGTTTTTAGGGTCAAGCTTTGTAGTTGAAATCCCCAAGAACTATCAGCTCACTCTTCTCATTCAGAGAGGAAATGGAGCCAAGAAACTGGGTGATGTGATCCCTGGTACTACAACAGTTGTTCGTGTTGATGGTAGCAGCAATGAAGGTGTGATCGTGGTTATGATAGTTAATCACTCAGTGAGCAGCAACAAGTATTAACCAACACAACTAGCAGCAAGGGTGCTCCTATTATTAGCAACACAGAAAACGACCAAAAAGACCACACACCCACCACCACCAACAGCCATGTTCGTTGTCCACTTAAGAAATAACACACACTATAAAACAATAGTAGCCAATGCCACGTCATTTGGCATGCTCATCATAAATTGTACATAGTCATGGTAGTGGCAATGGGTGCGGGAGCAAGAATATCTGTAGAAACAGCACCACAGAATACAACATTCAGGTGGGGGAGCAAGATGATCATAATGATGACTATGTTGTTAGTGATATTCTGTGCAGCTGAGATAGTTGAAGTAGGCGGAGTAGCATGACAGCTTCTATAATACTGCTTACAAGCAGGAGTAGCTCATCCTGTTTCTTTAAGTATTTCAAATTCAAGAGGGGGCAGGGTGGGAATTTAGCAAAGATGGTGAGGATAAGGTGCAGTCAGCTGTTGTTTGTGCCATGTTATTGTTAAGCGGGGGAAAGTGGTTACTCATCTGGGTACCTCTGCACTTATAGGGTACATGGTCCATTATCATAAGGCTACATGGCAAATAAGTGCTAATGACCGGGCTTTTGATAGCTCACACAGTAAAAAGGTGCACTTAAAAGAGACATGTGAACTAAGGCCAAGTTTATAGTGATGGCGCCACGACCAATGACGTCACCCGTCGCCGTAAGTTTTATTTTAAGTTTGAGAGACGTCGCTGGCAGCAAGGCCAGTGACATCACCAAGGGGGAGGGCAGAGTGCAATAGACGCTCTGTGATTGGTTTAGAGGCAGTTAAATGTGGCGACGGTCTCTCCAAAAATCAAATACTACCAAATTTTTGGTCGCTACGTCGCGAGGGTCATGTCACCGGCACTATAAGCTCAGCCTTATTGATATGGCGGACGGGATTACATGGCTGTTACTACTATGGCATTGACTTACTCTTACTTTGAAGGCATGGTTTTGGTGGGGTTTTTTTTTTAAATTTAGCTGCTGGTTAAGGCACCCCAGGTCTTAATCTCAGCAGCGCCTCCAAATGTAGCCCCTTTCCCACCATGTCTAGGGTGACTACATGTGGCGCGTTACCTGTTGGGCTCACCCGCTGCAGGGAGCCTGGGGTGTACCAGATATGTGTGATGACATCGCCTCCACCTGGGAGGGATCAAGCACAATTGGATAACCCGTGCCCAGGAACACACAGTAGAGAAATTATATACACACAGTGTTATAACAGATTAGCTTTACTGGTACACAACTAATAACATACAGTATATATACAGGCCTTGCACGGCCATGCCCACACAGTGCCCCACTGTCCAACCACCATCTTATACACACTGGTGCGGTTCCCCCAAAGTACTGAGGTGCCCTGGGCACCTAACCAACCGGTGTTCAGAGGAGCCAAACCCACCCCAAAGTGTGTAGTAGCACTACCCACAAAATGCGTGTGATCATTGGTGCACTTGTAGGGCGTGATTCCTGCCGGGTGCCCCAGCACCCAGGTACCGCTAATTGTTGACAAGACCAGTCTGATCCCACGTCGTTATCATCGTCAGCGAAGGCGTCCGCCTCTGCGTGGGGTGGACTCCTGCTGGAGTGTCCCACCTGAAGAGAGTATCTCTCTTGTGGTGTTGGTCTGGTCCCAGACCACAAGTCTCGGCGCAGCATCTCTGCTGTGTCGCTGACACTATACACAAAAGGGGAAATGTCCCTATCTAAGGGGCCTTTCCCTACAGCATCAACAAGCTGGAACTCAGGGCCTACCTTGGGCCTAAGGGGGGAAGCACTGCTCCCTGGACACTACCTACTCTGTTCCTGCTTCCCTTCCGACTGACTCCTCGCAGTCAAAGTGTACCAATTGTATCTCTTTCCTGAGCAGAAGAATGCTGCAACCCTATTGTCTGTTGTGTGCCACATGGTATACAGCCCCATGGGCTGCTGGGAACTGTAGTTCCCTTGCGGAGCCTGCCTGTAATGGCTGCCGCACCGCGCATGTGCAGGCTACCCTTTGCGCATGCGTGAGACTTCCAAGATGGTCGCCACTTGTCATGCGAAGCTCCGGAGCACTGGAGCTCTCCTACCACTGCCCGCAGCCTCACCGTAGCAGCCCGGCGCCTGTGCGCTTCCTCTGCGCCCCAGAGTAACTCCCTGCTGCAGCCGCAGACCCCCCCAGCAGCGCTACCAACAGGGGACCAAGGGGACCTGGAAATACGTATAATACCTTTATATTAGCATAAACTTAAAAAGCAGGACTTTGGTACAATACAAATAATGACAACCTCTACACTATCAAATGATAAAGGACAAAAAGAGGAGTAAAGAAGAAAAAGAAAAGGCTTCATTGCATTTATAGTATTTTCCACATTTTGTAGGTTATGTAGTATATATGTAGCGGGGCTTCCCCCACCCTCTGGGAGATTCCCCGGCTACCAGGTGTGTAGTGTTGCTAAGTACCTGTTGGTGCACAGGAGGTCTGAGATTCCGCCGATGTTGTTGGGGAAACAGGACAGGATTTAGGAATGATAGCTGGTTCCTCTTCATTCTTTAGTCAGCGCCTCCATCAGCCGCAGGCTCCAGGAAAGCTGGAGGCAGTCCCTGTGGAAGAACTCTCTCATACTCCCCCTGATAGACTGCAGACTCAGGCAGGAGTATATTTTCTAACAGGAAAGTCTTTATTCTTCTCAATAAAGAGTACAGCATACAGTCAGCCACTGCATACACAAACACTGGTCTCCAGCCTCAGGATGGTCCCTGGGCTCAACCCCCAGTCATGGGCCCAGAGGTCGATCCCAGCTCTTCCCCTACTCCCTGATGGAGCAGGGGGCATGGTACTCACTCCCACTCCCCTAAGGGAGGGAATTGAAGGTGACAGAGCCCTGCAAACCTCTCGTGAGACCAGTCTCTCTTAGGGGAGAGACAAACTGAAAAAATTTGGGGTGTGCAGCCCCTTAAGTACCGAGGGGGAGGGTCAAAGGTCTGAGCCCCTTATTGGAAAAAACACAGGCCTTAGCCCGCCTCCCCCCTTGTCACGCAAGGGAGCTGCTTGCTGGTGGGGAAAACCCTGGATTGGGCCTAACACTGCCTGCACCAGTACTTACATGTCAGGCAGTGTAGATTAGTAGCCAAGCCAGGCATGGCTACATATAGTATATTCAATCCTTTGGTGGAATACGGAATACCTTTCCGGGTCTGCCGCAACGTTATGTTCAGATTCAAATCACGTCACTGAGGTTACTTTCATACTAATACCTTTAATTTGTGGTTCTTTATGGCATCTTTTATTTTTAAAGTAAAAAAATTACGACAAATTTAAAAAACGTAGGTGGATGGAGGTTTAGTAACAGAAACACTTCACACCAGCAGAACCAGCAGTCTTTAAGCCATGTCAGAGGAAGAGGCCATAAAGGAAGCAGCAGAAGAAAGTTGCGTGAGGATTTGTACAGTATGTACAAAAAAATAAATGATAGTGCATCATGCCACAATCCCCAAATTGAAAAATGGCCAAGGTACAACTAGTACACAACTTTTCCATGATCATCAACTAATTATATGTTCTCTCTGTGACAGTCTACAATAGTAAGAGACAAAGAGTGGGAGTAAGACAAGGGTAGGCCAGAGTAATTAAATTAGGACTGAGACAATTGCTTTCAGGGGAAGGATTAAAAAGGTGTTGGATATTGATTGTCACCTAAATGAGGGGAAAATAGGGCACAACTGGTGTCTTGAGAATGCTTCAAGATTGACAGACTACTTCACATACTAGAAAGTATAGACATGCATCACATGTTCTAAAATAGCCGGTGGCAGCATGTCCTCATTTAGCTCACCAATAATAACAGTATCCCCTCAGAACAGAGGGGTAGGCACCCCTCTGCCATACCATGCAAAGAACCGCAAGGCCTGCTCATGGTCACCTTGTTCTGTCTCCCTCTGTTACCTACTCTTTCTTGACCTCGCTCCCTGGTTCCAATGTGCATTGGATGCTGGTGACAAGGGTGGGATTGGAGAAAGATGTTCCATAAGGTAGAGTAATCAGTCGAGGAGAAGCACCTGATGTACTTCCCATAGGACTGCTCCTAGGAGCAGAACTGTTCTTCTGGGGATGATGGTGATAACTCTGCTATGGTGACAGTGACTTGGGAGGGATCCTCACGTTTGAAGGAAGATGAAGGCATATAGGTTTGCCCACATCTCTCCCAGATGTAACAGGGATTGCACTGCAGCACCTGCCCCTTCACACTGCTGTCTCGCATAGAACATAGTAGACCACCACTGAGTTACTCACAGTGGTGAAAGAATTCCCACACCAAGAAGGTGATTCCTCTGGATGCATGACTATACCTACATGAAGCCTGCGGGCTCAGAGAGCAGGATGGAATACAAGCCTAGGCTTACCACTGTGATGCCTGGGAGATGAACCGCTGCGCTCCTCCCACTCACCTTTCCCAGGACACTGCTCACTAGAAGAGCCACCATCTCCACCAATATCATCCTCTTCTTCTATAGCAGCGACTGGTATGTCTACCAGTGCTGCTTGCACTGTAGAGCCTACCATGCTAATTGAGCCTTTAGAGCTGGCAAAATCCCTCCTCAGTTTGACTGGAGGGGCAGAAGCCACCTACTAGAAATCCTCTCCATAAAAATAATTAAAAAAAACCTTACAATAAAAAAAAAGAAAAATATAATAAACATTAGAGGAAAACCAAGGCGTTTTTTTTTTTTTTTTTCAATTTTGTTTATTTTTTTAATTCCGGAGATGAACCCCATTCATACCCTACCGAGGTAAGAATCTCTGGAAACAGGGGGTCCCCGGAGGTGAAATGAATGGGGTTCAGCTCAGGAGACCCCCCTGTTTCAATCCTGTATACACAAATGAACAAAATAAAAATAAAAACAGCCTGAATTGCTCCTTTAAAACAATAAAAAAAAATGTAAAAAAATCTCACACACACACCGACTCTCTTCCTGCCTTCCTACTTCCTCGCCTAACACACAGGTACTGATGTACCATCCATGCTCCCTCTCTCAAACAACACTGATTTTTTTTATTTTTTTTTAAACAATCATTTTTATTGGTTTTCATGGAGGGTTAAAGGCAACATTCCAAAACGTTTACAGGAGGTATGTTTATAACACATTGTACATACAGTACGGCAGTCAATCTTTCAAGACCTAGACAGGGAAGCTTGCATAAAACAAACCGGGGCAGTAACTCCTCCTTATTTTAAAAATGAGGATAGTGAAGGACAGGTAGAGAAAGAGAAAAGGGGGATGAGGGGGGGGGGGAGGAAGGCGCAGTGATCTGGTTATTCGGGTGTTTTAATCTTAATTGTAGGGCCATAAGTCACAGACCTTGTTGAACCGGTCCAGGCTCTGGTTCAGGAGGGCCGACAAGTATTCCATCGATTTAACCTCATTTGTTCTACGGAGAACCTTCTGTTTGGACAGTGTTTTTATTTTTTTCCAGTTGGCTGTTAGCGAGCAGCGAGCTGCTGTGAGCAGGTGTGAGATTAGTTTTCTCGTAGAAGCTGAGGCTGAATCAGTTGGTTTCGCTAGAAGGAACACCAGGGCGTCTAGAGGGATCTCTTCTCTTGCTATTTCCTCAGCTATAGAGCGGATCATATTCCATAAAATATCTGGACCTTATGGCAAGTCCATAGTATATGTACCAGGTCTCCACCCTGACCACACTCTTTCCAACACATATCGGGCTGGTCAGGGAAGATCTGGCTCAGCCTTCTCAGGGACAGGTACCAATGAAATAGAATTTTGTATACATTCTCTTTGGTAGTAGTACAAATGGATGTTTTGGCTGCAGCTCCCCAAAAGTCCTCCCAGTCATCTCTATCTATTTCTACGTTTAGGTCCTCAGCCCATTTCATCATGTAATTGTGGTTGGCGGGTATCATGGAACGTGCTAGTCCCACGTAGATTCCTGAGATCAGACCTCTTTGGTATGTTCCCACGGCACATTTCTTTTCGAAGGTCGTGAGGCTTTTAAATTTGGACCTTTGGGCCGCCACTTGGAGGAAATGTCTGATCTGTAGGAATCCGTATAAGGGAAGTTTTACCGAGGGGTGTCTTTCCTGTAACTCCAAAAATGGCATCAGAGACCCCTTGTTAAGTAAGTCTGATGCTGTCTTTATACCAGACTCTCGGAATTGCTTAAAGTCCCTGGGGTCGCAACCCGGGGAAAATCTGGGTTATCGAATATAGGTAGGGAGGGGAAGGATGTCAATCCATGTCTGTCTTTTGTTTGTGACCAAATTTTCCACGTACATCTTATGGCTCCCAGGCCTATTTCGCCTGGTATTGTTATCTTCCCACCCCTTTGGGACCAAATTAGTGCTCCAAGGGATAGGGGAGCCACGTAGGAGGCCTTAATCTCCAACCAGCCACACGACGCTGGGTCGTTATTCCATACCACCGTTTGCTTTAGGTGGGATGCTCACAACACTGACTTTTTAGTGGAACTTCGTTTCAATCAAACATTTAAAAATATATATATATTTTATTTCAGCATTTACTAAAGAAAATAGCAAACCTTAAACACGTTTTACAGTTTCTGTAAACCTTTGACGCTAAAAATGTAGATTGAAAGTTTTGCAGTATTTCAGACTTTTTCACACCTGCAAATCGAATCCCTGCAAGTTCACACATCTGTCGAGTTAACCCCCAATGGTAGTACATTCACCCCAGAGAAAGCAAAATGTTGTTTCATCAACATTCAAACCTTTATACGGTAATAAATATATACATGCACAGTGAATGTTTACAACTTTTATACGGTATTTTCAATAAAATGTTTTTTAATCATGATCACAGGATCAACTCATCTTTTTTCACATTGTGACACACTGATTCTTTGTATATTAAGATGACATTATTTTTGTAAAGACACCAACAGCAACCTTAACTTCCCACATCTCCCCTAAACAGAATGCTGCGCATGAATGGGCAGTCTCAGCAAAACAGGCCGCACACTCTATAGAACAGCCTGAGTTGAGTTAAGGAGGGAGAGAGTGTGGCTGCAAAGTAAGTATGTCTGCAGTGTGTGTTTAGCTGCAAAGTAAGTGTGTCTGCAGTGTGTGTGTAGCTGCAAAGTACTGTCTGCAGTGTGTTTGTCTGCAGTGTGTGTGTAGCTGCAGTTTCTGTCTGTCTAGTGTGTGTGTGTCAGTAGCAGCAGTGTGTCAGTGTCAGTGTGTCAACAGCAGCAGTAGTGTGTGGCAGTGTGGCAGCAGCAGCAGTGTGTGTCAGTGTGTCAGCAGCAGCAGCAGCGTGTCAGTGTGTCAGCAGCAGTGTGTGTCAGTGTCAGTGTGTCAGCAGCAGCAGCAGCAGCAGTGTGTGTCAGTGTCAGTGTGTCAGCAGCAGCAGCAGCAGCGTTTATGGGTGTAGCAGCAGCGTTTGTGTGTGTAGTATATTGTGCAATTTTAATAGAGCTGCTCAACAGGCAATGCACTTTGCTGATGAATGTGTTCAAAACAAATAAAACCTAATGGCATTTGGTAAGACTAAATGTACAGTCAATGCAAAGTCCATTTTGAACAGACATGGGTATTCAGATAATGCATAATGCTTTTACGGCTTACTGTACTTTTGGACACTAAACCTCTTTGTGAGTTTGATACAAGTGCTCAATGATGAGAGTTAAGATCCATTTGTGTCTCCTGTTTTTCTTGATACAAGCAGAGACTTCTAATAACTAGAGATGCATGAATGGGGGACGGAACAAAGTTTGACATACAGATGTAGCCAATGTTGTTGCATACGGTAATATGGGGCAGTGCGTCACATATTGCATACAAATTCCCAATAAAGGGCCACATCCACAGAGCTCCATTAAGTGACTTAATGTGACGTTAACCTAAGTAAATGTCCTGTTATGTCTTAACGTGTATTTGCAAAGCCTAATAATGTAACATGAAGTCTTGTTTACAATCAGAAAGAGCATTACATTAACTATAATAGCTGTTACTGATAATTACATGCAAAAGAGGCATTCCCCCTAACAGAGCATATCCACAAAGGTCTCTTAAGATTAGCACATGGATTTACCATGACGCTAGTTAAATCCATGTGGTTGGTTGGTGGCTGAGTGCCTGGGTAAAAGAGAGAGAGAGATACATGGAGAGATACCTGTGAACAAACCTGAACATGCCTGAGATACCTGGGAAATATGATAATTTGAATATACTTAGATATATTCCTTGTATATGCTAATTTGGATATTCAATCACCCCTCTATAAAAAAAAAACATATTTCAGAGTCTGAATGGGAATAGCACCACCTTTAGGTAAGACATTCTTAATGTCACATTATTGGAAGCTAATGCAACATGCTAAAACAACATGAAAATGCACATTAGCTGCCCTAAAGTAACGACAAGCCTATCCTAACTGCAGTTTTTGCATATAATTAGCTTTCTAGATATTTGTTAACCTCAGGGAAAATAATGTCCATTACTGTTTTAGGTAATCTGACATTATGAGCCCTGACTTAGTTACATTGTTTCTCCCTCCTAATAGAGGTAAATGAGAATTGTAATCCTAATAGAGGTATATTAGTATTTTATCTGGTAGTGTTGGGACTTGCGAACAGGGTCTGCCTTGTCGTGGCTCGCAAGCTTACAATGCTTTGGCCAAAGGGTTAAACTAAATGACCCTTTCTCAAGAGAATATATAAGTATTTTACTGTGTATTTTTGTCATGTTGGATGTAGCATTGGGCTTCTCTGTCGTCATATGTACTGTATACCCTTGCCAGGTCTGCCAGTTGGTTAATTTTGTCAATCTGCACAGAATAAGGTTGTGCAATAACCAGTCAGGAACATATACATGCAGAAATTACCATTAACAAGCAAAACAGTGTACCTTTCCCACCATAAGTAATTATATGTAACGGGTATTCCCTGTGAATACAGACGCTACTACCTGCTGTGTATACCTGTGTGGCTCTCAGGAGCCTAAGTCTCCACTCAGGGAGCCTGGGGTACATACATATAAACAATCTCGTGGTGCAACGCCTCCACCTGCGATGGCTCCTGCCAGAGGAGGAGTGGTTCCGCGCAGGACAAATATATATATATATATCACTCCACACACCGCATGTAAAATAACCAATGACTTTACTGTATAGCATATACTTATTCATATATCAACAGGTGTCCCTCTCTAGAGGAGACACTAACTACTGCGTCTCACAGGACGCTCCCACCTACACCGGGTGATCCCACCCCATGTCCAATAACCCCACACAATATGTCCCGCACCCTTAAAGTGAGGTGATATGTGTGACTGTGCAGCCACTAGTCCCGTATTAATAATATATATAGGTAGGATCGCTGGTGCACTTGTTGATGGTTACCTGCCGAGCACTCCAGTGCCTGGGCCTGCCAAGGAGCTTCACAAAGGATCCGAAGGCTGACGAATACAGGAACTACCATCCGGGGCGATCCCACCCGGATGGCTGCTGCAGCGGCAGCGGAGGTCTGAGCCCAAACCTCTGGATGGACGCGCGGCGTCCGCTGTGTCCCTAACTGACTCTGTATAGTAAGGGGGAAGGTCCCTAACCTGGGGCCTGTCCCTACAACACTCAAACTACTGGTGACTCAGGGCTATCTGGGGCATGCGCCAACCTCCGCAGTGGCCACCGGCTGCCGCGACCAATTGCGCATGCACAACTACATGGACAATGGCGGCGCCCCTCGCGGGAGCCGCCGGGGACCTCCGGAGCACCGAAGTGCTCCCCGCTCAGCCCCCACCCTCCAGGAACGCCGGGCAGGCTGCCGCTTGGCTCCGGCAGCCCCCACCATCAGCGGAGGTAATGGGGGTCGCGGAGCAAATGGGGGGAACCTGGCTACATCCTCCCCCTGGTAAAAACCCCAACATCCTCGCTTGTGACACATACTGTAACTTCAAAACTATATACATCAGTTATATAATAAAAATGCAGTTCAATTATATAACTTAGCACATTCGCATTTACTTTATACGATATTGCACAATTCGGTGAGCATCACAATCACAGATTGGATTTTGCTCCGAGACCACTGCTGAGCCTCATAATGGGGTGCCCCAATTTGATCATAGGTTACCCGATTTGGAGGGTACCTGACTCTTTGGCTCCTTCGGAGCTGTTCTTCAGCAACTCCCTCTGGGGAGTAATATGTACAGTCCTGAAGCTCAGCCTCTTCCCTTGAGGGGAGAAATGTCTCTGAACAGTCTCTGTTGGGTACAAAGCTCGGGCTCTGTGGATCTAAAGGCTGGCCTGTTGGTGCCACCTTAGTAGGCATTGGCCTATGGGGCCCTTTACCCATAGCTCCTCCGGGAGATGCCCCTTCTGTGGAATAGTCCCTTTGAGAGGGTCCTTCCATAGGGTCTTCAGGAGTTTCAGAGTGGGTTTCGTCATTTACAGTCTCTTGACCCATCTCTGATAAGTCGGACTCATCGTTGAGCGGTGTGGCCAGTATTTCTGCTTCTTCGTCTCCCACTTGGGGGATGGGGAGAAGGTGATTACGATGCCAAACCTTTACCCGGCTGTCAGTGTCTTTGATGCGATAGACCGGGAGGCCGGGCATCTGTGACTCTACCTCATATACGCCGTCTCTCCATCGATCCGCCAGTTTATGTTTTCCGGGGACTCCCAGATTACGAAGCAACACAGCGTCCCCAGGACGTAGCTCCCGATACTTGACTTTATTGTCATATCGTCTCTTATTATATTCTCACAACCCATGGGGAGCATAAAGGAAAAAACAACAGAGAAAGCAAACTAAGTGCAGACTGTAAATAATTAGTTAGCAATGTGCAGTGAAACTTGGCTCTCGTGTGCAGCCTACTCACAGGATAGCAGAAAGTTCAGGGCAGTGACAGGGTCTTTCAAATCTGTAATGTTTGTACAGGTGAAGTCTGGATGCCTCTCACGTTCATCAGGTGGTTAAGAACATGGAAGAACAAAGAAAAAAAAAATCTCCATGGTGCAGATCAATAAAAAAGGATTACTTTATAATGTAGTTAAAAAAATGCGCACTTACAATAACACAGTAAAAAACAAGCATTTAGCACTATAACAAGTGACTCAGGAGTTTCAGCGTATGGCCACCGCTCACCGCTCACCGCACCGCAACTGCTTCTCCACTCCACGTTATGGGGATGTAAGGGTCACCTCCCAAACCTTTACCTGACCGTCATTGTCTTTGATGCGATAGACCGGGAGGCCGGGCATCTGTGACTCTACCTCATATACGCCGTCTCTCCATCGATCCGCCAGTTTATGTTTTCCGGGGACTCCCAGATTACGAAGCAACACAGCGTCCCCAGGACGTAGCTCCCGATACTTGACTTTATTGTCATATCGTCTCTTATTGCCAGCATTCAGTTTAGCTGTAGACTTCTCAGCCTGTTGGTACACTTGCTGCAAACTGTCCTTTAGCCTTTGCACATACTTGAAATGGGTAGCATTGTGTATCCCATCCGTTGATACTCGAAGACGCACATCTACTGGGAGTCTTGCCTCCCGCCCAAACATGAGGAAGTATGGGGAGAATCCAGTGGACTCATGGCAAGTACAGTTGTACGCGTGTACCAAAGCTTCTACGTGTCGACTCCATTCCGTTTTCTGCGCACCCTTCAGGGTTCCGAGTATGTCCAACAAGGTCCTGTTGAATCGTTCAGGCAAAGCGTCTCCTTCAGGGTGGTACGGAGTCGTCCGGGATTTGGCGATGTTCAGCATTTTGAGTAATTCTCGGATCAGAGTGCTCTCAAAAACTCGCCCTTGGTCGGAGTGAAGTTGATTTGGAAGACCGTAGTGAACGAAGAACTTCTCCCATAGTATTTTTGCGACTGTGGTGGCCTTCTGGTCTTTTGTGGGGAAGGCCTGAGCATACCGGGTGTAATGGTCTGTGATGACAAGCACGTTACAGATTCCTCGGGTATCGGGTTCAATACACAAAAAGTCCATACACACAAGGTCCATTGGACCAGAACTCTTGAGATGGGCCATGGGTGCTGCTCTGGTAGGCAAAGTCTTGCGTTGGACACACCGGGAACAACGGCGGCAGTGTTGTTCCACCGCTTCCCGCATCTTGGGCCAGAAGAAACGGTCTCGGACTAACCCAAAAGTCTTCTCTACACCGAGGTGCCCACGTTCATCATGTAGAGACTTCAACACCATATATCTCAAGTTTTGGGGTAGAACCAGTTGTCGCCTACCAGGGTGGTTGTGATATTGGACTACCCTATAGAGCAAGCAATTGTCTATCTCGAACTTGTCCACCTCACGCATTAGCAATGCGATCAGGTCTCGGGGAGCACTCTTCAGTAGAGCTGGATTCTTTCTTTGAACAGCTTGCCGAATGATGCTAATTACTGGATCTCTCATTTGATAGTCCACTAAGTCTTTCCATCTTATGACTTTGTCATGGGTTATGTTCATTCCCTTGGGATCGCAGTAGGCGGCGGGGATAGCCTGCGACTGGCATCCTAACGAATCTGCAACTCGTAGTTCGGGGAAGGCCACCTGATCATTGATGACGGCCGCTATGCTACACATTGCTCGCATCCCTGCCCCGGGGATTTCTTCCCATTCATCATCATCGGGAGAAGCTCTTAATCCTGGTCGTCGTGATAGAGCATCAGCTCCAATGTTCAAAGGTTGTACTTCAGAGAGAATCTGTAGTTACATAGGGTTGCCAGCCATCGGTGCCCTGCTGCATCCAACTTGGCGGAAGTATTGATGTACGTGAGGGGATTGTTATCCGTCCTTACCTCAAACGTAACACCATAGAGGTAATCATGAAGTTTCTCTGTGATCGCCCATTTGAGAGCCAGGAACTCTAGCTTGTGTACAGGGTACTTCTGTTCACTGGGTGTCAGGCTGCGGCTGATGTAGGCTACAGGTCGAAGACCCTCTGGGTGCTTCTGATGTAAGACAGCGCCCAGTCCATTGAGACTGGTATCCACATGCAGAACGTATGGTTGTTCTGGATCGGCATACGCAAGCACTGGTGCTTCAGTCAGGCTTTTCTTCAAGTTCAGGAAGGCCCGCTCACACTCGGACGTCCACTTATTACCAAACGGTTGACGGGCCGACGTGGCCTTCCTTCCGCTATCTTCAGGGTATATCTTCAACAGATTGTTCAGGGGTTTAGCTCGACTAGAGTACCATTCCACGAAGCGATGGTAATACCCACAGAAACCCAGGAATGATCGCAGTTCCGTGACATTCTCGGGACGCGGCCAGTTCACTACCGCTTCTACTTTGGCTGGATCGGTAGCAATTCCTTGAGCAGACACGATGTGTCCCACGTAGGTCACCGAGGTGGGACAAAACCGACACTTGTCGAGGGATAACTCCAATCCTTCTTTTCCAAGACGGTCTATCACCTTAAGCAGCCTCTCTTCGTGCTCTTCCAGGGTCTTCCCGAAGACAATGATGTCGTCCAGGTAGACAAGACACTCCTGAGGGTTCATGTCCCCGATTGTTTTCTCCATCAGTCGCTGGAAGGTAGCAGGAGCTCCACAAAAACTTTGGGCATATGCGTAAATTGGTAGAAGCCCAGGGGGCAAATTAAGGCTGTCTTTTCCTGGTCCTCTTCACTCATAGGTACCTGGTAGTAACCAGATCGCAAGTCGAGCACACTAAACCATTGGCTCCCGGTTAGAGCATTCAGGATTTCTTCAATGCGAGGGAGGTTGTATTGATCGGGTACCGTACGATTATTCAGAGTTCGATAATCGACGCACAATCTTACAGATCCATTCTTCTTCCTTACCACCACAATGGGTGATGCATAAGGACTCAGAGACTCCGTCAATATCCCAGCGGTCTCCATTTCCTTCAGGACGTTCCTTACATCGTCCACATCCCTGGGGGCGATGCGACGAGAGCGTTCACGGAACGGAGTGGCGTCACTCAACCTAATGGTGTGTTGGGCACTGCGACTTCGGCCCACATCCATCTCGCTGGTGGAAAATACCGTCCTTCTTTTATTCAGCTTGGCCGTCAGTCGATCCTTCCACTCAATTGGCAGCGTCGAGTCTCTGAAGTTGAAGTCCAGATCGACTAACTGTTCACCCACTGCAGTGGCGTTCACCTGGGGAACTGTTTTTACCGGGCTGACGGGATATATGCTGCCCAGACTTTGTGCTACATCAATGTCCATCAGAAATGGAGAGATATTTTGAACATACACGTAGGTTCGTAGAGGAATTCTGGTCGTCCACTCTCTCACTTCGGGTATTACCCTATACCCTCTCTGGGTCTCTTCCTCAGGGGCACTCTCCAGAGAGAACAGACCAAAAAAACTGTATTTGACTTACTTGTAAAGAGCTTAGGGAAGGCAAATAGGTGTGTCACATGAAGGAATTGTTATATTACTACTGTGAAGCGCTATGTACCTTAATGGCGCTATATAAATAAAGACATTCATACATACAAGGGAAAAGTTCGTCTCACACAGCCTGTGATAAAAGAGAATATACTGCCAAAAGAATTCAGCTGTTGTTTCCTTCACTTGTTTTAACAAGGAAGCCGGATGCAAAAGTCCAATAAATGATGTTTGCTTAAACTCCTAAAAGCAATCAAATATAAAATAAGATCAGCACATATGCAAATGTATTAAAACCCAACATATCATCCCAATCAATTAACCCTTGGTATTACTTATATAATTCTGCATAAAAGCCTGCACATCTTTAACTATTATTTTGGCTAATGTATAAATTTGCCTACCCCGCCAAGGTAACCCCATATCTGGCAGGTCCTAACTTCTAATTTAATTATTTTGTACCATGTCCTCTAAGCTGAATTCCCTCCGCTTCTCTCTCTAATTTTCATGGAGGAAGACTCCCTGACTTGCAAACTTAAATCTTGTGTATTGCTTTCCATAAGCAGAGCCCCTGTGAGAAGGGGGGTGTGGAGCTTAAACCATTATATGGTCCTTAGATTGGTCATTAGATGGTCCTCCATCCTTCCACAAATACCGATTCCTTTCCATGGGTTATGTTAAGCTCACCCATGAACAGTATTTACATTTTTCTTTACTGTAGTGCTGTTGAGGTGTGGTAAAAATACTAAAAGCAAAAAAATACACAAGTTCGACGCAGATCCAAATTCATTAAACCCAAACATTTCATCATTATTAACCCTTTCTTATTACTTTCTTCACGCTGCAAAAATTGAATAATATAATAGATGTAGCTTGGTTTCTCCCTCGGCTCCCTTTTAGTCTCCGCTCACCCTTGAGGCAGCACGGGTGCCTCTGGCAGGCGGAAGGAGCCGGCGAGGTGGGGAGAGAGCGGCGGTCAGAGAGGCGATGAGTCGCCGGGGGCTCCCTTTGCAGGGCGCCGCCATTCTGGAAAAGATCGCGCATGCGCAGTGCAAGTCTATTTTGCGGTGGCCATCTTGGTGCACCTTGCACATGCGCAGAGAGATACACATAGGCGGCCATTACTGTAAGGAATCTGGTGTCTCAGCGCCGTCAGTGCGACCATTGCCCACCCCCCGTCGGTACTCGGGCGTCCCAGCGCCTGCAGCGCAATTCCCACATACTTCCGTTGTCTGCCACTGGCACTCAGGCTCCTCGCCATCACAGGATTGCACCTACCGAAGACTTGCCTGCTGAACCACAGCCTCTGCGTGTGTCTCCGGCTCCGCGCTTTATGCGCACACGCGCGTCTGTCACTGACCGCATACGCACGTTAGTCACCGAATCCACACTCGCGCCAGCCCCAGACGTTATGCGCACGCATTCCCAGCTTACAGAGCACACGCCTAATAGAGGCCCTTTACCCACTGCCCCTGCAGTGAGGCGCCGCCCCCAAGCACCATGATTCCATGCAAATCAATGACTACACTCAGCTGGGCTCCTAGCAGGGAGGACTCCTTGCAGTCCTCCAGGCCTGCCCCTCTTCCCATTGGCCTGCCCAGCTTTATTATGCCTGTGCTTCCCATCACTCGTCGCTCGACATAGTTCTGTATGGAAGCATTTGACTACTCTCTCAGTGACTCCTCAGGTATCAACGCGGCTTGGACGACTAACCACTCTGGCTCTCGACTTTGGCTCTACCTGGACTTTGTGACTTCCCCTATCCCTGACCTTGGCAACGGCAATAACTACTTTACCTCTACTACCGGTAAGTATTGTCTTCTTTACTATGCCTGGCAACACTAACACCACACTCCGGACGCGCTCCCTTTGCTGCGGGTGCGTGTATCCCTACATCCCACCTCAGCACAGGGGACGGGTCTGGTCTGCGGGCAGCACCGGCGTAAAAATTACACCCAATAGCTCCGCAGGGGAACTACAATTCCCAGCAGCCCATGGGACTGTACAACACATGACGCCTAGCAACCAATCGCGCAGCCAGATCCCCCTGCTTGCAGATAGATACATTTTACACGCTGAGACCACGCCAGCAGTCGGAGCTGGGACAAGGAAGGGGTAGGTTGTGTGTGCAGGTGTCGGATGCATCTGCACTGGGCCAGATACCCCATTAGGCCCCGAGTCCCCTGTGTAGCTTGCGGTTGCTGCAGGGACAGGCCCATAGATAGGGACACTACCCCTGTAGAACCAGAGCATAGGGACAAAGCCAGGACGCGGCTGCATCCTTGATCAGGTTGATCTTGGACCAGATCATCCATCAGTGCTTCAGAGACTATTAACGGCGGTGCCATCCATGGGGGACCCACCCACCGTAGAGGCGGAGGCGTCACGGTTCATCAACGGATCCATGGAACCCATATGCATCACCGGCATCATCTGCACGCCTAGGTGTGGGATCACCCGGCAGGTACCCAACGCAACACGTGCACCAACAAACACTTTAGTGGGCAGCGCTGTACCCCACATTGGGTGGGGTATTATCTTGTGGACTCCAGGGAGGTTGGGTGCCCAAGGGCCCTCTGGTACTTTGGAGGATTGCAACTCCTGGGTGGGGAAGGGCGCATTGGAGGGTAAGGCCGTGCGTGGCCTGGTTGGTGGGATTGCATATATTCCTTATGTTGCCTGTAGTAAAACTGTTATCTTTTTACTATGTATGTTTTATTGCATGCGGGTCCTGTAATGGGGTTATTCTACGTATAGAATCCCATACAGGTGGGGGTGCTACCGAGCATCGATCCAGGTACACCACAGGTTCCCAGCAGCGGTGGCTCAGGCCTCTTGTGAGCCACAGGTATTGCACCGCACCACACACACACCATAGCCACACATCTCCCAGGGGGTGGGGGAAAGTGCGCTACATTTAAAACATGACAAAATTAAGATATAGTTTCCCAATAAATTTTACACTTCATTAATCCTCTCATTAAAATGATATTTTCTTAACCAATGTGCAAAATATTCTTGTTGAGCCGTGAGTTTGAAGTGCTGGACTTGAATTTACTGTATATCCACTCAAGATGCTTACATAAATTTTCCAAAAAAATTTAATAAAAATTAGCTACACTTATTTAGCATTTTGACTAAACACTAAGCAAACGAGGAAAAAAGTCAGACAAAGGATCAAGAGGAAGGAGTTAATATTTCAATTGAGACTGAATGATTGTGTATTGCAGTTTGTTTAGCTGAAGTAAGCAGGGCAAATATAAAGGAATGTGAAAGTCTATAACTGGAACTATGGAACTACTGTATTCCTATTTGTTATTCTGTATAGAAAGGACCTTGGGATATTGAGTGGTGTTTTGTATTTGTTGTGTATCGGTAATAACCCAAGTCAAAGCACAACAAATAATCATGTACCTGTTTGGGATATCACAGTCCTTGGAGATGGAAATCGCGCTCGTCTGGGATCCTAAGGGAGACTCCTCTGGAAGGTCTCCTCTCCCGCTGCTCCCTCTCCCTCCGGTGATCAGCCGGTCAGACACAGTCCAGAATACAAAAAAGAGATGGGAGGTGGAGCGCAGAGAAAGAAAAAACCAGGGTGAGATAGGTTCAATTTATTACAAAAAACAGAAGCACAGAATTACTTACAATTAATAAAACAGCAACATGTAGATCCTCCCACAGGAATCTGGTCTGCAACTAGTTGGTTACCCCCGTCCTAACTGCACACACTGCTTCAGTCACACAGGGTCCCTGACCCGGAACCGGAAGTGTTACGACCGAGCAATAGGCGGGCTCTCTCTAGCCGTGGCAACGGCTACGGCTACAGCAATAGCACAACAAATAATCATGTACCTGTTTGGGATATGCAAGTTCATAAGAACAACCTTTTTAATGCTGTTAAGAAAAGTTCACTATCCCACACACCCCAGTTATATAGTTCACATATAAAATACATAACTGGAGTGACCTGCATACTCATCTACTCCAAACTCTGCTGAATCCCATAGGAGATGGCATCAGAGTGAAACATGGTATTATCAGCCCAATTGAGGACTGCTTCACACTTTTTCTTACAAATAAGTACAGTACCATAGTCTGGAGCTGGAACTGGATTTTAACTGGTCTGCAGCCACACTAGTGGACCAACGACTATGAACTCTGGGAGAGGCAGCACTAGTGAACATCAGCGTCTCCATATGTGATGATCCTGCTCCTGGTCACCATGGAAGAGTCACCCCCTGCCACCAACCATCGAAGGATGCACTTCGTCCTAGATGGCACACCAGATCTAGGCTACATGGTCCACCCATGCTCTGAAAAGGGACTCTGTTGCTTTTCCACCCATATCTCCACCTGTGGAACCTCTTCTTTTTCCCCCACATCCACCACCACCCCACATACAATGGGGCCAGGGAGTGAGATAGTATCAGAAACCCCACAAAAGACATGAGATCGAAATACATAAAAACTGACAGGGATTTACATTAAAGGAAAACAAAAACTGGAAAAATAAAATGGAGTCTGCAAAGTGTGCAGAGATACAAGCAAAGGCTAAGGTAACAAACAAGTACAGGGGGCAAATAAAGGGAAACAACAGGACAAAGCAAGGTTGTGTAAGGAATCCATTCGTGGTTTTGGCTGGAGCTCGCTGTTGCAGAGTTGGTGAGCTCTAAAACACACCTCCCCTTGGATTGGCAAGCAACTTTCACCTGTGCTTGCAATCACTGCTGCTCTGTCTCTCTGCTATGGCATTGGAGGAATTCCCAAACACCCGTGTCTTGGGATTGGCTATCTGCCCTTCTAATACTGGCCTCTCCCTTTGACTAGTGCTGAGCATAACCCTAGATTAACTAGGATGTAACTGTGTTTGCCATAAGCTACTTGTCTTAGCCTCTTAGTTCCTGGGGCCTGCTGCATTTCTCCATTGCTGAGGCAGTGTCCTGGCTCTTGTGCTGAAGCGCTGGATCCCCAGCGCAATCCTTCAGCTTCCTTTTCCCTGAGGCCTGCTGCCTTCCCTCCCTGCAGAGGTCTGGTTCCTGGGGCCTGCTACATTTCTCCATTGCAGAGGCCGTGTCCGGGTTTCTGTGCTGAAGCGCTGGATCCCCAGCGCAAACCTTCAGCTTCCTGAGGCCTGCTGCATTCTTGCCTTTAGAGGCCTTCATTATGAGCCGCTCCCGCTCCTCGCGCAGAGGCCATTCCCGCAGTGCAGCTGCTACGCTGAAGCGCTGCGTACTTGATTCCTTGTTGCCGAACTCCAGCCTGGATATCGACTACTCTACCGTCTCCAACCTTGACCCTGGCGTGTCATATTACATAGTTGCATAGTTACATAGTAGATGAGGTTGAAAAAAGACGTAGGTCCATCAAGTTCAACATATGGTAAATTTAGACAACAGATACTTTATCCTATATCTATACTTACTTATTGATCCAGAGGAAGGCAAACAAAAAACCCCAGTGATATATCATCCAATGATATCTCATAAGGGGATAAATAAATTCCTTCCTGACTCCAAGAATTGGCAATCGGATTAATCCCTGGATCAACATCCTTCCCATGTATACTTATTTGGTATATCCCTTTATACCTTTCCCATCTAAAAAGATGTTAAACCTTTTTTTGAACAAATCTATTATATCTGCCATCACAGTCTCCATGGGTAATGAATTCCACATTTTAACTGCCCTTACTGTAAAGAACCCTTTCCTTTGTTGCTGGTGAAATCTCCTTTCCTCCAACCTTAAGGGATGGCCCGAGTCCTTTTTACTGCCCGTGGAATGAATAGTTATTTTGAAAGCTCTTTGTATTGTCCCCGAATATATTTGTATATAGTTATCATATCCCCTCTTAGATGCCTCTTTTCTAATGTAAATAAATCTAATTTAGCTAGCCTCTCCTCATAAGTTAGATTGTCCATCCCCTTTATTAATTTGGTGGCTCTTCTCTGCACTCTCTCTAGTTCTATAATGTCTTTTCTTAGGATTGGTGCCCAAAATTGTACTCCATATTCAAAGTGTGGTCTTACTAATGCTTTGTAAAGGGGCATAATTATGTTTACTTTCCTTCCCTCCATTGCCCGTTTGATGCAAGATAAGATCTTGTTTGCCTTTGCAGCTACTGCATGACTTTGGGCACTATTGCTAAGCCTGCTGTCTACAAGCACTCCTAAATCCTTCTCCACCAAGGATTCCCCCAATATATCTCCATTTAATTTGTAAGTCGCCTTTTTATTCTTGCATCCCAAATGCATAACCTTACATTTATCTGTATTAAACCTCATCTGCCATTTACCTGCCCACGTTTCCAGTCTCTCCAAGTCCTTCTGAAGAGAAATTACATCCTGCTCTGATTCTATTACCTTACACAATTTAGTATCATCAGCAAAGATGGAGACTTTGCTCTCGATCCCAACCTCAAGGTCATTAATAAACAAGTTAAAAAGCAGGGGTCCCAGTACCGATCCATGAGGTACTCCACTCACGACTTTAGCCCAACCTGAAAAAGTTCCATTTATGACAACCCTCTGTTGTCTGTCCTTTAACCAGTTTTCAATCCAGGTGCATATATTATTACGGAGTCCAATTTTCTTTATTTTGTACACCAACCTCTTGTGTGAAACCGTATCAAAAGCCTTTGCAAAATCTAAGTAGACGACATCAACTGCATTACCCTGGTCTAAATTCCTACTTACCGCCTCAAAGAAACAAATAAGGTTAGTTTGGCATGATCTATCCTTCATAAATCCATGCTGACTATTACTAATAATTTTGTTTTCCATTAGGTATTCCTGAATATTATCCCATATTAAAACTTCAAGTAGTTTCCCCACTATTGAAGTCAGGCTTACAGGTCTGTAATTTCCCGGTTATGATCTAGCTCCCTTTTTATATATAGGCACCACATCTGCTTTACGCCAATCTTGTGGTACTGAGACTGTGGAAATTGAGTCCTTGAATATTAAATATAATGATTTGGCTATTACTGAGCTTAACTCCTTGAGAACTCTTGGATGTATGCCATCGGGGCCAGGTGCCTTATTTACTTTAATTTTTTCAAGTCGCTTATGAACTTCTTCCTCAGTTAACCAATTGTTCATTAATATGGAGGTTGTGGCTTCCTCCTGCGGCACTACTATTGAACTTGATTCTTCCCTGGTAAACACAGAGGCAAAGAATTTGTTTAATTCCTCTGCTTTTTCCTTATCTCCAATAATCTGCATACCCATCTCACACTGAAAGGGTCCTATATTTTCTTTTCTCGTTTTTTTGTTATTAAGGTACTTAAAGAACTTTTTAGGGTTGACCTTACTTTCTATTGCAATCCTTTTTTCATTATCCATTTTTGCTAATTTGATTGCCCTTTTGCAATTTTTGTTACATTCCTTATAATTCTGATATGATGTCTCCGACCCTTCTGACTTAAAGAATCTAAACGCCTTCCTCTTCTTGTCCATTTCCTCCCCTACCTGTTTATTTAGCCACATTGGTTTTGACTTATTTCTTTTATACTTATTACCCAAGGGTATATACACTGATAAGTGTGCTTTTCTAACAATGTTTTAAAGACTACCCATTTATCTTCTACATTTTTCCCTGCAAAAACATCATCCCATTGTATTACTACTAGATTAGACCTCAGTTTATTAAAATCTGCCTTTCTAAAGTTTAAAGTCTTTGTTGAACCCAAGTAATCTGTTTTTCGATAATTTATTTCAAATGAGACCATGTTATGATCACTGTTACCCAAATGTTCCAGGACTTGAATATTTGTTATTACTTCTACATTGTTTGATATGACCAAATCCAGAACTGCCCCTCTCCTGGTTGGTTCCTCAATAATTTGGGTCATATAATTGTCTTTAAGCACCCCCAAAAACCTGTTTCATTTTGTTGTAATGCTAATCTCATTGCTCCAGTCTATGTCTAGATAATTAAAATCCCACATTATGCAAACATGACCAAGTTTTGATGCCTTCTTCATTTGCCAAAGTATTTTAGCTTCCTTAATCTCATATTTGGGGGTTTATAGCATATTCCCACAAACATTTTCTTTATACTTTTAACTCCACTGCTAATTTCTATCCACAAAGTCTCTACATTTTCATCATTCCCTTCATAAACATCATCCCTTATAATAGGTTTTAGATCCGGTTTAACAGATAAACATACTCCACCTCCCCTTCTATTTGTTCGATCCTTCCGAAAAAGAGAATAACCCTCTAAATTAACTGTCCAGTCATGAGTTTCATCCCACCATGTTTCAGTAATGCCTATGATATCATACTGCTCCCTTGCAGCTATTAATTCAAGCTCCCCCATTTTATCTGTCAGGCTTCTTGCATTAGCAAGCATGCATTTCAGTTTTTCTTTCAGCCTGTACTATTATCTTACCTGCTCCTTCCTTTCTGCGCCCACTTGGTTTAGTCTTTAGAAGTTCCACCCTATGTTCTAGAAACAGGTTCTTCCGAGTTCTGACTGGGGTTCCCACTGTGAGTCCTGTACATAGGTTTGTGTATAGTCAAGTGTAACAAGATGTGTCCTGTGACCTGTTATTATTTTTAAGTTAGTAGTAATGGACTAAGATTGTGCTCGCCATTGATAAGGATGCAGCATGCTCTTGGTAGGAGTTCTCAGCATAGTAACTCCGCAGTATGTTTGGACCGGCCTAACCGGAAGATTCCCTGGCATTCCTGATCACATAGATATGGAGGAAGTATGCAGTACATAATAGCGGGTTGCTAATCCAGAAACCCAGAGTGTATGCCTGAAAGGCCCATTTGTTATGAGGTATTACTAACTCTATCTAAGAGACTGCCAATTTGGCCTTTACTACGGGTAACAAGTTAAGTACCTCCCCAGGGTAGGAGTGAGAGCTACTGGGGGAGTACCAAGTATGTAATTATCTGTGGAGTATTATTGATGGCTGTCAAATAAAGCACATTTTTGTTTTAAGAAAGTTTCCATCTTTTTCCTATCTGCTTATTCATGCCCAACCTGCACCTACCCAGCACCATGCAAAGGTACTGTATGAGAGACTGAGTACTGTCCATGTGTATGGTTAATCTGATGTGACCTCCTTTAGAACCGGGTAAGGAGGGTTACATCATTCATTATGAAGAGGAACTGTATGACCTGGATGTCAGGAATGACCACTCTCAATTTTTTTTTCAGGGGTAGGAGTCAGCCATATATTTATCTTATTGAAATCATATTCTGTAGGAGCCTAACATCAAATCTCATGATAAGGATTACATTGTAATTTGAGGAAATGTTCTCTCTCTGACTGTGTGTACTCAAATATCCCCCTTCCTTCCTGCCTTCCTACCACCCGATTGGTCCTCGTGCGTCACGTGGTCCCGCGGGGCTGCTAGGACTCGTAGTTCCCTATGCTCCACCCTATGGGAGCTACTCCTCCTTCGTGGGCTTTGGCTGCTATGCCCACGCATGCGCAACCTCCTGCTCCACCTCTTCTGCGCCGGCGCCAACTCCCAACATGGCGGACGCCCTAATACGCGGAACCTCCGATATACCGGAGCGTTCCCTGCCCTGCTGCAACCCTCTCACCCGAAAACAATAAATGCGGGCGAGGGGAGCCCGGCTGCATCGATATGCAGTTAAAGCTCAACCCCGTTATAACGCGATCCATTACAACGCGAATCTACTTATAACACGATGCAAGCGTGGCTCCCAATTTTCCTATTTATGAATACTTTACAACACGATTACTGGTATCTTAAATACTTTATTGTACAATGCATACAATTGTACATTATTTCTAACGCGATCCGCTTATAGCGCGATGTGATTCTTTGGACCCCAAGTAAAGCATTATAAGGGGGTTGAGCTGTATGTCCGGAAATAATTGGACACTGACACAATTTTCATAATTTTGGCTCTGTACGCCACCACAATGGATTTTAAATGAAACAACTGAGATGCAATAGAAGTGCAGACTTTCAGCTTTAATTCAAGGGGTTGAACAAAAATATCGTATGAAACGGTTAGGAATTGCAACCATTTTCATACACCGTCCCCTTATTTCAGGGACTCAAATGTAATTGGACAAATTAACACAATCATAAATAAAATGTCAATTTTTAATACTTTGTCGAGAATCCTTTGCAGGCAATGACTGCTTGAAGTCTGGAATGCATGGACATGCTGGGTTTCCTCCTTTGTGATGCTTTGCCAGGCCTTTACTGCAGCTTTCTTCAGTTGTTGTTTGTTCGTGGGTCTTGTTGCCTTAAGTTTTGTCTTCAGCAAGTGAAATGCATGCTCGATTGGGTTGAGATCAGGTGATTGACTCGGCCATTGCAGAATATTCCAGTTCTTTGCCTTAAAAAACTCCTGGGTTGCTTTCGCAGTATGTTTTGGGTCATTGTCCATCTGTAAAGTGAAGCGCCGTCCAATCAACTTCGCTGAATTTGGCTGAATCTGAGCAGACAATATATCCCTATACACTTCAGAATTCATCCGGCTGCTTCTGTCTTCTGTTACATCATCAATAAACACTTGTGACCCAGTGCCATTGTAAGCCATGCATGCCCATGCCATCACACTGCCTCCACCGTGTTTTACATATGATGTGGTATGCTTCAGATCATGAGCCGTTCCAAGCCTTCTCCATACTTATTTCTTCCCGTCATTCTAGTACAGGTTGATCTTAGTTTCATCTGTCCAAAGAATGCGGTTCCAGAACTGGGCTTGCTTTTTTAGATATTGTTTGGCAAAGTCTAATCTGGCCTTTCTATTCTTAAGGCTTATGAATGGTTTGCACCTTGTGGTGAACCCTCTGTATTTGCTCTTGTGAAGTCTTCTTTTTATGGTAGACTTGGATAATGATATGCCTACCTCCAAAAGAATGTTCTTCCCTTGGCTGGATGTTGTGAAGGGGTTTTTCTTTACCATGGAAAGGATCCTACGATCATCCACCACTGTTGTCTTCCATGGACATCCAGGCCTTTTTGTGTTGCAGAGCTCACCAGTGCGTTCTTTTTTTCTCAGATTTGGCCACTCCTAATGTTCCTGCTATCTCTCTGGATTTTCTGTTTTTTGCAGCAAAAGGATGCCCTGTTTCACTTGCATTGAGAGCTCCTTTAACCGCATGTTGTGGATTCACAGCAACAGCTTCCAAATGCGAATGCCACACCTGGAATCAACTCCAGACCTTTTATCTGCTTAATTGATGATGAAATCACGAAGGAATAGCCCACACCTGTCCATGAAACAGCTTTTGACTAATTTGTTCAATTACTTTTGGTCGCTTGAAAAAGAGGGGGCTACATATTAAAGAGATGTAATTCCTAAACCCTTCCTCCAATTTGGATGTGAATACCCTCAAATTAAAGCTGAGACTGCACTTTAAGCCCATATTCATTATTTAACTGTAACTTGAATTTATTTTGGTAAACAGCCGAAATAACAAAACTTGTATCAGTGTCCAATTATTTCCGGACCTAACTGTATTTACTATTGCAAATCTTTTTCCCAGATTGAAACAAACCTGAAGTTTTCATTAAAAAAATGTGTTAGAGGTGATGTACTCTGATATAAGTTAGGGGACAACAAACCTCACAAAGTCGCTTTTTTTAGAGATACAAATGGGAGTGGGTCCTCCAACTTGCTCTAAATCTGGGTAGATATGTCAAGAAAACAAAACAATTTTCGAGTAATGTAACGGGATGCATTTCATTAATTGGGAAACATCAAATGTCATATGTTGCATTGTAAATGTGGTGTGCAATATGTGGGATGCACTATTAGGCCTTTGAAAAAGCACATTAGGGAGCACATCAACTTATTGAGAGACATGAGAAGTATTCCCTTGTTTCCTAATATATTATTGTACATCATCAAGCAGATTTGTCCTTTTTTTCTTTTCAGGGGATAGAGAAGGTTAGAACCAATATTAGTGGAGGAGATGTTTTCAAATTATTGTATAAGAGTGAAGCATTTTGGATATTTCAATTAGATACTAGAGGGCCTATGCACTAAGCGTTCATAAAAAAAATCGCCGGGCCATTGAAATCGCCGTTTTTGTGAGCGTTGCTATCACGGTAGTCAGAAAGCGCGTATCCGTGGGTCCTCAGGTGGTTCCTGCGGGTCCTCGGGTGGTCCCTGTAGGTGTTCAGGGGTCCTCTGGTGGTCCCGTGTGTGTCTGTGGGCCCTCGGGTGGCTCCCGCTGGTGTCCAGGGGTCCTCAGCTGGTCCCGTTGGTATCCGGGGGTCCTCGGGTGGTCCCTGCAGGTGTCCTGGGGTCCTCTGATGGTCCCGTGTGTGTCTGTGGGCCCTTGGGTGGTCCCTACTGGTGTCCAGGGGTCCTCAGGTGGTCCCCGTGGGTCTGTGGGCTACTTTAAAGGATGACGTCACATCCTTTTGAACTAATGTAACCTATCACGTGGTACAGCAACCAATGGGATTGTCTTCAATCCCATTGGCTCGAATACCATGTGATATAGCCATGTGGTTTGAAGGATGGGACGTACCTCCCTTGGAAATGGTGTTACATCCTTCACCAAAAAAAAGGAGGTGGGCACATGATACAGCGTCCAGTCAGATTGGAGCTGTGCCATCTGACCAGAAAATGTGACATCACAGGCCATATATAAGGCCTTAACGTCTTATTTTACATCAAAAAGCCGACGAGACAACATCGTGTTGTGGATTTACCATGGGGCTATGGATTGACAGATGAAGATAGAAGAATACAGAAAAGAAAGAAATAATGACAGATGAAGAAAGAAGACGTGATTGAAGATAAAAAAAGAAGAATTTTGTTACCTGCTCCGGATCTTCAAGTTTGATGGCGTTGAATTGACTTTGATGACATCGTGGTACGAGAGCTTGCAGATTCGGCGGGATTCGGATGGCCAAAGCTTCTAAAGGTAAGAAAAATATTGAATGTATGTAGATGTCTTTTTTTTTAGGTTTTTTGATTGTATATTTTTATGTTTTTCCTTGCCCATTGACTGATATCGTATTGGTACAGATCAATACAGTGATAGACAATGCATTTTCTGGCAAATGCTTTTTTTCTATTGATTGTTGTTTTGTATTTTTCTGTTTATTGTTTGGCTTAAATAGTTTGTTATTTGGATCGCTTGTTTTGATTTGATTTTCCGATTGTTTAGCATTTTTATTTAATGATTTATTTTGTCGGCTACTGCTTTAAATGATGTGTTGCCTAGTAGTTTTTATTAATTAATTTCTTGGCTAGTGTTTAAAATTAATTAATTGGCTAGTGCTTTTATTTATTTGGTTGGATAGTGCTTTAGTTTATTTAATTGGTTGGTTGGCTAGTGCTTTTATGTCTTGAACTGTGGTGTTTAGGTACTTGTGTATATGTTTTATTATTGTGTTTTTTTGGCCTTGAGGCTTTTTTATTAGGGTGACCATTGACTGCTATAGTGGCTTATCATGCCCATATTATATGGGTATGATGTATCACTATGCCAATCGATGGGTAAAAGGTTGGTTACAGTGGGCCAGGGGTGGGTGATTAGGCCTCCTGGGTGGGTAGCTAGGAAGGGTGGGTAAACCCCTTAATTACTATAGCGGTTATTAATCGCTAAGTGGATTAAGGGTGTAGGGTCCATTAGATTTTATTATTTATTGTATTCTTTCTGGCAATGGAGGACATGTCCCTGAAGTGTGCTGATGAGGACACCCTTCATGATGGCAGGGGTAAGTAGAATGGTTTATTTAATTTATTTATGCTGGCTTGCTAATGTTTTATTTAATAATGGGCAAATGAGCTATTATCCATATCTGGATAATAGTTATTTTGTCTTTTACTCTACTGTAGATGTTGGGGGGGGGTGTATTTATGTAATTGTATTGGGAAAAAAATGGGACACAGGATTGTACCGCAGGCCTGCGGGACCCACAGGGATCACCAGAGGGCCCCCTGACACCCGCGGTCTCTGGTATCAATCATGTGGGGGTAGAAGAGGTGGGTATTAGTGTTTATTGTGGGTAGCGGGGGTGGGTGAAGGGGATATTTTGCCCTTGGTGGGTAGCGGGAGGGGTTAACCCCTTCATTGCCTTAGCAGTTAGGCGCTAAGTTAATGAAGTTGACTGCAAATGCATTTTTATTGCATGGGATTCATGCCGGTGCTGATATTAATGGGTATCAGATCGGGAGACCCCCGGCATCAATCCGATGCAGACAAAAAGCTTTTTTTTTTTCTGAATCCTGTTTTGCCGCTTTTCAGCAGGTTCTCACCACCTTCATGCCAACTTTTCCTGACGTGAGGATTTTGTGAGAGACTCGCCATTCTAGAGCTGCGATAGCTCGAGAACCTAACCGCGGCTACTAGAATTGCAGGAGTTTCAGAACCTGCCGATAAATGGCTTATTGCCGCTCACTCAGCAATTTTTTTTTGAAGGATAACATTTTTTGCGATTCAGTCTTTAATCGCCCACTTATCGACCCTTACAGAATCGTTGGGGCGATAAGTGGCTTATGAACGCTTAGTGCATAGGCCCCTAGGACTCCATTGAGACTAAATAAGGAATGGGATGTTCCCATTTGTGTTCAGGCTTCATACTACACTCTTTGATTAAATGTATGAACATTTTGCATTGTGTATAACTGTATATAGACAAACATCATATAAATAATATAACATTGCTTTTCGTCCCGATTAACATGATAGTGACATGTGGATAACAATATTACTTTTTCATCAAACATAGTTTGTCCCTTCTTGAACATATTGGTTTATATCGAGTCCTGATTTTATTGTGGGCTTCACTTGTTGGGTGGGGTCTTTTCTGTATTGTGGGAGAGGTTGATCACTATATATAATTGTGTGATTTTTGCAACATGTATTACTCCAAGTAAGCGCCTATGAAGGCGTGAAATACATTAGCTAATTGTATGCTGTTTGTCCTGATCTCTAGAATAAAAATGTCGACTTTTTAAGAAACTGTCAGTGTTTCTTTGCATGATGCAATTAACTGTGATATTTCTTTCACATTGCTAAGTGACAGCCCGTAGGTGTGGGAAATCCCTGCGCTCAGGCAATACATGCTGTACTCGGACAGAATAATCAGATACGACACCGTAAATATCACCACAGGAAAAATGGATAACAAAGGGGATGGTTATATTACATCACAAATGCCCATAGAGATATTGTATCTTGAGGCAATCACCATACATATTAGATGAAAAACAATCATATACAGGCATACCCCGCATTAACGTACGCAATGGGTCCAGAGCATGTATGTAAAGCGAAAATGTACTTAAAGTGAAGCACTACATTTTTTCCACTTATCGATGCATGTACTGTACTGCAATCGTCATATACGTGCATAACTGATGTTAATAACGCATTTGTAACAGACTCTATAGTCTCCCCGCTTGCGCACAGCTTCGGTACAGGTAGGGAGCTGGTATTGCTGTTCAGGACGTGCTGACAGGCACATACGCGAGCTGCCGTTTGTCTATTGGGCGATATGTCCTTACTCGCAAGTGTACTTAAAGTGAGTGTCCTTAAACCGGGGTATGCCTGTAAATCACATTACAGTTCTGCCAAACATAACATACTCTTTGATTATGGCAAATGATACGATTGTAAGTCTTAAAATGCAAATCAGGAGTTTGTAATAAGGTGGTATAACGTATGAATACATTCTATACTTGCCTAACAAATCCTGATATATATATCAATATGTATACAGAATTATACAAATTGATTTGTCTACTCAAGGGGGAAAATGTTCAAAAACATATACTGCTCAAAAAAGGGGTTCTTGTCCAGTCATGTTATTCTACGCTATACTGGAACTGATCATACCCATAATGAAAAATACTGTGGTTGTGTGATGGAAATTTAGACAAACTGTTGGCATAGGCTTGTCAATAAAGCTTCTTGGCATCTCGCCCACAACCAAGATGGCTGAAAAACAGCCAGTACCCGAGCAAGATCCTTATGCTTCTGGACCATGTCTGCTTTCCTGCTTTACTCTTTGCCTGGGCTGTACCTCTATCTGAACCTAGATTCTATTTGCCTCTCTCCTGCCTTGACCTTGGAACACTGACTCCAATTACACTGCCACACCATGCCTTGACCTTGGAACCGTGACCCTGACTAAGCTGCCACTCCCTGCACCGACCTCGTCCTGTGACCTGGATATTTTCCTTGATCAGGACTCAGTCTCAAAGCCTGTGACCAGTTCCCATCCTGCCTGACCATTTCCTGCCTCAGCCCCGTTGGTCGCTTCCTGGTTAGAGATGAGCACTGTCACAATAAATTGTAGCCATGCTGTGAATGTGAATGGAGGAGCTAAGTGTCACTCCTAGGCAACATGCTCTGATGACAGGATGAGTCAGGTTGCTGTAATGACTAGAAGGTTGTGAAAGTTGGAAATGAACAGGTCATTTACTGCAGTGAGTTTGTTGCAGACAGATTGAGCGTTCCATAGGGCAGGGGTGCGCAAACGTTTCCCCGTGTGCACCCCTGCCTGCTCACCCTCCTCGACCCAGGCGTCAAATGACACGTGGGGTCATGTGAGATCACGTTGTCATGGTAACATGATGTCACGTAACCCCGCAACGTAATTTGACACCGGGTTAACAGGACGACGTGACGCGGGAAGGTAAGTGGGTTATAGAGGCCTCGCACGGTCCCCCGGCATTTCATTTAAATGCCTGGGGGGAGAGCGCAGGCCTCTATAACTGCTGCGCCCCCTCAAAATCTAGCGCCCCCCAGTTTGTGCACCGCTGTCATAGGGCACAGGAAAAGGGTAGGGAAGGGAGAGGTGTAATAGGGATGAGGTTGGAGTGATCAGCAGTGCGTGGTGAGGAGACTTTGGGGCAGGGTGTGGGACGTGAGAGAATTGGTATGTGTGTGTTTGGCCCACTGACAGTGAGTCTGTGCGTACGCACACTGTCAGTGAGTCTGTGTGTGTGTTTGGCCCACTGTCAGTGAGTCTGTGCGTACGCACACTGTCAGTGAGTCTGTGTGTGTGTTTGGCCCACTGTCAGTGAGTCTGTGCGTACGCACACTGTCCGTGAGAGGGAGCGTGTGAGACAGTCAGTAAATATGTTTTAGACATAACCTTTTTTATTTTTTTATAAATTTATTAACAATTGTCTAATCTAAATCCCTACATGGATAATAAACACAGACAAAAATTGTTAAATGAACAAGTATAAATATTTATTGAACGACATAGTTAACATAACTATTTTTTTAACTTTAATTTAAACTGAAAACTTTATTTTGAAAATAAATGTCTAATTATCCGCCTTAAAATCGGCCACCGCTCCAAAAAAGTTCTTGAATTTTTTGCCGCAGCCGAAGCTTTGACAATTTGTCCAGAGGCATAATATATGGAACCAAACTTTTAAAGAACTCCAGTTCTTCGTTTGGTGTCACCATGGCTTGCATCAACCCGAATTTGTTTTCTTCTACTTGGAGCATCTTGCGCTTCAAGTCTGTGTTGGTACGCTGCTTTTTAGGTGCAGGTTCCAGCGTTGAAACTGAAGCAACAGGCTCTGAGTTCGGGTCATCGTCAACGAAGGACAACTCCACAAAGGTCTCTTCCTGGCTTCCGGGTTCTTCCAAATTTGAACAAGTTTTGGCTGGCAGCTTTTGTTCCTTCAGAAAGCTCATCAGTTCAAAATATGGCCACGTCGATGGTCCTTCCCCGATGCTTGGTCCAGGGTCCCCTGAACGCGGTGGGTTGCACTTCTTCAGCTCACGCCGGTAGCCATCCCGAAGGTTCTTCCACTTCGCCTTTGCAATTGTTGCTACAAAAAAAAACAAAAAAAAAAAAACAATTACTTTTGCTATAAAATAAAAATTTTAAAACATGCATTTTTACTACTATGGATACTATCGATTTATGACACGTATACAGGCATATGGGTATGGTTTTGGCGGGAAAGGCAAATACACATGTATACGCATACCTGGGGGGAAAATACATGTATACAGGCGTATGGGTATACTTTTGGCGGGAAAGGCAAATACACATGTATACGCATACCTGGGGGGAAAATACATGTATACAGGCGTATGGGTATACTTTTGGCGGGAAAGGCAAATACACATGTATACGCATACCTGGGGGGAAAATACATGTATACAGGCGTATGGGTATACTTTTGGCGGGAAAGGCAAATACACATACCTGGGGGGAAAATACATGTATACAGGCGTATGGGTATACTTTTGGCGGGAAAGGCAAATACACATGTATATGCATACCTGGGGGGAAAATACATGTATACAGGCGTATGGGTATACTTTTGGCGGGAAAGGCAAATACACATGTATATGCATAAAAGGGGGGGGGGGAAAATACTTACGTGATGTGTTCAGTAGCTGCGCTATCTCTTTCCAGAGCTTATCGTGGACAATTCTGTCGTGATAAGTTCTGGAACGTTGGTTCCACAATGGATCTCTGAGGGAGACCTCGTTGATCAAATCCTCAATAAGTTCTGAATCCATCACAGAAAACAAGTCACAGCACACAAGTCAGCACAC
The DNA here is from genome assembly GCF_040206685.1 of Ascaphus truei. Taxonomy (NCBI): domain Eukaryota; kingdom Metazoa; phylum Chordata; class Amphibia; order Anura; family Ascaphidae; genus Ascaphus; species Ascaphus truei. The sequence continues at coordinate 400,735,706 of NC_134484.1, read as the reverse complement.
AAGTCACATCACACAAGCACACAAGTCACAGCACACAATTCACAGCACACAACCACACAAGTCACAGCACACAAGTAACAGCACAAATAAAGGCAAAAGGCACACAGAAAAAGAATAACAAAAGTTTAACTTACATGTATCCATTTCTCTGCTTCACTTACCTGTCATTGGTTGTTGGCCGCCCACGTGACTTCCTCAGCGCTGTCTGGAACAGAAATTCCATCGGCCGAAAATGCTGCCTCCTCAGCACGCCTGCTGACGCTCACGTGAGCCCCCTCTAAAGACATCCTCATGGAGGATGCAGGGGCTCAGCGCGGAGCATCAGCACTGCTTCGCGCGGCCTGTCCTTCTATGGACTCGGCCTTAGGCAGTGTCCGATTATGTTCAAAGGGGTTGCAGAGGGAATTGGAGGGGGTAGTCATGGGAGTAAGATTTGAGTGGAAGAGGAGAGGTTTGGGCGGAGACTGCAGTAGGTGAAAGGTGTTAAATGGTGCAGGCCTACAAATGTAGAACATTAGTGTAGAGTAGTGAGCTCACCGAAAGCTGTCCAATAGTATCCCAATTGATGGAAGATCCATACAGACTGAAGTCCAGCTCTTGTCTACAGTATCTCCTGTAAAACACTTTCAGTCCCTTATAAATGTTCCCTTTGAAATGTGTCCACTTGAAATGCTACTGTATGCTAACCCCCTAGCTGTGATTCCCCATGCTGTCTGCAGACTTATACTCCTAAACCGTCCCATGGCTCCCCAATAAAACAGCCTAATTGCATTACAGGCTGGACAATTGGCAGAAAATGTAAAATAATATCATACAAACACCCCAATGCCTAACATACCAGATTAAAAACAAACAATTTAGGAAGGAGGGTTAATTTTTTGATCAGAGGGGTTCTCGGGTGAATCAAATAGAGGAAAATTAGGTTTGTACCTGGAGGTGAGGATGAAGAGAAAATGCAGTTAGTTCCATATTACAGCAATTGGCATTCTTAACTTGTGTGATGTGTTCCACACGGGAACGAAATATCCAGATGGGCCGAGTGTGCCTGTCTGCCACTGTTCTGATTCCTAAACTGCTGAGGAGGGACACATCGTAAGGGAAGTACTGCGGTTTTTTCATATGTGGGAATGGGCCAGAAGGATATTAATTCCTAAAACGTTACCCCCCTTCTTGACGGTCTTTTTGTACAGTGCTGTTTTTCATACAAATAGACACTTTTGTACCCCACCTATACAGTAAACTGAATCTGTTTTTTTGGCCTATATATTTTTTATACTGTATATTGCCTTTTCCTCCCCTTGCATGTCAGTTGCTCTTTCAATGTTTGGAAAGTAACAATTCTGGAGATATTTTTTTTCCTTGTCCATTTTTGTCACTTTTTTTATTGTTGAGTCTTTTCAGCAGTTTTTTACTTGTATGCAATTATCTCTACTTACAGTATGAGAAATGTATTGATTGAGGATCACGATTTTTCATATTCTTCTAATATGAGTGCGGGTGATTTATATATATATATATATATATATATATATATATAAATGTATGTATGTATGTCTTTATTTGTATAGCGCCATAAAATGTACATAGCGCTTCACAGTAGTAATACATGTCATATAAATAACAAATATAAATAACACATCATGGGAATAAGTGCTTCAGACATACTGTAAAAGTAACATTAAGGAAGGAGTCCCTGCTCCGAGGAGCTTACAATCTAATTGGTAGGTAGGGAGAACGTACAGAGACAGTAGGAGGGAATACTAGTAAGTGCGTCTGCAGGAGGCCAAGCTTTGTGTCATGTGTCCATGATTATCCAGTGCTACTCATATGCTTCTTTAAGCAGATGTGTCTTAAGGTGGGTCTTAAAGGTGGATAGCGAGGGGGCTAGTCGGGTATTGAGGGGAAGAGCATTCCAGAGGTGTGGGGCAGAAAGTGAGAAAGGTTTAAGGCGGGAGAGAGCTTTAGATACAAAGGGGGTAGAAAGAAGACATCCTTGAGAAGAACGCAAGAGTCGTGATGGTGCATAGCGAGAAATTAGGGCTGAGATGTAATGAGGGGCAGAAGAATGTAAAGCTTTAAAAGTGAGCAGTAGAATTGAGTGTGAGATACGCGATTTAATCGGAAGCCAGGAGAGGGATTTCAGCAGGGGAGACGCTGAGACAGATTTAGGAAAGAGTAGAGTGATTCTGGCAGCAGTGTTTAGGATAGATTGTAGGGGAGACAGGTGAGAGGTAGGAAGGCCGGACAGCAGGAGGTTGCAGTAATCGAGACGTGAGAGAATGAGGGCCTGAGTCAGAGTTTTAGCAGTTGAGTAACAGAGGAAAGGGCGTATCTTTGTGATATTGCGGAGGAAAAAGCGACAAGTTTTAGAAACGTTTTGAATATGAGAGGAGAATGAGAGAGAGGAATCAAGTGTGACCCCTAGGCAGCGTGCTTGGGCTACTGGGTGAATGATCGTATTTCCAGTAGCAATGTGGAAGGATGTAGTAGGGCCAGGTTTGGGAGGTAGTATAAGGAGCTCTGTTTTTGAAATGTTAAGTTTCAGTCGGCGGATGGCCATCCAGGATGATATTCCAGAGAGGCATTCAGAAACTTTGGTCTGTATAGCAGGTGTAAGGTCAGGGGTTGAAAGGTAAATTTGTGTGTCGTCAGCATAGAGGTGATATTTAAACCCAAAAGATGTGATTAGGTCACCTAGAGAGAGTGTGTAGAGAGAAAAGAGAAGGGGTCCCAGGACAGAGCCCTGGGGTACCCCCACAGAGAGATCAATAGAGGAGGAGGAGGTGTTAGCAAAAGAGACACTGAAGGTACGATGGGAGAGGTAAGAGGAGATCCAGGATAAAGCTTTGTTCCGAATACCAAGAGTATGGAGAATGTGAAGGAGAAGAGGGTGGTCCACGGTGTCGAATGCTGCAGAGAGGTCGAGTAATATGAGCAGAGTGTAATGACCTCTGTCTTTGGCAGCGTGGAGGTCGTCAGTTATTTTAGTGAGGGCTGTTTCAGTAGAGTGAGCAGTGCGGAAGCCAGATTGTAGAGGGTCTAGTACAGAATAGGTGTTGAGAAAGTGTAGCAATCGAGAGAATACAAGACGTTCAAGGAGTTTGGAGGCAAAAGGCAGGAGGGAGACAGGTCGATAGTTAGAAGGACAGGTAGGGTCAAGCTTGCTGTTTTTGAGTAATGGTATAACGGTTGCATGCTTGAAGGATGAAGGAAAGGTACCAGAGTAGAGGGAAGAGTTAAAGATCTGTGTGAGCATAGGGATTATAGAAGGAGCAAGAGGTTTTAGGAGATGGGAGGGAATGGGGTCAAGTGGGCAAGTGGTAGAGGGCGAAGAGGAGATCAGCAGTGATACATCCTCCTCCGAGATAGCAGAAAAAGAGTCAAGAAAGACAGGAGGAGAGTTGGGAAGCATTGTGGGATGGGAGGAGGCAACAGATGGGATGTTCTGCCGTATGGACTCCACCTTTTTCTTAAAAAAGTCAGCAAAGTCCTGAGGTGAGATGGATGAAGAAGAGGAGGCAGCTGAGGGTGGTCTGAGTAGAGAGTCAAAGACAGAAAAGAGACGGCGTGGGTTAGACTTGTGTGTGTTGATTAGTGATGAAAAGTAGGTTTGTTTAGCCTGAAAGAGGGCAGAGTTGAAACAGGATAGCATAAATTTGTAGTGAATGAAGTCTGCGAGCGTATGAGATTTCCTCCAGAGGCGTTCAGAGGAACGAGTGGAGGAACGCAGCATGCGTGTGTGGGAGTTTAGCCAGGGTCTGGGGTTAGAAGGGCGAGGACGGCAGAGAGAAAGTGGGGCATGAAGATCAAGAGAGGAAGATAAGGCAGAGTTGTAGTTCCTGACCAGGTTGTCAGGGTCTGAAGCGGAACTGAGAGAGGAGAGGGAGGAGCGTAAAGTGGAATCAAGAGCTGGTAGGTTAATAGAGTGCAGGTTTCTGCAAAAACGAGGGCGAGATGGAGATGGAGATGGAGAGAAGCGAGAGAGAGAAAATGAGATGAGGTGATGGTCAGAGAGAGGAAAAGGGGAAATGGAGAAGTCGGAGAGAGAGAAGTTTTTAGTGAAAACCAGGTCTAAGTAGTGGCCATCCTTGTGGGTGCTGGCTGCAGTCCACTGTTGAAGGCCAAAAGAAGAGGTTAGAGAAAGAAAGTGGGAAGCCCAAGGGAGAGAGGGGTCATCAATGTGGCAATTGAAGTCCCCAAGGAGAAGAACAGGGGAGTCTGAGGAGAGAAAGAAAGAGAGCCAGGATTCAAAGTGAGAGAGAAAGGCAGAAGGGGGATGAGTAGAGGAAGGTGGGCGATAGATGACCGCCACATTGACCGGGAGAGGAGAGAAGATCTGGACTGTGTGAGCCTCGAAGGAGGGAAAAGCAAGAGAGGGGGGAATAGAAACTGTTCTGTAACGGCAGAGAGAGGAGAGCAGGAGCCCCACGCCTCCACCCCTGCCATCAGGGCGTGGAGTGTGGGAGAAGGAAAGGCCACCGTAGGAGAGGGCAGCTTCCAGAGCAGAGTCAGACTGAGTGAGCCAGGTCTCAGTTATAGCAAAGAGAAGCAGGGAGTGAGAGAGAAAGAAGTCATGCACAGAGAGGAACTTGTTAGATATATATAGTAATTATATTGAGGTTTTTAATCGTAAAAAGTCCTAAATATTAAATATTTACAATCTTATATCACACTAGGATCGGGCGCTTTCTTCTTTTTTTTCTGTTTAGGTAACACAATGGGAGTTTGTTGAACCCAGGAAGAAGTCTGCAAGTATCCAAGGAGACCCAGTTAAGGTTAACCCATGGTTGGGTCACAGTGATACTGGAACCTTTTTTTATTTTTATGGACTTATACTTTTTCAATTTTTATTTTACATTGATCATTTGTATTAACATCCATATGTTTTTTTATACTGCATAAGTTTATACCTAAGCTCTGCTCACATAGCTATTTTCACACTCACAACACATTAGGGGTCTCATTTGATAGATTTGTAATTTATTATATACACTTTGGGCATCTGTATTCCTTGCTGGTTATTCATCATATATTATATAGTTTTACTGGTGGAGGTTTTGGTATATCACTGTACACATATAAGCGCTGTCCGTTACACATTACTTTTGTGTGTGTATATATATATGGGTGTAATTTTTAAAATGTACTGGGGGCATATTTTTTTTATATGTATTGAGGGGTTGGATGTATTTTTATATGTATTGGGGTGTCTTTTTTATATGTATTGGGTGTGTGTGTTTTTTTATCTGTATTTGGTGGGGTGGGTGTGTTTTTTTATGTTATTGGGGGTGGGTATATTTTTATATGTATTTGGGGGGTGGGTGTATTTTTTTATATGTTTTTAGGGGGGAGTCTGTGTGGGGAGGGGGGATTGAGTGAGAGTGGGGTAATTGACGGAGGGTGGGGTCGAGTAAGAGGAGAGAGGGAGTGTAAGAGGGGGGATGAGGGAGTGAGGAAAAGAGGGAGTAAGAGATATGCAAGGGAGAGAAATACATCCGAGGTGTGGGGGATTTAGTGAGAGTTGGGAAATTGATGGAGGGGGGCCTCAAGACCACCGATATGGGGGGGGGGGATGTAACTCTAGGTGGGGGCTCCAGGAAATCTGTCTGCGGCCCTCACAATGCTTGACAGTGGGATGGGGTTTACTGGGTGATGTGCAGTGTTCGGCTTGCGCCAGATGCAACAATTGAAATGTAGACCAAAAAGTTCATTTTTTTGTCTCGTCTGACCACAAAACCTTTTTTACATGTATGCACAGTATCATCTACAGCAGTATTTCCCAACCGTGGTTCTGCAGTAACCTGGGGTTCCGTGAGAGGTTTAAAAGGATGCCACAGGATTTCCCCGATCTCCCAGAGAAGGCCAGTTTCCTCTATCCTTATTGGCTGCGGCTGGGTAATGTAGCCAATCAGGAGGTGTCATAAGCCGGTGTGGCCTAGCAGAGGAGGAAGAAGCAGAGAGGCTGTGTGTCTATCTTGTGTGTATTTGTTCTGGGTGTGTGTGTTTTCTGTGACTTTCTGCCCCTCTGATTCCTGTGACTCCTCTGCCCCTTCTGACCCCCTTCCCCTATCTTTCTTTCTCATGTAACAGTTTTTGTGTCCTGTATTTTCTGTGACCCTGCCCTGTTGTAGGGGTGTCTCAGCAACTGAGCACTGTGGTTAGGAGTACCCGAGAGAAAAATGGTTGAAAACAACTGAACTACTGTATATGCTTTTTTTTTGCAAACTTCATACGTGATTTAAGACATGTCTCTTTGAATAATGGCTACTTTCTTGCCACCCATCGATACAGGCCAGCTTTGTGTAGGGACAGGCTTATTGTTGATGTGCGAACACGGACTCCCATCTCAGTCACAGAACTTTGCAGATCCCTCAAGGTCATTGTTCGATTTAGAATGAAATCCCAAACCAGTTTCCTGCTTGCCAGCTGATCAGTTTGGGAGGGCAACATGATCTAGTAGTGCCGTTACTTCTTAATGATGGAGTTCGCTGTGTTGAGAGGGATAATCAGCGCCTTTGAAATTGTCTAGTACCCTTCTACTCTGTGCTTCTCTACCATTTTATCCCTGACTTTTTTCGAAACTCGTTGTTCTTCATGGTTGCTTTGTTGGATCACTATGTGAGTTGCAGCTTGAAAGTCTTTATAAAACTGAATAATTATCTACAAGTTAAACCACGTTGGTTACACACACGCTGAAACCATTTAACTAATTTTCAAACAATTCATTTGCACTTGAGCTGATTTACGGCTACAGTAGCAAAGGGTTGAATACCTATGCAACTGTATGTATGTCTTTATTTATATAGCGCTATTAATGTACATAGCGCTTTACAGTAGTAATACACGTGACAATCATATAAATAACAAATAATACAAATAACAGAACATGGGAATAAGTTCTTCAAAACACAGACAGAGATAAGTTCCTCAGACATAAAAGTAACATTTAGGAAGGAGTCCTGCTCTGAAGAGCTTACAATCTAATCGTTAGGTAGGAAGAACGTACAGAGACAGTAGGGGTGCATTCTGGTAAGTGCGTCTGCAGGGGGCCAAGCTTTATGTATCATGTGTATAGTATTAGACACGGTGCTGAGATTAATCTGTTTTTCCTCTATATATTCTATATGCATTTTCTCACTCCGCAGTAGTTTTTTTTAGTTTCCACATGTAAAGTCTAATTTGAAAGCGTGGTGGAGAATGCTCAGATGCCAACAACATTGGCAACATTTGCAGGGTGATTACTTCTGCGAACCACTGTTTATCTCTTGTATGACTCTCAGTCCCTTATAAAATGTTCCTTTTGAAATGTGTCCACTTGTAAAGCAATGCTAACCCCTTAGTTGTGCTTCCCCCAGGCTGATATCTGCATAGAGATGATACCCAAGACCAAAAGAGTTGATGAGGTCACCAAGTGATCGTTTGTAGAGAGAGGAAAGGAGAGGTCCCTGAACAGAGCACTAAGGTACATAAACAGGAGATAAAGACATGTTAGCAACAGAGACCGAAAATGTGTGTTGGGAGAGGTAAGATGAGTGCCAGGATAGAGCTTGGTCATGGATATGAAGAGAGTTTAGAAAATGAAGGAGAAGCGAGTGATCGACAGTATCAAAGGCAGCAGAAAGACTGAGTAAGATAAGTAGGGGAAAAAATACCCTTGGATGATCATTAGCTACTTTAGGGAGCATGGTCTCTGTTGAGTAAGCTGTATGAAAGCCAGATTGTTTAGGGTCCAGGAGGGCATGGAAATTAAGAAAGTTTATCATATGGGAGAACAAGAGACGTTCTAGCAGTTTGGAGTTAAAAGGCCGGCGGGATACTGGGCGGTAATTAGTAAGGCACGTAGGGTCAAGGGTTTTTTTTGAGAATAGGTGTGACCACTGCATGCTCAAAAGGAGGAGCAAGTGCCATTCGACAGGGAGGAATTGAAAATATGGGTGAGAGTGGGGACTAGGACAGAAGCTAGAGTTCTGATAAGGTGTGAGGGAATGGGATCGAGAGGGTGTGTGGTAGAGGGAGTAGAGAAAACAGAGTCAAGGGTGGAAGGAGGTTGAGGTAGAAGCAGAGGGGGGCAGAAGGAATCTCTGTGGATAGCCTTGCCGTTAAAAGTGGTCAGCAAAGGTTTGAGAAGTGAAGAAAGGATGGGAAGTGGGAGTTAGGAGTCAAATACAGAGAAAAGACAACGTGGATTTGATATGCGAGTGTTGAGGAGGAGAAGTAGTGTTGTTTGGCCTTTGAGCGAGCAGAGTAAAAACAGGCGAATTTATAGTGCAGAAAAACAGAATGTGTGATATTTCCCCCATAGGCATTCAGAGGAGCAAGTGCAAGTGTGAAGGAAGCGTGTTTGCAAATTTAGCCAAAGTTGTGGGTTAGAGGAATGTGGCTAAATAAACAGGTAGGGGAGGAAATGGAAAAGAGGCAGGCTTTTAGAGTCTTAAAGTCAGAAGGGACAGAGGCGTATCACAATTATAAGGAATGTAACAAAGTTGAAAAAGGGCTAACAAATTAGCAAAAATTGAAAGTGAAAAAAGGATTGCAATAGAAAGTAAGATCAACCCTAACAAGTTCTTTAAGTACCTTAATAACAAAAAGATTACAAAAGAAAATATAAGACACGTTCAGTGTGAGATGGGAAGGCAAATTATTGGATATAAGGAAAAAGCAGAGGAATTAAACAAAATTAATTGCTTCTGTATTTACCAGGGAAGAATCAATTGCAAAAATAATGCCACAGGCGGAAGCCACAAGCTCTATATTATCGAACAATTGGTTAACTGAGCAAGAAGTGCTTAGGCATGCTGATAAAATTAAAGTAAATAAAGCACCTGTCCACAATGGCATACACCCAAGAGTTGTTAACAAGCCGAGTTCAGTAATAGTTAAACCATTATATTTAATATTCAAGGACTCCATTTCCACAGGCTCAGTACCACAAGATTGGCGTAAAACAGATGTGGTGCCTATATTTAAAAAGGGAGCTAGATCACAACCTGGGAATTACAGACCTGTAAGCCTGACATCAATAGTGGGGAAGCTACTTGAAGGTTTAGTACAGGATAAAATTCAGGAATACCTAAGGGGAAACAAAATTATTAGTAATAATCAGCATGGATTTATAAAGGGTAGGTCATGCCAAACTAACCTTATTAGTTTCTTTGAGAAGGACAGAAGGAATTGAAACCAGTGTAATGCAGTTGATACGGTGCCACACAAGACTTTAGTGTACAAAAGAAAAAATAGAGCAAATGAGTTTGATCTTGAAGGATTTATTACAGGCCAGTATAATAACAATGGTACCTCAAAGACAGAGGAGAAAAGGGATTTATTCCAAAATCTTCTTGATAGAAAAGGCATCAGGAGGATGCAGAGCAGTATTGGATCTAAGAACAGTAAATACCTATTTACAGGTAAGAAAATTCAAAATGATTTCATTAAACATCATCATTCAAGAAGTAAAACCAAAGGATTGGATGATATCAATTGATCCAAAAGATGCCTATTTACACATTCCTGTAGCAAAAAGCCATCAAAAAATTCTTAGATTTACAGTAAATCAACAACACTACAAATATACGGCTCTACCGTTTGGACAGGCAACGTCTCCCAGAACATTCACAAAGGTGTTAGCCCCATTGTGCGAGGGATCGCACCTTATCATGTCATAGCGGATGTTTTTTGCTGTTTAATGTGCCAATAAATTTATAGTTTGCTGATCCCGAGGAGTCCCGGTCTGTTTTACTGACGTAGGCAGCTGCACCGCCTTCTTCTCTCCATTTGTTCTTTGCCAGCACCTCGGTAGGAGCACACCGACAGGGCCAGGATCCCACACACCAACAGTGAGTCATGCATTGATTTGTTCCGGTTTCTTCTTGCAAAGTGTTCCTCAGTGAAAAGGTTATAGAGGGGCCGGATACCACTGTGTTATAGAGTGTGGCTACGTGGGATTTCACTTACATTGCGTTGTATATAAGGCTCAATATTGCATTTGTGCCTGATCTAGTCTGAGTAGCGTCGCTGAGGGAAGTGGTGTCCCCATTTTTCTTGATGTACATCCTTGAGGGATGCTGCATCTTCAACTGGTATAGTTTTTTCCTTGACACCCTGGAAATTGCTGCATCAATTTTAGGACTGACTTCCCAGTGCTTTACTTCTTCTTGTGAAATTGGATACATTCTATTAAACTTTTTGGGCATATTTAGTTTTCTATCCAGCTGTGACAATTTCATCTGTATCATCTCCTTGATCACTTGATGAATTGGAAAACATCTGGTTTTCTTCTGCCTTGTCCCGAACAATTTATCTGATTTTTGAACCATTTCTTCCTTATCCTCAAGCGCCAATGTTTCCCTCATTGCCTTTATAAAAGGGTCCAACATTTCTACATCAAAAGATTCTTCAGCTTGCATTTCTTGCTCTGATGAATCCCCCTCCCCATCTGACACATCAACTCTGACTCGTCTGAGGAATCTCTTACTTTATCCAGGCTGGTCTGAGACCTTGCTCTCTTTTGCGGTGGGTTCACTGCTTGCTGCACTTCAGAATCTACACTTTGTTTAACTGTATCTTTCATCCAAGCTAGAAAAGTACTCATCTGTTCATTTGACTCCCCTGCTGCAGCTTTAAGGCAGTCTGCACAAAGCTTCTTGCCCTGGCCAGCGCAAGCAGGAGCTTTTGCCTGGCCGGCGAGACAGTGAGCGCGTTTGCGAGGCGGGAGGCGGGGCATCAACCCCCCAGAGCATCAACTCACCCACCCCGCTGGCAGCCAGTCTCTCCCCCGTCCCCTTAGGACCCTCCTCCCCCCACGCAACTCACCCCGCGAGCAACAACTCACCCCGCTGCCAGGCAGTCCCTCCCCCATCCACATCTCTCCCCCTGCTCCACTCACCTCTTCCCCGTTGGTTGCTTTGGAGTCACATCAGCGGACTCAGCGCTCAAACTAAAATCCGACTGTCGGGTGAAAGTCACACGCTTCTGCACGCCTGCGGAAGCGTGCGCGAGCCCCTGCTAAAGCTGCTCTCATTGCGGCTGCAGGGGCTCACTGCCGAGCGTCAGCGCCTAAGCGCTGACCGTGTCCGCGGCCTTAGGCTGGCTTTTCACAAGCCGCACACCACTTTGTTTTTTTAGCAGCTTTTTTCTTCTGATGCAGGGACTCTACCGTTCCCTTAGAAGTTCCATCCTCTGGTTGTATAATCATAGAACTAAAGTTAAAAAAAATAAATCTATTCCTTTAGTTCTTGCAATCCACTCTCTTAAATCCTTTAGTAGAACTAATCCAAGGACTCGCCTAATTTTTGTCAACGACCATTTACTTCCAGCAGTGTCCATGCTGGCTGCCACACTGCTTTCAGCTTCTTGGAGCTGATTTCTTCTATCTGCCGAGCGTTCCATGTTGCGGCTGCTTCAGGGCTTCTCTCACACACTGTGTTCCGTCGCACAGTGACTTCAGCCCAATTGGAGCTCTCGGCCACCCGCAGGTGGGACGCAGCGTGCACACGCTAAAACGTGCACGCACTATGCTCTGCCCGCAGCTTGTCTCTCCCACACCGCTGCATTCTTAGACGCCTGTGCGGTATACACTAAGCCTCTGTTGCTCAAACAGCCCTGCTGTTCTGCCCCAGCGTTCCGAGACGTTTCCGTGGGACTGCCCTGTCGCGCAAGCCTCCGTCCCCACCAGGGCATGTCGATCGGAGCTTCAGGGACAAGAGAGGCTGAGATTCCCTGGCTTTACTGCACTAATTACAGACAGGTTAGTCCTAGTTAACAAAATAACAAAACCTGCTCCTTGCTGCAGGAAAAATACTAATCTGCCGGTAGTGGGAGGGGCCTTTATGGCCAACCTGCAAGAATTAAATTTCCTGTGCTACTAAGCTGAGGATGGAGTTGACCCTACCTTGCCCACTGCCAGGGTGAACAGGAAATTTAATTTTCCCCTTAGGCTGAGTCCCCAGTCAGCACTGTGGCACGCGCGCCCGGCGGGGGGGGCGGCGCGTGCACCGTTATCTGTGGTCTTGAGGGGAGAGGGAAGGTTTGCGACGGGAGGGGGCGTGGCTGTGGGTTTGCGGGGGCGTGGCCATGACGTCCCGCGGCTGGTTTGCCCTCATTGGCTGAACCGCCGGCAGGGGCGTGGCCACGCCTCCGTCGCGAATGGCAAACTCAAATTCCCCTGCCTGCCTGAAAACCTGTCTCACACCGCTGAGGAAAGGTGCGCGACATGGTAGGAACTGGGACCGGAGTAACTGGGGGGGCGGGGCTTGAACGTACAGCGCACGCCGAGGCGTGCACTGTAGTAGTTAGTGGGACCGCAGCCTTAGAGACAGCATTGGATGATTTTTGGGGGTTTTTTGTTTGCATTTCTCTGGATCAAAATACAGTAAATACAAATATACGATAAGTACCTGTTGTCTAAGTGTTAGCATAGGTTTAACTTGATGTACGTGTCTTTTTTCTCCCTCGTCTACTATGTAAGGCTGCGTCCATGAGTGCAGCCGTGCAGAGGCTGAGGGAAAGCAGGTGCTCTCCCTGGCCATAGTACTTGGGCCGTGGGGGACATTCCCCATGACGTCACGGAGCTGATTCACCCCCATTGGGCGAACCGCTCACGCGACCACCCTATCACGCCAGAAATCAGTTTGAACTGATTTCTCGCGCATCACGCACCCCCTCCTGCCTCCACACGGACGCGATCACTGCCTTGACGCCTCCGCGCGGTCGTCCATACCATGGACGCATCCTAACCCTTTATGGCTTTGAAAACCTAATAATCTTTGTTGGTCTTGTGGTATATAATAAATAGTACAATAAAACAGAGACGATTTGTAACAAGTCATTCCTCGGTGTCATGGAAACTGGAATATGATTAGGCCCATTTTATATGTACACAGACATCATTCTTTGTAAACTAAAGAAGGTAGAGCAGAAGGTTCCAATGTCACTATCTCTACTTTAACGAAAGAGTAAAAATGCAAACTCCACTTCTCAAAATTGAGATTTAGCAAATAAAAATATCACTTGTGAGCACATTAACATGTCTCAGAAAGGTCTGCTTTTCACCATTATCTCCTAGCACAGTGGTGCGCAAATTTGGGGGACTTTATTAGGGGGGCGAGGCGGTTACAGAGGCCACACGCTGAGAGCGCGAGGCCTCTGTAAATGTACTTACCGGCTTCAGTACACGCAGCGTCAAATGATGCCCGTTACCATAGAGACGTGACATCACATGAACCCGCAGCGTCATTTGACGCTTCAGTGAAGGGGGGGGAGCGCGATTGAGGAGAGCAGGCAGGGGCGCGCAGGAAGTTTGCGCACCCCTCTCCTAGCATACAATGTTTCCACTGCAGAAAGAGATTCTGGGAAATGACATGCAAATGAGCATAGTGTCACCCTTTGCTTCAGATCTATCTTGACATGAACCCCTATAAGCACATGCCGGCCGCATTATAGTATTTCAGCACAGCCTGGGTTAAAGAAGTGCATAGCCAGGAAACCAACTCACAGACAGCTATTTCGACCTTTTGGGTCTCATCAGTGTGAGGATGGTTATACTTGCTTTGCAATATGATGCTGGGATATGTTTCAACCAAAATATAGGAAACATGCTGCACACCAGAAAAATAGAAACATGATACTTTTACCGGTGCTCCTGAGACCAGGGAAAACCTGTGTGGAAAGCTATAGCACTCGAAATGTCGATTTACCTGTTGGCCCAATAAATTTATTTTGAAAAACGTGCAGTGCCCCGATTTGTCTTTCTTACCCTTGTAATACCTTTACCTCCTCCCACCCCCCCGGCTGCAGAAAATAGGGTATACATGTATTCAGTCTCTCCTTGCACTGCAGACAGGGTTTCTAACCTGCTTCAGCGTAGGGTAGCTCAGTCAGTTTTTACCTTTAGTCTCGGGGCTTCTCTGGTGGATCCAGGCCTAGGATTTAGTGGAGTAGAATAAGTGGAAAAAGGCACCAGGAACTTTTAACAGAATGCTTGGTTTATTGTCAGCAGGATCAGCATACCAAACAGCATAGACAGGAAAGGCTTTCAATATAGGGTGACCGGATGTCCCGGTTTAGCCGGGACAGTCCCGGCTTTTTAATGTCTGTCCCGGCTGCCCGACATTCTTTAAAATGTCCCGTTTTTTTGTGGCTGTCCCGGTTTTGAACATCAGAGCAGGGGGGGCAGCAGAGAGCAAGAGTGCAAGGAGAGCAGAGGCCGGGTCCGAGCAGCAGAGGGTGGGGGCGGGGCTAGTGTCAGCGGAGACCCAGCAGTGACACAGTGAGAGCTTCTGGTGCTCAAGATGGCTCCCCCCCAACAGTGACAGGTAGGGACACACACACACACACACACACACACACACAATCTAGGGAGACAGAGAGACACAGAGACTGGGCGAGACACACAGAGAACGGGGGGGGAGACACAGAATGGGGGAGAGAGACAGAATGGGGGAGAGACACAGAGAATGGGGGAGAGACACAGAGAATGGGGGAGAGACACAGAATGGGGGAGAGACACAGAGAATGGGGGAGAGACACAGAGAATGGGGGAGAGACAGAATTGGGAGAGAGACACAGAGAATGGGGGAGAGACAGAATTGGGAGAGAGACAGAATGGGAAGGGTGGAACGAGAATGAAGGGATGGGAGGGGGAACGGTGATGGGAGGGGAACGAGAATGGAGGGATGGGGGGGAAGAGAATAGGCTGTGTGTGTGAGAGGGGAGGAGACATAAAGCGCAGTTGATGTCATTTGTTTTATACATGTTTTTTAACGTGGCCCGGTTTTTACTTTTATATATCTGGTCACCCTATTTCAGTATCTCTCTCATGCAGCAGTTCCCCCTTTGCCTGCAATTTCTTCCAGGACCCAACCTAAGGCTTCGGCCAGGCTCTTCGCTTGCGCGCTGAGGCTCAGGGAAAGCGGGTGCTTTCCCTGGCCTTGCGGTTGCTTGCCCTGCGCGCCGTCAGGGGGCGGGCCAGTGACGTCACGGAGCTGGTTCGCCCTCTTTGGGCGAACCGCTCACGTGACCGGCCCTGCGCTCCAGCAAGCGCGTGAATTTAAAAATCTGGTAAGACCTACGCTTCCACGCGCTTGCGGAAGCGTAGGCGAGCCCCTACTAAAGCCACTCTAATTGCGGCTGTAGGGGCTCAGTGCCAAGCATGAGCAAGCGTCAGCACGCTTCAGCAAGCAAGCGCTTACCATGGACGAGGCCTAAGGCTGGGGCCATGGTGCCTTCTCCTGTGCAGAGGTGCACGGAGGCTGTGGAAAAGCGGGTGCTTTCCCTGGCCATGCTAGACGCGCTGTGGGGGGGCGTTCCTAGTGACGTCATTGGGCGAACCGCTCACGTGTCTGTCGTGCTGAGAAATCTGTTTAACTGATTTCTCACGCAACGCACGCCCCCTCCTGCTTCCGCGCGGACGCACACCACTTGGACGCAAACACTGCCTTTAAAACAGTCTGTTTGCTCAGCGTGCGGGTCTGCTTTACCCGGCTAGTGCTGACCGCACTCATGCTTGGAGAGTGGTGACGTCACCAGCTCTCCAAGCATGAACGCCGGGTGCCTGGCTATTTTGCAATCGCATACGGGGGGGGGGGGGGGGGAGGGCATTTGGGGCTTGTTGAGCGCGTGTCAAACTCACTTTTTTTGTCTCCCCAAGCGCGGGAGTGTGTGTGCAGGCACACGAGTGCGTGCGCATCGCGTGAGCAGGGACAGGACAATTTGAATTGACGAAACTAAACTCGGCAAGCGCCACACGCTCAGCGCTAGCGTGGCCGCAGCCTAACCCTGGATAGGAGTGGAGTAGGCTCAGCCCCAGGTCCCTACTTAAACTTGGGCAATAGCCCTGCTCTCTGCAGCATGGGAACCTCTGTGCCTCCCCTAGCACCTAGGTCTCTCTGCCCCAGCACACATACTCTGAATAGACCAGAACCCCCCCGCCCCCCCTAATCTACCCAGGGGGTGTCAACCTGTTTCTCTCCCAGTCTCTGGGCAAAACTGGATGTTGCCAACCAGTCACCCCACTGGTCACATGACCTACTAGCTCTTTCCAGACAGACCTGTGCCTGGAATTGCAACAATATAACTTGCCCCTGGGACAGTCCTCAGGCAGGACTGTGTGCAAAGGGTTTAACCCCTACACTGCCAGAGTGCTGCCATAGCCTACATGCTAAAAGGGGTCTGATTTTAGCAAAGGGGCTACACATGGATAGGTTTCAACCACACATTAAATAAGTTATAGCCCCTGGGACAGACCTCAGGCAGGACTGTGTGCAAAGGGTTTAACCCCTACACTGCCAGAGTGCTGCCATAGCCTACATGCTAAAAGGGGTCTGATTTTAGCAAAGGGGCTACACATGGATAGGTTTCAACCACACATTAAATAAGTTATAGTGGGTACAAACTGTGCACAGCTACACAAGCAATATGTTTAATAGAGCAAGAGTCATACACCTGCTTGACATCCAAGGCTGTCAAACAAGCTCTAAACTGGATTTCTCCTCCCACCTGTTTCTATTTGAGGACAAATCAAACACTAGCCCTCACTAGACAGCTAAAGGTGACTTGTTTTTTTTCCCTAAAGGTCTGTTTGTACATTCATGTGTTCATTTCTTACTTTTCTAATTCCCTGTCTGTAACAGGCAGCAAAGGATCAAGGTTCAAGCCTGGTGCTCAGACCTGAAAGGTTGGCAGGACGAAATAACATCTCTTCTCATGTTCAAGGTAAAGCATTTACCTGACAATCACCATTACTTGAGTACTTTGCAATACTGACAAACACCCAACCACCTTAAAAACCATCTGTAACCCGACTACCTGCTGGGGACAAAAGAGAAGAAAGTAGAGAAGGTGACAAGAAGTACCTTGGAGTATAAGCTATGAAGACAGAGGAAAGAAAACAGGACCACACTATATACGTGGCACTCTGCTTGTGAGTCTGTTAGCTGTGCATGTGTGGTTTAATGTGACAGGTGCCTGCATGTCTGACAGCTCCAGGAAGCTGTTCTTTGTTTACAACTCATGTGTGTCGGAGTGTCATTCGTTTCTATGTGTGAAAGTCCATTTGGACAGTTGTCAGTCTTTTCTATGTGGCTGTGATACGGTGTATCTGATGATAAGTGTACCAGTCCTGTTGGCTTGTGTTGGTGTGCCTGCATTTGAATAGTGTGATAGCCTGTGTATCACTGATCCCATCTGTTTGCAAACTTCCTGTGATTGTGCTTCAGTGTACAGTTTATAGCACTTTACCCCCACCTATTTGCCTAAACTTACTGCATGACAGTCCCGTCTGTGTGACAGCGCGCGTGTGTGTGTCCGTGTTCACAGATCTGTTGGAGTCAGTTGTGGTGTTGTGACATTCACACGTGTTTGTGCCACTGTCCTGTATGGGTGACAGTACTGTTTGTTACACATACACTGGACTCTCATACCAACAGTGCAGTTTGTGTGTCCTAGTGGTGTCAGTGCCGTTAGTGTGTGAGTGCCGTTGGTGTTTCCTAGTTGTGTCAGTGCCGTTGGTGTGTCCTAGTTGTGTCAGTGCCGTTGGTGTGTCCTAGTTGTGTCAGTGCCGTTGGTGTGTCCTAGTTGTGTCAGTGCCGTTGGTGTGTCCTAGTTGTGTCAGTGCCGTTGGTGTGTTCTAGTTGTGTCAGTGCCGTTGGTGTGTCCTAGTTGTGTCAGTGCCGTTGGTGTGTCCTAGTTGTGTCAGTGCCGTTGGTGTGTCCTAGTTGTGTCAGTGCCGTTGGTGTGTCCTAGTTGTGTCAGTGCCGCTGGTGTGTCCTTGGTGTCACACCCTACCCGTGTGCCCCCCCCCGCGCCGCCATGTCCCGGCGGGTGGATGATCTGCCCCCTGACAGCCCGGACTCCCTGAGCCGCATCAAGCTGCGAGGCAGCCGAGACCAGGAAGCGGAGTCCCCCCCCGCCTTCGCCTCCCGGGACCCCCCGGCACAGAATAAGCGGCGGGGAGGAGGCGGCGGACCCGAGGAAGAGCACCTTCTACTACTAGTCCAAGCCGAGGACCCCTCCTCCTTCTCCTCTGCAGACCCCCCGCCGCATCCCTCCTCCTCCTCCTCTCCTCCCCCGAAGCCGCAGTGCTGCCCCTCAGCGCCCGGCTGCTCCATCGCACGCTGCTGTCATGGAGCAGCCAAGATGGCGGCCCTGGCCTACAACCTGGGCAAGCGGGAGATCAACCAGCACTTCAGTGTGAGGAACGCCAAGGTGCTGGCCCTGGGAGCCGTGCTGCTGCTGTCCGCCTGCCATGCCGTGTCCTGGGGATACTCCCGAGGTGAGTCCGAGGCCGAGGCGCCGGCATCCCAGCGCGGGGCAATGTGATGGCATAGGGGGGAGGGGGGGTGTGTGTGTGTGTGATATAGTGCAGGAGGGGTAATTACACGGAGGAGTCTGGTGCGAGGAAGGTCAATATCATGACATGGAGTACATAATAACAAGATGGGGCAATATGATGCCGGGAGCGGTGCAGATGGGAAGATAGTAGAAGCAATGTTATAATATGGGGGCGATGCAATAATTAGAGGGACAATATGATGAGGTCAATATAATTACAGGAGGGGCGATACAATAACTAGAGGGGAAATATAATTGCAGGAGGGGTAATACAACAACTAGAAGGGCAGTATAATTACAGCCGGGGCGATATAATTACGAGAGGGACGATATGATGGCAGGAGGGGTAATACAATAACTAAAAGGACTATAATGACATAAGGGGCAATATGATGGCGGGATTTACACTATAACGACTGGAGGAGGAATATATAGACGATGATCAATTTGATGACAGGACAGCAATACAGTATCAATAAGGGTATTATAATTACATGGGAAACCATGTGACAACATGAGGGTAGTGAGCAATACAATAACAAGAAGGCCAATATGACAGGAGGGAACATTCAATAACAAGGGGTGTAAAATTATAATTTCAGGCAAAAAATAACACAAGAAAACAATATAGTGATATGGGGGTAAAGTCATAACCTGGAAAGGAAGAAATATAATAACACACAACACTCGGAGCACTTCAATTACACGCAATGCAGTCACAAGTCTAGCATGGCAATTTATTTCTTTATCACATGTTTTACCAGGAAGAGTTTTACATTGAGAGTTACCTCTCGTTTTCAATTATGTCCTGGGCACAGAGTTATGATGACAAATACATAATTACATTAAGTAAACAGGGTTATACATTATATACAAGACACCAAGACAATGCCTTCACCTACACGCAGTAGTGAACGGGTTAATAGACTATGTTGGTTAACCCCCTCCCCCTCAAAGGTTTGCAATGTTATCACTGTTGAGATTTTTCCACATGGTAGATCTGGGGTGGCCAACAGGTCAGGTTTTCAGGATATGCCTGCTCCAGCAGAGGTGGCTGTCTGTTTATGTCAGTCTTTGACTGACCCACTGATTGAGTCACCTGTGCTGAAGCAGGGATATCCTTTAACCTGACCTGTTGGTGGCACATGAGGACTGGAGCTGCCCACCCCCGGTGGTAGATCAAAACCTCTGGCCCATTAGCATGCCAGTATTTCCTATTGATACCACCTTATTGTACTTGATTTTCAGCTGCATTCCTCTTTCCTATTGCTGAAGCTCCATTGAGCTTGTTATTTCAATTGTTTCTCTCTGAACTTCTTTAACCCTCTAAAATATTGCTTGGGGGCTGTTCCAGGCATCAATGTAAACATTGACATAGCTTCTCCGAGTCAAACCTTCTTTAGCTTTATAGCATGGAATCTGATCCTTGAACAGAAGTTCAGTAATTGAAGAATGAAGGTGGTGCACCTTCTGTCCCTTTTTTTTATATTGTTAAAGCGCACGCAACAGTGCAATAACAATATGTTGCCGGCATGTCCCACAGTGAAGGGGTTATTTTATAAACCTGCAGATTTTGCATTATAATATGATCAATGTGAAGGTGACCGTCGCATCATCCACATGTTCTTACACAAACTCCTCAATGTGTTGAAAATTGGATTGGTTAAAAGGGTCTGTTATTCCTGGTATCACACGTCAGTAATATTAGTGCAAAACTAGCTAAAGTGTCATGCGCGTTATGGGATGTTACCTGGCTGTAATACATGGCAAAGCAGTGAAGGGCTTACATTGTCTCTCACCCCCATTGCCTCTCCTTTTGAACCAGAAACTGCAAATCCTTCATATGAGTCCTTGGAGATTTGTTGCCGTCTCATTTGGCAATGAAAGGAATAATAAGAATATAAAAAAATAGGCTGTTTCTGCAACATTGTTCTTTTCTGATTGAGAACACCCGTGATCATATTTTGAGCCATTTCAGACCACGGCTACTGTGATTTTCTTTTGCAGCGGTTATTACTAATAAAACTCAGTTTTAAGAAATAAAGTATGATTTATTTATTTATAAAAAAAATTACCAGGAAATAATACATTGAGTGTTACCTCGGTTTCAAGTATGTCCTGGGCACAGAGTTTTGCTGAGAATATAACCACGCTGTATCTCATTGCAAACTTTTAAGAGGGTAGTTACCATGGAGTGTTTTGGGTGAAAGTCAGATTGAAAATGGCTAAGGACATTTGTCATGCTATATTAATCACTTAATTGGGAGTGGACACATTTTTCCAAGACTGTATTGTATGTCTTTATTTATATAGCGCCATTAATGTACACAGCACTTTGGATAGTATTGGGAAAAGAGAGATTGGTCTGTAGTTGGAGACCATGTTTCTGTGGGTGCTAGCTTCGGAGGGAGGGCGTGCTTACGTGCGGGCGGCCGTCCGAAACAATGTATTTAACGTTAATTGTGGTTGTTAGGGTAGCAGCTGCCCTGTCTCCGAAGTACGGAGTTGACGCTGGCTACAGTTTCAATAAACAACCCAAGTTGTTTTTTGAAGCTGCAGCAGCGTGTCTGGTACCTCGGCAGCCAATGAAATCATTCTTGAGAATGATTTCAAGACAGCAATTTCGATCCCTAAGCTGCTGTCTGTATCCCCGCCTGCTCCCCCCTCCTCAACTCTTGAAAAAGTCTGCTGGGGAGGATGTGCACACATCGCCCAACAGGCTGCCACTCGCACACGCGAACGCCCGCCCTCCAACTCCTGCCTCTGGCACCCTGAACGAGGCCTTACAAACTTTGGTTTCACTAGGTCAGGTCCACACTGGCTGTTTAGTTTTAATGTTAGGAGTGGCTGTGTACTCTCCTCTTCAGGTTCTGGGAAAAATTTAAAATTGTAAGCACTGTTGGGAGAGGGTGGAGCTATAGGGGTTCTCACCGGTTGGGATTCACGAATGTGGTTAGAGTTGTGCTTTTATAGTAGGGAAGTAGCACACCCCAAAATATTAATTGAATGCATTTGCAATGTCAGTGGGATTTGTCAGAGTAGTATCGTCCTTTTTGATATTAAATGGTTGTTGACGACTAGAAGGCTGGAATATATTGTTGGTGACCTTACAGAAGTTTGCTGGATGTGCTAGATTTGAAGTATTTTGGTAAAAATTGTCAGATTACTATTGGGCTTTTGCTAGTCTTGTTTGCCTTTTGCATGTATTGCGCAGGCATCTGTAGTTACTAAGATCCTTGGTAGTTCCAGTTATTTTGTATCTTTTTCATATGGCATCCTTAAATTGGAAAAGTACAGTAAGGTCGGTTGTAACCCACAGAAGGTGGGCCCCCACCCCACATACTCTCTTTCTGCATAGTGGGGCACAGGTATCAGAGTTTTAAGAACCCGGTTTGGAAATATTCAAGCGCAGAATTGGGCTCAGGTATCAGGTTGATTCTGTACCATGGGCAGTTGGGAAGCATATGAGGGCCTGTTCAAACTTTAAGGCTGCGTCCCCGCTGGCGCTGAGCGTGCTGTGCGCTCGGCGCTTCCCGCTTTTACTTATTGCAGTCTTTATGTGGAAGTCCCCGCTCACGCGGTGCTTGGCGCTTGAGCCAAAAATTGACTTTGAAGCGCGCTCAATTTACCCGCAATGTCCCCACGCACGCACTTGCAAAATAGGCAGGACACCCGGCTCTCATGCTTAGAGAGTTGGTGAGTTGGTTCTCAAGCATGAGTGGGGTCAGCGCCAGCAGGGACACCGCCTAATGGTCTTAGATGTTTACACTGTTCAGCAGGAGTTTGGTGACCATGAAATACTTTCCTCTCTTAAAGGCCACTTGCAGTGCTCCCTTTAAATGACGCTGGTTACTAAAATATGATAGCAGCTCTGACTGGTAGCCCAACTTCATGGTAACTCATAAGCATATAATAATAATAATAATAATGATGATATTAATAATAATTGTTCTTGAATAGCGCTGCTAGTTTTAGGCCTTTATTATGTCGCACGCGCCTTAGATCTTCTTTATCCCTGCAATTTTGTCTTGCAAAAAGAGGTGACCATTAAATCGTTTTTTCCCCTTCCTTTACAAAGTGGCACAGGTATTTTGTCAGCTTGGATATGTCATTACTGAGTGTTACCTCTGATTTGTTGCAAATAGGAAAGCACAGTTATGGGTCATGATAACCGAACAGTCTTAAATCCACAAGAAATGACCTATAATGGTCTATGTGACCTAATCCTATTATTCACCAGCTTCGGTTAATGGTTCTCTGTGCAAATACATGCATGCACTTCGTTAAAAAGAAAGGTCGCTAAAAGACCACCCTTACCTCAGCGTCATGACGTCACGTTGTCAGACGCCGGCAACCCGTCTAAGAAGCCGCCGGAGCCAAGGTAAGTGAGGTTTACAGAGGCCTTCGCTGCTTCCCCGGCACTTCATTTAAGCGCCTTCGGGAAGCGTGCGGGGCCTCTGTAAACCCTGCGTCCCCCGCAGTCAGTCTGTGCACCGCTGCCATAACTAATACAATTAGGGAACTATTATAAAAGAGGTCAACATAACAATACCCTATTTCCTCGATTCTAATCCTTGATTTAATAAATTTTTGGGCGGGGTTACTATATTAAATGTGCAGAATTAGTTTTTTAACTAGCAGACAATAGCATATATTTATCTACACTAGAGAGAGGCAGACAGAATGGGGAGAGAGAGACAGACACAGAATGGGGTGAGAGAATGGATGGATGGAGGGGGAGGAGGAAGAGAATGGAGGTAAGCGGGAGGGAGAGAATGGAGGGACACAGACATACACAGCTCCCTCTGCACCTCCTGCAGTTTACAAGTTTAATCATATATATAATATATATACTGTATATTATTGTTATCTTGTTAAAAAAAAAAAAAACATTCCACAGCTCTCAAACCCTCTACATGGGCGATGCTATTATACAATGATAACACAACAATGCCAGCTAGATGGACGTTATCTTGTCAACAAAAAAACCTTACTAAAATTCCAGACACTTAATATTTCAGACGCTTATGTCTCCTGAATTGAATACTTTAAAAAATAAACACAGCGTTAGAAAGGTAGAAAGCGTAAGCAAACTACTTCAATTCAATCAAGTACAAGCGGTCAACTGTGTTATTGTAAAATATAGGGAATTTAATTAGTGATTTAAGTGGGTAGACTGTGTTTTTTGTTAAATTGTTGGGGTGGAAGGGACGGGACTTACCCATCATCTTTATTGGCTTAAGTATATTTTTTGCCACACTAGTATTATTTGACAGAGCATCTTTATGGCATTTGCTAGTAGAGGGAATTACAGTTTTAAAGCAGTTCGGCGAATCAGAATGGCTTGGGATAGACACAATTATATCCGAAGTAGGATATAAGGGGTGCGCAAACTGGGGGGAGGCACGGCTGTTACAGAGGCCCTGCGCTTACCCTGAAGGCATTTACATTTTACACCTTTACCTTGGCTTCCAGCGACGCGCTGCTATAGTAACCCGGCGACAACGGCCGCCGTGGGGTCACGTGATATCGCGTTGCCATGGCAACGTGAAGTCACATGACCCCACAGCGTCATTTGACGCCGGAGTCGAGCAGGGGGGAGAGCAGGCAGGGGGGCGCATGGAGAAAAGTTTGCGCACCCCTGAGCTAGGGCACAGTCACATTGTACATGTCTCGTGCTTGGTTTGCATCATAAAACTTATCAGGAATATTCTTATTTGTCTAAATAGATTGTTAGCTCTTCGGGGCAGGTTCTCACTATGCCGTATGTTGTCATTTACCTGTTGTGCTTATTCTCAATGTTTATGAAATGACAATACAGGGGAAATAAATGATAAAGCACTGAGTACACTGTTGCCGTTGTATAAATAAAAGTATACATACAAATACATTGTTTTGAATGGGCCTTCAGGTGCTGTATAGCGTTGCACTTCTCAGTAAATATTGTACATTATTTCTTATTTAAGCCCCACACCAGGGCTGCCAACATAAATCTTGGCGACCAGGACAAATAAAGGGAGCAGCAGGGTGTAAATACAAGGAGTTAGGGAGGAGTTACATGACACTATATTATTATAAAGGAAGGTATCAAAATATGTCTCGATTGGAACTGCCTAAAGATTTCCTTACATAGTGTGCTGCACATGAGTCAAATGTGGGGACTTAACATGAAGTAGCTATGACGACATGTTCTAGCCACTGCTCCCTTCATCTGTGACTTGAGTTACTCCCTGTGATCACCCACATATAAATCATTAATCCTAAAATTGCACAACCATAATGGGTATTTGCCTTGATAAGAAAATTTAAATGTAATCCTCAATAAACACACTTTATTTCTTCGTTCACAGCAGGAAAGGTACGTGCTTTTCCTATCGTACTTGTTAGTTCTACAGGTGTTATACATCTATTTTAAGAAGTGGAATTTGTTGCTTTTATGAACATTGTATATATATATATATTACAGACTTCCCCTTTGGATCTTTTTCTGCCCCCGTGAGACGTTTGATAGATGAGTCACTGTGGCTACTTTTCCATTTTGCGTTTTATGCAATACAACTTTAAAGATTTATAATAAAGATAAAAAGTACTATGGCAAAATAAATAAGATGTTGTACCTACAGTATCACATCAACACGTTCAATTATAGGACTATTTACATAAAGGTTGTTTTCACGGAATCATCACAGGGTTTCCTGGCGCAGAACCACACTATTTCTATTTCGGAGATATTTACTTTTTTTGTGCGCCGGTGAAATAGAGTAAGATCAAAGATGGCTGCTGGGGTCGTTCAATAGGAAGCCGCCATGTCATATTCTGATGACCTTGTGGCTAGCTATTGACCAGTGGGAGTGAGCAGCCATATTTATTTCCCAAAAAGGACCACAAACACTGGCACATAAACAGGTAACATGTCAGGAACCGTATTGTTCCCCCGCTTCCAATTCTGTAGGGGGGGGATTGCTGCTTTAAGATTGCCCTTATCAGTGGGGAACTGTAGTAGCGTAATTTAAACATTATTGTACTATGGGTAATTAAGGCTTTAACTCAACATTCCCGAACTCCATTTTTCTTTCTGCGTTTGCAGAGCTGAATTGCTCATTCTCGGCTCCAGGGGTTCCCTGAAAATGTATCGGGGCATCACATCACGGCCTCCCATTGCGTGCCCCCGCCATTTTTCAGTTCAGATGATTAGCAAATTTAACGGTATATTTCCCTGGAACCGGGGGATCCTACAGCGAATAGGGAAGTTTTCATGTTCTGGAATAATATATATATATATATACATGGACAATCTTTTGGAGTCAGATCTCAGATGATAAGTGCTGCATGCGGTAGGCGTGAGGGGCGTGCTCAGGTAGACGGGTAGCTTGCCCAGAATGTATTTGAAGGCAAGACAGGAGAGATGACCTTTGCGCTTAGACTTAAGTGATGACCGGTCTAGTTCTTTGAGCATTTTGCAGTGATGTGCATTGTAGTTAAAATGGCATATTGCATTGTAGAGGGTATCAAGTTTGCTAAGGTGGGTTTGGGGTGCCGAGCCGTAAAGTATGTCCCCATAGTCGATAATTGGCATTAGTATCTGCTGTGCGATACGCTTTCTGACCAGCAGACTTTGGCACGTATTATCGTGTGTGCGGCAGTGCGCATGCCTGTGCGAAAGCGCGTGCACGTGTCGCACACTTTTTGTGTATATGCTGTGAGCGACACAGTGAGGTACTCTGTGTGTTATAAATACGTTTATAATAAATAAATACGTTAGTAAGAATAAATTATTTATTAACGTATGTACATACATGGATACATATACATTGTAGCGGCACAAAATCTTTATTTTCCCTGTCTTCCCCCCTGTCGTGTCTTGTCAGGGTTTAAAAACAGTTTGTTTTGGGAATCCAATTTTTAAGTCTCAAAAAGTCAGATTGAAGTATGTGTACAAGGTCGGAGAGGCTAGGGCTGTGTGCATATAAGATTGTCATCTGCATATATGTGTATTTAAGCTCCCTTACAAGCTGTGGGAAGATCATTGATGAACACTGAGAAGATTAATGGCCTCAGAACAGAGCCTTGCGGGACACCACAGGTCATATCCAAGGGGTTGGAGTTAGAGCCTGAGATAGACACATGTTGGGATCTACCTGACAGGTAGGAATGAAACCTGTTTAAAGCATGCTTCCCTGTACCAGAGCACTGGAATCTTGTTAATCAAGATAACATGATCAACAGTATCAAAAGCCTTAGCAAAATCTAGGAATATTGCACCAGTGAGATGTCCCCGTTCCATTCCACACTGGATCTCATTGCAAACTTTTATCAGGGTAGTTACGGTGGAGTGTTTTGGACGAAAGCCAGATTGGAATTGGCTAGGGAAATTTGTCTGGGTATAGTAATCGCTTAATTGGGAGTGGACACATTTTTCCATGACTTTAGATAGTATTGGGAGAAGAGAGATTGGCCTGTAGCTTGAGACAGTGTTTTTGTCCCCACTTTTAAAGATTGGGACAACTCTGGCAGTTTTCCAGGTCTTAGTGATATGGCCTGCTGACAGGATAGAGTTGACTATGGAAGCAATTGGTTTGGCAATGGCTGGGGCACCAAGTCGTAGGAATTTAGATTGCAGTAAGTCAGGACCACATTGGCTGCTTAGTTTTAATTTTGAGGAGCACTTGTGTAATCTCCTCTTCGGATACTGGGACAAATTAAAAATTGTGATCAGTGTTGGGAGAGGGTGGGGCTATAGGGGTACTCAGAATGAGGTTCATGGTTGGGTTTCGCTAATAAGTTAGTAGCACACCCGACTAAGTAATCATTGAATGCATTTGCAATGTCTGGGATTTGTCAGAGTAATATCCTCCTTAGTGATATTACTTGGTTGTTTATGGCTTGAAGGCTGGAATATATTGTGGATAACCTTCCAGAAGTTAGCTGGGTTTGATGTATTCAGGAGAAGATTGTCAGAGTAATATTGTGCTTTTGCATGTCTTGTTTGCCTTGTGCACATATTACGCAGGCATCTGTAGTTATTAAGATCCTTGGTAGTGCCAGTTACTTTGTAGCTTTTCCACAAAGCATGAAAAAACAAAAGAAAATAGCGCACAACGCTCATGATATAGTATTTTTTGATGTACTACACGATGAGCGTTGTGCGCTGTTTTCTTTTGTTTTTTCTGTTCTAGCTCTTGGTGGTGTCGAGCCACCCTTATTTACAGCTGCAGACGCTCCTTTGTTCAATCAAGTTCACGTATATTTTTTATATATACTTCATATACATTTTCATTTGCACTCTATTATACGTACTTAGTGCACTGTCACGATTTATTACTATTTATGGTTGCGCACTTATATCTTTTTGGTATAATTTCCATAAGGCCATAAGGCATCCCTGAAATGGTAGAGTGCTATAAGGTCAGTTGTAACCCATGGAAGGTGGGACCCCGTTCTCTTATTCTGCGAAATGGAATATGGGTATCACAGAGTTTTATGAACTCGGATTGGAAATAGTTGAGCGTAGAATCGGGGTCGGGAATTAAGTCGATTCTGTACCTAGGGCAGTTGGTAAGGTCAGCCAGAAATTGTTGTGGGTTAAAGTTTCTAAATGTTCTAGTGAGGAGAACTTTAGGGCTTGATTGGGGTGGTTTGATTTTCCTTACACAGTACACTATTGCATGGTCACTGAAAATATCAGGAAGGATGCCAGAGGATTGGATTTGAGGAGAGAATCCAGTCTATCAAGGAATGGTGAGATTTCAGGTTTGTCCGTGTGGGTTGGGAAATGAGTTGCGTTAGGTTAAGTGACTTGAGTTGTATCTGGATTTTGTGGTATTTAGGGTCGAGCCAATTGTAGTTGACCTCACCAAGAACTACACACACATCTCTTCTTGCCCTTTTCTTATGCTGTTTTTTATTTTAAAATATGATGCTCTATTCAGGATATGTAAGGGTTTCAAATATTAAATGCCCAAGAGGTTAAAATGGAGTGGTCCCCAGAGCCCAGTGCAGTCTGAGGTTACCATTATAACAAGCTAGAGCTTAAAATCATCATTTTCATAACACTAAAAGATCATTTTTTTCTAAACACCAGGACTTGTTCAAGGGGCGAGATCTTAATGTTAGATAAGTTAAACTCATACAGGCTTCTGGGGAGAGGGGGGGGGGGGGGCTCTACCTTAACCCTTTGAGTGACGAAGTGTCCTGGTGGCATTTTGGTCACGGCAAAACATCCCTTTCCGCTAATTGAGCCACCTGTGCTGAGGCTTGGATATCCTGAAAACCTGACCTATTGGGGAGGGGGCTTGAAGACTTAAGTTCTTAAGTTGAGCACTCCTGGGTTAAGATGCATTACTTGTTCTCATACTAGGCAACCAGACCTTAACATTTGACACAGAAATAGGTACACTTTCTTTCGCACTGTATGTAATGTGGGATACGGGAATTTCCAGGCAAGTGATCCACTGAAGGAGGCACAATAACACGTGCAATGTACTATATAGAAAGATCCTAGTACCAATACAATGTGTATATGGATTAACTTGTATATACTTATATACTCACAAGGGAAGTGGTGGTAAACCCCTCCTACCGAGCTGATCATTAGCAGATACATCCTCAATCTCCCAGCTGAAGCTTCAGCCACTGACAGAAATAGGTACAATATATACAGCTGAATTTGTACAGGACGTAAATACAACGGGTGTATAGTACCTGCTACATACAGTAGTACAGTTGAAGGGCACAGGCCACTCCGACAGTAATTTGGGGAAAAATGTATTGTTTTTCTTTCACCACAAAATCCAATTCAATTATGAAAAGATCTCCCAGGCCGTTATACTTGTTCTTTGCATCATATGATTTTACAACATAAAGTAATAGTAAGTATGATGGCACAACATTCATCGTAGAAAAGACGGACCTTAACACTTTGAGGGCACATCGATAATATCAATCTCTAACGCCTTCTACTTCTTTACACCAGCAGAGGACCCTTGCTGCTTATTGGGTGTTCGGAACAGCGCGGGGGACTCGAATTACACAAACTCTACATTTCCTGCAACAGTGCCCAGTTTGTGTACAGTATGTGGGAGTTGATTTTAGCTTTTTGAATTGTAGAAAGACTAAACCAGGGGGGGGGGGCAACTCCAGTCCTCAAGTGCCACAACAGGCCAAGTTTTCAGGATATCCCTGCTTCAGCACAGGTGACTGTATGGCTTAGTCTTTGATTGAGCCACCTGTGCTAAAGCAGGGATATCCTGAAAACCTGACCTGTTGGTATCTCTTGAGGACTGGAGTTGACTACCCCTGGAATAAATGGTATCATTATAAAGTGCAGCATAAATAGATTTTTTTGGGGGCCATGAATATAGTCAGGTTAAGTCATTCTCACCGAGCAATCTGATAAAAGGATCAATTCTGCCAAAATAGTAAATAGATTTTTTTTACATGGGTCCTTTTTGAAGCTAAATTTATTTTCTACCATTGTCTACCTGCTTCTTTACTGTTCTACCCCGATGTGTCTTTCTCTCCCTTTTCCTTATTGAAGCGCATTGATTGTTAGCTGATTCTTGTTTTTTCTTCTTCTTCCTGTCTATGGGTTGTTGCTTGAATCATAGGGTAATAGCATTAACCCTTTCACTGCTAGCTTTAGACTGACAATTCCCATGGTCATGTCATTATAATGGGAATATTTTACCACATCCACTGTATGTGAGTGTAGTTTGTCGCATGCTTACCGTGTGTGTGGACCTGGGCAGGAGTCTTGTATTGGCATGCATGCCTTGACCTTAATTTCTGTTGTTGGAGCAACGATGGTTTACACCTGCTACTATCTTAACCGTAACATGCAAAGTTGTGCAGTGGAGTTAAGCAAAATAATGTCATGTTGTATTTATCTACAAAAATAACACAACCACTATTCCAATGTTACAAATAATGAACTGCAAAGTCAATAATCACTGCTAAATATATATAAAATGACAATATTAATTGTGAGCACGTCTCAGACAGGTCTGCAACCCTGTTTTTCAACAGTAGCTCCTACCATACAGTGCTTCCGCTGCAGCAAGGGATTCTGGAAAATGACATGCAAATGAGCACACAGTGTCACATTTTGCTTCAAATCCATTTTTACATGAAGCCCTATAAACACATGCCTGCCGTATTACACAGATTTTTTTTGGCACAGCCTGAGTTTAAGCAGTGCATAGCCAGTAAACTTACTCACAGACAGCTGTTTTGACCTTTTGGATCTCATCAGTGTGAGGGTGATTATACTAGGTATAGGTTTTAACCACACCTTAAATAAGTTATGGCGGGTAAAAAGTGACAAAAACCCTCCAATATATATATTTGTGAAATGGAAACTCTGCCTTTCATTGGGGAAATAACAAAACCTTAATGCTGCAGATCCTCTGGGTTGGACAAATCCAAGAATTCAGCTCATCTGATTATTCGAATTTGAAATGTTAATAATTTTGTTTATATGAAATCTTTTCCTATACCCAGTCTGTGTCCATCCTCTCCTTTTTGATCTTACTTTACTTTCCGCCTCTTCACCCCCGGATGGGTATAGGCGACTTCCACGGAAAACGTTACTTTAAAAAGATCCATGGAAGTTGTTTAGCTGGATATACCCAAAGGAACGCTAGGCCCAAGGCTCGACTGAGCCCATTTTCTTAGAAACGAGGGGTGTCTTGTGAAGGCAGGGTTGTCAATTGATAATGAGTGGCTCTATATTCGGATCAATTATCCTTGCCCCCCTCCTTTTGATCTACATTTGAAAGATGCATATGTTTGTTTGAGGCAAGTTAATAGGATATTTATACTATTGTACTTGCAGATCCCTATAGCGTTATATCAAAAGCTGGCATCATTTCATTTATTGAAGGCAAAAGAGAAAATGCGAAGCAGCAGGAATCAAAAACAGCACGGGAACCCGATTGTAGAAAAATATATCGAGTACTTTTAGTGGATCATTAAACAAAAAGTAAAAACCATCCAAAAAGACCACTGACCCATGTTGCATCAATATAGCGCTTATAGAGTACTGAGAGGGGAAGGGAGGGGATGTATCTGTATGTATGTATGTTTATGTATGTATATATATATCCATCCATCCATCCAGTATATCTGTGTGAGACTGGTCTGGAGCAGAAGTGTAGCAAGCTTCCCCTCCCTCCCTTTATGAATGAATGGTATGTGCTAGTGTTGCTTGTACAGTAAGTCATATTGAGCCCTTTTGTTTTTCAGGAGATGAGACGTGTGAGTATCTTATATCCAGCGGCAGGTTCCTTGGGGAGAATGTGTGGCAGCCATACAGCTGCATGACGCATAAGTATAAGACAAGGTCAGTAACATAGGAAAAAACTTTCTTTTTAACCCCTTGAGTGCTTGTGTTTTTTCTTTTTAAGATGTTTTTAATATGTTTCCCTTTTTTCGTTTTGTTTGTTTGGCAAAATCCTGTAAATGTTTAGGAAACATTGTGTTTTTTGCCATTTTTTCTTTTTAAACAGCTTTATAGCGCTGCACGTTTTCTTCAGGCACAGTATGCTTGAGCCCATAGCAATCCCTTAACTAAAGCTATGTGTATTGTACACACTGCAATATGCTGTTGTGTTTTTTTTCCCGCAGTTAGGCTTAGAGTTAGCAGAGCAGTGAAACATCTCTGAGCAACAATCATCCCTTTTTTTGAGGGATTGGTTTCTGTTTTTTTCTTTTGTCTCCATTATCTGAGTTTTCCCCAATGGCTTATCTCCAACCAGCTGCCTGCAAGCGGATCTATAACACGGACCTACATTATGTCAGCATCGCTGATTATCAGATTGCACAAATACAGTGCCCGAGACATCCGTATTCTGGGTTATGCTGATTTATTGTTCCTTTATTTGCTGCGCAAATTGTGTATGGGCACGTAAGTGCTTAAGGAAAAGCTTCTCTAGACAATTCAGCATTCAGAGTTCATTTCAAACGTAGCACGGTCATAAATATAGAATAGTCAGACTTGCAAGTATGACTTATTGGGGACTTTCAAATAAGTTGCACCCTGTTCATATAGTACTTTTAAGGCAGCACTGAAGTCTTTATTGCACCAAAATCCCACGGAGCACGTTGTTGTTGTAAAGTATTTACAGTATGTGCAAATAACCTGATGCAATGAAGTCAAAATGAGGTGAATACTTTTGTAAAACATTTACCAGTCTAACTGGGTTTCCTAACCCATTCTAACCATGCTAATAGCAAAGGTTTTTTTCTCAAACATCCAGGGGGAGCATATGGGGAAAAAGAACAACAAGGTACACAAATATAAGTGCAGACGTTTCTGGAATGTGGAATGATTATGTCTTGGCTCGTATAGATGTACTACTCACAAGAATTTAGAGTAAATCAGGCAGCTGGCAAATAGGGTTGCCACCCATGTAGATGGCTAAGATCTGGACCCCCCTTGTTGGAGATACTCCGTCAGCAAGGTGATGTATGCAAAATAGAGAGAGAGCTACATAGTGCGATCAAAAGGTAAACTTTATATTTTAAAAAACGGGTCTGTAAAATGCGCACTTACAATGTGCCAGTAAAAATCAAGCATGTATCTCACAAATGGAGAAAGTAGAAGCTCCCCGAACTGCTCACCGCCTCCCTCGGGTGTCTGGCTTTCTTCCACGGATCTGTGTGCCGATTCAGAGCCTCCCTCAAAGCGCCCGTCCAGGATGATGACGTCACGGCTGCAGAGTTGGTCAGCTACGGGTCGCGTCTGAGCCCAAAATTGGTCCACTCAACGCGTTTCGCCCAGCTTGCTGTAGCTGTTGTCGGCTTCGTCAGGAGTGTATAGGACTGGGTACAGTTTACTCTTATATACCCATGTAACAAGCTAATCTAGTTAATTATACAATAAAACAATTAAACAACCTGATCTATGACTATTATTATGGGAGTGAAGTTGGAAATTTCATGGCATACAATAAATTGCTTCGTATACATTAATGTGTAAGTGCAACTGACAGTGCAATGAAAAAACATAGAGCAGACATACTAATCTCATAACATTAAGAGTGCATATATATTTACAAAACAACCCAACTTGGGCAATATGAAATGTCATTAGACAATTACTGTTTAGTATGGCATATGTGTTTGACTGCTAATGCAATCCTGAGTGATATCCTTTGTTTAAAGTCCCATCTGCGATCATCAATGGACAACAATTAAGGAATAAAGTGTGAGGGGATAGAGTTTGAGGGGTGAACTTAAATAATCATATTTATGTAGTATGAAACTACTTAAAGCTCTTTATGGATTCTATTATTTTTACAGAAGATCTTCAATTATTGGATATTTAACAATAGTTCTCAAATTAGCAAATAAAGAGTCTAATAAAATATTGGTATTAGGAGTTCGTATAAATGTGTGATCTTTAATAGGGTGCAATTATCTGCACAGCATCTATCTGGGAACTATATTATAAGGAGATGTTGCAGAATAGTATTTCCTGATAACATTCTAAACAAAATACACCTGTATTTAGGTGTGTCTATGTGGTCCAAACTATAAGTGTTGTCTATTCTTATTTCTAGATAATTCAATAAATTGATTTTATAAATAGTGTACAGATTCTATGTATCATGAAACAGAGTCTTATGGGCATTCACTGAGATTGCGTAATCAGGTAGGCTATTATATTCAATGTGAAAATGTATGTGAGTATAATATTGTAAAGTGCTAATTGTGAAACAGTCTATATCAATCTACTATAATGACATTTCATTTACACTGAATGGATACAGGATCAATATTCAAAAACAACAACATACAGATCCGTTTTTTAAAATATAAAGTTTACCTTTTGATCGCACTATGTAGCTCTCTCTCTATTTTGCATACATCACCTTGCTGACGGAGTATCTCCAACAAGGGGGGTCCAGATCTTAGCCATCTACATGGGTGGCAACCCTATTTGCCAGCTGCCTGATTTACTCTAAATTCTTGTGAGTAGTATATCTATACGAGCCAAGACATAATCATTCCACATTCCAGAAACGTCTGCACTTATATTTGTGTACCTTGTTGTTCTTTTTCCCCATATGCTCCCCCTGGATGTTTGAGAAAATTGCTTAAATCTTTGGAACCCGTGAAACAGGTCCCACCAGTGAGGTTTGAGCTGGGTGGTTGGAATATTTTCATCACACATCACTTTTTATTATATATTCACTATTTTTATTATTTATAGTTGTTTGCGCCTTATATCACTTATTTCACAATAGCAAAGGTTTGACAGCTTTCATTTTATTGTCAATTAGTTACAAGTTGAATTTCTTAAGGGCCTCTGAATGGGGAAAGTGTTTGCCAATGAAGTGCTTTCTTTACCCTTATCCCGCCCTGTCCTTATCAGAGAACTAATAAAGATAAGGGGAAATGGGGAGTCAGGAGGGTATCAATTACCCAGATGAGGCCTCACAAACATGTCAGTGGAGTTAGTTCACTTTGGTCCTTGGAGGGATTGTCCCATTAAAGCAGATAGATAACTTTATTTTTTGTTATCTCTCGTAGGTTTTTTTATTTATTTTTTTACATTTTATTTTTATTCAGAAAGGTCCCGTGTTTACCTGGCATCTCCCACTCGTTTTTGGCACTTTTCAAACTAAACATCACCGAGCTGTTTTCCATGAAGACGACAAAGAGTCGTATCAGGAAAACCACCTTTTATTTTCTCAGATATGGTTCTTTGAAATCTACTCATGGCACTAAGTTAGAGGGTTTTAGCAGTCATTGGAATTTGGGATCAGGAATAAAACAAAATATATATATATATATATATATAGCACAGATAACATTCCAATAGACACTGTTTATAGTATAGCTTTTGCTTGCTTCATTCATTGTAACATCGCCGGAAGAAGAGATCAGTGTATCTCGAAAGCTCGCACAAATAAAAGCATTTCATTAGCCACAGAACGGTATCATCTATTTATTTTTTGATTTTATATATATATATATATATATATATATATATATATATATATATATATATCTTATACTATATTAGTGAAAGCACTGTATGCCTGCCTGCCTGCCTGCCTGGATGTCCGGTGTCCCTAGGGGAAATCTCATTGGTGCCTTGGGCCGCCCGCCCCCGCACACCTCTCATTGGCCTGAGGCAGAGTGACGGGCCACACACACACACACACACACAACACAGCAGCTCTATACACACACACACACACACACACACACACACACACACACACACACACACACACACACACAACACAGCAGCTCTATACACACACACACACACACACACACACAACACAGCAGCTCTATACACACACACACACACACACAACACAGCAGCTCTATACAAACACACCCCCTCTGTCCGCCCCCCCCCCCCCCATCACGTGCGCCGCCCTGCACTGGCTCCGGACGGGAAGCGCGGCCCTCCTACCCCAGACGCTCCCTTACCTCCCCGGCGCTACCACCCGCTCAGGTAAGTCACTGTGCGTCCCGCCTCAGCCTCAGGCCCACTGCGCGTCCCGCCTCAGCCTCAGGCCCACTGCGCGTCCCGCCTCAGCCTCAGGCCCACTGCGCGTCCCGCCTCAACCTCAGGCCCACTGCGCGTCCCGCCTCAGCCTCAGGCCCACTGCGCATGCAGCCTCAGGCCCACACAGGGCACTTCCTACCGCCGCTCAGCCGGACGCCACATCGAGAGGGCGCCGGGGGGGGGGAGCGCGAGTCTCAGGCCCACACAGGGCGCTTCCTGCCGCCGCCTGCACGCCTCACTCAGCAGGACGGCACATCGGGGGACCAAGCGGGCGCCGGGGGGGGGGGGGAGCGCGAGTCACAGGGAACGGGGGGGGGGAGTCACTGGGAACGGGGGGGGGGGGGGCACCAGCCGAACCAGCAGGGGGACGGACGCACGGAGGAGGGGGGGGGAAATGCCCATACATAAATTATGACAATACATATGCCCACTGCTCTCCACCCCCCCCACTCCCCTTTTCCCCCCCCCCCACTCCCCTTTCCCCCCCCCCCCACTCCCCTTCCCCCCCCCCACTCCCCTTTCCCCCCCCCCCCACTCCCCTTTCCTCCCCCGTCCCCCGCTCCCCTTTCCCCCGTCCCCCGCTCCCCTTTCTCCCCCTCCTGCTCCCCTTTCTCCCCCCCCCCGCTCCCCTTTCTCCCCCCCCCCCCCCCCAAACCTTTACAACAAATACTCACCTATTGTTCCACGATTTATAAATAATACTACCTATTACGCATTTACATCCCGGGCAACGCCGGGTCTCTCAGCTAGTATATATATATATATATTTTCCTTTTGAATCGGTGAGCAAGGTACAGTCGTGTGTGAAATCAGTCACCCTATTGTATGGCGACGAAGAAGAAAAAAACATGCAAGTGGCACTGCATCTTTTAAGTGACTCTTTTTCGTACATAGTTCTGCTATTGAAGCTGTCTCAAAATGAGATCTTTTTGTTTTTCAGTGAAGCGAAAACATGCCTTGCAGACCAACATATCACATTTGTAGGGGATTCCAGGATACGCCAGTTGTTTTATGCTTTTGTGAAAATCCTGAATCCTCTTGTCAAAGAAGAAGGAAACAAGGTAAGTCACATTTGGTTGAAACCTCTTTGCTTCCGTTATATTACTTTACTGTCCATTAGCAAAGTAGTTAACGGTTCCTGAAGGACGGTTGTATTAATGCATCCCATTGCTACTATTTCAAAGCTCATCTGGTGTTAAGTGTTCTCTGCTTATACTGGCTGGTAACGACTGGATCCGCGTAGCATATATATATATCACAAAGTATAAAATGAGCCCTCTCAATTATTAAAGTTATTCTTGCCACAGGTGATCGCAGATCCAGACAGCTGGTGCTTATAGCAAATGAAGCAGAAGTGCAAAGAAATCAGCACTCCAGTGGACTGGTACAAAAGCTAATATTTAATTACAAAATTGAAGACCGTTGTACCACGTAGCTGCATATACAGTATGGGATTTTCAATACAACTATACCAAGGGCGGCCAACTCCAGTCCTCAAGGGCCACCAACAGGTCAGGTTTTCAGGATATCCCAGCTTCAGCTCAATTAGTGTGCTGAAGCAGGGATATCGTGAAAACCTGGCCTGTTGGTAGTTCTTGAGGACCGGAGTTGGCTACCCCATAACCACACTATGTTTAATATTTGGTTAATATATATTCCAATGCTTAGGATATTTTAGGATCGTTTTAAATGATTTTCAGATTTATGGCGTAAAGCCTCATTTCAAAAAGCATTACAGTAAACATGTAATTTACAATACAGCACATAAGCATTGCCTGCAGCAGCGATCCTAAAGTGGCATCCTGTATTTATTTATCAAATGGTTTACCAGGAAGTAATACATTGAGTTACCTCTCGTTTTCAAGTATGTCCTGTAGAGGAGCTAATCATTTTATATACATTTTTCTATGGTATTGAAAACGGCGAAATAATTTTAAGGCAAAGGTTGTTATTAGGAAAAGTTATAATAAAGGTGATTTTACTATTTGAAAATATTATAATACAGCACAACTCAAAGCATCTCAAAAACTACTCACATCAAATGTAACACATTAAAATATCTAATGTACATAGAAAGTAACTAAATAATTTAAGACATAAAATAACCTTTACAAAGTGCTTAAAGGAGCAATCCATGCCTTTAAAAAAATAAATACATTCTCTCCTTTTTCTTTAATACAGGTTTGGTGCAGAGGGTCTCCGGAGCTGAGCCCCATTAATATCAGCTCCAGGGACTCCCTGCTTCCGGAGATACTTACCTCTAAAGGGGTGCCGGTATTGCTCTGCAGCTGAAAGCTCCCGCATCGTATGGGCCAATAGGAAGCTGCGCCGGGTGATATCACCGCTTCCTATTGGTACACAGCATCCGGGAGCTATGAAAAGCCCCCATAATGTAAACCCTGGATGTGAGCCAGAGCGGCTACTGGCACCTCCTTAGGAGGCAAGTATCTCTGGAAGCGGGGGATGTCCCGAGCTGCTATTAATGGATTTAGCTCTGGAGACCCCCTGCTTCAATCCTGTATTAAGAAAACAAAATTAAAAAACCTCATAGACCGCTCTTTATATGGCATTTTTTGTTGCGAAGCTGAATGGTAACAGGCATCACTCCATTTTTTTTTTTTATTAAAACATAATTTTATTTTGGGATCACCAATATTTCGTCCCTCAAAGGGGCTTTATTCAAAGTGCCAAAAGATAACAAATGACATACAAACAAAATCCATTGATATAGTCCGTGTCCCACCCCGGGTTCGTGGCAGACACCCTGTGGCAAGCATAATTGCAAGGGAAGAGCCTGTGTTTGAAGGAGGGGTTAGAGACAGGTGACATTGGACGTCTCTTACGGGTAAAACACAGGGAAAGGGGAGGGAGGGATGCTGACTTCCACGGCGGAGGAGAGGACGTCGGGTAATGGTGCAATGTCCTTGGTGCCATCAGAAAATGACAGTAATTTGATACAAAAGTAGAGTGGGATACGGACTATATAAATGTACTTTTTATGTAATTTATTATTTTTGACGGCTCTTTGTGATGCCTAAATAAAATGATGTTTTAAGAAGATTTTCCAAGGAGTAATGATTGTTGTTTTTATTCAGCTCTTCAAACCTTTCTGGGGATTCACAGGGCGTCCCCTGCACCGCAGAGCACCTGCAGTACTTGAGTTTACTTATTTGATTCATGATTATTAGTGAGTGCCGCTTCTTCTATACATTTGTTGTTGCTAAACCAGAACCACTGTGCTCAAAATTAACCACTAGTTCAGTATTCAGCAAATGCCAGAAAAACACAGACTACCTTCCCAAGGTTTCCAGTTATTGGGAAATAGCATATAGAGAAGTGTGTCCCATTGCTGAGTATCTTCCTGTTTACCTTCTATATCTGTTTCAGTACAAGTCTGTTCCATTGTTTATTTTTCTGCCCAGCATTATGCCTTTGTACTGCTGTTTATAATGTAACATGCTGCATTATAGTGATACGATATTGCTTTTAATGATTACATACTGTAGTAAAGGAGGCAAAAGATGTAGGAAGTATGATTCCTTTTATTGGCCTAATAAAAGGTATCCTGCTACCAACACCTTTATCCTTTTGGATCAATAAAAAGTTTCATATTACTACTTCTCCTTCCTTTGGACCAATTAAATGTATCATACAAGCTACTCCTCCATCCTTTAGATCAATAAAACGGATCATACTACCCTATTATGTGGTTCCCCCTCCCCCCCCTCCCCATCCTCTGGCTCCCACGGGCAAAAACATATGCCCACCAGACATAAAATGTCCAGGGGGTCAGGGTTTGCTCCAGCGGCCCATAGGAAATCACAATTTCATGAGGAGATGACCTTGCTGCTTTCAATTGTTTACCTGTGCAAAACTAGAAGAAATATAAACTCTGGGGCACCACCGCCTGGTTCAGGTATGCTAGGGTGCGACTTCTTTTTAGGAGTGCTTAAGCAGTAACTTTAAATCTCATAGCTTTGCAGGGCATCGTCGGCATATGAAAATTGTCAAAAATCATGTAGCGTTACGCATTTAACTCTTGTTGATTAAAAATAGGAAACCGTGCGTTCATGTTCCCTAATTTCATGTCTTATTCTGGCAGCATGCAAACATTCCCTTCGAAGACAAAACTGCTGCACTCAAAGTGGTACGTGTTTCTCTATTTTTTATTTTTTATAAGTTTCTAGCTAATTGGTTGGAAATATCACACAGAATAATATTTTGGTTTTACTGCTACAGTGGTTCATTGTATGTTATGCATCTAGTACAGTTTTTTTTAATGGAGCACTGCAATTGAGCACATAATCTGAAGAACATGAAAGCCCCAGTGCTTTTTTTTATGTGTTTATTAGCTGATATACCCGGCGTTGCCCGGAGGCAGGGGAGGGGGACATGAAAGGCAGGGGAGGGGGGGCGTGAAAGGCAGGGGAGGGGGGGCGTGAAAGGGGGGGGCGTGAAAGGCAGGGGGGAGGGGGGGCGTGAAAGGCAGGGGGGTGGGGGGGGCGTCAAAGGCATGGATTCCTCCCACTGCATTTCCTCACCTGATAGCATGCCGCTCTCCTCGGCCTGCCACTGGTTGTCTCCCCCCTCGTGGCCTCCACCGACTCCCGGTGTCACAAAGGAGGTATTAACTCCCTTCCGCCCTCCTCCTGCTCCTCGGGGATGTTGAGCCGTAGAGAGCGTGCTCTAGGAGGTGGGGGGAAGTGGGAGAGCGACACACACTCGACACCTACCTCTACTTCCGGGCGCCGCCATCTTCTCACTCGGCGCCGCGAGGGAGGAAGGGTGTCCTTCCGGGCGCCGCCATCTTAGGCGCCGCGAGGCAGCTGCAGCCTGCCTGGCCACTGCCTGTTCCCCCACCGGAGAGGGAGATGAGCGGAGCGCTGGGAGGGAGGGAGAGGTGAGCAGAGCGCCGGGAGGGAGGGAGAGGTGAGCGGAGCGCCGGGAGGGAGAGGTGAGTAGAGCGCCGGGAGGGAGAGGTGAGTGGAGCACCGGGAGGGAGAGATGAGCGCCGGGAGGGAGGGAGAGATGAGCGCCGGGAGGGAGGGAGAGATGAGCGCCGGGAGGGAGGGAGAGATGAGCGCCGGGAGGGAGGGAGAGATGAGCGCCGGGAGGGAGAGGTGAGCGCCGGGAGGGAGAGGTGAGCGCAGGGAGGGAGAGGTGAGCGCCGGGAGGGAGAGGTGAGCGCCGGGAGGGAGAGATGAGCGCCGGGAGGGAGGGAGAGATGAGCGCCGGGAGGGAGGGAGAGATGAGCGCCGGGAGGGAGTGATGAGCGCCGGGAGGGAGGGAGGGAGAGATGAGCGGAGCGCCGGGAGTGAGAGATGAGCGGAGCGCCGGGAGGGAGGGAGAGATGAGCGGAGCGCCGGGAGGGA
The DNA here is from genome assembly GCF_040206685.1 of Ascaphus truei. Taxonomy (NCBI): domain Eukaryota; kingdom Metazoa; phylum Chordata; class Amphibia; order Anura; family Ascaphidae; genus Ascaphus; species Ascaphus truei. The sequence goes on along the minus strand of NC_134484.1, from coordinate 400,694,483 downwards.
GGGAGAGATGAGTGGAGCGCCGGGAGGGAGTGATGAGCGGAGCACCGGGAGGGAGTGAGAGATGAGCGGAGCGCCGGGAGTGAGAGATGAGCGGAGCACCGGGAGGGAGGGAGAGATGAGCGGAGCGCCGGGAGGGAGAGATGAGTAGAGCGCCGGGAGGGAGAGATGAGCGGAGCGCTGGGAGGGAGGGAGAGATGAGCGGATCGCCGGGAGGGAGAGATGAGCGGATCGCCGGGAGGGAGAGATGAGCGGAGCGCCGGGAGGGAGGGAGAGATGAGCGGAGCGCCGGGAGGGAGGGAGAGATGAACGCCGGGAGGGAGGGAGAGGTGTGTGTGTGTGTGTGTCAGTTGGGTGACGTCAGACCCACCAATCTGATTGGCCAGAGGCTGAGGACCAATCAGATTCACCGCAGATAGCACTAACCATTCAATTTTATATATTATAAGATATGCTGAAAAGACATGGCAGACTAGACTTCAATTGTCCTTCCATAAATCATAAGCTCACTGCCTTTCCCGAGATGTCCTATGAAGGAGCACAAGGGTTGAGTAGAACAGGAGTCAAGATTAAGGAAGAAAGAGAGGATGCCTCTCGAAGGCCGAGTACAACTTTCCTTACGGATCAATTTACAGTAGATTACATAGTCTGCGACTGAGCTTGTGAATGTGGTAGATGGTAATAGAAATTTGTGACATTTGACATTTTCCTTTCAGGATTTTCAGTGGTATCCAGAAGTGAACAGCTCCATGAAACAATACTTCCAGTCTCTGCGTGAGGTGTGTATCTCTTGATGCATTCTTGCTATATGATATATACGTCTGTTCCTTTATCTCTGAGAGATGCTTTTATTGCTCACGGTCTGACGGTTTACATGTTTACAATCCTGTGAGACATTTACAGCGTGTCTTCTAACAGCAATCCCCACACCTTATTTCCTTCCCTGAATCAGTCAGTCCAGTGGAGTTTATGGGCGGAATTGGACATTTGGTTACAGCCGGTGTTTGGCCGCCGAGGATAGGGGTTTTAGGGTAACGGGTTAGGTTTTTATGGGATGAGGGTAAGGGAAATAAAGTTTTAAGGATAAGGGGTTTTAGGGTAAGTGGTTAAGGTTTTTAGGGTAAGGGGTAGCATTAGTGTTAGGGTTTTTTGGGGTAAGGTTAGCGGCTTACCTTGGTGGCGACGCTTCCGGCGTAGAGATTTCCCGGCTGCGAGGTTAGTGGCGGCTAAACACCGGCGGATATTTGGTCGCAGCACAACGTCCATGACCAAATGTCCTAGGCAGCTGGTCTGTGTTCCTTGATAAACTCCAAACATGGAACCAGAGGTCATTTTTAAGGAGTCGCAGCGTCCTTTCCTGCTGATGACGTGGCTTCATATTGGCCATTGGATAGAGCTCTGAACCCACAGCCAATTTGTGTCCACCTGGCATGTTGTCATGCCTGGGGACAAATCTCTTAGTCGCTTGGCAAACAGTCGGTACCTGGAGGTCAGGGGTCCACTTGTCAGCTCCACAGACCCCCAGTCCAGTAAGAAAAAAAAGAAACTCCATATATAGTTAGCAGTGCAGATTGCTGCTTGAACTCATTACCTTTGGATTTATTTTACACTTGGGAAGTGTGATTATATTCAAAACAATGATGTGATAAGTTTCAGAACAAGGAAGCATGAGCACATCAAAACCGTACCAACTTTTTACTTAAACTATGCATTTCTGTAATCCAGGCTGTGTTGAAAAGAGGTGTAATGCGACAGGCATTAGCTGATAGGGGTCCAACGTTAAAATGGACACGAAGCAAAAGGTGACACTGTGCTCATTTGCATGTCATTTCCCAGAATCCCTAGCTACAGTGGAAGCACTGTATGCTAAGAGATAATGGTGAAAGGCAGGGTTACAGACCTGTCAGAGACATGGCAATGTGCTCACAAGTGATAATTTTATTTGCTGTACTTAAACATTTAAATATATTAGTTTATGAGCTTATGAGATATAAAAGTATTGCTAATTATTTCCAAATTCCGCATGGAAAAGCTATCTGTAGTCGGGTATAAACTGAAATAAAGCACTGCAGGACTTTTATTTACAACACGCAATCAGTAAAATTAGAGATTTATTAGTAGTTTGTACATATCAGACATCTGCATTACTGCTCTCCAGATTTATTATTTAGGTTACTTAATCAAATCACTTTTATGATAGTGCCGTTACTGCATGGTAAATATAAATTGTCAGTTATAAAAGCAATGATTATCAGTCTCTGCAACCTCTAATAAGACATTTATTAAGCGACGCTGCTATATTAAAAATAAAGCATACCGCAAAGTGCTTTTTCTTATTTTTTTTGTCCTTTTCCTTATTTTGTTTTCACAAGGTGTTAAGAAAACAGTGAGTCCTTAGTCAGGGAAAAAATAATTGAAAATGCAAAGCAACCATCAGTATTTCTTCTATTGATTTATTACAGCTTTCTATTTCTGTGTACTGCTTTTTGTGCTGTGTGAGGGATTTTGAAGGGTAAAGATTCACTCCAGCGTTGTTTTTCCCATATAAAAGTATTTTCTCAGTTTAAAAAATAGAGGACACTAGCTAGTGAAATTAATGGCCATATTAGTCCTAGGGGGGCCACATTTGTTTTCTCTGCAGGTGTCTGTCAGTGCTAATAGTAAAACCTCACACATTTGAAGTTAAAGTCAGGTATGAAATATGTACTGTATTTATCATTTATCTTTTTTTCTTTCAGAGTCTTACATCAAAGCCTCATATGATTTTAGCAGGTGCAGCCACGGTGAGCCACATTTTAATTTAAAGGAGCAGTTCATGCAATATCCTACATGTTGTTGTTGTTGTGTTTTTTTTTTTTTTTTAAATAAATCAATTTTGTAGTATTAAATAATAATGTACGTACAGGCATACCCCGTTTTACATACACCCGCTTTACGTACACTCGCAAGTACGTACATTTATTTTTTGTTGCACTATACCCCTGTGTACGTACGCGTGCTTCGCGAGTACGGACACCCGGGGGCGGCGTGCGCACTTCAACAATCCCGCAACCTCCTTCATGCTTGTCCCTATTATGGTGTGTTCGATCTCCCCGTTCCCTCTGCCCTCCCCCTCCCATCTGTCTCTGTTCCCCATCCCATCTGCCTCCGTTCCCCTTCCCATCTGCCTCCGTTCCCCCTCCCATCTGTCTCCGTTCCCCCTCCCATCTGTCTCCGTTCCCCCTCCCATCTGTCTCCGTTCCCCCTGCACTCCCGCTCCATAAATCAGCAGCTAAACCAGTGATTCCGCCCGCACTCACTGCAGCCCCTGGCTCTGCTTCCTCCGCTCTCCCCCTCCTCCTCCCTCCTTCGAGCTCGCTCCTCCCTCCTTCGAAACTTTGCATGTGATGTGAACTAGGAGCAACACTGAGGGGGAGGAGAAGATCTTCTACTGCAATCTTTGCTTGTGTGTGTCTGTGTGTCTGTGTGACTGTGTGTGTGTGTGTGTGCTGAGTGACTGTGTGTGCTGAGTGACTGTGTGTGTGTGTGTGTGTGTGACTGTGTGACTGTGTGACTGTGTGTGTGTGTGTGCTGAGTGACTGTGTGTGTGTGTGTGTGTGTGTGTGTGTGTGTGTGTGTGTGTGTGTGTGACTGTGTGACTGTGTGACTGTGTGTGTGTGTGTGCTGAGTGACTGTGTGTGTGTGTGTGTGTGTGTGTGTGTGTGTGTGTGTGTGTGTGTGTGTGTGTGTGTGTGACTGAGTGACTGAGTGACAGTGTGTGACTGAGTGACAGTGTGTGACTGAGTGACAGTGTGAGACTGAGTGACAGTGTGAGACTGAGTGACAGTGTGAGACTGAGTGACAGTGTGAGACTGAGTGACAGTGTGAGACTGAGTGACAGTGTGAGACTGAGTGACAGTGTGAGACTGAGTGACAGTGTGAGACTGAGTGACTGTGTGTGTGTGACTGAGTGACTGTGTGTGTGTGACTGAGTGACTGTGTGTGTGACTGAGGGCGTGAGAGAGAGTGCATGACTGAGTGAGAGAGAGAGACTGCGAGAAGAAGAGAGAGAGATTGCGAGAAGAAGAGAGAGAGACTGCGAGAAGAAGAGAGAGAGACTGCGAGAAGAAGAGAGAGAGACTGCGAGAAGGAGAGAGAGAGACTGCGAGAAGGAGAGAGAGAGACTGCGAGAAGGAGAGAGAGAGACTGCGAGAAGGAGAGAGAGAGACTGCGAGAAGGAGAGAGAGAGACTGCGAGAAGGAGAGAGAGAGACTGCGAGGAGAGAGCAGCTATACAGTACTGACCCGCATGCGCGCCTCTCACCTCCTTGCTTGCTCCCATTCATTTTATTTGAATAAAGCCTACTGTATTTATTTTGGTTACAAATGCATTATTTACATCAGTTATGCACATATATGATGTTTGCAGTACAGTACATGTATTGTAAAGTGGAAAAAAGGTAGTGCTTCACTTTAAGTACATTTTCACTTTACATACATGCTCCGGTCCCATTGTGTATGTTAAAGCGGGGTATGCCTGTACTACATTTTTTTTCTCAACTTTATTGCCATTTTTGAATGAGTTTTAATGTACTGAGCATCCTTTGATTTCTATAGCAGGTTTTAGCCCACCTCCCCAGCAGTGTAAGATCTTTGCAATACTTTCCTGTTTGTGATACTTTGTTGCCAATATTCCCTGCAGTTTGGATTGCAAACCGTAACAATAGATAATGTTACCTTAGTCATTTAAGAATATATTGTATCTGCCAAGTTAGGATCTTTGCTGATCGATCATGGGAGAACTAATCGATCAGCAGCTTAGGTAATTCGTTTTAAATATAAGTACTTTAAGGCTGCATATATTATAACTCTCAAAAGATATACTTCACACTGATGATACCCATTAAGTTTGAAACATGTCTGTGAATGGTTTATCTGGCTTTGCATCTGATTCCCATACTGTACTTTAAAGCTGTGTTAACAGCGAGCATTAGCTTATATGGGCTCCATGTAACAATGGTTTTTCAGACAAAAGGTGACACATTGTGTGCTCATTTGCATGTCATTTCCCAGAATCCCTTGCTGCAGTGGAACACTGTATGCTGGGGACAATGGTGAAAGGCAGGGTTGTAGACCTGCCTAAGACATGTGAATGTGCTCACAAGGGATCTTTTTACTTGGTGTGTGTATATTCTAAATTGTGTATTGTGTGTGTGTATATTCTAAATTGTGAATTGTAATGAACTGCATGTACAACTGGCACTACAGAACATTAAAATATTCATTACAAGCTGCTCATATTTGTGCATATTATTATGTTTATTCAATCATAAGATAGTGACATTTTATTTTAGATATTGAACCAGACTAACTTTAGTTTACCATACCTGGATGTGATCAGTAAAAAATTAACAATATTTAAAATCGTTAACCTCTTCTGTGTGCCATTGACTTGTGCAACATTACTGATCAATGAAGGATTTAGGACTTTTATTATTTTTAGTATTTGTTTAAATGAATATAGCACCACCCATGTATGCAATGCATGACGGAGATACTATACAAAACATTAGACAGAGAAAATAGTACAAATGGATAAGTACATATAAACATAAAAGTAAGCATTGAGAGGAGTTCCCACCCAGAAGATCGCTTACATTTTTTAAGCTTTACAGCAAATATGACTTGGTTTCAAATAAAACGATTTTAAAGAAGCACACGTTTTGTTTTCTAGTGGTCTATAAAGATGAACAATGGCAGCGCCGAGTCTCTTGCGCAGTACAAAGTGAACATGACTCAAGTAGCACCTGTTTTGGAACAATTAACAGATGTTAGTGACGTTTATTGGATCTTACAAGGTAAACAAAATGTGTACTTTATGTATGAATGTATGCATATGTGTATAATATAGGATTTAATACAAGTCAGTCACTTTTACAAAAAACAATTTGCATTCAAACATATAAAAGAGATTTGAAAAGAAAAATGGAGGTGTTTCTGGGGGCAGTAGCACTGTACACCTAGGCCTAGATTTACTACACAGAGATTGAGCATTATTGAAGAAAAAGTTTGGCGGTTAACAGTCAAAATGAAACTACAAGGGCTGCTAGGTAAGTTCTAATAAAAATGTATTGGCGCATGTTGCACAAGAATAAAAAAACAAAGCAACACAGCACAGTTTCATTATGCTGTGCAAAGATACAGGCTCGCAGGGTTTTTGGAAGCGCTGTCCTGTTTGTTTTCACAAACTACTTTCTCTCTTCCGGACATGAGCATTAATCTATTTTACTGTATGTGTATTCCACTAAATAGCCTTTGTACACCTTTTGCCAAGATCTATTAAGTGTCCACTAGAGGAAGATATTACTCATACACAGGGCCTCATTCAGAAAGCCTCGATAAGGCCCTTATCGAGCACTTATCGACCAAAATGGTCGATAACGGCCTGTATCGACGCAAAATTTTATGATCCAAAGAAAATCGCCAATTGAGCGGCGATCAGCCGCTTATCGACCATTTTCGGAAGGATCATAAACTCGCGCGATTCAGATACCCGCGAGTCGGCTGTTGCGGCCTATCGCAGCCCAGCGCAGCCCTAAAAGGCGTTCTTCTCCCCAAATCCAATACACCACAAAATGTAGGTAGATTGGTGGGGAGATGCCTCGATGAGCTGCGATGTGTCGGGACTTAGAAAAAATCAGGCCCTTTTCCTGCCTCGGATTGATGCCGGGGTCTCCGGAGCTGATGGCTATTAATAGCAGCACCGGAGCCCCCCGGCATGCATCCGATGCAGGAAAAATGCATTTACAGCAACTTCATTACCGTAGCGGCTAACCGCTAAGGCAATGAAGATGTTAAACACCCGTGCCAGGCTTACTGTGGCTAGCGAGGGTGGGTGAAGGGGGAATTTGGCCCTTCTTTGCTTTTGTATTTGAAATTATTTCACAGCAATTCAGAACGATAATCCTTGTAGATAGTTCTTACCTCATTTATGTTTCTTAGATCCTGTACATGAACAATTGTTACGTGAAAGTCGCAAAATGATCACTAACGAAAGGATTGATGCATATAATCAAGTTGCAGTTGGAGTATTAAATGGTACCAGTAGAAATTCTAAATCAAAAATTAAGATGTTCAGTGTTTCTAAACTGATCTCAGAAGAAACCATCATGGAATCGTTGGATGGTCTTCATCTCCCAGAGTCCAGCAGAGATATTGTAAGTACCTTTAAGTGTTCAACAGTAAGTGGCTTTGGCCTGCAATATTTATTATCATCCCTTAAATCAGGGGTGCGCTAACTGGGGGGCACAAAATTTTCTGGGGGGAAGGGCACGGTGTATACAGAGGCCCCATACTCTTCCCCACAACATCGCCATGACAACGCGGAGTCAAGACTGTGGGGTCAAATGGCAACATGACGTTGTGACGTCAAATGATGCCAGAGAAAAGGTAATGGGGGAAGAGCAGGCAGGGGGGCACAAACCAAAAAGTTTGCACACCCCTGCATTCAGTGATTCAAGTCAATATTTTAGAACATTTAACTTCTCCCTACTGTCTTCTACAGTCCCAAAGATCGCCAAATTTACAACATAAGAATAACCTTTCTTCCACAGGTAAAGAAAACTGTCATACAAATACATACTGTATGTAGCAGACATTATTCCACCGCTTGCAATCTCCCGCAGGAAAAGTAGCGCATTAGCCCGGCCCTCCTTTGCCACGTGGTTGATTCAAGACAATGGCCAACTCTCCTGCTGGCACGTTGTTTAGGTCCCTCAGCAAGTCACTAGCAAGTGCAATAACGTCTGCTACATCTGTAGGTTATTTTGCAGTTAATAGAGTGCATGCAGCTTTTAATTCTATGAATCTGATCTGTTTAATGAGAGTATCCTTTATTTTTTAACAGAGTGCCATGGTTCTCATGAATGCATACTGCAACAAAATCATAAGACCCATTGATGGTTCCTGCTGCCAGCCTATTCCTCCTCTGACCATCATACAGAAATTAGCCGCATGTTTTTTTACTTTATCTATTGTTGGTTATGCATCGCTCACCTTAATTCAACGTAATAAACATCGGAAGAACAACAAGCTATGCACTGACCTAGAAAGTGGTGAAGAGAAGAAGCCAGCCACTGCCACACCTGTAGCCTCGTGCCCAGAGATTCTTCTAGTGTCGTTCTGCAAACTTGGCCTCATTATGGCCTATTTCTACTTTTGTGATAGAGCCAACCTATTTATGAAGGAAAACAAATTTTATACACACTCTTCTTTTTTCATACCGCTCATCTATATCCTTGTTTTGGGTGTGTTTTACATTGAAAACACTAGAGAGGTAATGTGTCTATTTTATATATTTATTTAATTATTATTACAAATCGCTGTCTACTGGGGTGCATGTACAGAATATTTGAAAATTGATACAACTCTAACATGCAATTTAAGGTGGAAATAAAATGTCGTTGTGGAGTTTGAGTTCCAAAGGGCGGGGAAATAGTTTCAGGCCTGGAGAATCCTGCTTGTGCAGCCAACACAACATAGACAAACAAATTCTTCAAAATGCATTTTAAAGGATTTGATTGTGGAGTTTGATCCTATCCAGTTTTATGAGCATTTAAACAACAATAATAATAATACATGGTCAGAAAAAGTTTAAAGGGGATATTGTTGACCTTGGTGAAGTTAGAAGAAAAGGTGATGGCCTCATTGAGCTGAAACGCAGACACCTATTCTACTACAGAAGTACAGATAATGGAAAAATCCATGGAGTAGGCTTCTTCATTAACGAGATGGAGAAACAACATTGTGGCGTATGAATGATCATCAGAAAAAGCAGCCAAAATCGTCATTAAGTTGCCAATACAGATACAGCCTTCAAATAATTTATGTATATGCCCCAACATCAAGTCACACAGACAATGAAATCAACCAACTTAACAAGAAAGGAAATTATCACCTAAAGATAACGTTATAGGAGATTTCAATGTAAAAATTGCGCCCATCGGAAAGACAAAGCATCAGTTGGTAAGTATGGTTACGGTAACAGGAATGAATGTGGGGACAGGTTGGTAGAATTGCAGAATGTCAAAACTTCATCAAAAAGATTGAATTAATTCATCAACAAGAATCTAAATAGAAACTGGACATGGAATGGACCTAATGGAATCAAGAATTAAATGGGCTATATCCTAACTAACAAGTAACACGTGATTGGAAGACTGCGCAGTCCTTAACTTTGTTGACTCAGGGAGTGATTATCAATTGGGTCACAAAAAATGACATCTGAATGCGAAGTTGGATAGAAGAAAACTGGTTAAAAATAAGGCAAAACAATCCACATCAATAACCTCAAGAATAAAGCAGAGAATTTCAAGTAGAACTGGAAAATTTCTTCAGCGTGCTTGAAATGCATGAGGACACGTTAACAAACTATTGTGAAGATTGTAGTTGAAAAGCACAGGAAAACCTGGAGGGATCGCAATAAAAACCATATCTAATGCGACAAAACAATTAATGAAATGACTACAAGAAATTAATCAATCCCAAGACACAGGAATTACAAATGGATGTGTAGGCAAGACAATCCGCAAACATAACTGGAGATGTAAGGAAATGTAACTAGACTATTGAAGATAACAAAAGCTTTAAATAAGACAAAGCAGCGATTTATGGTTTGAAAAAAGCAATAAAAGACTGTACACTTATCATAAAGGCAGTTGAATACTTCTATGTAATTGTATGCAAACACAGATAACACAGGGCATAATCCAGCAGAGGGCAAGTGAGAAGAAACCACCAATGTACCATGCTTCCTTCAGGAATAAGTGGCAAACTCAATAAAATCCATGAAAAGTGCGATGGTTCAAGGGTAAGTTGGAATTACAACTGACATTTTGAAAGAAGCTAGGGAAGAAGTAAAATGAATCATTGCAAAACTCTTAACATGCTGCTACAAGAACAGGAACATTTCAGAACAAGGGAGTAATGCCATAGTTATCCTCATCTACAAGAAAGGAGACAAAGAAGACCTCGTGAACTACAGACTAATCAGTCTACTTCCAATCACTTAAAAGGTTTTTATAAAAAATACACACTAATTGGCTACAACAGCACCCCTGAAGAAGCGACACCCTAGTCGTGAAACGCGTAGGATGAAGGGTTAACACAGGAGGGGCCTCGGAGATCCCTCAGCTGTGAACGGGGATTTCACTCAGAGAAGCTGGCCGGCGAACGCGACCGGAGAGGTGATGCGGAGCAGCTGATATAGCACATCCACAGCATAATGAATAAACCGGCCTGGGATCCACAAACACACCGAGACCATCTGTATACCAGTGCTACTTCAATTTCTATTTTCACATATGCATGAAGGCACTGCAAAAATCACAAAGGATTTTCCAAGGACACCCACCTATGACGGGTTTGATTTCATAGATCAATTGTGTGATTAACTGTTTAAGCGCCATAAGTCTTTTTTTCCAAGGATTTCACAGTAAACACAACACGGTGGACCACATCCAAATCATACAAGAAGGGATTTCCTGACGTAATGAATACGATCTACCAGCCTACGATTGGTAGATTACGTGAAAGCTTTTGATTCCGTCTACACCTCAGTGGTCCTAGATGCCTTCAAGAAGACAGTGTTGAAGATACGTACATCGATATTAAAAATAATATGAGAATGCAACTTCAACTATTCGATTACATGAAGATACAAGCAAGATATGGATCAGCCAGGGATTGTGGCAGGGAGGCACCATGTCACCAAAGCTTTTTCACCGCAACACTGGAAGAATTATTTAAGACATTAGATTGGGAATTAAAAGGAATCAAAATCAAGTGTATATTTGCATCACCTATGATTTGCAGATGACATTGTTATTTTTGCCAAAAGTCCAGAAGACTTCTAGCAGCAAACTGGAGAACTCACTGAAGCATGTAAGAACGTCGGCCTCCATATGACTCTTGGCAAGACCAAATAACTGTTCAATAAATGTGTAAACTCTGCCAAGATCGAAATAAATGAAATAGAACTAAAAGAAATCGAAGACTATCTCTACCTTGGACCTCTACAATGGATGGGAACCTTTTCAATTAAATTAAAAGGAGAATGAAGATGGGATGGAGCGCATTTGGAAGAAACAAGACAATATTTTAAGGTAACCTTCCACGGTGCCTGAAGACGAAAGTTTTTTTCGACCAGTGTATTCTTCCTGTGCTCACGTATGGATGTGAAATTTGGACCCTAAATGCAAAGATAATTTAGAAACTTCAGACAACGCAAAGAAGTATGGAGAGATGTATGCTTGGTATTTCCCAACAAGATGGGTTTCTAATCCATTCATTACTTTTCCTAACAAAAGTCTGTGATGTGGGCCGAACAGATCACAAGACGAAATGATCATAGTTGGACAAAGATGGTACTCTACTAAATTCCAAGATAGATTAAAAGACCAAGAAGACGACCAAAAATAAGATGGGAGGATGAAATACGAATATTTGTTGGAGAAACATGGAGAGGCTGGCAACCGCAGGGAGGCCTTAATCCAGCAGTGGATCGACAAGGGCTGATGATATGTAATCTAAATATATAATATTATTAATCAAATTCTGGAATGGATCAAATTACATATATTCTGGAATAGTACAGTATATCTGTTTGAATGTTTACTAAAATATTTTTTGTATCCAAACGAACTTTTGTATAAATGCTTAAACATTGATTTTCTCTTTCATTTTGTTTTGTAGACTTCGTATTTCTTATTTTAAATTGCTGAAATAGTAGAGAGAAAAAATCTTCAGGTTTCAGTGTTAAGCTAAATGAGACTTAAGTCTATATTTTTTTAAACTATGTTAGGTCGTAAAACACAATTCTGTGTCAGAAGGTGTCTTACAGCATAGCACAGCTTGGTAAATATGGGCCGTAATGTTGAACAGAAGGTAATTTGTACAAAATGTAACAACAGATTGAGAATAGGGGTGATGAGATTCAAAATCCCTGACTTCAAGAAATTAGTAGCTCAATTTACAACCTGATAACAGCATTAAAATTGGCAACAGCGCTCTATTTTAAACCATTCTTTACAAAAATATTGATTTTCTTTTTTGAAGGAGCTCTGAATGTTCCACAGAATTGATTTTTTTTTTTTTTAATGTTGTGCTTTATGAGAACAGCAGGCTTTCCATCCTCACAGTTTCTGCTTATGGAAGTCTCACATCACGCTCTGTAATTTAGATGTAGACAGTTTAAAGTTTAGTTAGCAGTGTAACAATATCTATGTGTTGGGACATTGTGTAATACGTGGGAAGAAGGATCTCCGGTTCACTTTTTCACCATGTAGAATAGAGCAGGTAGGGAGACACATTGGTTTGGATAAAACAATATACTGTACTACTATAGTACATTTATTTTATACTGCATTATACCTCTGTACTACCATATTCTATATAAGAGAATAAGTGCTTAAGATGTAAGGCCCAGATCAACACAAGGGTGGTACGCTTTAGCACACCTCGGCTCCCATTTAATGAATTGGAGTAAAGACATGCTAAAGTTTAGTACCCTTTTGTGGATTTGTGCCCAAATTACTATTTTCCTGTATAGACATATGAACTGGACTATTTGCAGATCTGGGGGTCCCCTGCTCAAGATATTCGCTTTTTTTCAGTAAATTACAAAAAAAAAACAGACGGCTATATCTCTGGGAACAGGCATTCCGACGCAAGTTGATTATGTTGAGCCCAAATAAGGTTAAAAACTCACAGAAAATAATACATGAAGCAGCATGGATTACTGCATTCAGAGGCACATGCCCTAATCAGAAGACCAGTCTTCCTGTTCTATGTGTGGGCATATGGTTTTACTAATCAATGAAATAAGGAAGAGGAATGGAATATGTTCAAGTGAAAGTATGACCACAGGCCTTTTAAAATCTGATGCTTGGTTGCCTCCAATATTGACTTATTTTGTTTTGTTGCAGACTAAATTTTTAAACCGGGAACAAACCGATGAATGGAAAGGATGGATGCAACTTGTCATATTAATCTATCATATCTCTGGAGCAAGCTCTGTAAGTGAATTTGTTGCTGGTGCAAAATTCTACATTTCCTACCAACATAGGTTTTATTTTTCACACATATTAAAGGTTTCTTTCACCCCATGGCTGCCAGAAGGGTTAAAGATAGCACTTGTGTTACAAATAAAACATTATTTGGGGCCACACAAGGTCTAATTGATGAGCACTTTTGGTCCCCTTTTGAAGCATAACGCTGCTTTGTATGGATATATATCCAACAGCATAAGATGTGAAGGACAAGTGCGGCCATGGAAAGCAGATACTGTACTGTAAATACTTTATAGAGTGTAGTGTGTAATAATCAGAGCTCAAGTATTACACCCACATTACCCCTCAACCAACAGTGCTTGAAATATAGCCCAGAACAGGTTATGCAGCTCTCACAGAATTTAAATCCCCGGTAATAACCAGGTCCGCTTTCCCAGGGCCTAGGACAAGAGTCTCCAACCAGCTGAAGTTGGCCCTGTGAGTCCCACCCACCTCTCTTTCTCTTACACCCCAATCCCTGTCTTCCACCACCCCCCACCTAGTCACTCTCCCACTAGGGTCTCTCCATTCTGTATTGCCCCCCAGTCACTCTCCCCTCTGTTTTTCTCCACCCCAGTCACTCTCCCCTCTGTATCCCCCCCCCCCCCCATTTCACTCTTACCTCTGTATTTCTCCCCCAAGTCACTCACCCCCATTTGTATTTCTCCCCCCACCCCAGTCACTCGGAGGTGAAGTTGGGCCTGACTTCCTGGGGGGCCAAACTTACGGCATTGAGCTGATGCAACTGGGGGTTGGGAGGGGGGAGCTGGGGCCCCCAGGACACGGCGGCCCCCTGCGGGCTAACACGGATGTTGGGCCTGATCTTTGGTCTGGCCAAACCTTAGCAACAACAGCCAGAGCCACGCCACTGGACCCAAGACACTTCCTCTACTTCTATGCTGAATATTTAAACTTTTTGTTTTGTGAAATTTGTTCTTTTCTAAATGTATCGCTTTCACATAATTGTTTACTGTCCCCCTCCTAGCACGGTAGTCATGTTGATATTCAGTACCTCTTATGTAAACAGTTACAGAGTGCAATGCGACTTGCCTTTTTCTTCTTCTTCTTTAAAGAAAATACTTGTATTTATTCATATGTTCTGATTCTTTTACCCGGTCAGTTTTTGCCTGTGTATATGCACATCCGGGTTCTGGTTGCTGCATATCTGTTCCAGACGGGCTATGGACACTTCTCCTATTTTTGGCTTAAAGGTGATTTTGGAATCTACCGCATTTCCCAGGTACAGTATGAATGCAACTTACTGAACAAAAAAAGAAGCATGCATTGTAATGTTTTTGGAGTAAGATTTATGAAGACTGCATGGATGATGTTGAAGCCTGATCTACATTAGCGCTTTGCACACAAACAAATAATACAAAATTAACTCTGACATACAGTAGTTTATGAGCTGTCAACCAAAAATGGTACAGTTTTTGATATTTATTTTGAAATCACCCATTTGTATTTCAGTATGCTACCTACAGTACCACGATCATTTCCTGCCTGTTACATTGTTCCAGGGTTTATTCTGACTACTTCAATCGATTTAGTTTGTTGAAATTGTATAGAGGAGAGATGTTTCTTCTCATCGGAAATTATGGGGGGTTTCTGCCTGAGGATAAAATGTATATACTTTGTAGTTTTCAACAGGAATGTAAACATTGAAATACTTTATTTAAAAGTGCCATTCATTTTAAATGGGTTTTTTGGGGGGTGGGGGGGGGACATGAAATAGATTCCTGAAACTTGACAAATCTCCTGTCATAAAAGGTTGTTTCCCCACATTTAAATAGACAGTAGTGAATATAGAATAGCTGACATTTTTATTTGGTTTTATCACTGAAGAGTTTACTTCCAACCGATGTCTATTTATCAAAGTCTCTTGGCTGCAAAACTTGGGCAAAACTGAAACGTTTTATCAAAGGAACAAAATACCATTGCTAACAACTAGATTCCTGTTCTTTGATCTGTTTGTTGTTTTTTTTTTATACACTTGGCTATTTTAGCATATCATAGTTATATATGCATGTCTATTAGTAATTGGATTTTACCTAGTCAATTTGGTTAGTGATTGATGCCCTGTCTTTAGAGAGAGAGTGTATATGTTATATATATATATATATATATATATATATATATATATATATATATATTTATATATAAAGTGGTTGACAAATCACCAAAAAATCTACTCGCCACACAAAAAAATCTACTCGCCACCTAGTACTAAACGTGTGCTGCTTGGGCCAATATTTACTCGCCCGGGGGTTAAATCCACTCGCCCGGGGCGAGCAAATGTATAGGTTTGTCGTACACTGTGTATATATATATATATATATATATTTATATATATATTTATTATTATTATTATTATTTTTATCTTTATTTGCTATTTGTCAAATTTTTACAGACCTTTTTTTTTTTATTACCTTGTACTAGGTCATATTCCGTCTCAACTTCTTGGTCATCGTCCTTTGCATTGTGATGGATCGGCCGTATCAGTTCTATTATTTTGTTCCACTAGTAACCTTTTGGTTCATGGTCATCTATGGCTCATTAGCTATCTGGCCGCAGATTATCCAGAAGAAAGCCAATGGTAATACATGTCTTTCTTTTTGCCCATGAAGAATGTCTGTTGTAATTTGATTACTTTATATGGTTTTAATGTGAGTTGAAGACCATTTCACCCAGAAATGTATGTAATGAAAGTGGCACTGCCGATTGTTTTTATACTATTGGGACGCAGGGAGTCTCTGAAGCTGAACCGCATTGGTTTCAGCTCTTGGGAACCCCTGCTTCCCAAGATACTTAAATTGAGCAACCGGCATCATCTTCTGATGCAAGTATCTCGGTGAGCAGGGGGTCCCCGAAGCTGAAATTCATTCCGGTAACTCCTGCTTCCCACCTGGGGGGGGGGGATATAAAAAAGTATAATGTGAGGTTCTGGTTTCTTGCATGCAAATTATGATTTGTTTAATGTTACAGTACAGACTAGCTTTGCCAATAGTTCCCAGAAGAAGGAAATAAGCTGAACATTAGCATTTTATCCATAGTATTCAAAAGCCTGATTGTTACAATTACATTTTACAGCCCAATGTTTTTACTACACATTCCGTAATTGTGTGTGCCTCAAGACCGTCCTTTGAAAGGCTCCTTTACAGAGCCGAAACGTTGATAGTTTTTCAATACACTTTATTTACCTTTCTAAGTCCTGGAGTGCCTGCTTCCATCTTTTCTGTATTCCAGTCCCCAGCGGTTTGCACCGAGGCAAGGTACTATTATCACATACATGCATACATACATACATGTGTGTGTGTAAGCGTTGTATGAACGAAACTCATGCTCCAAACTGCTGCATTCTGTCTCTGCTCAGCTTGCACCGCTATGAGATATCCTCCCTTCTCCTCCTCACTAGTGGTGTTGCACTGTAAGGTGTCCTCCGGCAACCCACAGATGTAAACGAGAGTTCCTGTATGTAGGAGTTCCTAGGTACTCTGGGCAGGACCGCAGCTCTTCACTCCAGGCATTTGTAAGATTACAAGCAACTGTTCGCAAAAAAAAACACGTGACCCTACACGTACACGTTTCATCAGTCTAACGCTGATTTCATCAGGGGGTCCCCAAATTGGAGACCACCTTCCCATGTGTGCAAGCTTTTTATTTCTGACAGCTTGGTGCTAGCTTCTTTTTAAATTAGGTGCTTTAGTGAACCCAATATGTGGATGACGTGCTCAAAAAAAAAAAAAAAAAGCATCTGAACATCATCTTTCTTTAAAATGTTCCAATGTTTCTTTATTATGTCTTTCATTTGGTATACAACTCTGTTGAACAAATTAAACAAAAATATCTTGTATTTTTCTATTATTATTTTTTCTATTTGAATCCTGTAAAATTATATCTCTATTTGGATTTTCCGCTTTTTCATTTGCCATTTTTACATTTTCTCATTGAAAATGTTTCTCTAGAAAAAAAATTTCCAGGATGGATGCCTGTTGAGTTATAAGTTTATAGAGTCATACAATTTCTTGTAAAAATGAAATTATTACTATCCACTGTTTTACAATGACTTTTACTACAGTATCTTCTACAAAGAGATTCAAGTTTAGAAAATCAATCATTTGTCTATCATATTTGTACAGTATGTGTAATCCAAATTACGATCATGCTCTTTTATAAAAATAATAAATTCCTTTAAAGTTAAGTCATCTCCTTCCTAAATAAAAATATCATTGATGTAGTGTCGCCATAGGACCAGCTTTGCACCAAAGGGATTATTGTTAAAAATATAATCGGGCTCCCATAAATATATTCGCATAACTTGGTGCGACACCTTGTGGTCCCCATGACGGTACCACATACCTGTAAACAACAAATATCACTGTTAAACCAAAAAATAATTATGCCACAATACAAACCTGATGCTTTCAGTAATAAAATGTGCTTGTTCTCCTTTTCATTTATTAACTTTTAATAATCAATGTTTAATATCTGAACACCCTGGGTCATGTTTATTACTGGTACACAATGATACCACATCGCATGGCACCCAGAAATAATTCTCTTTCCATGTACCTCAAAAATAGTTAAAACCTGTACATTTACATGCAGTATTCATTTAAAAAAAGAATTTATATACTGTGATAAGTTTAACGTGAATTAATTTATACTGGAAATGAACGGGCTCCCCAGTGGACGCTTTAAATCCTTATGTATTTTCAGTAAAAAATTTAAAAAAAAACATGTAATTTGGAATATATATTTGGTAAAAAATAAAAATCCTCCCTCATCAAGGATACTTAAAAGTCAAAATGTAATGCAGAGGAAATACTCCTGCTCAGCTTGATAGATTACTGTAGTTGTTGATATAAAAATCAAGGTGCATGCAGGAAAGTTAGATACAGGCATACCCCGGTTTAAGGACACTCACTTTAAGCGAGTAAGGACATATCGCCCAATAGGCAAATGGCAGCTCGCGCATGCGCCTTTCAGCACGTCCTGAACATGAATACCGGCTCCCTACCTGTACCGAAGCTGTGCGCAAGCAGGGAGACTATAGAGCCTGTTACACATGCGTTATTTACATCAGTTATGCACGTATATGACGATTGCAGTACAGTACATGCATCGATAAGTATTAAAGGTAGTACTTCACTACATTTTCGCTTTACATACATGTTCTGGAACCATTGCGTACATTATTGCAGGGTAATGCCTGTAGTCATAGAGGCACAAAGGGACAAGTTCTGCATGATTGCACTCAGGACAAGAGTAATGAACACGTTAAAACGTAATACTTTATTCAATAATATACTCAAATAAATATGCACAGAAAAAAAGGACAAGACACACGTTAAGATAAAACGAATGCTCAGTGGGTCTGAGCAGTATTGGAGAGTAGTGGATCAAATAGCTACAGGCTAGATCAGCCGTGTGAGCCGCAGGATCATAGCAGACTTTACATGGCCGATCTAGCTATTTGATACAGTAGTTACTAGCAAGTGTGATCCATAACATGACATGTAAAAAAACAGCTTCTTAGTCATTGGAAACATATAAAACATACCATTATTGCACAGGGTTCCAGTTTGTATGATGTCTCCTGTTTTGTCCACTGCCTTTCTTTGGAGGCTTAATGCTTATGTAATTCTGTAAACCTATTATCATGGGAACACCCCTAACCTTAACTTTTTGGGAATGCTCCGTAATGCTTTCTCACCCCCATCAACAATGGAAGATTCTGTTGTGGTGGGTGGGTCTGAATTTGTTTATAAGTGGTAAATCTTGCAGATCTGCAGTGCGTTACTAGTCTTTTTAAAATTACAAATAATTATTATTTGTGCTATGTGCACGAACTGTGATAAAAACCTTGATATTCACATCTTTTCTGCCGCTAGAGCAAAAACAGAGATAAAAATTTGTATACTTGAAATCTCCTAAACCGAAAAATGTTCTTCTAATCTAAGACATACAGTAAATTAACTAAATCCCATTTGCTTTGTAATTTATTCCCTACAGGAAACTACCTGTGGCATTGTGGCCTACTTTTGAAATTCGCTTTCTTGTTGCTATGCATATGTTTTCTTTTATATTCTCAGGTATGGATTCATTTTTTTCTCACTACACTGCATATTGCATTGATCATTGTCACAAAATTGTGCTAACACTATCTTATGTTGTCTTTGTTATATAGCAGATTTACAACATCAGCGCGGGATTCACTAGGCACCAATATGGGGTATCGCACCCTGATCCGGCGTAAACCGCTATTCAAGTAAGTGGCAGTTAATGCCGGATCGGATTGCGATACCCCCATCGGTGCTTAGTGGATTCAGCCCCAGTTCTTTCTGTATTAATTTATATTCATTTATCTGCTGTTGTACCCTTCAGGGTTCCTTTGAGAAGATATTTTCACTGTGGCCTATATCCAAACTGTTTGAGTTACATGGAAATGTCTATGAATGGTGGTTTAGATGGAAGTTGGATCGTTACGTAAGTAATTTATGCCTTTTTTTCATCTTATTTGCATGAAAATCTGTATTAGCATTGCATTGTGTTCATGAAAATCTGTATTAGCATTGCATTGTGTGCATGAAAATCTGTATTAGCATTGCATTGTGTGCATGAAAATCTGTATTAGCATTGCATTGTGTGCATGAAAATCTGTATTAGCATTGCATTGTGTGCATAAAGATGCCATTTCTGGGAGTCTACTAGAGCTTAACTGCAAAAAAAATAATCTGTGCAGAATTGAAGCATTTTACCATTATACACATTGGCCATTAATTACTAAGTAGTTGTAGCCCACAGGTTACCTTCCAGCACCGTAAACACCTTAGAGCTCCGTGAAGTGAATGGTGGCTTCAGGCTCTGGAAAGTGTCTTATTGAATAGCGCCTCTTAGTGAATGGGACCCATAGGGACTTCTTTTTACTAGGCATGAACAAATCTTGTTTTTAGCAGAAACTACACCAATTGTAATTTCGTCTTGAGTGTTGGAAACAGATTCTGCTGGTGCATGACTGCAACATATTACGCTAGAAAAACCCTTCAGTTTGGAATTTAAATTTGTTTTTTGTTTTTAAAGAGGGCATTTGCTCTCTTCCAAGATGGCTGCCAAGTAGTTATCTCATTGGTTTACCTTGTTGACTGGCTTAGGCCATAGTCAATAACAGTAAGGTTACAGCCCCAGTCCTCCCTGCTGCATGCGCGCCTGGCGGTATGGCGGTGCATGCAGATACTACAGCTGCAATCGGCGGTCTGTAGGGGAGATCTAGAGGGAGCGTGGAGGGCGTGACTGTGACGTCACGTGAGTGGTTCGCCCTCATTGGCTGAGCCTTGCAAGTGACCCGGCCGTCGCGTAACCAAATCAAAATCTTTTGTCGGCTGAAAAATCTGCCGCCTCCTCGCGTGCACTATGGCCAGCCCCATAGATTCCCTGCATTTTGTTTGTGCCACGTGCAGAGTATGGGCACGGCCTTAGAGTCCCCAACCTGTAGTAAGAGTAAATAAGTTACATAGTAGTGCTTTACATGCTAGTGACTTTTAAACCTCAGGTTGGGACTCATGAAGCCATGATGTGGAGTATTGTCCCCCTGATCCGGCAGCATCTGCCATTCAAGTCAATGCCGATGACTGCCACATCGTTGTGCGATACTGCACATCACGGCGTGATGTGTCCCAGCTGCAGTGTGCAATGGGAGAGCGCAAGGGGAAATAAGCACAATATTCTCACTAAAGTGATTATTATTATTATTATTATTATTATTATTTAAATTACAATGCAAAAATAAACAAAACCTGAGGTAAATGTAATGGAAAAGCTAGACGTGGGTGGGTATTGTTTATATTTTTAAATATTTGTTGATATGTTGTCTATTTTAATGTAAATGTTTTTTCGTTTTTTCTAGGCTGTTTTTCATGGTATGCTGCTTGCTTTCATTTACCTGGCATTACAAAAACATCAGCTGCTCTCGGAAGGGAGAGGAGAAGCGCTTTTTTCCAACAAAGTTTCCAACGTCTTGTTGTTCTTTTCTGTGGTTTCTTTCTTGGTAAGTTTCGAAGTACATGTGTAGTACATAAGTAAGATGTTCAGTAATAATGTTATAATCTTATTGAGTCAGGTACAGCATAGTTCCAAACATTGCAGTATATTTACATTTTATGACTTGCCATTTTATTGAATTAGTGATGTCCCTGATGATATTTTCCTTTTGTAATGTCACCTAATGGTTTCATAAAGTAGCGATCGTAAAAAATAAAAGTAATAAACCATCACAAAATCTATATACATTTTCCTTTCAATATAACTTTTTCATACGGTAAAATAAAAATGTAACATAAACGAATATTGTTTTGATAATGTTTAGTTTTTCTTTAAAGTACAGTGTCTCTAAAATGTCGGTCCTCTTTAATGAAGTTCTCGCAGCTTTGTTACATATCAGACATATTTTATCATTGATCATTCAGTGTTAGAAAGTCTCTGTTATGAGAATAGAGATTTTTCATTTGCATTTTTATGTTGCACCTTCAATCAGTGAAAGAACAAATGCAGCAGCTACTTCAACCATGTTAAGAAAAGAAAAAAGGAGAAGGGGGGAAAAAGTGCTATATCGACAATCACAAATTATTAGTGTGAGATACAATGTGAAACAATGTGTGTATATATATCTATATATAAAAATGATTTTTTTGTGAGAAAAAAATCTACAGTATATATCATATATCAAAATGTATTGATACTGTATATGATATATTGTGTGTGGCAAAAAAGCTATATCCATACTGTGCATACAATAAAATATATATTACAAGGTGAACCATCAGTGCATAGTGTATATACTAAAAGGTATTGGAGTGCCAAGTTCATGAAGAATGGATACAAATTTAAGAAAGGAAGTTTCCACGTATATACTGTAAGCAGCTCCACAGGATCTTCTTGGAGTTCCTCCACGAGACAGAGCACTCTGTTACCAAAAGTCCTTAGAGAAAAACAAGAGAGGAGCGCCCAGGATCCAATAGTGAAGCATGTTTTAATTCACAATAAAAACATATAGAAGGTAAGTATCACACACAGCGATAAGCGGAAAATAAGCATATCCATGAAATCCTCAGTTTCCCTCCTCTCTCTCCCCTTCCCTCCTCTCTCCCCCACTTCTCTCCTTTCTCTCCTTCCCTCCACTCTCTCCCCCCCTGCACCCCTCTCCTCCCCTCCCTCCCCATGCTCCCCCCCTTCACCTTTCTCCACTCCCCCCTCAACCTCTCTCCGCTCAGCCCCCTCCCTTCCACCTCTCTCCGCTCAGCCCCCTCCCTTCCACCTTTCTCCACTCAGCCTCCACCTCTCTGCTCAACCCCCCTTCCTTCTACCTCTCTCTGCTCAGCCTCCCCCCTTCCACCCCTCTCTGCTCAGCCTATACTGCCTCTCTCTCCCCATTGGTCAGAGCAGGGTCATGTGACCCTGATCTGAACTCCGAAGTCAAATTGAACTGTCTCCCCAAGCACCAAGCTTGGGAGAGCGTACGTGCCTGCGTGCGCCGTGTGAACGGGGACGTTCAGATAAAGTTCAACAGAAGTTATCTCGTCAAGTGCTGCGCGCCTAGCGCACGCAGCCTTGCTTGTCTCTGGGTACTTCAGCAAGCAGACGCTGGAAATGCTGAGGACACAAGGAGGTTTAAACTGAGGATTTCATGGATATGCTTATTTTCCGCTTATTGCTGTGAGTGGGACACCTTCTATATGTTTATATTGTGAATTAAATCATGCCTTTGTACTTCAGCCATGTCCCTATCGTGTATTTGCATCTGTTCTGTATAAATAATATAATACATTAATTGTAGCTAACATTGAAGTGTTTTCCTGAGGGTTACATACACTGTCATACTAAGACAAGGTGGGTTAGCTTTGTTTATTTTGCCATAAAATACAGGAAATGTCACTAGTTAATAAAAAAAAATTAACCGTCAATGGAAGTATAAACATGTTTTTTTATTACAAAAATAAATAAATTACAGTAAAAGTTCATAATGAAAGGAAAAATTGTTTTGTGTGTTTAATTTATATATTAAATAGTAGACTCTTAGAGAAACATAAAATATATTATTTAGTTGGGGGTTTTTTACTTTTCAATTACTTATAAGAAATTTTTTAATTTTTCATTGTTAAACTTAATAATTTATTATCCTTTAGCAAAGTTACACATACAAAGGATTCTCACTGGTTTCTTATATATGTTAACTGTATATTGTTCCTTCCTTAGACGTATTCAATCTGGGCCAGTAGTTGTAAAAACAAAACTGAGTGCAATGACATGCATCCTTCTGTCTCTGTTGTACAGGTATTTATTATCTATATTATATTAAAGTGCTCAGAACATAAAGTCCTGATCTTTCTAATTAATTTCAAGAGAATGTTTCTCCTTCTGGATTGTTACTGTTATATCTTTTTATTCTCTATATTGATCTCTTTCTTTCTTTCCTACTTAGCAAATTCAGATTGGTATTGTTTTATATATGTGTGGCATGTCTGATATTTAATTTCTGCTAAGCTGCATTTAAATATGCATTGATTCTGCTGTAGGGCCAAGTTCCTGCTGGCAACTGCAGCGCCCGCTGTGGCGGACGCTGCAGGGACAAGAGCCCTCCCCTCAATGGGGCCGGACCCGCTGCGATGGGGGCTGCCGCGCTGCGCGCCGAGTTTTTCAGGAACACCTGAAAATAGAAATTGCCGCGGGCGACGGAGCGCTAGGCCACGCCCCCCAGCGGTTCAGCCAATGAGGACGAACCTGCCGGGTGACGTCATGGCCACGCCCCCGGCATGCCCCCCTGTCTTTCCCATTGCAGCTCCCTGCAGACCGGGGAATTCAGCTGCACGCGCCGCCAGCCTCGCGGGCACGCGTGCAGCGGAGGCACTGGAGCCGCAGCCTTACAATGTATTGGTTACTAATGTGAAAAATCTTCAAAATCAATTAAAAGGAAGGAAAATAAAAGCTCAGACCTTTAGGAGAGTGGTAGAATCCGTCTAAATGTGCTTTTTTTTTTTTTACTTAAAACATTTGTGTTGTGCTTACTTCTATAAAGATGTATTTATTTCGTAATTTTAAAAGTCAGTTTAGCCAAGCATTTCATTCTGCCTTGTACAGCAGTTCATCTAACAGTCCACTTGATCCCTAAACCTATCGCCATTATATAATGCAAAGGTGTATAGTAGACACCATTTTTGTTCCGTACACTATCTCATACTTAAGCAATGAGTCTGAAGAAGAGCTGAGCCACACCCTTCTTTATCCTATAGTCAAAATACTCAGCGTGACTCAAACCTTTGTTATAGTAAAAATACTCAGCGTGACAGCTCTTTATGAATATTGATTAATATCTGGAAAAAAGACTTGTGGGCTTGTGAATGTTAGATAATACAGGTAATATGAACTGAGAGCCAACCACAAAATATCCATAAAACCGGATTCTAGCCAAGAAAATGCTTGTATAGCCCAACCAAGAAATGCACAAAATACGGTATATCATTCAGTAACGTTTTCCATCCACGCACACCTACATATTTCTTATTGTAAAATGGACGTTTTGGCTCACTCGCGCCCTGTGTACGGACAATAAATATATATGGGTATAATACTTTTTTTTTTAAATAATAATAATATCAGCTAATGTAATCTTTGTGAAGAACTTTGCAGTACTCGCTCTTAACATAAATGTTTTTATTTTCTTTGTGCAGATTTTAGCCTTTGTCCTCATAAGGAACATTCCTGGATACGCGCGTTCTGTATACAGCACCTTTTTTGCCTGGTTTGGCAAAATTTCTTTGGAAGTGAGTGCCTAACTTTTACTCGGATATTCACAAGCGGTTTATTTTGCGCTGTGTGTTGAAAACGGGATACTTTCAATGTTATGTACAGGCATACCCCGCATTAACGTACGCAATGGGTCCAGAGCATGTATGTAAAGCGAAAATGTACTTAAAGTGAAGCACTACCTTTTCCCCACTTGATGCATGTACTGTACTGCAAGCGTCATATATACGTGCATAAATGATGTAAATAACGCATTTGTACCAGGCTCTATAGTCTCCCCGCTTGCACACAGCTTCGGTACAGGTAGGGAGCCGGTATTGCTGTTCATGACGTGCTGACAGGCGCATGCGCGAGCTGCCGTTTGCCTATTGGGCGATATGTCCTTACTCGCGAGTGTACTTAAAGTGAGTGTACTTAAAGCGGGGTATGCCTGTACAGTACTCATTTATTTAATAAGGTTTTTATGGAGTTTCTACTCTTCCAACATTATCTTCACACTTTTTGTTGCACGTGTTGATTTGTGCTGTTGTAAGTGTATATTTTAAACATGTTTCAGTATATAGAAGATAGGTGTGTTATATTCCCAATTATAATGTAGTCTTCATGTTGCATACTCCATTATGAAGCACTCGGGTGATTTAAGCCAGCAGCCCCCACTATTAGTTTTAAAATCTTTTAGAATACTTTTTTGTTGCATTGGCCCATATTTACTAAGCAGGGTTACTCCATGAGACGCCTTGTGTGCTGAAGATACCGGACACCCCATTCACTTAATTGGGCAAAATGAGCCTTATTAACGGAGCTGTGCTGAGAGGTGTATTATGGCGTTACACTGCTTAGTAATATGACCCATAATGTTTACATCACCAGTAACACGCCCTTTACCTCTTTTTATAATTTGTTTAACGCTTTCACGGCCACAAGGCCCTGTAGCGCATTGCCCATCTAAGGGTTAATATGTATAAAGGCTTTAGGAATATAAATGACCGCATTCCCAAGTACAGAAGCACAATGCACAAAGCGGGGAGTGGCTGCATACTAGCAGCAACCCTTCTAGCTTCTTTCTAAAGCCTCGGATACAACAGGGAAGTAAATGCAAAGATACTTTAGAGCAGAGGTTCTCAAACCGCTCCCCGGGCCCCGTTTTTGCAGCAACCACCGTACATTTAATTCCAATGCAAGTTAGACACATTCACTTGAGTGCAAGTGCATCGGTTATTCCTGAAAGCTGTTGTGGCTGGCGGAGGGGTTTGAGAACACTGCTTTAGAGAGAATGGGAACCACGGAGTGGGACCAGCAGCATTCAGTAACCCTTACTGCTGAGTTTAACAGTGTTCCCTTCTACCTACATATAAAGCATCTTTGAATTTGCTAGTTTAAGAACAGGGCACAATAGCACCCTCTGTTCATAGCTTTGTCCAGCGGCTGCACAAGGCTTTTCAGTCCATCCTTTTTGAGTTTGCTTCTCAGAATAAAAGTGAAAAATACCCGAATGCTTTTTTCAAAAAAGCAAACAACATAATTTGATGTCATTTCCCTGCAACTCTCAGTTCTCCGCAGCAACGTCTCAGAGGGAATTGTTTTTCTTCGTTTTGCTGGGAGTTCCAAGGCTATTACAGATGTAGCGAGACTCGCTATCTCCGGAATCGCGGCTGAAAAAAGCTTGAATCCTCAGCTCCGGAGATAGTGCAGTCGCGCTACGCGGGGATCCATGCTTCCGGATTGGGCACCCCGCAGCGATATTCTTCCTGCACTGTGTCAGTCACGTTCCCGTGGCTTGCCCCGGTGCCGAAAACTGTAATGTTTGCTAGATCTGCAACTCCTGGTATTAAGACCAATCAGAAAGATGGCTAGCTGGGCCTATTGCAGCCTGGTACCGAAAATAATTTTGCGTGTTTTATGGTGCAAGGCCAAAAACAAAAAATAACAAATTCTTTTCTTTCGTAGTTATTTATATGCCAATATCACATTTGGCTGGCTGCAGATACGAAGGGAATACTGGTGCTCATTCCTGGAAATCCTATGCTCAACATAATCATTAGCACTTTTATATTTGTGTGCGTGGCACATGAAATATCCCATATAACCAACGATCTAGCGCAAATTGTGATTCCCAAGGATAATTCTGCACTTGTAAAGAGGTTGTTGTGCATAGCTGGATTCTTTTTTGGACTTTTGCTTCTATCAGCACTCCAACATTAATAGGGACAACATTTTGAAGATGGTGCAAACGCTTGGCAGAACAATAAGAAAACGATCTACCTATAATCATGGATGTTGCAGAGTATACAACAATGAAGACGTTTACCACTGTGCATTGTTAATCTATACAAAAAAATGAATCAAGATGCAACTATCGCTTTAAAGAATTTCTTACGCAACAGTGAACAGGCCACAATTTGTTTTCTATAGAAATGGCTTCAGTTTACATGTCTCTCTGAAGAGGAGCTGCATATGAAGGTATAGGATATCTGCGACTGCAGTATCATAACATTATTACCTTGCAGGAGGGGCTCGCAACGCATTGCTTGGCAATCTGGCCACTCAAGCTGTGAAGACGTTAAATATATAACTTTGTTTTGTGTGACAGTGCTGGAGTTATTTCAGTACTGACAAAGTTGACTTATATTAATCATTGGAATGGTTTGGGAAGCGAATTGCTTAGAGAATGTGCAATTGTTATTTTCTGCTAGTGAAGGTGGATAGTACGAGATAATACGTTTAATTATTTTGGTAACTTGGGCATTGCATTGTTATATTTTAGATTTGATTGAATGGTTACTTATTTTATGTTTTGAATGGTCTGTGTGTACAGTACAGTAGGGTTGTATATACATGTATTTAACTCTGTACAGATAAAACTATGTAAAGTGACTAGTTTATAAACATCCATTATGGTGTGCCACAACACTACAAGATACATCTGTATTGATGTCTGTGGCACCACCAGTTGGTCTAATAGTACATATATGCCTTACTATGGCAGCTTTCTTCACGATTCCTTCCTCCGATGAGAAGTGGTAAGTAAATGCATTTTCCCTAATGATCTGATGAGCAAATGCTTCATAGAATCTATTGTATATGTTTTCCTTTTCTTATAACATTTATTTAGGAGGAGTCACACAATGAAACATTTAGCTTACAGAGCTTAAGATATCATGAAATCATTAGTGTCGCAAGAGACTTACAGAAACCGCTCAATGTTTCAAAAACAGCAGTGCATTTGCCCGGTAATATTTTGTCCCACACTGTTGTCTTTGGTCATTTTCTTGCTACACTAATATGTTATGCATGTCTTAGGCCATTTCTGAATCTGACGTGTGTATCGGTCTAAAGACTTTGTTACGTTACTGTGGTGGAAAGCAGGCTGGAGAATACTGCACCATATTCATTTGCTGCATTAACGGTACTGCATTTGCAGAGGCTAATAACTGTGGGGTATTTTTATATAGATTGTTTTTCTTTTAATAAGAAATATCTCACTATGTAAAAATCACATCAGAAACCAAGGAAGATGTACATTCAGATGTACATACAGTACATATAGTAACGATCATTTGACACAGTCTGACTTTGGAGTATTTAACTCTTAACAGCAGAAAGCTTTGCTCAATATTTATTTATAGATGTTCCCCCGATAAAGCTCCTTTGACCGGGGTTACGTATCCATGTTTTGTTTAAGTACCGTTCATTAATGTCATCATACTGGATGTTAAAAAAAAGATGCTAGCTGAGTTAATAATAATCAACAACAAATCTGATTAAATAGTAAAACACAAACTAAAGCCCAGTAATGATTGCCTGACGTAATTTACATACACTATAACCATGAGATTGAAATGATTCATGTGAAATTAAGGGAACAGATCCACATTTAAAAGGGGATATCCACTAATTAAAATAATATCTTTTTAATAACACGGAGACAGGAACATTACGAAGCACCAGCAGCCTGGGTTTGTGTGCACTGCCCTTTATAAAACTACGATTTCAGGTGTTCCTCATCTGCATACAGTAGATGCTTTTGTAGATTCATTTGTTCCCAGTGAACGTGGCACAAAGGAAAGGGAGGCAGTAAAATATTTTAGCCAAGACAATGTAACCTCCAACTATAATGAAAAGTCTAATGACCTAGAAAATTATATTTTTCTTGTTTGATTCTTGGTTCACCCGTTAATCTGAGGGGTTTGTTTTTGTTTAACATTTGGCACTGCAGGAAAATGGTAACAAAACCCATGCAGTGCTTTTGGCCATTACAGCCACAATACGTCTTGTAATGCAACTCTATAAGAAATCATTCACAAATCTCAAGGGGTAACACAACTGAGATTGAATGCGATTCATGATTATTTGTGGTAAACATACAGTAAGTAGGCTGTGTGTGTGCTGTGAACTGTACAGTGCCAGGTTTATTACTGGCTGTGCCTCAAGCCATTGTTTAAGAAGAAATTACAAATATCTCTAATCTGAAACAGAGATATCAGTGTTTTAAAATGTTTGCATTACAGATTAAGAAAATAAGTTTACAATTTTTCATTTCCTAACTTGCCTTTAACAGCCTCATTTGGTTCTTTAGTTCTCCCAGCTAGAAATGTACAGAACTATCAAAATTACAGTCACATGTTTAGCATTTTTCCCATTTTTGCTTCCTTGCAATGTGAAATTAGTCTTAGATTTTCCAATTTCACAAGCTTTCAAAGAAATGTCACCAGACAGTGAGTGAGACATTGTGGTGTGTTCCTGATTCATAGCATTAAGCCAATGTAACCATTTTATAGAATTTCACAAATGAACATATTTAAGAGAAATTGCAACTATCATCGCTTGCAAACACTGACGCAGTCGTAATATTTCAGCGTGGCTGAATAACCGCTCATTTCGATTTGGTTTAAAGTTTTGCAGAACCATATACCATCTGTGATCCAGTATACAATTCTAATAAATGTACCCTAATAAGCATACCATTTACGTTACAAATAAATGCATCTTTAATGTACATTTTATAATAGGGCAAATCTTTATATTGTACTATATAGTACTATTGGGCTTCTACTGTACCTACTATATAGTGGTCTAGTATATGACACTGTTGATGTAATGATTTTGAGGATTCCTTGGCATGCACAGAACATTTACAGCTTTGCCTGGAAATGAATGTTCTCTGTTTATGTCCTTATAACATAATATGTAGTTGGGGAGTTACGCATTCTGTATAACTGATGGGCTCAATCATTTTGACTGAACCCCCTATGCTGAATCGGGGATATCCTTAAAACCTGACATGTTAATGGCTCTTGAGGACTGGAGTTGGGAACCACTGTCTTAGAGTCAATGATTGAGCCACCTATGCTGAAGCAGGGATAGCCTTAGAACCTGACCTATTGGCGGCCCTTGAGGACTGGAGTTGCCCACCCCTGCTCTATTGTAATGCTGCAGACCATCTGTTGTGTTATATGCACCATCAAATAGTATTTAAATAGTATTGCATATGAATTGCTGAGCAGTGATGTACAGAGCTTATGAAACAGTTACCATTGTGTGCTGTACATACCTCTATTCCAAAAACTCCGCTTAATTCTCTTACATTGTTGTATTTCCTGAACACTAAAGATAGGATAAATCCATCAAGTTATTCTTAAAACACATAATTGATGATTTTTTCTATGAGAAAACGTTTGCTGCTTTTGGTCTTTTTAGATTTAGAAATGTGCTGCCTTTGAAACCACTTTAAAATGTTGATTTTGTTTTTCACCCAGTTAGCCGCTTGCGTTAATCACTTTTCGTTGATCTCTTTTCACAAGATATTTGTTTCTAACGCTGTTTTTAACATTTAAATCGGATGCTCTGTTCAAGAGAGAGAAGCATTTGAAACATTGAATGGGTGGGAGGTTAAAATGAAGCTCTGCCTATAGCCTAGTGCAATCTAAAGCTTACACTGGCAACCCAAGGAGTTGGAGATGTAGAAAAGCACTAAAAAAAAAACAGAACACCCTCAAGGGGCAAGATACTACTAACATATGAGTTAAAGCAGTGTGATCCCCCAGAAGCCTATGTGAGTGCCTATGAGCTTTGAGCAGCTTCTAAAAAGAAGGGTTTAAATACCAAACATACCATAGTAATTCTGAGCCAGAATAAGTGAAATTGAAATGTTAATGTTGGCATATTTTTTTGTTGTTCAATCCTGATGTTCTTTGTGTTTATCGTGCTAACCCTTTTCAGTGCAGAAAGTTTCATACTTGTTGTCTTATGTCTACTGTTGTGAATTGTTTACAAAACATTGTGTACATGTCAAGACTCGCAAGTAATTCTTTTTGTGCCCCCCTTTTCCCTCCAGATCTTACATGCTACTTTCTAGACCCCCATGGTGTAAAATTATTTTTGTTGGCTATGGGGAACCCACAATGGGACGCGCTGTGATGTTTTAGCACACAAGCCAGACATTGCTTTTTTCCTGCAGGGCTGCTCAATTTCAGGCTTTGAAGGCTTCTAGGAGGCCAGATACAACACATACCCAAGTACTGCAAGTGGTCGTTGTGGTAATTAAGAATAAACTAATTGTTATAGTATGTGTTCGAAAAAATCTTGAAAACCTGGTCTGTTAGTACAGGGGTGGGCAAACTTTTTTTTTGTCTGCGCCCCCTGCCTGCACACCCCTGTATTAGTGGCCTTGTGGGACTTTTGAGAAGAAGCTCTGATTGAATTGGTATACTCATATGTTCTATAAATATTACAAATCATTGTGTCTGGTTGAGTACATGATATACTATTTTTGGTAAGAGATGCAGAGTTCATAGCTTATCTGTAAGGTTTACACTCCACATTTAAACATGGAATATACCACTCCTTTTTTCTTCTTGTACATCTTGTTCTTGCTGCTGCTTTTTTCCCCGATTCCCTAAGCACTGAAAAGGTTTTCTTTTCGTTGTTCCTATTTTTGTATTTTAGTGTCTTTGCTTCCAGTGTATGTCGCTCTTTTCCATTTGTCACCATACTAGAAGTTTTTGACTTCCCAGAAAAAAAACATATCTGTGCATATATGCACTGTGAACTCGGTATATAATTTATCATGGACGGGTATGTAGAAGAATTTTCAATCTTGATTTATTTTCAAATTTTTTGTTTCTGTTGGTAGAGCAAAAAAAAAAAAAAGATCTTGTAGATATTTTATTTATATGTTGTATATATTTCTTTAAAGCTTATTTGCATTTTTTTACATATATATAAATATTGCACTTATTTGCTCATTTTGTGAGTAAAATATGTTCCCTTAAGGTGATGTGTGAAATATGTTATTTAAAACATTTAATAAAGTTTAATGGATCCGTTTCTTTATTTCTTTTCTGAATTAAACCTTAAGAAAATCTCCAATGACAGATGTTCGAATGATATTTATAAATCCTTCATGAATGAAAGACGAGTAACTGAGCGAGCAATACAGTGTGTGAACTTATATTTTACATGTGTAATCAACAAATGTATTATAGTATCCTATACTTGTCATTTTATCCCAGTTTGTACAGCATCCCTTATCTACATTTCCCATACATGTTACAGATGACATTATCAGTGTATCTATATCTATAAGTCTCAAATAATGTTTGTGTGTATATGTCTTCCCCCTGTGTGATTGGCCCTGTGTTCCCCCTGTGTCATTGGCCACGGACACTCCCCCCCACCCCCCCCCATTGCACCTCTTGCCCTCACTTGGATTAGGAATCTCACTTAGCAGGACCATCCACACCACTACCACCCACCGCCGGCCTCACCTCTCCCCCACCACCAACCGTCCTCCCCCCTGGTCACACCACTCTGTGTCCCTGTCTCCCGCTGAGGCCCCCAGCCCCGGGTAGCACCTCCACCTGCCCCCCCCCCCTGGGTAGCGCATGCCCATGCCCCCCGGGTGTGTCCCCCACTGCCCCCTGTGTTGGTCCACCCCGGACCCTGCCCCCCCTTCCTTTCCCCGGTACCCCCGTCACATGCACGTTGCACGTGTGCTCCAGCGGCCTGCGCACGCTGCGGCTCCAGCCTGCGGCTGCTCCCGCTCATCGGGCACTTCAGCCTCCTCCCGACGCTGGCTCGCGCCCTCTCCAGGTTGCCGTGTGCTCAGCGGCCTCCGCTGCATGCTCTGCCCCCCACCCGGGACCGACCAGTCAAAGCGCAGGACAGGAGAGAGGCGCCTTCTGGACCGGTGGGAGCGCGGAGACTGGACGGAGGTGGCTGGTGTTCGCCGGTGGGGGGAACGGGCGGGTCCTCACTGCAGTTGTTGTGGGTGCCCGAGGACATGTGTGTGCTCCTGTGTGTGTGTGACACTGTATGTGTGTGTGTGACACTGTGTGTGTGTGTGTGACACTGTGTGTGTAGGACACTGTGTGTGTGTGTGTAGGACACTGTGTGTGTGTGTGTGTGTGTCACTGTGCTGCGCGTGGGGGGGAAGACCGGAGCAGCGCAGGGGGGGGGAGGACCGGACCTGCGCAGAGGGGGAGGACCACAGCTGCGCATGAGAGAGACGGGGGGGGAGGTGGTGAGAGGAAGGAGCGGGAGGTTTTGGTCCCGGGCAGCGCCGGGTCTCTCAGCTAGTTAACAATAGAAACAAGTGTGTGCTTCTACTTTTTTTTATCATTTTTCAGTGGACATTTAGATTTCTCAGCCAATCTTCAGAGGTCAACAAAAGTTCCAAAAAGTTAGCTATTGGCAGTGGCAAGATGAACACTTTCAGTGCCAGAGAACCCAGAATGCTTTGCAGCGTCAATAGGTTAAATGCTGGTGATGGTCACGTTAAAAAATAAATAATAATAATGTTTCCTTGGTGAACATGTTTTGGATGATTTAAAAAATTTGATCTATCTAATTTATCATTTGTTGAGAAGACTGCTTGTCTATTATACAGACTACACAAATGCAGTTCCAAATTCTAGCTGCTGTATTGGTCCTGATGAAAAGGAAATGTAGGTTGTGATACCTTTTAGTGAACCAACATTATAATTCTTCATAGATTAAATAATAGTGTACGTACTGTAGCTTTTAAAGGAGCAGTTCTCGCAGCTATGCCTTTTTAAAATAGGTTGAACCACATTGATTTCAGCTCCGGGCACCCCCTGCTTCCCGAGATACTTATCTTGGTATGGGGTGCTGGTAGGAGCTCTTTCTGGGTTCACAATATGATGGCTTAAATGTCACGCGTCCTGCGGGCCAATAGGAAGCCATGACATCATCCCTTGAGACTTAATATTGTCCGCGTGATCGGGGCATTTAAAATGAAGAGAGATACCGGCACCCCCTAAGGAGGGTAAGTATTTGGGAAGCAGGGGGTCCCCAGAGCTGAAATCAATGCAGTTAAGCTCTGCAGACCCTCTGCGTCAATCCGGTTAAAAAATGCATCGCCGCGAAGACTGCTGTTTTAATACTACTCTCTTCTACTTCAAGTGATCTGCGCACACACAGTCTTAGGTCTGTATTGCAAGCGCGTGGCGCACGTTTCGTGTACATAGGCTAAACGATGACGTGCGGGACTAGGAGGCGTGGGCCATGACGTCACAAGGGTAGGCCTCACTGTGATTGGCTCACAGTGGCACGGCAGCCGCTGGAAAAAACATGTGTCTTTCCACACAGCTGTCGCGTCAATGCTCTGCCGTGTGCGCGCGCGCATCTGCAATACATACACTGTCATAGAGAGACGGGTATTTCTCATCGATGCGCGCATGTGCTTACCATAATACAGGTCTACGGCCGAGATTAACAACAGGCAGAATCCCTATGAGGCTGCAGGGGCAACCGCGTTTTGAAAACAAAATGTTTTTTGTCTTTTCAAGCAACGGTCGTGTCACGCGAGAGGTTCAGGCAATCACGGTGGATCCAGCCTGGTGACACATCCACCACGCCTCCCCAATCACTGGAAGCTGAATTCACCCATCGCTAGAGCGAGAGGTGCACACAATGATGTAAACGCGTGTCGGCACTGACTATAGTCTCGGTCTTGGCGAGCTCAAATCCCAGTCCCATAGTATTATGTTTCTATATTTAATAGTGTCAACAAAGTCAACAGTAAACAATGTTTTTTCTTCTCATAAGTATTGGGTCATTTTGTTCAATCTCTTGGCCAAAACATGCTAAGCCTGCAACCATATATTCACTGGGGGGAAGGGGAGAGAGGTGGGGGTTTACCCCGCTCAGCCACTGACTAAGGAGAGTAGAGACTGGAGTGGTGCTATCAAGGATAAAGGCGTATAATGGAGAACACGGAAAAGAATCCCAAGGGATGCACTCACTGAAATAGGAACTCAAAATAAATACATTTTAATGATATCAAACAACAAGTTTTCTAATTAAAACCTAACTAAAGGAGCGCATGTTTGTCACAGCGAGGTATGGAGTACTGACTACAAGCCTAATCCTGGATATGAACACTGTATTAGTGATCCAGGCAAAGGGCTAAGTAGTGATAACCTGGTGGTAATGATGGTATAGATAGGCATCTGCTCAGGTGAGTATGGAAAATCTCATCAGAGGTGTTCACACTCAAATCAAATAAATAATGGGGTAGGTACATAGAGCCAAAATTGGTGCTGATGTGCCACTTTTCCCCCAGGAATGAGGTGGGTCGGTATGGTTGGCCCTAAGGATACCTCTGTTCAAATGAAGGATAAGGTATTAGGTGGGTTAGCTGACATTTACAGCCGTAATGATGCTGTTAACATAAGGTCCTGCTGCATGCAGGTACACATAAGGTTTAAGCCAGTCCCCACTGTATTTCAGTTTCTTTGTGAGAAGTATCACTGACCATAGAGGCCACAGTTAGACAGAGGCAGTTGATAATAACACCCCTCGTACCCCAGAAACATATAGCTGGCAGACTGGCAGAGTGCCTGATACACGGGATAATTACCACAGGAATCCTTCATCAGACAGTGATAACGATCATACTGTTCCTAGCTAGTGGGATCCGCATTTGGCCCACATCATTATTAGCTAGGTTGAGATTAGCACTCCACGCCGTGATATCAAACTGACCGGACTACTAACTAGTCGGTCGCGCCGATGACGTCACACAGGACGTCGCACCCGACACGTGTTTCGTTCCTGCCTTAGGAACTTCTTCGGGGGTGGGCGGGTCAAGGCTCCCTGCAGCCTTATATCCAGTTGGGTTGTCATAACAACCTGATAGCGTCGTCGTGACTCTGTGTGTCGTGACGTGTACAGGGGGGAAGGACTGATTAGGGAGACTTGGTAAAAACGGGTCCTATTGACCCTAATTAAGGTTTTTTAAAAGACATATAAGGCGAAAACGGTATACTCCATGAGAGGATCGGAGCAGGCATACTCCAACGGACATGAAATAAATTATAAATGTTTTAAAATGATGTTCGATTCTTTGATTTCTAATGGAGCAGACAGCCTCCCTAGTGCATGGGTATGAGAGAGCTGAATGTTCAAATCAAATAAGTAGTGATGTTTGTTTGGGTGTTTTTGTGACAAATAGAGGGAGTGGTAAAAGCGGATTCACAAAAAAGGGGTATAAACGAAGCCCTCATTAAGGCCCCCAGGGGATAGAGGACCCAGGGTGTAAATCCATCGGGACTCCTTTCTTAATAGGGCAGTATCCAAATCGCACATAATGTCAATACCTGGAGAGACTTCGCAGAATAAACATTTCTATATTCAAGCAATATGCAAAAATATTAAAATAATCTCAGCCATTCTCCCCCCGCATTCCTCAGGGAGGTGACATAAATCACATCAAATACACCCATTTTGCACAGAAAATGTATGCAAATGAGATCTATTTTGACACAATTTATCTGCACAATTCTTAATGAATTTGGCAAGCGGCAGAGTCGTATCGCTTCAAATTGCAATGTGTTTTCATGCAGTTTTGTATGGCAACAATTGTAGTTTAATAAATAGGATTCTTTGTCGTCAACAAGTCACATTATAAGTACCATGCTGTCTAGTTTGAAAGCACCTTGGCAATTTACTGTTTTGCCAATTGCATGTTTCACTAGATTTTCTCTTTCTACTGGGATATACATTTTCATATTTTAAGTTCAAATAAAAAGAAACATTTTTTCACTTCAAAGTTTGAATAAAATTACTTTTGTTTATTCATTAACAATTCAATTAATAAAAGTTCTTCAGTGTAGAAGTAAACTGCAACTCAATGATATTATTTGTATATAGCATACTATGTACAGAATATTTCTGGCGCACAAATCCCTGTCCTGTAGAGTGTAAAATCTAATTTTGGGCCCTGAGGCATAGTGAGATAAAGTAACTAGCCAAGGTCACAAAGACAATGGATTCCCCTGGCCGCTAAGCTGCCCATTCACATGTTCTACATCTGTTCAGCCATGTAAAAATTACGTTTTTTTTTTATATATATATATATATATTTTTTTTTTTACTTTCTTTAACAATACATATAGTATTCCCCCAAATATAAAATACATTTAATGAAAGTGTATATAGATTGTCATTAAAATCGTTATCATTAGCCATGCAAAAATACCACTGTTGTACAAAAACTGTAACGCTTGGTGAGTGAGAAGAGACTGTGTTATGGTTTCTTTCTTCTTTTGGTTATAAATTCATGGCTTCTGTCAGTTTCCTTTCTTCAGGGATACCATTTACCTGCAAATACGAACATTCTTTCAGTGATTTCTCCAACATAATGTGCATTGATCAAATGAAAGCAGCAATCCCCACTGCTCAACATTATTGTTTGTGTTGTTTTTCTTCCTAGCCGGAACCCTGGTCTCCCAATGTCGGGGGACCCCTGTCTCCAGAGTTCCGGCACCAGGCAAAATACCTGTGAGACCAGTGCTTCCTCTGGCGGCCAATAGAAAGCTGCAACGTCATCAGGACTTCGCATCAGCGATTTCTATTGGTGGCAATGTTTGTAGTCCTGGCCGACATATGTTGTTTTTTTTTGTGTGTCAAAAACAGCGCACAAAAAAAAAACCTACAAATATCTTGGTAATCGGTGGTCCCCGGGGCATCGGCGGTCCTTGGATGACCCCAGGTTCAGGTAAGTCTAAACGCACATTTGTCATTCTGGGAGGAGGGGAGGATAGCTGCTTTGTCACTTATACTTTCCTTTCATTAGGTTAAAAAAAAAAAAAAAAAAACTGAATTACCCTAAACAATATGAAAGTCTTTTTTACCCCCTGTTCTTTCAACCTATTACTTTAATGTTGTTTTTGTAGCAAATGAAAATAGGTAAATGGGTTGATTTCAGATCTGTAAAATATTCCTATCATAGTCTGAGAAACAACAGAAGCAAGTTGATTATACTTGCCTCAAATCTTTGAAAGGTTGTCATACGAAACTCTCCTTTGGATCCCGAAAGCAGTAACAAAGAGGAAGAATGTAATGAAATCCCCAGGCCTATTTTTTTATACATAAATCTGGTCCCCTTTTCTTTCCTTTCACAGTATCCTTATTAGAGTTCTGTAATCAGATCTTTGGGTAAAATAATATTGCCGAAGGTGTGTTTATTGAAATAGACAACCATTTACATATTTTATGTCCTTTAATGTATGTTACCACATACTTTAGTGTACTGGAATTGTTTATCACAAGCCAACAGTGATATAATATACCCAGCACAATAATAAGTTAAGGCATTTTTGGTATTGGAGAAGAAATATGTTGGCATGCCTCTGTTGCTGTACTACATCTGTTGTAACCTACAGATGTAGTACAATTTAATGTTTTTTTGTATCTTATTATAATCTGTGCACCGTGTAACTCCTACTGACACTTCTCAAGTCACAAGCTGGGACAGACAGGGCAACATTGATGCAAAATGCTTTGATACTGTACATAAAAATAATGATAATGATTTCACTAATCTATAAAATGGTCACTACATCTCTACAGCTAATACCTCTCCCTATACAAAGTGGCATCCTGCTGGCTATCCCCATTGCTTTGTTATATTCCTTGCCTACTTTTAAGTCTGTTGAAGACTCCCAGGTTCCTTTCCTCTATGGAAGTATACATTTGATGTACGTTGAAAATTGCATTAGTGTTCATGGCATGTATGCTTTTATTACTTGTAATATAAATTACCCTATCCGTGATTTTAATACATATTATTTAGACAAGTAAACATACTGTAGCACGGAGCAAAATAATCATAAACGCATACAGTACAGTGAAGCTGTATCTTTTGAGCTGAAATATTATCAAAGTCTAGTGAATATATCAATAAATATGGCATTAATGCTGTTGCATGTAAGTATATATGCATATGTTAAAACTGCTCAGATGGGGGCCTAATTTCCTTCTGATGACCACCTGGGTGGGCTCTCTGCCACTGGGTTAGGCCCCACACCACAGACAGGACCCGGGGTGGGGGGGTGTAGGGGGGAAGCAGAGAGAGCCCATAGGGGGGGAGGGAGGAGTGAGCCGTAGGGGGGGAGGAAGGAGTGAGCCGTAGGTGGGGAGGGGGGGGGTAAAGAGCCCATAGTACTGCCAGTAGAATACCGTTCTGGCTGCTAAAATAAGTGCTGGAACAATGTTCCGGCGCATGGGAGGATGGGGCCCTGAAAGTGGTGACCCGTGGTGCAGCTGCTGTTTAGATGAAAATACTTGATTATAAAGTTTACTGAATCTCATCCATAATGAGCTACAATACTAACCTGCATTTTGCTGCTGTGGTATAGGAGTCTGATGGGGCAAATTCCTATAAAAGGGTAATATGCATTATATATTATGAAAAGTTAGGTAAAACAACTTGTCAAATACGGTCACACTGAATTTGGATCTTCTGTACAAAAGGGGCCCATTAAAGCATAATCCACTGAAGTATTTGCCTTGTCATAAAGAGTGCAAGAAATGTATGCAATTGGTGTAGAAACGCGCCGTACACATTGAATTACTGGCCATCGAGCTTTGTCTTAAACGTAATGGTTACTTGTCAATTTTGTGAGGTAAATTACTGGTCTGTCTTGCACCCA
This sequence comes from Ascaphus truei, assembly GCF_040206685.1. Classification (NCBI taxonomy): domain Eukaryota; kingdom Metazoa; phylum Chordata; class Amphibia; order Anura; family Ascaphidae; genus Ascaphus; species Ascaphus truei. The sequence goes on along the minus strand of NC_134484.1, from coordinate 400,654,646 downwards.
TCATTTTATTTCCTAAACAACAAAAATGAGAACGCATTGCTCTATGAAGAATGACTACGTTGCAGCCTAAAATAACATTGTGCTGTGTGAGCGTGAAACTGAATAAAGATAGCAATAGCTGTCCTAATATTACCATTGGTATTCCATGGGGTAAAATTCTCACCTCAAAACTGCAATGAAGCTTTAAAACTCATTGTGCTACAAACAATGTATGGCCTATAATTAAATAAAGTACTATATAACTACAACTAAAAAGTAACATGCTATGAAACGTTCTACTGAGGTTAATTAACTATCCTATATAACTCAATCATGTGTGCAATGTAAGCCGCACCCACCAACCGTCTTATTTCAATGGGCATCAACCAAGTTGTGTCCTGTCTTTACTAGATTTATAATTGGAAAGGGAGGGCAATGACGACAATATAATGCAAATGTTCTCTTTCCCATTGCTATCCTTTGCGATGGGAAGTTGATAAAACCACTATTTTTATATTCGCCTTCAGTTCTTTCAGAGACTATAACGGTCACAAGCTAGACATAGTCAATTTAGAATAGTTGAAAAAAGCTTGACTCAACCTGTAAATCATAATTATACTGTAGGTGTGATGGTTGCACCCATTGTCACAGCACATTAAATACCAACATTATTACACAGTTAACTAGTGGTAACAAATACAATTTGAGCAGCTTAAAAATAGTAAATTTACCGTATTATCTCATTTATATTTGTATTATCTAATTTCATTTAAAATTATTCATTTGTAGCAAAACTGAACAGCACAGGACCGTTAATCCATTAAAATAAATAGAATGTTTATCACTTAATTTAAAACCACTGACCATGCAGATTTAAAATAGTGACTTTTTTTAGGGGATATTTTCAGCTCCTTGTCCTTTCTAGACAGTAGTATTCTGTACAGAGAAACAGACAACTTTTTACGTAAACCTAAGTTTTCCATAACTACAGTAAGTGTAACACCGACTAATATTTTTGGGAGTTATCGCTCATTATACCCCATCACTGCCAAGCTCCAAAGTCCAAATAAATGAGATATGAGGATTATAGATCATCCACCAATACAATTTAATCATAGAATCCGGCATTTAATGCTTTCAAATGTTTATGGGACCCATAGGCAATAAGCAGTTGCTTAGTTTGCGTATGCCTCAACGCTTCCTCTGACAAGCCTTCACGTGCCAACTTCTGCCATTGCAATGGGTGCCATCTGTAGACTGTGAGCTGGACTGTGAAGCATACAGGTCTGATATGATACTTACTGTTGTGTTTGCATCAGTGGCATGTTGGTATTGTCATAGTTGTCTGTGTGAAGAGGAGGTACCATTTCACCAGTAACTGGGTGAAACACTGGAAGTGTTGAGAGTGGCCATGCAATTTCCCTGTTCTTAGACATGTCTCGGAGCTCTTTGGTAGATTTCTGAATAGCGCTGTGGTGGACTAGTTGAATACTGTGTAAAAAAGGAAAAGTTGTTGAAATTGGTGCTTAAACATTCTCTTTTACGGTTTCACAAAACAATATTTACATTGCAAATACATACAGACGGTCAAGAACAAATGTTGCTGTAATATATTTTCCAAAAATAAAAGCAGCTGTGCCACCTACAAACACGCATAGTAATCGTCATTATCAGGCAGCACTTATTGTTCAAACCAGACGTCTTCCCCTTGTATGTCACTCCAGTAAACCCCTTCATATGTTAATCTGAAATATAAAGGCCTTGCAAAGATGAACTCCAGCCTTTGTCCTGGCAGCTTCTGTGGTTGACAGATGGTTTCCATTCTTAGCCTCGCCCACATTCTGTTGGCCAGGGGTGGGCGACTCCAGTCCTAAAGGGCCTCCCGACAGGTCAGGTTTTAAGGGTATCCCTGCTTCAGCACATGTCCAATAAGTCGTTGACTGAGCCACTGATTGAACCACCTGTGCTGTAGAAGGGATATCCTTAAACCCTGACCTGTTGGTGGCCCTTTGGTGGACTGAAGTTTGCCACTCCTGTTTCTCTCCAACCCATCCAGTTTAGGAATAAGCAATATCAAGAAATGTCTGTTGCAGAGCGGCCTTTTGATAAATAATATTGAAGGCGAGGCATAGCCAGAGGGGCAGTTCCACATAGCAGGTCAAAAAAACTATGAAGTAACTTATTGTAATTAGCTTCCGGAAGATTCAGGCTTTTTTGCATCCTGTTAAAATAAGTGGTTCTCTTTTCTCTAGATCCATATAAACTATTAATGTTCATCTGTTTGACAAATGATAGCTTCATAATTTCTATACAAACAATGGACAAAATCAAAACGACCAATCACCTCTAGTTTTTTTGGACTGACAAACAGTCTTTTCATCTAACGACATTAAAGATAGTAAAAACTCTCAAACCCTTTTGTTTATTACGGAGAAGGTAAACATTCAAACCCTTATTTAAATATGATTAAATTTGCCTGATATTTTTTTTCTAACTTGTCAATCAACTACATTTAGGCTATTAAACATGCCACTTTACCTATTTCCCCTTTGTCCTGGGAGGTCCCTTTAAACATGTTATTGGGCATTTAGACTTTTATGCCGTTTTGTTTACATTTTAACTTACTTTTTTTAGAAGCTGAATCTGATGGTACGACTACTTTCAAATGTTTAATTGAAATACATTTTTAAAAAAAAAGATCATTTAAGAAGAACTTTTACTGTAAGTGCATTTGACCTACTTTGTGCCTGAGACACGTATAATTTACATACACCAAAAATAAACTCCATGTTTTATTAAGAAGGAAATCAGACCTACTGTAAATAATTTATTAATTATTATTGAAACATTCAAAGAAGTAAATTAATTAAATCACTATAAAAAATTTACCGGATGGGTGCGCCCCCCCCCCCCCCCTCCCAACTTTCACTTTTTTCCCCTCCTCTCGCTTTGTCCTTTGTCCTCAGCGCTAGTTGGCCCTTTTCACCATCTGATATGTGGTCACCACATTTATTTTAATGTTCACAGATAAAGCTATGATTTTGATCGGTGCTATTTAAAGCTATCCACTCTTTTCTCTATTTCCCTATTTTCACTGAAAATATAACGGTTTGTTGTTTTTATCAATGTCTTTGGGTGTTGTTTATTTTCTGTTTACCCAATAAAAATATCTGAAACAAAAAGAAAGAATAAAAAAAATATATATATACTGGATGGGACTGCATCAGTAAGGACTGCACTACAAATTGTTGTAGAAGAGAGGGCTTTTAAAAAAAAACATGTAACTGCGGTAATTCTACAGTAAAACATCTGGCAGCATATTCACGGAACCTGTTCAAGAGGGGTCTCATTCTCACGACCACACCAGAGGTTTAGTGAATGCTAATACCATTCATTTCGCCAGCATAAGATCATGCTAGACAGCTTGGTGAAAAACACCCTTCATTTGCTTCCTATAGTTGGTATTGTTTTCTGGGGGGGTTTTATTGCATCTTCTGAATACCACCGTTTCTGTGTATGCAGTTTTTATGGCAAATAAAACGCTGTATAGAATCAGTAATCTTCATTTAGATCACATGCGCACACATTTTAATATCGGCATCACTTTATTTTTGAAGGGCCTGTTTTTTGTTGTTTTTTGACACCTATTAAACCTATGCAAACTAAAAGCAGCTTTCACCAAAATAAAAATAAATCATGAGTCAATGTGAAATATGAGACACGTGGATGGGTCATGACAAGCTACCGTGAAGTGAAGATTACATGGCAACAAAAATAACAGAAAGGAGACACTTACTCTGGCGTTTGCATGTTTCTCTTTTCCCTAGAAACAAAACAAAATGTATGAATTAAATAATAGAATTGGTATTTGAAGCATTTAAACTATCTGTGAATGATGGATCTATATGAGCCATAAATGCTGCTGCAAAAGGCAGTACTGTACATCAGCATTTACTAGCATGGGCTGAATTCATCAAAGTTTACTGACTATTGAGACTGAATGCTCGAGCCGTGTTGATTAGGAGTAGAAGACTACACTGACAATCAGAATGTCAGACAATCTGGTTCAGATGGTTCAAGTGAAGGATTTCGATGTTCAGACTATTAATCACAATGCACGTATCCAATTGTTATTGGGTATTGGACATTCATTTACAGGGTTATTAATTATTGATAATGGCTATCCATAAATTATCACGGTTTAATAAACGCCCCCAAAAGTGCCCCTGTTGGAAGGCAGGTGCATGTAAAGGATCACTAACATTGAGAGTTTAATTAACCAGAGCACAGACGGGGATATTCTGGCAGAACCTCCGGCTTATGCTAGCCGAGATGGAAACTGTGGCTCTGACTGGGAGTAAAAGTTCATGAATTCCATGAAGTGTACATGGAAAGACATCAGTGGGTGAAAACACAGAGACAATGGACTGTACGAATGTCAAGGACAAACACATAGATGAATGTGGAGATTAGGGAACACGCTTCTGATTGAAATAAACTTGATGAAATAATGGAACGACGGTGCAGGTGAAGGATGATAGTTTTTCTGTTACTTGCTGCTTTATTATATTTCATTTAGCCCAATACTAGAAATAAGTTCTCAAGTCTAGCTAGGTACGTCCTATTTGTAGGCTTCAAAGTTGGGGCTGTTTGTGATTATAAATTCACACACCATTGTAGTTTAGTTTCTACGTATCACCAGTTTTAACACCACAGAATTGCATATCCTCCATTTTAACAACATTTTATCAACCTTACAATTGTTTAAAAAAAATCTCCGTACTCCGTTTTACCAGTTAAGCTACGTTGCTTCTGTGAATGTATTTCTACAAGTCAAAGCAAAGCAAAGTCAAAGCATTTTTCACAATACATATATTTTGTTGTGTTCAAATGAAGCATCTGCTACATGTATTATTGGTATATTTCACCCCCACAGTGCCAGCATGCTTTTTCTTGATCACAAAGTAATCCGATAAATAGTTTACTGGCAGATATCAATGCCCATTTCTGCTTTATAGGTGTAACCCCACATTGTGGGTCACTTTGATTTCTTCGGGGCTTCTGAATCTGGAAGTGTTTATCAATCAAGTGTGCACTTGAATCTTATCTCACCCTGTCCTTATTAGGGAATCAATAAGGCAAAGAGTAGGGGAGACTCCGGCTGTACAAGTACTTGCTGAACACATTATGAGATCCCACAAAGGGAGCGGCCAGAGGGGGGAAATAAAAAGGCTACATTTAAAAACTAAATAAAAAATGCAGAGGTGTCAGATTTGGGGAACAATGTATCAATTACCCAGATGAGACCCCTTAAATAAATTCACTTTGGTCCTAGGAGGGATGGCCCCTTTCAGGGCCCATAAAGAACATTTGTCTAATGGACCTGTAATGCATTGTTTTGCTTTGTATTAAAATATTTTGCAACCCGTTAGCAAAGTGGTTCATTGCTGTTCTAGGTATGTGCTAAATTGCATAAAATATAGCAATGTGAAAAAATATTCATGCTCTTTTACAAAAATGTCAAGTTGCCCCCCCCCCCCCCAAAAAATGGTGAAAACTGGGAAAATAAAACCTCACCAAGCGCTGGTCATTCCTCGTAATGAGGGGATTCCAAACCGCGTTCAAAATTCACTTATGTCAAATTACTTTGCAAATGTCTTCAAAATGGCATACACTTTTTTGCCACCATTCACACAGATTCATGATAATGTTGTAGATCAGGGGTGGGGAACTCCAGTTCTCAAGGGCCACCAACAGGTCAGGTATTCAGGATATTCTTGCTTCAGCACAGGTGGCTATATATGTCGGTCTTCAACTCGGCCACCTGTGCTGAAGCAAGAATATCCTGAAAACCTGACCTGCTGGTGCCCCTTGAGAACTGGAGTTTCCCACCCCTGATATAAAATCAATAACATCCTGGCACTTTTTGTTCCTGAAACTCCCCGAATGTTTTACTAGTTGTATAGTCGCCCTGTTTGGGTGCTCTGACTTTTCTGAAGGTTGCTACTTATGATTAAAACCTTGTCCTTGTACTCACATTCCTTCCCTGCGGCAGCACATGATGTAACCCAGTATAACAAAGAGCACCAATGCCACGGCTGAAGGCACTGCCAGCGTGATGAGGAAGTCGGAGTAGTAGTCTCTGCTTTTCAGAGTGTCGGAGGGAGGTTTGTACTCCCCAGCATCTGGCAGTATCCCCTCTCCCCGCACAACCTCCCGAGGGGCCGGGACTTGCTTTGTTTTATCCACCTGACACACACAGACAAAAATGATGCACACTGAAAATTAAGCGTGCCACATAATGTTAACAGTTAGGCCGACATGATTGCTATAACAAAAATCCAGAGAGGGCTTTGGTTACCTGCCTACATTTTTGCAGGTAACCAAAACCAGTTACACCATAATTGGTATAGATAGCTTCTTTTTTTGCTTTCTTCTCACATAGATCAGGGGTGGGACACTCCAGTTGTCAACACCACCAGCAGGTCAGGACAGGACACCACCAGCAGGTCAGATTTTAAGGATATCTCTGCTTCAGCACAGGTGGCTGTATATGTCAGTCTGACTGTGCCACCTGTGCTGAAGCAGGAATATCCTTAAAATCTGACCTGCTGGTGGTCTTTGAGGACAGGAGTTGGCCGCCCCTGCCAGATATCCTCAAAGTGACGATGTAACATGCGAACTGAAACATTGCAACTTCTATGTCACTTCCATACCGCACAATAAATCATCTTCTAGAACAGCGGTGCGCAATCTGTGGGGCGCGACCCCCAGGGGGGGCGCGAGACTGCCGACGGGGGGCGCGGGGTTTACAGAGGCCCCGCGCGCTTCCCGAAGGCACTTAAATTAAGTGCCGGGGGAGCTGCAGGGCCTCTGTAAACCATACTTACCCGTGGCTCCGGCGGCTTCCTCCCGGCGTCGCCATGGCAACGCGGCGTCAAAATGACGCTGCGGGGTCATGTGACGTCACGTTGCTATGGCAACGTGACGTCATTACGCCGGGGCGCGGGTAAGTTGGGGTTGGGGGGGGCGCGGGAGCGAGGGGACAGCCGTCAGGGGGGCGCAGGGAAAAAAGTTTGCGCCCCCCTGTTCTAGAAGACATCTATGATGTAATTACACATTTCCCACAAAGCATACAATATTTAGCCCAGTTAATTTAAGATTTTATTTTTTTATCAATTAGGCTCTGCATGCTTTAGTTTTAAATGTGGCTCCGATTAGTTTTTTTTTTTTTTTTACATAACGCTGGCTTTGAAGCAAGGGAACCAAGTGTCAGGTCTCCATGAGACGATGTGACATGACGGGCCCACGGTTACTAAGCAGTGCTACTCGATAAGACACCTTGTGGCAGCGCTTAGTAAACATAAGAGAAAATGTGTGACAATTACGTGCCTTAAAGTGTTACTGCAAGTTGTGCTTAGACATCGATCAATAGCGCACACAGAACCTGCAAGAACCTTTAATATCAATAATTATTCATTCCCGTTAGAAATAATAGTATACACATTTCATGACAACTCATGAAATATTCAACATACTCATTACAACAGAAGATATTGAAGCTATTTGAAGTGATCAAAAGCCAAACAAAATATAGATGTGTGAAAAATATCACCATGCACCAAAAATAAAGCGAAGTAGCTTAAGTGGCAACTTAGCACATGTGTTGGCTGCAGAATGCTATTCCTCACTCCAGGAAATGAGTACTATTTTATCTAAGGTATACCCAATTGACAATACACACCACACAATTCATTTAATAGAGGGGAAGCAAAAATGTTGATATTATACATCTCTCATAGGGGGTTATTCATTAAACTATGATAGTGTAAGAGCGCTATTGCACGGAAACCACAACCCACTTCAATTCTTATTTCTACAAATATTTTACCAGGAAAAAATACATGGAGAGTTACCTCTCCTTTCCAAGTATTTCTTGGGCACAACATGGGAGTTTGTGTGCGATAGTTCCTCCATCGGCACTATTGCAGTTTAATGAATGAATAACCCACACATAGTATTGAAAACAGCAATGAGCCAGATCCACAGAGCTCCGTTAACTCAAGTTATCAGATTCAGTAACAGACTTTATGGTCCCTGAGGTTAATGCCAATCCACAAAGCTAATTATATGCAAAAACAACAGCCGTTCGTAATCTCGTTAACATAGGCTTAATGGCATGTCAAGTTAGCAGTGCCTCACGTTATCTTCAAACAGGGCTCACGCTACACCTGTCTTACCTAAAGGGGGCGCTAGCGCCCTCTCTCTTACTCTACTCTCCAGCAAAACCTATACTGTATTACACTGTCTGGATATGAGAAATGCCACCTTTAGGTATGACCTAAGTAACACATCATTAAATCCCTATGTTCATTATGTTGGAGCACTGTGGATAGGGATTATTACAAGGAACGCCTCTTCTGCCCATCATTTGCACTAACGTCAGTTATAGCGAACGCAAGGCCCGTTATGTCTAAAAGCGGCAATTGACACTGCGTTAGTGAGTTTGGAAGACACATGTTAGCACTAAATCATGCGTTCGCTTAAGTTAATGCCTTGTTAAATCAATAACCGAGCCTTGTGGATCTGGGCCAATCTTTGCTAAAATTTACAAACTGAAATCTATGAAGCGTCTGTAGGAGAAACCCATGTGTATTATGTGGTGCTCAACAAATCTCTATTAAATGGACCGGTATAACATATCAATAACCTGAAATTACAGTCAAAATCCAAATTTCTGTTTTTGCATTTCTCCAGCACCAATATATCTGCTGATAGGTTCTTCAGAAATTAATGGAATTCCACTGAATTACAGTATATTCGATTTTCAGAAGGACTTGAGCTAAAGGTTCACGTAAAGTGACTTACCAATGAAATCTTGCACCAGTCTATGTGAAACTTTGTTCGGAATTTCTTATCACAACTTATTGCCGGCTCCATCTCTTGACTACATCTAAGTTGATTTTGTGGGTTTTCTACTTCCTTTAAACATGAGGAAAAGGGGACATCTGCCCCTACCATAACATAAACACTGTAGGGAAAGAAAGAAAGCCCATGAACTCCAAAGTGATTAAGCATATTCTTAAAGCACGTCCTTTCAGACCCAACCAGATTATGATCTGAAAACATGTACACATATAAAGTGACTTGCTTGCAGCACTAATTTAGACTTTTAAAGGAAACAGTCAATGTAAAGTAATTTGTAGCGTTTGACTAGTTCCATCAGATACGAATAATGTACAGATACATTAGAAAACCTGGGGATAGTTCAATGAATAATCTAGTACTAATAGGTTTACCGAAAGCAGCTGAGATAAGTAATTCCATTATGATAATCAATAAAAGAAAAAAATCCGTTTACTTAAAGCTCTACTTTATTAAAGTGGTAATTGCCTTACAAATAGTTGTGCTGTTCCCAATTTTATCCTAAATTCTCAACTTGTTAAACATTGAAGCAGAGGAATGTAAAAAGGCCGTGGTTCTCTATACCTTCAAGCACCATCACATCTAAACCACTGGTTATCTAGGTTTTATTCATGGGAACGACATGCACTAAGTGATATTCTCTTTACAGGCAGTCCTCGGTTATCCGACACAATGCGTTACTCAAAATGGCGTTAGATAGCGAAACTTTGTAAAGCGAAACACGTTTTCCCACAGGAACACTGTTTAAATGAAAGGTTCCGTTCCTGAAGGCATTTTTAACACTAAAATACACCAAATATTTTATGCAGGCAATAAGATATGCAGCACACACATACTGTACATTATATATTGTATATACTGTATTATATATATATATATAATATAACATAATAAATATATTATATAGTATAATATAATATACAGTATAGTATAATATTATATATATATATATATAGATATATATACACGCTCTGCAACGTTGTTTATGTGTATGTGTGTATATATATATATACACACATACACATAAACAACGTTGCAAAGCGTCGTAAGAGCGTTGGATAAGCCATTTTGGCGTTGTATAATGAACATAGGTATGCATTGCATAGCGTTGGATAAGCCGTTCGTTGTAAAACGAAGCGTTGTAAAAAGAGGACTGCCTGTATTACTGAACATGTTGCAAATTCTTCTCAATGCAACAGCAACCTTATTTATTTATCAAATGTTTTACCAGGAAATAATACACGGAGAGTTACCTCTCGTTTTCAAGTATGTTGACAATACATGGTTAGGCTAAATGAACAGTGGTTAAAAGTTATGTTTACAGACATTTCATGGACAGTTACAGATAATATGTTATGGGCATATGCAACAGTTACAGACGAGATTCCAATGTGAGACATCTGAAGTCTTGAAAGAATTTAGACCAGTCGGTGGTGGATTTGAGTCTCAGGTAGGTTGTTCCTGGCGTGAGGTGCATTATGGTCTCTTCCTTAATAAATAAAATGCATAAGGGCCTAATATTCCAAAATATTGTATATATATTTCCATATTTCTCAATGCACAGTGTAATCTGGCTGTTTCATTGGTTATGTTTGTAAGTGAGACCGAGCTGATCATAGTCATGCAACTGACTTCCTGATGGCGCATAATCGCCTACTTTGTCAGCAAATATTGAATATTACTGAGAACAAATCACTAAAAGAAGCCATCTTCATCTTGCATCCTACTCTCAATGTTGTAATACATATGTAGCAGGCTATGCCAGGAGCAACAATTACCCCTTTATTGTGCAGATTCAGGTTGTAGTTGCTAGAAGCTTTTCCATGCAAAATTTGATGTGCAGGAGGAACATTCAATGTCATTTAAAATTTGTTTAAGAGACCAAGGGGCCCTTAGGGAAACTGATTCCATACTAATAACATGAACTAGAGAAACACAGAGCTTTGTTTCTCTGAACTTGCACATGTAAACTGGAGAGCTGGTTCTCAGTCACCTGATCGTGTTAGTCATGGATTTATGTAATTTGTCTCTTCAGTAATAATAGACCTTGTAGCATCCTAGGATTGTATCCAACCATTTATTTGGGTTCTACTAATCCATGACTATATTATATTCCAAATTAAAAAAAACAATTAGTCGCTGGTCATTTAAAAAAAAAAAAAAAAAAAAAAAAATAAGAAGAGGAAAAGAGGTATTGTAACAACAAACAGTGATGTAGACTAGAGATAGGCGAACCAGTTCGAATCCGTCTCCCGGAATGTCACACATTTTTTTAGACCACATCCGTCCCACCCAACGAAATTAGTCTGCGGATTGGGCACTGAAAATTCCATGCGAATCAATATAAATACGCCATGCAATGCGGGCGGATTTTTAAGAATCCGATCCACAGATTCCACAATCTGAGGCCGGACTGTTAAAAATCCACACAGATTAAACTGTGGAGAGAGAGAGATATCCACCCGCCCATTAATCCGTGTACGGATTTGTTACAATCTGGACATGGATTTTTGATTGCTCTAAAAAAAAAAATCTGAAACTGCGGATTTGCCTTTTAAAGATTGATCCGTGGACCAAAGGAACCGGACGATCCGAGGTAGATCAAAATCCGCAAAAATAAAAAGCCCCTATCTCTAATGTAGACACAAAGTATAGCGTATTCAGTGTGTCTGTGTTTACATCTTATGTAGTAGTGAAGTACCGAAGCAAGCATACCAGAAATACCGTTATATAGCTTGTGCGTGCTGGTGGCCCATCCATGGCTCCTGGGAATTGATGTGCTTGTCTATAGCAAAATGGCTTTAATATAAGTATAGGTACAGATGGAACAGCTGGTTCTGGCCCAATGTCTGAGGAAAATCCCTGAGCATCTTGCAAACACATCTAGATAGTCCACAGCAGGCTGTAATGACCCATCGGATTAACACAGTGGGGGTCCCTGCATTTTAATGGGACTCGCGCAGTGTGAATCCTACCTAGCTGCACCTGTCTATAAGAGACGCGCACTAAGAGATAGACTGAATCAGTCACTCTACCTGTGCGCTTCTAACAGGCTATTGTGCGGCTTTTATTTTAATAACATATTATTGAAGCAGGGGGGCTCCAGGGATCCCCTGCTTCCCAAGTTACAGGCCTCGGTATGGGGTGCCGGTATCCCAACAGCCATGTATATATTCTCCCGCGTTACGGCCCACGTGATCGGGAGATTTAAACAAAGCGAAGGGATATCCGCACCCCATAACGGGGCCTGTAACTCTCGAAGTAGGGGGTCCCCAAGGCTAAAATCGATGCAGTTCAGCTCTGGAGACCCCCTGCTACAATACTGTACTATTAAAATAAAAGCAGCTTCATTACCTTAGCGGCTAACCGCTAAAGCAATGAAGAGGTTAAGCCAGACTACCTGGTTTATTGGGGGTATAGGGGGTGAGTGAAGGGGGTAGTTGCCCCAGAGTGGGTAGTTATGCCTACTGGAAAGGTTACGGGAGGGATTAACTCCTTCATTACCTTAGCGGTAGTAAGCACTATGATAATTAAAGGGTTAACCCCTCCCACTACCCACCCAAGAGGCATAACCACTGACCCTGGGGAAACTACCCATTTTACCCACCTCCTCTGACCCCAATAAACATTACAATACAAACATTAATACAAAACATTGAACAATCCCCCACCCCAACACATACAGTACAGTAATGGGCAAAATCCCTATTATCCATATCTGGATAATAACTAATAAGTCTATTAAAAAATAAAACATAACCAAAACATTACCCAGCCAGCATATACTAAATTGAAGTTGTACTTGCCCCTGCCAGGATGAAGGCCATCCTCATCCTACTCGTCTTCCTCTTCTTCAGTGGGCACCAACAGTAAAAAAAAAAAAAAACTAACTACTGGCCACTAACCACTTAATCACCTTAGCGGTTATTAACCACTATGGTAATTAAGGGGTTAACCCCTCCTCCCACTTCCTACCTGGGAGGCCTAAACACCCTCGCTGGGGCAACTACCCTCATCCCCAATAAATCAATTTATTGGCACAGTGGTACACCATGCCTTATAGGCATGGTTTGCCATTATGGCAGGCAATGGGAAAGCTACCAATAAAAAAACAAGCAGCAAGTATAATACATTACATTTCAATTTAAAAAAAATGCCCACGCTCGCCTGTTAGAGGCGCGCAGGTAGCGTGACTGATTCAGTCTCTCTCTCACTGCGCATCTCTTACAGACAGGAGCAGCCCGGTAGGATTCACACAGCGCAAGTCCCATTCAAACGCAGGGACCCCCGCTGTGTTAATCCAATGGGCCATTAGTCTGGCCGCTGGAATCTCACGGCTACGGAGTGGATGCTGTATGGGTCACGCAAGTCAGGAGGGCCAGAACCGACAGTTTCATCTGTATGTTGAGGCAACAATTTATTAAAATATTTTTTTTCCCTTACATTTTCGATATCAAAATATTTCAATATTAGAAGGAAAGTGGCATATGTGTTTTACAGCAAGTTGAATTTACAGACTCAGATGAATCCAGTTTGGACATTTGGTGGGGTCATTTTGCCATGACCAAATCGCCACTGGCATTTAGCCGCCACTCACTCGCTGCCGGGCTATCTCTCCCAGATGCCCGCTACGCCGCCAAGATAAGCCCCTAACCCTAAAACACCCTAATCTTAACCCTTAATACTAACACTACCCCCTACCCTAAAAACCTAAATAACTTACCCTAATCCCTTACCCTAAAAAACCCTTAAACCTAACACTACTCCTACCAAAAAACCTTAATCCCTTACCCTAAAAAAACCTTAATGCTACCTCCTACTTTTACACTAAGACCATATTCTAATACCCTTACCCTAAGACCTTAACCTAAAACCTTACCCTAAAAACCTAACCCCTTACCCTAAAACCACAACCTTAGCCCCTTACCCTAACCGCTAAAACCCCTTAAATGAACATACCTTATTAGAAAAACGTCCGGTGGCTGAGTGTCCAGCGGCAGAGTGACTGCGGTGAAGGGTCCCTTGGTGGGCCAAGTGCCAGCGCTGACGTGGTCATGGCAAAACGGTCGTGACCAAATATCCGATTCCAGGTGAACTATTCTCTCCCATTACACTGCTATGATTTTACACCTAGCACTTGTGACAACTTCAAGCTGGTCTGAGCAATTACAATATGGCATTGGTGAATATACCCCTCAACTTAACTTGGTCAATCCAAACTAGATCATTATAACCGGACTCAAAACCAAAAGAAAACTCCAATCAAAACCTTCATTCTGAAGAAGACCCCTCGGGACCATAGAACAAGGATAACACAAAGCAGGTGAAATATTGACCTGTTTTCACTGTTTGAGCCACCTGTGCTGAAGCAGGGATATCCTTAAAACCTGACCTGTTGAGTGGTCATTGAGGACTGGAGTTGAGAACCTCTGCCAGACTTTCCAGTTGCTCGAGTCCTCCTACATTCATAAAGCAGCCCTGTTGTCATTAGAGTGCTATCATGTTAAATGTTGATCATCTAAAAGGTGTGTATTGTATGGATATGCTTACCCTTCTTTCATGTCATTGATAGGAAGAGGAACTCTGCCTCCTCGATCCAGTGCGGAAGTAATATTTATTGCATTCAGGCGATCTGGCTGCCAGACATTTTTCACGGCTCCAAGGAAATCTCCAAGAATTTCACTAGCCAACATTTCTTCCACATTCATATTTCTTATGAAGAACTCGGCTTGATACTGCAGTGGGAAATCTATTTGTGAAATATAGAAACCATATTGAATTTATATAAACAAAGAACGCATCGCCAAGGATAAGGAACGTTATATTTCCTAACAAATCTTACCTTTCATTTCTCCCTCTTTTTTTCTGTACCCTACTCCCACCCTTCTCCTTTATGTTATATAAACCCTAAAAACTTGTTTAAACCCCCACCCCCCACCCCTCACAAAATGAAGGTGCCACGGGGCACTGTTCATTTGAAACGACATATTGTCACTTTATATTTATCCTTTTAGAAAAAGAAAATCAATGTCACTTTATTTTCTATTTTCAAACTGATAGTGACTGTGAAGATGAACAAACCAAGGGCATGCCCTCTCTTATAATACACTTTTATCCCAGAAGCATTTGCAAAATGCCATGTGTTACGCTGTGCACACTGTTAGCACTATATTTATAAATATTATTATATGTATTCTATACCATCACAGCTGCAGGGCTTATTCAATAAAGTGCGACGGTCAATTGGGTGCATCAGCACGGAAAGCCATATTAAAGTCAATGGGACTTTACATTATTTATTTATAAAATGTTTTACCAGGAAGTAATAGATCGAGAGTTATCTCAAGTATGTCCTGGGCATAGAGATAGCATCAAATCTGCGCTATCACACTTTACTGAATAAGCCCATATATCTATACTTGTGTTTGGCCTAATGACGCAAGCCCCATGAGGTTTCTTATCAGGGGGGCATCTTACCAGCTTCACAGAGGTTTGTGCTGTAGCAGGGGCGCGCAAAGATTTTAACCAGTGCCCCCCCTGCCTGCTTGCCTCCCGGCTCGCGCCTCCCTCCTCCTTGGCTCAAGCGTCAAATGACATTGCAGGGTCATGTGACGTCACGTGACCCCACGGTGTCATTTGATGCCGGTTACCCTGGCGAGGCGTCGCCGAAGGTCAAGGAAGAGAAGTTGAAGAGGCCTTGTGAGGTCCCCCCGGCATTTAATTTAAATGCTTTGGGGGAGAGTGCGGGATCTCTGTAGCTGCTGCGTCGCCCCGGGAAATTCTCCTGCTCCCCCTGGGGGGCGCAACCCCCCACTTTGCGCAACCCTGTGCTATAGGATGATCTCCCTGCTATATCAAGATTTTATTTTGCCAGAGCTTTCAAGTAATTGATGAGGGAACTGAATTCTTTTTCAGCAGCTTCAGCTCTGAGGATGAGGTGAGAAGCACCTCTAACTTGCTTGTCCTAAAACCTTGTTATAAAGGTGATCCCCCTGGCTAGCCTACAGTAGCGCCAAAGCTAGTGCTCATTTGTAGTACCAACTATAAAGTTAAAAGGAGCTCTAAGCAAATACTAATTGTAAGGGTGTGTTAGGAACCTCATATGTGTGCTCGGTGAGAGTGTGGCAGGTTCCGCGGCGGCACGTTAGTACAGGGCGCCGCCATGTTGTTGCGCAACCTTGCAGAGGGCACTGAGAGAGTGGAAAGCTTGCGCATGCGCAATGGAAGCGCGCGAACGACGGGCCTGTAAGGGAAAGGCTCAGTTGAGGAACTACAACTCCCATGAGCTCTAGAGTGGTCACCTGACGTCAGGAGCCAATCAGAAGGCTAGGATTACGGGAGAAGTAAAGGGAAGCGTGGGGGAGAGACCATGCGATGCAGAGGGGATCCGGAAGGTAAAGGAGGAGGGTGTGTGAGTGCAGGGGGTCCGTGACCCGCCTGCATAGGATAGCTTTACCCCGCAGGCCCTTAGGAGTATCTCCTGAGTCACAGTAGGCTGCTGTGCTGCAGGGACGCCCAATAGTGAAAGTGAACTATCACCTTACTGAGTACCAGTTAGGGACAAAGCACAGAGTTGCGGCGGTTGCAGTCATCTGGGACCAGACGGCTGGACACCGTGATATCTGGAGGCCACGTGTCGGATGCGTCTGACCCTTTTCGAAGTTGTTACCGGTCACTACCGTGACCGGAAGGTATTTACATCAAGTGCGCCAACACCGCTCAACAGGTGCTGATCCCGCCTTAGGCGTAACTCTTTGGGGACACTAGTGAAGTAACCAAAGGCCTAAGTACACAAAGTCATCGTTCTATTATTATTACATGGACACGGTGTGTGGGGCACGCGGTGACGGGACAGAGACATACTCATATGAGCGTGGCGGAGCCACTACAGTTATAAAAGACATTAGTAGTTAGCTGTGCTAAGTATCTACTATATATTTCTGAAAGCACTGTATGTCTGCGTCCCTAGCGGCAATCTCATTGGTCCCTTGGCCCGCCCGCCCCCGCACACCTCTCATTGGCTTGAGGCGGAGTGACGGGCCAAAGGACACACAGGGACACACACACACACACACACACACACACACACACACACACCTCTCTCTCTGTCCACTCCCCCCCCATCACACTCACCTCCCTCCCGCTCAACTCCCTCCACCTCCCGCTCCACTCACCTCCCTCTCCACTCACCTCCCTCCCGCTCAACTCCCTCCCCGGCGCGGGGACAGGCAGTGGGCAGAGCAGCCTGCCGCTGCCTCCACTCACCTCCCGCTCACCTCCCGCTCCCTCCACTCACCTCCCTGGCGCGGGGACAGGCAGTGGGCAGGGCAGCCTGCCGCTCCCTCCACTCACCTCCCCTCACCTCCCGCTCACCTCCCTGGCGCGGGGACAGGCATTGGCCAGGGCAGCCTACCGCTGCCACGCGGCACCTAAGGACCCCTTCCTCCCTCGCGGACTAACTAACATGGCGGCGGCCAGAAGGAGAGGTGAGTGTGTGTGTGTGTGTGAGTGAGTGTGTGTGTTTGTGTGTGTGTGTGTGTCACAGCGTGACAGTGTGTGTGTGGGACACTGTGTGTGTGTCTGTGTGCGTGTGTGTGTTACACTGTGTCTCAGACACTGTAGAGTGGGGACCGGAGCTACACATGGGGGGGGGTCTGGAGCGGAGAAAGATACAGGGGGAGTGGAGAGGAGGGACCCGTCAATTTAAAGCAAACCAACCCCCCTCCTGTCCACTGCCCCCCCCTCCTGTCCACTGCCCCCCCTTCCTGTCCATTGCCCCCCCCCTCCTGTCCACTGCCCCCCCTCCTGTCCACTGCCCCCCCCCTCCTGTCCACTGTCACCCCCCCTCCTGTCCACTGTCACCCCCCCTCCTGTCCACTGTCTCCCCCCCTCCTGTCCACTCTCCCCCCCTCCTGTCCACTCTCCCCCCCTCCTGTCCACTCTCTCCCCCCTCCTGTCCACTCTCCCCCCCCCTCCTGTCCACTCTCCCCCCTCCCATCCCCTCCTGTCCACTGTCCTTTCACCTGTCCCCCCCCTGTCCACTCTCCCCCGTCCTGTCCACTCTCCCCCCCCCATCCCCTCCTGTCCACTGTCCTTTCCACTGTCCCCCCCCTCCCCCCAGCCACTGCCCTCCCCCTCCCCCCGGCCACTGTCCCCCCCCCTCCTGTCCACTGTCCCCCCCCCTCCTGTCCACTGTCCCCCCCTCCTTTTCCCCCGTCCCCCTCCCCTCCTTTTCCTCCCCTCTCCCCCCCCCTTTTCCCCCCCTCCCCCCCCTTTTCCTAGCGCTAAATGTAACTCACGACCAACGCCGGCTCTCCCCCCCCGCTCCCCTTTCTCCCCCCCCGCTCCCCTTTCTCCCCCCCGCTCCCCTTTCTCCCCCCCGCTCCCCTTTCTCCCCCGCTCCCCTTTCTCCCCCCCCCGCTCCCCTTTCTCCCCCCCCTTTCTCCCCTTTCTCCCCCCCCTTTCTCCCCTTTCTCCCCCCCCGCTCCCCTTTCTCCCCCCCCCGCTCCCCTTTCTCCCCCCCCCGCTCCCCTTTCTCCCCCCCGCTCCCCTTTCTCCCCCCCCGCTCCCCTTTCTCCCCCCCCGCTCCCCTTTCTCCCCCCCCGCTTCCCTTTCTCCCCCCCGCTCCCCTTTCTCCCCCCCGCTCCCCTTTCTCCCCTTTCTCCCCCCCGCTCCCCTTTCTCCCCCCCCGCTCCCCTTTCTCCCCCCCCCTGCTCCCCTTTCTCCCCCCCTGCTCCCCTTTCTCCCCCCCGCTCCCCTTCCTCCCCCCCCGCTCCCCTTTCTCCCCCCCGCTCCCCTTCCTCCCCCCCGCTCCCCTTTCTCCCCCCCCGCTCCCCTTTCTCCCCCCCCCGCTCCCCTTTCTCCCCCCCCGCTCCCTTTTCTCCCCCCCGCTCCCCTTTCTCCTCCCCCCGCTCCCCTTTCTCCCCCCCGCTCCCCTTTCTCCCCCCCCCGCTCCCCTTTCTCCCCCCCCCCTCCCCTTTCTCCCCCCCCTCCCCTTTCTCCCCCCCCCCGCTCCCCTTTCTCCCCCCCGCTCCCCTTTCTCCCCCCCCGCTCCCCTTTCTCCCCCCCCGCTCCCCTTTCTCTACCCCCGCGCCCCTTTCTCCCCCCCCGCTCCCCTTTCTCCCCCCCGCTCCCCTTTCTCCCCCCCCGCTCCCCTTTCTCCCCCCCGCTCCCCTTTCTCCCCCCCCGCTCCCCTTTCTCCCCCCCCCCGCTCCCCTTTCTCCCCCCCCCGCTCCCCTTTCTCCCCCCCCCGCTCCCCTTTCTCCCCCCCGCTTCCCTTTCTCCCCCCCGCTCCCCTTTCTCCCCCCCCCCGCTCCCCTTTCTCCCCCCCCGCTCCCCTTTCTCCCCCCCCCGCTCCCCTTTCTCCCACCCCCTCCCCTTTCTCCCCCCCGCTCCCCTTTCTCCCCCCCGCTCCCCTTTCTCCCCCCCCGCTCCCCTTTCTCTCCCCCGCTCCCCTTTCTCCCCCCCGCTCCCCTTTCTCCCCCCCCCCCGCTCCCCTTTCTCCCCCCCCCGCTTCCCTTTCTCCCCCCCCGCTCCCCTTTCTCCCCCCCCGCTCCCCTTTCTCCCCCCCGCTCCCCTTTCTCCCCCCCCCGCTCCCCTTTCTCCCCCCCCCGCTCCCCTTTCTCCCCCCCCCGCTCCCCTTTCTCCCCCCCCCCGCTCCCCTTTCTCCCCCCCCGCTCCCCTTTCTCCCCCCCCCGCTCCCCTTTCTCCCCCCCCGCTCCCCTTTCTCCCCCCCCCACTCCCCTTTCTCCCCCCCCTCCCCTTTCTCCCCCCCCGCTCCCCTATCTCCGCCCCGCGCCCCTTTCTCCCCCCCCGCTCCCCTTTCTCCCCCCCGCTCCCCTTTCTCCCCCCTCGCTCCCCTTTCTCCCCCCTCGCTCCCCTTTCTCCCCCCCCCGCTCCCCTTTCTCCCCCCCCGCTCCCCTTTCTCCCCCCCCGCTCCCCTTTCTCCCCCCCCGCTCCCCTTTCTCCCCCCCGCTCCCCTTTCTCCCCCCCCCCTCCCCTTTCTCCCCCCCGCTCCCCTTTCTCCCCCCCCCCCGCTCCCCTTTCTCCCCCCCCCGCTCCCCTTTCTCCCCCCCCGCTCCCCTTTCTCCCCCCCCGCTCCCCTTTCTCCCCCCCCGCTCCCCTTTCTCCCCCCCGCTCCCCTTTCTCCCCCCCCCGCTCCCCTTTCTCCCCCCCCCGCTCCCCTTTCTCCCCCCCCGCTCCCCTTTCTCCCCCCCCCGCTCCCCTTTCTCCCCCCCGCTCCCCTTTCTCCCCCCCGCTCCCCTTTCTCCCCCCCCGCTCCCCTTTCTCCCCCCCCGCTCCCCTTTCTCCCCCCCGCTCCCCTTTCTCCCCCCCCCCCCGCTCCCCTTTCTCACCCCCCCGCTCCCCTTTCTCCCCCCCCGCTCCCCTTTCTCCCCCCCCGCTCCCCTTTCTCCCCCCCGCTCCCCTTTCTCCCCCCGCTCCCCTTTCTCCCCCCCGCTCCCCTTTCTCCCCCCCCGCTCCCCTTTCTCCCCCCCCGCTCCCCTTTCTCCCCCCCCGCTCCCCTTTCTCCCCCCCCGCTCCCCTTTCTCCCCCCCCGCTCTCCTTTCTCCCCCCCCCGCTCCCCTTTCTCCCCCCCCCCGCTCCCCTTTCTCCCCCCCCCCCGCTCCCCTTTCTCCCCCCCCGCTCCCCTTTCTCCCCCCCCCCGCTCCCCTTTCTCCCCCCCCGCTCCCCTTTCTCCCCCCCGCTCCCCTTTCTCCCCCCCCCGCTCCCCTTTCTCACCCCCCCGCTCCCCTTTCTCACCCCCCCGCTCCCCTTTCTCACCCCCCCGCTCCCCTTTCTCCCCCCCCGCTCCCCTTTCTCCCCCCGCTCCCCTTTCTCCCCCCCGCTCCCCTTTCTCCCCCCCGCTCCCCTTTCTCCCCCCCCCGCTCCCCTTTCTCCCCCCCCCGCTCCCCTTTCTCCCCCCCCGCTTCCCTTTCTCCCCCCCCGCTCCCCTTTCTCCCCCCCCCGCTCTCCTTTCTCCCCCCGCTCCCCTTCCCCCCCCCGCTCCCCTTCCCCCCCCGCTCCCCTTCCTCCCCCCCGCTCCCCTTCCTCCCCCCCCGCTCCCCTTTCTCCCCCCCTCCCCTTTCTCCCCCCCTCCCCTTTCTCCCCCCCCTCCCCTTTCTCCCCCCCCCTCCCCTTTCTCCCCCCCCTCCCCTTTCCCTCCCCCCTCCCCTTTCCCTCCCCTTTCCCTCCTCCCCTTTCCCTCCCCTTTCCCTCCCCCCCTCCTCCCCTTTCCCTCCCCCCTCCCACCCCCTTCCCCCCTCCCACCCCTCTCAGCTAGTAGGTAATAAGCGTTATAGTATAAGAGTTATTGTGTTATATGTTATGTGTTGATGCAAATTATAGAGTGCTAAGGTTATAGTGCATTACAGTAAAACTGGTTGCAAGCATGTGTTGTTATGTTTCTTGCCCAGGGGAATCTTACACGATGGGGATTCTGGGTTAGTGGAGGCGCTGCGCTAATTAAGGTTACCCCAGGCTCCCAGCTAGCAGAGGCTCAGATCTCCTGGAGCCACAGGTGTGTGCAGTACCCGTATTCTCTTTAGAGTGTCAGAAAAAGGGCTACATAATGTATTTCCAAGGATTTGAGCGCAACAGAGTTGGTGAACTTTCCATGGTAGATTTACAGGCCTTCTCGAGATTAATGACGCTTGAGCTGGGCAGGGTCGCCGACAGGGGGGGAGAGCTGAGACAAGTGTCCCTGGCCTGATGGCTTCGGGGGGCCCGGCCGGCCGTTACTGCAAGTTCGACCCGACCTCTGGCTGATCCTCTTGCCTAAGGGCCCAGCTCTCCCTCAGCTGCGGGCCTCCCACACTCTGTCCCACGCTGAGCTTAAGATCTGGCATGCAACGGGCTTCTCTGACATTGTTGCGTGCTGGAAGAATGCTTGGCCCAGTTTCCGGCGTGCGTCGGCATGAGAGGGAGGCCCGGTGCGCACCAGTGTCCAGAAGCTCAGCGTGGGACAGAGTGAGGGAGGTCCGCAGCTGTGGGAGAGCAGGGACCCGGCGGCGAGAGGACAGGCAGCCGGGCGCCCCCGCAGTCAACGGGCCCAGCCTGAGACCGTCCGCCAGGTAATCTGTTTTTTTATATGTATTTGGGTGGTGTATTTTTTATATGTATTGGGGAGGGGGTGTATTTGAAATACCGCCAACCGGGTGTGGACAGGAAGGGGGGGGGGGCTGATGTAACTCTAGTCCTGGGCCCCAGGAAATCTGTCTGTGGCCCTAGAGCTGGGTGTCGCATCCTTATCTGGTGTTTGCAGCTATTGACCTAATTCAATACTCTGCATCAGCACTTAATGAATCCCGGCATTTGCATCAAGGAAAAAGTGGTGCAATTTTGGGTCAACAAGAACTGCACCATATGTACTGTATCAAACAACTAAAAGGGAGTGGGATAGCTGCTTTAATTAACTTGTCTTCCTCGTTATAACTTCCTCATTATAAAATCAAGGTGGAGTCCTCCCTGTTCACATGTGACTAAATTGTTCCAGAGATTAGATTAAGCACCCGGGCAATGACTCCGTACTATTTCTACAGGATTATTGTACTGCAGGAGCGGTCTCATTATTTTGTGCCTTAATATCAATCAATAAACCGTAAGGGAACTTGTGTCAAATCCTTTAAAATGCAACTAGACACACATTGAACTTTTTTTTTTAAATGTTGCCCTGCGGCACAGACAAATGGTGAAATCTTATTAACAAAGTTTATTACATTCAACATAGCTCTGTCTAAACACGTCTGTGTGTGTGTGTCACCTAAAATCAATTTTAGGTAATCCTACTGTCGGCTTGATGGGAATACCCACCAGTTTGCATTTGATGCAATGTTTATGTTACTATGTTGCTATGTAACTGCCTAGATGTTTGGCTTCTGTGCTTTGAATGAACTGTAAGGAGCCATCTTTTGCTCAGCTGTGCTGGAAGGTGTTTCATGTAGTAGCACTGCTTAGTAAATATGGCCCCAAGTGTCCCTGCTCACCTCACTGTCTAGGACCCTCTTCTTCAGAGCCTGGCATTTCAGGAATTGAAATTGACAAAGATATTACAAAGAAAGCAGGGGCCGCCGAATAAAACGTTACAAAAGACTCAACAAGTAAAGAATAGGGCTGGATTTAAAGCTGCAGTTCAAGTTGCCGTTTAAAAAAAAAAAAATCCCATTCAATATGTGCATCAATACAATCTGCACACTGACACGTGATTAGCTAAGCTGCAGATCGATCCGTTCTCTCTAATCGATCGATCGCTTGCTATTTAATTCAGTTCTTGCACAGCATTTTGAGCAATTTGATTCCTGGAATATGATTGACAGGGCAGTTACTAGATACAATTGGTGCACTGCTAGAGAGAGGGCGGGGCTCAAGAGCCAGAGCCTATCAGAAGGGGAAGGGGCTGTCACTTTGGAAATGCTTCCTACATTAGAAACATTAAAAATGTCTTTAAAACATTAGGGGGGTTTTAAAATGGTACAAGTATTTTCTCATAGTACAGAACTGATTTATTTTAAAAAAAACGTAACATATTGATTGAACTGCTGCTTTAATGTACCTATTTGCTGCTGGCTATCGCCATTCCAAATGTTAGGACATAAATGTTTAAAAATCTGCTATTGATATAAATTGTCCAACGTGTTACAAAACAAAATTAATGAAGCACAGTGATTACAGCAATTTAGGCCCAGTCCCACAAAATGACACCAATTAATTCAAATAGGGTAAAGGCTTAGCACCTTTCTGTGGATCTGGGCATTAGTGAACATTTTAAGTAATGAGCATATTGGAAACCACTTGCATTATTCTAAAAAAAAATTCTCTCTCTCTCTCATCTAAAAATATAATTGTGCTGATACATCAGGTTTCAGGCACACTTCTTCCAAGCTTATATTAAACGTGTTAAACAAATCACTTTCAGCCAATGCATTACTCTCTAATACAGTTATGTTTTGTGGACCCATTTCTACTCCAGATGTGTGTGCGTAAATGTAATTTGTGTGTGTGTGCACGCATGTGTGTTATGTGTGTATATAGCATAGAAGAGAGAGGTGGTTGTCCATCATAACACAGGTACTGCTCCCGTGTGCAGAGTTGAAGGTTGTGTAGAAGAAGAAGAGGCCAGTCATGCATAGGACTTAAAGACCGGTATGTAGCTTTTTTTGGACAATCAATGTTTCGGTCTGCACCAGGACCTCTTTCAGAAGACAACTGGCAAGTGAAACAACTCTTTGATCCCTTGCCATACACCGTTAAAAAGCGTATGACCAGCTGCTGTGAACAACTAGGCGGTAACCCGAAATACGTATACAAATGGAAGTACTGTATGTGAGATGAGAAACAATACAATTCAAATGGAATGTTCTAATTGATATACAAAAAAGTGTTGTAACAAATGAAAACTGCAATAGGTTTTAAGAGGTAGGACAGGACTCAATAGAAAATATTGCAGTCGGGTGGTATGGGGGTGCTAATGGTGCTGGGGTTATAAAGCGGTGACTGAAAATTCTAAAATAGGAACACTGTCAAGCATTAAAGCAGTGTGCCCTGATTGCATGCACTAGGTACATACCAAGGTTATAGAAGAAAAGGTGATTGGAAATTAGGTGTATTATCTGGATTTATCGGAGACAGGACGTACAAACACAAGACATACGGTAAGAGCAGTGGCGGATTTGAAAATCCGCCGCTCCTAGACACTTACATGTGTCCTTCTGCTTCCTTGCTGCCGCCCTCTATCTCCTTTGGAACCCCAGCATCAAATGACGCAACGGACATCCCAAAGTGACGTCACACTGCGTCGCATTGCCATGGTAACGTGACATTATGTAATTTGCCATAGCAACGAAACGCCGTGTGATGTCACGTTGGGATGTCCGCGGCATCATTTGACGCTGGGGTTCCAAAGGAGATGGAGCGGGTGGCAGCAAGGAGGCGGCCGACACATGTAAGTGCATTCCCATTAGGCCCGAGAGCGTGGCAAATGCATATGGGGGCAGAAATTTTTGTTGCCCCAAACTTTTGCAGCCTTAGGCCCGGGCCTAATGGGAAATCTGTCTCTGGGTACGAGTTTGAAAACCAAAGATGCAGAGATGAAAAGGGGTGGTTGGGGAACCAGGGGGAAACTGCCCGGGGTGGCTGGGGTGGGGAATGATATCAACAACAACTGGAGCGAAGGTTCTTAATATCAAGATATGGGTATAGAAATCATCGGAATGTAAATGTAATGTGCAGAGATACAGGAGTGGGTTACAATGGGCTTATTTACTGGAATTGTATTGTATGTCTTTATTTATATAGCGCTATTAATGTACATAGCGCTTCACAGTAGTAATACATTTGGTAATCAAATAAATAATACAGTAGATAATATAAATAACAGATCATGGGAATAAGTGCTTCAGACATAAAAGTAACATAAAGGAAGAGGAGTCCCTGCCCCGAGGAGCTTACAGTCTAATTGGTAGGTAGGGAGAACGTACAGAGACAGTAGGAGGGAGTTCTGGTAAGTGCGTCTGCAGGGGGCCAAGCTTATGTATCATGTGTTCAGAATATTCACAGTGCTATTCAGATGCTTCTTTAAGCAAGTGTGTCTTAAGGTGGGTCTTAATGGTGGATAGAGAGGGTGCTAGTCGGGTACTGAGGGGAAGGGCATTCCAGAGGTGTGGGGCAGTCAGTGAAAAAGGTTTAAGGCAGGAGAGGGCTTTAGATACGAAGAAAGAAGACATCCTTGAGCAGAACGCAAGTGTATGGGTGGTGCATAACGAGAAATTAGGGCTGAGATGTAAGGAGGGGCAGAAGAGTGTAAAGCTTTAAAAGTGAGGAGAAGAATGGAGTGTGAGATGCGGGAATAGGGAATGTAGCCCATATTGACTGACTACAAATATATAACTTCAATGCAGGATTTGCATGCGGTGAACACTCATAGAAATAGGTGGGTGATATCCGAATGGAGATTCATAGCAATTGGATAAGGGCAATGTCGGTGGTAACTGGAATGGGGTGTGTGGATCGACAGTGGCTATGGCCCCTGGGGAGTATGGTTGCGTTGCCCAGGGTTTCCGTCATGGGGTACGGTGTCTAAAGTGACTGAAATAGGGTCCGTGGACTTAAGATTATAGGATTCAGGTACAGAGATCAAGTCATGGATAAGGATTCATTGAAAATGATCAAACATACAGAGGTGGAGTGAGGGAAAAGTGTTGTTAGAATCCTAAAGCTATTTTGAGCTCATTGGCTACTGCGGACCCACACGATGTGGGAATAAACAAACAGTAACTGAAAAATTACACTGCAGACGTCAGAAGAATGATTGCTAATTCGAGCACTTTACATAGGCATCGTAAAAATAATAGTGGAAAATAACCAAAGAAAACAGCTAAAAATTGTAAAAATTAAAAAGTAAAATAAAGAATCAACATTATTAAAAAAGAGTGTCCAATCTTTTCACATTATGGGAATCCAGCAGCCTCTCTAGCTAAACTGACACAAAGTTGCATCAGAATAGATTCAAATCTTCTATTGAAACCCAAATGACAGACATCATGAGGTGTCAAGAATGTTGTGTTTGTTCACATAACTGGAACCCAGGTTGTCACTAAATTGAATAATTGTAGTGGTCTTCCGTGAGCAAAGGTGCAGACCACAAAGTGTTAAGACATCCACAATCTGTAACACACTACTAAGGACTAGGAGAGGTAACCAGCCTATCCACATTCCTGGAATTCCGCTACCTTTCCAAAAGCTTCCATATGTTCACAATGTGTCAATGTTAATACAGATATGTGTAACTGATAGAAGGAACTTAGGGGTCACCCAAACAACGTAAAAGTTAGAGGTGTTATACTTCCAGTAGTAACATATAAAGGAAAAAATGAGCAACATGACAAAGAAAAGATAAGAAGATTGTTTGTCGGTTGTATCCAAGGTAGTCTGTCAGTTCCCGTTTCTGGAACGCATGTCCACCTCTAAAGCTTTGTACAAAATTACCAATGTTCAGTTGAAAACACAGGTAGAGATGTAATAAGGTGTTAAGATTATTATTATCGTTTATTTGCTAAGCGCCAACATACTCCGCACTGCGGTACAATGTGGATACAGACATTTGAAAATTATGTAAACAAAGTTACATAAATATAAGGATAAACGTGCACAAACATATACAGAGAGGTAATGCTGGTCCTTACTGGTGAGAGTTTAGGCTCGAGAGGGAATGAGGTACAATTTTGAAACAAAAATGTAAAGTGGCTGCTCATTGTGGGATGGAGTATATCTCAGGATGGAGTATGTCCAGCCGTACAGCTGATCCCATTATGTATGAGGGTGGGGATGTGAGGTAGTGTTACATAAGGTGGAGATTGGTCCAGCCACACAGCTGGTCCCCATTGGAGATGGGGGGAGAGCGAGTTGGATGTTAGGGATATGCCAGAGGCTTCCTTGAAAAGGTGAGTATTCAGTGAGTTTTTAACGATTGTCCTCTTAGTTCACATAACTGGAAAGCAGGCAGTCACCAAGATGACCAATGGTGGTGGTCCTCTATGAACCAATGTAACAGAACCGATTACGTAAAGGCATCCAAAATCTGTTAAACACTAATAAGGAATGGGTGAGGTATCATGTCCATTCAGCAAACTGTCACCTCCCATTGCAATGAAAATCTGACATCCCCTATATCTCTTTTCAGTTACACACACTTGCAACAATATGATCAAAAAAATATATATGGAAGCTTTTGGGGGGGTACCTACAACCCAGGAATGTGAATGGGCAGGATTTCTGAATGAATGATGATATCTCACTTAATAGCTCCCCTTGCTAAATAGCGTTCTCCAAGTCCATGAGTGCCAGCCTTCTTTATATGTGTGTGTATGTGTGTATGTGATCGCACACCTGTATAAAGGTAATCCAGAACATTTCCCACATGCCATAACCACAATATGATGGGCAGGGGATTGCAATTCCTTTAAATGTCATGTTAAATTGTATTTTCTTTCTTTATTTTTTTTTATATAAATGCTTTTGCATTTAGTTTGTTTTAAAAGGAGGTGATCCTCCCTGCTGCATAAAATGAGAGTGTAACCCCCAAAAAATCAATAGAGGGTCATTGTCTGGTTTGATTTTGGGGGTTACCTAAGCAAAATCATATTTCCAATTATCACAAGGAATATCCCCCCTTCTTAATGTACTACGCGTGCTATGTGCTGTAGGTGGAGCTTACTCCATCATCCCTCTTTATGTTATCAGAAGTTTGTAATTATAACTGTAACCCAACAGATTAAGAGGGAGGAGTTCCCATACTTTATCTGGGGGCTGTATCTGTTTCTTACATTTTTTGTAAGCAAACACACACAAATAAAACTACTGAATTTATATTTCTTTTGTTTTTGGGGATGTTGCATTGACGAGAGCTGATAATTTTGTTCCTATGAATATATGGGTACTGTTGATTGAGGGGCACAGTTTCTGTCAATCATGGGTACTTACATATTTGTGGGAGTATAATTGTTCTTCAGGTATCTTGTGAAAATTAACTCTAAGTCACTGGTGGTATATACATTGGAAGGTACCAGGCCCATCCGGTGCTGCCATGGGATCATGACATCACACAGAGTACATAAGTGGAGGGGACAGTTCAAGAAGGTAGGTTCCAGGAAGACAATAGGAGAGGAGCCTTGGAGAGGAAATATTGGTGTAACGGTGTTTCCTCCCCCCCCAATCACAGATAGGGGCCATTACAAGGTGTGTGTGTGGTGCATACCTGCTGGTAACAAGAGGGCTGAGTCGTTTGCGATGACTTTGGGACACAGGAACAGACTTCTGGGGTCCATACCCCAGATAATACTTAGCAGTGCAGCACCTCCATCTGCCGTAGGCTCCAGGAATGTATGGAGATGATCTCCCACGGTACAACTTGTACCTCTCCCCCCCAGTTAGATCACACACCAGGCCAGAGGTATATTGCAAACAGGAATGATTTATTACTACACACTTTGCAGTAACACAACAGCTACGCAGCACTCTTCTGCCGGATACAGTCTCCTTAGATCAATTCTCACTGGAGATGGTCCCTGGACCGTCACTACAGGCCAAGGGCATCCACAGCCGTCGTCACTTCCCCACCTCCATAGCGGAGGCAGAGGTATGATCACACTCACTCCTCCCCGCAGGGAAGAGCAAATGGGAAGGCCCCAATCTCAGGCTCCAAGTTGTGTGACCTGCCTTCCTCAGAGGGAAGGAACAACCTCCAAATTTAGGGCGGTCCTGCCCTTAAGTACAGCCAGAAGGCGGGAACCCCGTTGTCCCAGCTACAACAGGATGTACCACCATCTGCTGTCACTCAAGTGCAGTACCAAAGGTGAAGGGGAAAACCACATACCAACTACTGGCAAGCCTGTGAATACCAGGGTTTACTGCCAGCCCATTGGGTAGAATAGTAGCCAGGGGGTACCCCGCTACATTGGGATGTTCGTAATACAATAGTACAGACCAGGTCCCCTTCTACTTTATTATGTTTTAGTGAGGAGCAGTACCCTGGTTAGGATCCCAGAAGAAGCTTAAGGGAGTCCAATATAAGAAATTAAGTATGAAAACGGCATGCCACAGAGGGCCTAAGTAAAGAGGACTCTTGGGTGTCAGCGAATCAAAAACCCGCGGATCTGCATTAAGAGTCCTCTCCGGCTGCAGGGAAGCGGCAGTTCCCGCACCGACAAAAGGTATTGGGGTCACATGTATAGGACCCACTAAGATTCCCAATGAAACTAGCACTGCTGGGATAATACAGAGGGGTATCCCAAACAGAAAAGGATGGGGCTCCCGGTCTTAGAACAGTTATACAACTTTGGCCGCGGTTATAGTTACGGCGACGGCAATGCAACATCGCGTCAAAACAAGTGCTTATAGTAGGAGTGACGCGACGGAGTGACGGCTGAGTCGCAATCACTGGAAGTCAATAAAAATTGATTTTTCAGCGACCGCAGCCTGAAGTCAACGGCCACGTGAGCGGTTCAGTCAATGAGGGCGAACCGCTCACGGCCATGCCCCGCCACGCCCCCCGGTCGCCGTCTCTTATCTCTAACACTATAAGCAAAAATCGCTGCTACAACGGTGACGGATGACGTCACATCGTCGCGTCACCATCACCGTAGCAAGGACTATAAGCGCGGCCTAAGAGATATACTGCCCATGATTCTACGACCTTGTTACCTCATCGCCCAGCCGCCTGAATCCAGCACTCCGAGTCACGGTGGAATAGCTATATAAATAAAACACAGATGATAGCTCCCTAGAAGCCGGGCAGGAACGGTTAAATACAAATAAAATTGTGCGTCAAAATGACAACCCCCCCTCCCGCCCCCCCCCTCCCACCCCCTCCCGCCCCCCCCTCCCACCCCCTCCCGCCCCCATTCTGGTGTAGAAGAATAACAGAAAATTTAATTGTATCTGTTATAGGAAGGGACAATAAGCATAGTCACCTTTGTATGACAGTTTCAAGTGATCAATCCCAGGATTCCTCTAATTGTCTACAGTACATTGAGAAAATATAAGTTGTTCTCGAGTGTATTACTGTTTGGTTACTGTAAGTACATGAGAAAATAGTGGTGAATCAAAATCTGGCAGGTGGCAACTACCTCTGGCAGTGAAAAGATTCATCTTTCCCATTCGATGTGGCATTATTACAGGCTGCTTGATATACAGTACCCTCAATATGAATATTTTGGTCCATTCTTTATGCGGCTTAACACTACTGGTTAACACGAACAGCAGAGGGCACTATGCCATTTTAGGACATGTATTAAGCCGTACAGTATATGCAAATAAATTGATAGGTACAGTATGTCATACAGCTAAAAACAAACGCAGCACATATTTTTCTTTATACCAAAAATGCCACAGGGCCTATCATTTTTTGAACGGTCTTAGCTTCAAGCATAGAGATATTAAAAAAATCTTCTTTATTATTGTTAAAAAGCATAGGTCATTATATTCGAACAAACCAAATCTCCTTACAAATAACACATTTGGTCAGCAACCTGTTCTATATTAAATACTGTAGGGATACACATTCTATTATAATGTAAAGTCCTCTGTGTGCATTTATAACATTGCTACTTTTAAGTTACAATTTTCTCTGTCCCTGCTGTAACTGCATATGTTTCACTATTTATGCAATGTAACATATAGCAACCCGAAGTTAAGAAAACTTTTGGTGCTCTCTGTATTTTGTTGTTTCAGTTAAGAAGCTATATGTAAAAGTAAAATCTATGAGGCCATCTTGACACTTTGCAGCATTGTCAAGAAAACTAGCAAGTGATGTGTCCCAATATGAAAATAGGGCAGATCCTTTCTTGGCTCAGGTAGTCATATAATAATAATAATAATAATAATAATAATAATAATAATAATAATAATAATTGGTTATTCTTGTATTTAAGTCAGACAGCAAGCCATATGAGACAATACAAAAAGATGCCTACAGTATATGAGCAGTACAATAAAGCTACAGCTCAAAATTATACAGTATATGTTTGAACAAGAAGATGTAAGGGTTTTTTGTACTGCCCAATTCTGGTAGCTGTAATAATCTTGAAAAGGAGATTTTGACATGCAAGATCTTCATACCTGTAGATGTATATGCACATTCAAGAAACCCCACATCTCTCTAGGTACAATAGTCTTTGATATTCAGCAAAGTGCTGTCTTTGCAGGATACTTCACTGTCACATATATAAAATATGTAGCTGTTTTCATCTACATAAGTTCATAAATGAAGCACCCTCATATCATAAATGGTTCATATTCCAATGACCTCACAAAATGCCTGTCCTAAATCAAGCTAGAACAGGCCTATTTAGCATTAGCAGTCTTAACGTGTTGTAGCATGGTATGCACACTTCTTCTTCCCCTCCCACCATTACATTCCAAATCAGTGCAGCAACAAACACTGAAAGCATGGCAACATACCTTCTGCTGACATGATATTGATGATTAAATTATGCCTTGCAGTCTCAAACGTACGTCTGTTGTAGGCAGTAATCTATCAAGAAATAAAAAAAAATGTGGGAGTTACTCAAAAAACATAAGCTGCCACAATCCCCAAATCAAATGAGATAATGATGTACATTAGATTTATATATACAGTATAATAAGTCATCAAAATCATACAGCAAAATATGCCATCAGACCAGCTGCTTGGAATAACTGGAGGTTCTATCCTTTGTCAGCTGAGTGTTCCATTGTCTTACACTTGTGTCGTTGGGTCAAACCTCAGAAAATATGCAAATTCAAAAATAAATAAAATAAAAGCACCGATTGCCATTGAAAGAACAAATGTATCTTCATTGTTCCAAATGTCTACAAGTTCACCATTATTCTGAGGTCATTGGGGATTAGGAAGGTATACTCTGTATACATTTCCCACCTTTTGGTAATTGAGTGTTTTTTCCATAAGTTGCATACATGAATTGAACTTGGAGACCAAGGCCTTCCTCGAATTAGTTACTGTTCGGAGCTTAATCAATTAGGCAGTGTAAGGAAAATCTGGCAAGTGAGGGGATGAATGTTTCACTACATTACACTCCTATGCCTTCCCACAATGCTGCTTAAAGTTAAAAACAGAAAGGCCAATGCAAGGTCTTATGAAGATGTGCTAAATATCATGGGTTATGTTCAAGACAAGAGTTGGAAAGATTACATCTCATGTACTGTATGATACATAAGTCATATTGGCCCATATTTACTAAGCAGTGTTCTGCCATACGATACCTTCCAGTGCTGTTATTATTGAAGTATTTAAACTTTATACTTATTACTTTATATGTTTTGTCAATTGGATGTAGCATTGGGCACCCCTGTCTTTTGTTATATACATTTGCCACGCCCAGTAGCACTCTTTTTGACATAAATATATATTCATGATGTGGTGGGTGTGGAAGTTTGAGCTACCTAGGAATGTGTGTGTTTTAATATATATATATATATATATATATATATATATATATATATATATATATATATATATAAATATATATGTATATCCAGTAATGTGGCAACTAATTTAATGTACACGTTGATATTTGTACATATATTGATAAGTCACGCAATATTAAAAGAATGATAGCAACCATTATGAAGGTATTTCTGCAAGGAGGAGAGAGAATTGTAAATTGGTGAGAAGAGAGGAGGAAAAAAATAAAGTTAAAAACTATGTAGTATTTAATTGTGCATTGGTTATTTGGGGGAAAAGATGGTAATAGGTCAGTGATGAGCAATAGGTCAAATTAAATTAACAAACAAAAACGTGTTGGACTTTAAGAGTAAACCCCCTACAATTACAATACAGATGTTATTGGACAGCTACAAGACTTTTCTTAGGCCTCGGGCATGGTCAGCGCTTTAGCTGACCCGTGCTGAGGCGCGCTGCTGCTCGGCACTGAGCCCCTGCAGCCGCAATGAGAGCGGCTTTAGCAGGGGCTCGCGCACGCGTCCGCACGCTTGGGGAAGCGTGTGTCTCACCGAGTCTTCAGATTTTCCTGCTTGCCGGAGCGCAGGGCCGGTCACGTGAGCGGTTCGCCCAATGAGGGCGAACTAGCTCCGTGACGTCACTGGCCCGCCCCCAGACCCGCCCCCAACACGCCCACGGACGGTGCGCTGTGTAAGGCCAGGGAAAGCATCGCTTTCCCTGAGCCTCAGCGTGCCTCCGCACTCGGCAAACCACTATGTCCCAGGCCTTAAAGAAAGTTTGAAATATGTGACCTATGTTGGAAGGTTCAACTCATCATCTGGAAATGTAACACGCCTGTTTTAATCCTGCCATGAGATTCAACGTTTCAGTGAGGAATATTACAAAAAGGTTGGAAATTATTCTTAACTACTGTAGAACGGGGCGTTATATTTCAATTTGAGGGGTTTTAGACAGCTTATTATGCATTTAGCAAAACTAGCAGCACTAAGTTTTGCAGTAATACCAAACACTGATACTGCACCATGCGGGTAAACAATTGAATGAAATGGACCCTTGTAACAGGGAAAGTCATGTTGCACTGGACTATGTTATGCCTACCCCTGTACATACCTGTACTGCAGTGAGCTGGGGCTGCCTGAGAGCAGGGATCAGATGCACTCCAGCTCACTGATGAGAAAACTTTAAAATGCAGTTTCTGGCAGACACCGCTCTCCCTCTTACTCTGCCCACACACACACTGGGACTGCCAGAAGGATGTACTCTCCCTGCTAGAAGTGTTAGCTCTGCTGCCAAGGGCTCGGCCTGCACACCAGGTATTTTTCGTTGCACTGTTTATTTTACTTTTGCTGAAGGGAGCTACTTTAGTTGCTATAAAGAATAATGTGTTGTGCTGAATAAAAGCCAAGATGTCGGTTATTTTGTGCACCTGTGTCCTTCCTCTGATTCCTCACACAACAATCACCAATCATTAGCTTTGGTAACTGCACCAACAGTAGCCGGAGAGCAGAATAAAAAAACAAACCCTCACAGCAACTGGTCAACTAATTAATATACCTCCTCTTCTCTATGCACATATGTACACAATACAAAAAATGTATCTACAGTATGTCATAACATACCTTCCTGTGGGCCAGAAGCTGCCCTGTAAAATTGCATTGCTTAGTAAGTATGCACTACTGTATGTCCACACATCTTAAATTACCTTCATGCTTTAATGCGATCAGTTTCTTTCCGTGACTAATTGAAGAGGTTCCCTGTCAATCTCATTTAAGAAAGAGGAAATACTACTTTGCTTTCTATTAAAGCTGCAGACCAGGCAATATCCTATATGGGTGTTTTTCCTAATAAATCAATTCTATACTATGAGAAAATACTGGCAGATTTTTTTTTAAACAACTCTGAATTACATTTTTAATGTGTTATAATGTAACAAACCTTTTTTGTTTTTAAAAACATGTAGAAATGCCCACAGACTGCAGAATACTCCTCTGCAGTAATTTAGTGCATCAGAGCCGAATCTTCGCTGATCGATCACAGGCGAACGGATCGATCGGCAACTTAGCTAATTACCTATCATTGTGTGGATTGTATTGATGCCCATATTAAAGGGGAAAAAATAAAATAAACAAAACGGCAGCTTGGACTGCTGGTTTAAAATCTGTATACTGCAGATAAGAACATGCCAATCTGTTAATGGAAAGTATCATACAATGAGACATTACATCTTTCCCTCTGCACTGTGGACATTATATTATTTTCAATTAAATGTTTACCTATTTTAGAAACAAATATTGTTTTTCTGTGTGCCTCTGCTATTTGTTTTCTCATGTCCAAAATTGAGGACATTTTGAAGCAAAAGACTACAAATGACGAGGTGATAAAGGTATATTCATGGTACATACTGTACACGGCATAACTTTATGTTGGACAGTTTTCAAGATATTTCAGGTTAAAATTCAACATTTCCCTGAGCATAGGCATTGGTGTGCTTGTTACTGTAGTTTGACTCACACTAGACAACATTTTTGCCTCATTACTCCCAATCAGCTTACGATCTTGACATCATTCAGTACATACTTCTCTGTGTGTTGCTCAATGAAGCAACGTGAGCTCAATTTCCCTCATTACACACAATATACAGTAGGAAGATGATGTCTGACATGCTTGCCCCATTGTGTATGGTAGAGTGAGAGAATTATAATAAGCATTCCTGAAAGACATCGTTGAGAATTGGAAACTACAGCTTAATTCCTTCCTGTTTACCAATTACATCACAAACAACACATCACAATTATGGGTGGCTTTATAAAAATACATTCTATGTAATGATGATGCAAATGTTGTGTAGACTCTATTGTCTGTGAGTGTGGTGGGTCTGGATAATGGTTCACAGTAAGAGTGAACTAAGGATGAGTTGTTCCATTCCTTTGTTTCCATCTCAAAATGATTGTACAGTCTAGCAATTTAATATGAAAAATGAAGTGTAAAGTTCTATTTCTGTAGGAGTGGGAGGCAATTATAAATAACTGGCCATTTCCTCATATTGAGTCCTATGACTGTGAACCAAAACATTAACAAAGTTATTATTATTGACTATTTGGGCATAAATAATTCAAGCTCCTGAATTTTAATGAAAATCTCAGATGCTTCTACTCACCCAAATATGCATTGTACATTCTCTAAAAGGATTCTTTTTAATGAAGGAAAAAGAAACCTAATGCCTATGGCCTGCCCCTTTATAATAAATATATAACAAGGCTCCATATTTTTGCCTATATAAAATTTAAAAAAATGTATTTACATCAAATTATGTTTAATTGAATCTATTACAGTATGTCACCCTGCATACAGTAAATAGTTATACTTGAGAGCATTTAAAGGAGTACTGCTGGGGTTGTAACTGTTCTAAATATAATGTACCGGTACCTGTCCCACATTTCTCCTAACTCCAGCAGGTCATTACAGCATAATGTCCCACATCTGAGGACAGCTGACTTTTTTTTTTTTTTTTAAAGCTGATCTACATTGGAGGAGTGGTAAGGGAAACACAGGAACATGGGTTGTTCAGGTAGATGCATGAGATGGTTACAGAGTGGTCACAGGAGGAAATAAAGTGTCCACCACGGTGTCATCACCAGTCGATGTTGTTTTGCAGTGGTTATTGTCAATAATCACATATTACTATAATCCCTATCTCCGTTGCTTGAAATCTGGGGTGTGTCTTGTTTTTTTGACTGCGGAATATTGATCTCAGTGTACCTTCTGAATCTCAATGTTGCAATAAAACCTGCAATTCATTTACACGATAGTGATCTTCAGACCTTAACAGGCTTTTGGTTTGAAAAAGTCAGAACGATGCTCTTGAATCTTCTATTGGTCCTCATTTGCCCTGCAGAGCAATTACTTCTGTGCTCCTAATCATTGGAGCAGTGCATCCTATCCTATCAACCGCAGAAGAAGCAGCACCATGCACCAGCTACATGAACGTGGTTCCTAAACAGGTTCTTGTAACTGACCTGACCACTGTAGGTAATTGACCTCTAGTGTCGTTGGTAAACTAATTCAAGTCATTAAAAAAAATATTCTTGCCACGAGTGAGGATAGTGCCGAAAATCTTGATGCTTTTGAGGCAAACGTTAAACCTGCTGTTAGCAATCTCTGCTACCAAGTATTACGTCCCCTGTTTATTTTAATATTTTAAATTGCATTTTGGAGGTTTTATATCAAGAAACATATTTATCCTAAAAATGGCTGTAATTTATATTTTCATAGCACAAACCTGTAATAAAACGTGTGTATATGTATATATATATATATATATATATTGTACGTTACCATCCAGCAGGCCAGCGGAACAGCAAAGAGAGGCAGCACTCAGAGGTAAGTGTACAAAGAATTGTATTGTAACAGACACAAAATCCAATGTTTCGATCCCCAGAGAGATCTTCTTCCTGGGGTGTGCAAGGATGCCTAAGACTTACTGTGATAAAATTTTAGGATTTGTCTGATTTTTGTGTCTGATCAATACATTATTTTGCTGACTTACCTCTGAGTGCTGCCTCTCTTTGCTGTTCCGCTGCCCTGCTGGATGGTAACGTACTCTTACATTATTTATGAAACTAGCACCAGGATTATTTATATATATATATATATATATATATATATATATATATATATATATATATATATATATATATATATACAGCTATATTTGCATATTTGCTTTCCTGTGGAGGGTTTTTGTCACTTTTTTTACTCACCATAACTTAACTCAGTATTATGGTTTAGCCTATCCCATAGCCTCTCTTGCATTCCCAGTAAAATCAACCCCACACTGATGAGACCCATCAAGGTCGAAACAGCTGTCTGTGGGTGGTTTTCTGGGTATGCACCTTAACCCTGGCTGTGCTCAAAGCTGTGACCATGCAGCAAGCTTAAGCCTATAGGGAACATGTTAAAAATGGTTATTAAGGCAAAAAGTGACACTGTGTGCTCATTTGCATGTCATTTCCCAGAATCCCTTGCTGCAGTGGAAGTGCTGTATGCTGGGTGATAATGGGGAAAGGCAGGGTTGCAGACCTGCCTAAGACATGCAGATGAGCATACAGCTATATTTGCATATTTGCTTTCCTGTGGAGGGTTTTTGTCACTTTTTTTACTCACCATAACTTAACTCAGTATTATGGTTTAGCCTATCCCATAGCCTCTCTTGCATTCCCAGTAAAATCAACCCCACACTGATGAGACCCATCAAGGTCGAAACAGCTGTCTGTGGGTGGTTTTCTGGGTATGCACCTTAACCCTGGCTGTGCTCAAAGCTGTGACCATGCAGGAAGCTTAAGCCTATAGGGAACCATGTTAAAAATGGTTATTGAGGCAAAAAGTGACACTGTGTGCTCATTTGCATGTCATTTCCCAGAATCCCTTGCTGCAGTGGAAGTGCTGTATGCTGGGTGATAATGGGGAAAGGCGGGGTTGCAGACCTGCCTAAGACATGCAGATGAGCATACAGCTATATTTGCATATATTATTTGATTATATCTAATCATGTACTTTCTTAACAAACTTTAGCCTACAGATAGCTATGTTTTTTTTTTAAGCATAGAAAAGGTTACTCAGAGTATCAAATTAGGGCCACAGCTGTGTGCTTTTTAGCTGAGTTACTGTACATCTGCATTCATGAGAAACACTAATGTTTTTGACAGTTGATCTGCCTCCCAAATAGAGTAGTAAAAAGATAACGAAGCATCCCATTTTCCCTGCAGATCTTATCTGACATATAAAACAGAGCCTCTCAAGTAATTGTCCCAGAATTCTCCTCTCAGCCTGGTCCCTTCTACGTAAATAAGTAACAGGAGCCCATTTTGTAGATGTTATTAACCCTACAAGTGCGGCTTGATGTGGCCACCACATCATGGGGTGTGGGTCGTTCCAGGGGCTCCTCCATGATACAGTGGCTGTGTCATGGGGTTTCATTTAGTTGTTGCAGGGGAGATTACGCCCTGAGTACTGAATGCAATCTGGCCAGAGGAAGAATGGAAGAGCAGCAGTGATGCTGCGATCAGGTGATCGCTCCGAGCAGCAGTCACGGGCTCGCAATTTGCGGAACATGGGTGTGGCACGCTGGTGTTGCAGCCACTCTGGCACCTAACAGGTTAAGTCAGCTAATGCAGAGGGGTTATTTTCACTTCCGAAATATCCCCCCAAAATCCAAACTTCAGCTATTCATATCTTGCCAAAAAGCAGAACAACCTCTGAAATGTTACTTTCGATATCTTAGCTATTTTCTCATTCAGCAATTAATCGTTTAATTAGACAAATCTATGCTAAATTGAACTTGATGGTCATTTTTCAACCTCATCTACGATGTAACTATGTAAATACTGTATATAACGCTATAACTATGTGAATATGTAACAATTTAACAATGTGCTGCACCACTTATGTTTCTTGACTTTTCCCATTGAAAAGGATCTTCTTTGCACTTTATGAAAAAATGCAAAATACAGTAAGTGTAAAAAGATAAACCTTTGTCAAAATGCCACCTATAAAAGATTTGATTAGAACAATCAAAAACACAACAGTGTGACTCTATCCCCTAGATGGGTGTGTACTCTTGTTGTTACACATGTAGATAAATCAGTAAAGTATCTTATTTGTCATTTTCACCAGTCATGGAGGAAGAAACTTCATTTGCAGTTTTGATTCCCTTTGCTACCAACAAACCTCCCTTTGTTGTTAAGTATCTTTGTATCTTAAAGGTTCTCTCCCACCTAGCACTAAAGTGAACCAATGTGTGACATGCTTAAGGGATTACATTTTGATGACAGGTGTCTCATGAAATCAGTCTGTAATGTGCTTCTATAAATAATTTTTCGAATGTGGTAATTTGAAAATGTAAGAGCTAATTTTCCTTAGTCCCCTACTTCAATATGATGTGATGTGGTAAGCAGGATCATCTCTCTCCTTTTATGTAGGTGCACTTGACAGGAAAGGGAGCAGGTACAGTATCATAATATAGAACTCATTATGGGGTGAGTTCAGCAAAACATAGGCGAACTGGTTCGAAACCCCTTCCTGGATTTTTTAGACATAATCTGACTACCCCACCAAAATGCCTCTGCAGATTCGGTAATAAAAAATGAAAAAAATATCCGAATCCGCCATCGAATCCATCCCGTCCAGATTTTTTTTCTATCACTGAAAACCCGTCCTGCAAATTTTGAAGGAGGACGAGGAGCAGGAGGAGGAGAAGTGTCGAATGTGCCTCATTTAAATATACTTTTCATAGTCATTACCATATCTCCCAAGGTACTTAAGGTCTGCTCCTTATTTCAGCACAAACATCTCTCCCTAATTTATTTGGAGGGAGGTTTGAGGGGATATATACAGTGGTTTGAATATGAAAAAGAAAGTACACCCTCTTTGAATTCTATGGTTTTACATATCAGGACATAACAATCCTTAGCAGGTCTTAAAATTAGGTCATCCTAATCCTGGATCCTGGAAAGATCCTTTTGGGTTGAGCATCAGAAATTAGACTCTGCCACACTGCACCAATATTTGGGTGCATGGAAGGCTCCTCTTCTACGGTAGTATTGTACCCCTTTCTTTTTATTCCATCAGAGAGTGCACCTTAGTTTTTTCCTTCCACATACTGTACTACTTTTTCTATGAATGTAATGCTCTCTTTGAACAGATCTGTTTAAGATTCCGGTGATTGTTAAAAGTCCTCTACAGAAGTGTTCCATGGTTTCAGAAACATGCTCTGTGACGAGCCTGACCAATCGGGGATGGTGGAACACGTCTTCATAGAATGTGAGCAATACTTTCCCAGGACAATGCTTGGCTCAGCACACCTACGAAGTGATCAAGCAGACAAACTATACCTCACATAACACTGGAGGTTACCATGGTGATCCCTGATGTTGGGAAAGCAAATAGAAGAAGGTGCATTGTTTCATGAAACAGTAAGAGGCACTTTAAATTATAGCAAATTCAATCTTAGGTGTATTGCAAATTTACTGTGCAGTACTGTGTACTGGAAAGGGAATGCATCATCACCGCTCCGCAGATCCTTGGCATCTGTGCGGTTCTCCCTGCCGCGACTAGGCATGTCAGACGCCGCCTCACGAGGATCCTCCAAGGCCTTGGAGATCCTCTGCTCGGGTAACGCCGTCGCTTCTGATGACGTCACAGATACAGGACACAGCTCCCGCTCGCCCTTGGTGATTTGCACCACCACGGCAGCAGCACTTGGATGACACTCTGGCTGGAGCATCACGATGGGGCCTTCCATCTCGCCTGGTTCTACGGCAACGTTGGACACGCCCCCTGGGGAACATGACTGAGACACCTCGGTATCGCTGGCGGTGGTTTGCTGGCAGCGGTCCCACTCCTGCACTCCCAGCGGAAGTGCCTCAGCCTCCTCCCGGGCGGTCATCTCACCAGGTAAGTCTCTTGTAGGGTCTTGAACAGGAACACACAGTTCCTCAGTGCTGCACAGCCTGCCTGCTTGCTGATCTTAAATCTCAGCAGCGCCTCCAAATGTACCCCATCTTCCCCCACCCTAAGGCAGATTTACTGTGGTTACCTGGTGTTGGTGCTACTTGTATGGCTCACAGGAGGCTCTGAGCATCTGCCGGTAGTAATGGGGATAATCAGGACAGGCTTTTAGGAATCTTGACAGCTCTTTGCTTGGTGTTGGTGCGCCTCCATTCCCACAGGGCCTATAGGAAAAGGTGCAGTCCCCTGTGGAAAACACTCCCTCCCTCCCTGAAGGAACTGCAGCCTCAGCTGGAGTATAAAACAAGTAATGGTTCTTTATTCTTCCATCAGTACATCACAGCAGTATACCAACATGTACACTCTCTTGGTCCCTGGACTCAACCCCCAGGGCTTTTGGCCCCAAAGGTCTATCCCTGACTTCCATACTCCCTGGTGGAATATGGGGTAGAAGATCCCACGCCCCTGAAGGAGGGGAAGGAAGGTGAACCAGAGCCCTGGTTCCACACTTCCAACTCTGCACACAACAGACTAGAATTTAGGCTGCATCCCCTTTTGTATCCAGGGGAGGGTTGTAGGTCTTAGCCCCTGATAGGGCAGTACCCTGGCCTTAGGCCCACC
The DNA here is from genome assembly GCF_040206685.1 of Ascaphus truei. Classification (NCBI taxonomy): domain Eukaryota; kingdom Metazoa; phylum Chordata; class Amphibia; order Anura; family Ascaphidae; genus Ascaphus; species Ascaphus truei. The sequence goes on along the minus strand of NC_134484.1, from coordinate 400,612,666 downwards.
CCCCTGTCACTCAAGGGAGTTGTTTACTGCAGAAAGTACGGGCAGATTTAACCCTAACACTGCCTGCGCTGGTACCAGGACTTACGTGTTAGGCAGAGGATTAGAAGCCCAGGAGATACCTGCCCTGAGGAAGGTCCCTCTACGAGGACCGAAACATTGGCGACCCTCTGTTCACAATACACATTTTTTTGGAGTATTACTGCGGTGTGCTGTCTTTTGTCATCAGGATCCCCTGGTTACCACATGTCTATATGCTTCATATGGGACAAGCATCTGCCTTCTTACAAACGTGAGTGCAAATCTCCATACCAATGACTATATATATATATAGTATATACTATATACTATAGTACTATATATATATATATATATATATGTCGAACACTGACTATATATATATATATATATATATATATATATATATATATATATATATATATATATACCATAATACTGAGTTAAGTTATGGTGAGTGAAAAAAGTGACAAAAACCTGCATATATATATATATATATATATATATATATATATATATATATATATATATATATGACAAACAAAAAAGAAAAAAGCAGCGCCTCTATTAAGCTAAATCTATAAAGTTCATAAACCAAATAATATAATTAATGAATAATAATAACTAATATGTACCATATAGTAAAAATTACATATATATAACCAAATCAATCAAACTATAAACCAGAAAACAATATGATAATTGTATACATATAGATATATGACAAAAATAAATAAACAGAGAAACAAAAGGAATAAATGGATAATATAAGAGAAAAAAATGTATAAAAACCAGTCCTCAAAAATAAGTCCAGTAATGGTGTTGGTTCCGGTGTGGAGGGTCTCCGGCAGCTCTCAGTGTGGTCAAACCAAGTCCACAGCGAATCTAGGGGAAAAACAGGAAGAGAGAGCGCACGCCCATAGCGTAAAATAGTATTTTAATGAGGGGAGGGGGAGAGGGGGGATAAAAAATGCACTCACAAGGGTACAATGCTTGTTTTTATTGTACCCTTGTGAGTGCATTTTTTATCCCCCCTCTCCCCCTCCCCTCATTAAAATACTATTTTACGCTATGGGCGTGCGCTCTCTCTTCCTGTTTTTCCCATATATATATATATATATATATATATATATATATATATAGTCAGTGTTCGACAAATCACCCAAAAATCTACACGCCCAACCAAAAAATCTACTCGCCACCTAGTTCCGCCCTCAACCCCGCCCCCAACCCTAGTCCTGCCCCCAACCCCACTTTAAAATAAAATATATAAATAAAATACATTTAATAAATTCCTAGTCAGAACAACATTCCTTTTTGCCATAAATTTATTTATTGTATTACATTATACTACAATTAGTCCTTGTTACGTTTGTGTGTGTGTGTGTCTGGACGTCCCCGCTTCACAATATCTAAAGCAGCAATCCCGCCTGGGATCTTACCTGATCCGCAGTCCCTCAATGTCCAGGTACCCTCATTCCCGCAATGTTATACATTGGAGGGGAGGTGTTCCCTACCTGTCTTCTGGGTTAGGGGGGATTCCGATGTCTTCCGTGTGAAGCTTGAGTCAGATCTGGAAGAAAGCAGTATAGGTTATTTCGGTGTAGTCTAGGGCAGTTAAGATATATAGGGTAAATAAGATATCCAGATCCAGAGTGTGGGAGAGAGAGAGAGAGAGTGGGAGGGAGAGAGAGAGAGTGTGGGAGAGAGAGTGTGGGAGAGAGAGTGTGGGAGAGAGAGAGTGGGGGAGAGAGAGAGTGGGGAGACACAGAGGGGAGAGACACAGAGGGGAGAGACACAGAGGGGAGAGACACAGAGGGGAGAGACACAGAGGGAGAGACACAGAGGGGAGAGAGGGTGGGTGACACACACACACACACACAGAGGTTGGGTGATACACAGAGAGAGAGGGTGGGTGACTGACTGGGTGGGGGGGGTGACTGACTGAGTGGGTATGTGACTGAGTGACTTGGTGACTGACTGGGTGGGTGGGTGGGTGGGTGGGTGACTGACTGGGTGGGTGGGTGACTGACTTGGTGGGTGGGTGACTGACTGGGTGGGTGGGTGACTGACTGGGTGGGTGACTGACTGAGTGACTGACTGGGTGGGTGACTGGCTGGGTGGGTGACTGACTGACTGGGTGGGTGACTGACTGACTGGGTGGGTGACTGACTGACTGGGTGGGTGACTGACTGGGTGGGTGACTGACTGACTGGGTGTGTGACTGACTGGGTGGGTGACTGACTGACTGGGTGGGTGACTGACTGACTGACTGGGTGGGTGACTGACTGACTGACTGACTGGGTGGGTGACTGACTGACTGACTGGGTGGGTGACTGACTGACTGACTGGGTGGGTGACTGACTGACTGGGTGTGTGACTGACTGGGTGGGTGGGTGACTGACTGACTGGGGGGTGACCGACTGACTGGGTGGGTGACTGACTGACTGGGTGGGTGACTGACTGGGTGGGTAGGTGACTGACTGACTGGGTGGGTAGTGACTGACTGGGTGGGTAGTTGACTGACTGGGTGGGTGGGTGACTGACCTTGACTGACTGACTTAGGTAGGTGACTGACTGACTGGGTGGGTGGGTAGGTGACTGACTGGGTGGGTAGGTGACTGATTACTTGTGGTCTCTCTCTCCCCCCCCTACACACACACACACACACACACACACACACACACACACACACACACTCTCTCCCCCTACACTCTTACTCTCTCTCTACACACACACACACACACACACACACACACACACACACCCCCCTTCCCCCCCTGAGTGTGAGTGGTGCTTTAAATGTTGGTGGTCTGATGACATCACTCACCCCGTATCTCCGGAGCAGATCTCTTGGGCTGATGCCTCTCCCCAGTGTTCCCCTGAGCCGGTGTCAGCTCACACAGGCACCACTCCCTCCCTCACGCAGCAGTGTCGGCCATCTTGCTCCCGACGGGGGACGGGGGAAGCCCCCTCCACACACAGTGGAGTAGGGGGAAGCACCAAGACTCGGCTCTTCAGCCTCCCCACCCCGTGCAAGCGGGAGTGGGCCAGCATGGGAGCGGCCCAGCACGGGAGGGGGCAGCGCACGGGAGCGGGCCAACACGGGAGGGGGCCAAGTATGGGAGGGGGCAGCACGGGAGCGGGGCAGCATGGGAGCGGGGCAGCACGGGAGCGGGGCAGCACACGAGGAGGCCAGCACGGGAGCAGGGCCAGCACGGGAGCGGGGCAGCACACGAGGAGGCCAGCACGGGAGCGGGGCAGCACACGAGGAGGCCAGCACGGGAGCGGGGCAAGCACGGGAGCGGGGCAGCACGTGGGGGGGCCAGCACAGGAGCGGGGCAGCATGGGAGCAGGGCAAGAATGGGAGCGGGGCAGCACACGAGGAGGCCAGCGGGGGCCAGCACGGGAGCAGGGCAGCACGGGAGGGGGGCAGCATGGGAGGGGGCCAGCACGGGAGCAGGGCAAGCACGGGAGCGAGCCAGCACGTGAGGGGGCCAGCACGGGAAGGGCAGCGCACGGGAGCGGGGCAAGCATGGGAGCGGGGCCAGCAGGGGAGCGGGGCCAGCACAGGAGCGGGGCAAGCACGGGAGCGGAGCAGCACATGGGAGCGGGGCAGCACCCCACCCACGTGCACAGCCGCGCAACACAACCCCCCCCATCTCCCACATCCCAGGTGGTGGACACCCCAGGGCAGGGGGGGGAGGAGATCAGGAGGGGGAGGAGATCAGGGGGAAGGTGCTAACCCTGCGCTGCCTGCCGGCCCTCTTCCCCACGTTAGCCCAATCAGAAAGGGGGATTATTTATTTATTAAAAAATAAAAAATTATAATTGGCGCGAGCAGGGGAATTCATAGAGCCGCAGCAACTACTCGCCAGTGGCCAAAATCCACTCGCCACGGGCGTGTAGTTATAATGAATTGTCGAACACTGTATATAGTCATTGGTATGGAGATTTGCACTCACGTATATATATATAAAAAGAGAGAAAGAGAGAAAGAGAGAAAGAGAGAGAGAGATAATCCACTCCATCAGGAGCAGACACAAGACAGCACTCAAAGGTAAGTAAGAAAACTTGTATTCAAAAATAAACATAGCACAAACATGACCAACGTTTCGGTCCTTGTGGGACCTTCCTCAGGGTGGTGCTTGAGACTAATGGCCAGTGGATCCCTTAAATACCCCCATATCCCCACCAAAATGACTCAACCAGAGTAGCTGATTGGCCGTGCATCAAGTCCCATGATCAGACCCAAAGTCGCAGATGTCGCACTATGCCTGTCATCAACACAGCCACATGATCCACAGGGATCAGAGTTGTGTATGCAGTACCATCAGACCACCACTGAGTTGTGTATGCTGTACCATCAGGTCGCCACTGCGAGGGAAGAAAGCGCCCTCCATAACCATGGGGCCGTGCTGCTGGAGACCGTGACGCCGTGGTCCATCGAAGAGGACTCAACGGCTTAGCGATACGCACATGCTCAGCCCCATCACCACTTGAGTAGGCTGCATGGCATCTCACACAGTGGGGAGATACGCGATCGATCCCTCACATCCTGGCAATCATGATGGTGGATATAGTATCTGATTGTACATCAGTGGGACCACTTATATAGAAATAAGGTGCAGTAATTACCGGGACATCAGGGGGATCTCCATGGGTACTATGAAATGACAGAAAGTGAGAAAGAAACGTGAAAAAAGGATAAGGAGAAATAAAAGCAGAGCAGAATTCCTTATTGCTGCAGGCATTAATAAAAAGAACATTATTACAACACTATATGATAATCAGGCCACTAGATCTACAAAATGGCTACAAAGGACCCTGAGTTAATCAAAACCAGGGGAAGATGATGGCAACAAAAAGCTATGTATACATGGTAAAACACTGACAGTGAAAGGCACATTAATAACAGGAGGAAGAGAGGGAGGGAACGAAAGGCGAGAACATAGAGGTGTAGGGAAGGATAAGTCACGTAGGGAAGGAAGGAGGGAAATAGGAAATGGGGAAAGAAACACATACAGCCGAGGGCAATCAGCCCACCCAAATAAATAACACACTGTTATTAAAGAAAGCACCCAAGCTTGAAATCTTCATTGAGACCCTTTGGGGCCATTGTATTGAGCTCAAAAATGAGTCTTGCTTCCAGCTGTAAGAAGAGTCTTCCCCTATCTCCACCCCGTGGTGACACAGGAGCTTGCATGATGGGCATGCATCTCATTGTCGCAAGGTTGTGTTTGAATTTCTTAAAATGTCTTGCAACCGGTTGTAGTTTTTGGTCATCACTGTCACCCACTTCCAATAATGCCTTCCTGATGGCCGATCTATGGAGACAGATCCTCTCCTTCAACATCCGAGTGGTCTTGCCCACATAGTACATACCACAAGGGCAGCGAATAAAATAAACCACAAAGCGACTCTGACAATTCATGAAGTCCTTTATTTTTGTGTGTGGGTGCACATAATGTTTGCCCAAGATCATATGCTGGCAATTAGTGCACCCGTGAAATTTGTAGACTCCTGGGGTCCTGGTAAGCCAAGTGGTACTATTAGCATTCCCCCTCTGTGCCACCCCACAACCTAAAGATGTCATCAATGTATCTCATATATTTAATAATATGAGTAGTATGGGGTGAATCACCAAGAATGTGTGTTTGCTCGTATTGGTCCATGTAGAGGTTTGCATACGATGGGGCCATATTGGACCCCATCGCTGTGCCCATTAGTTGGAGATAGAATTTTGTTTCAAACTTGAAAAAGTTTTTGTGTAACACCATGTCTATCAGAAGGAGGAGGAATTCCAAAGGTGGTCCAGTATAGTCATCACAATTCTTTAAATGATCCGCAATGGCCTCCATCCCCTCTGTATGGGCAATATTCGTATACAGGCTTGAAACATCCATTGTTACAAGCAAAACATAATTCAGATCCACCCTCACTGCCAACAATTTATTAATAAAATCCGTGGTGTCCATGATGTAGCTGAACATCTTAATGACAATTGGCTGAAGGTAGAAATCGACATACTGGGAGAGGGGGTGACACAGCAAGCCCCTGGCCGAGATAATAGGTCTTCCATGTGGCAAGGTGAGTGATTTATGCACCTTGGGTAGTATATACAGGACCGGGGTAATTGGAAATTGTTGTTGAAGAAATTTCCCCGTATCCTCTGTAATCCATCTGTTGTCTATTCCCAGTTGTATCACTGAATCAATCTCTCTCTTATAGCCGCGTGTGGGATCTCCATTCAACAACATGTAATGTTGAGTCACATCAAGCTGTCTCATAACCTCAGTGCGGTATTGTCCGTAGTCCATGACCACAACGCCTCCTCCCTTATCTGCGGCTCTTATGATAATGTTTTTATTATCGCGTAGTGATTTGAGGGCCTGTTGTTCCTCAGGTGTGAGATTCGAGAAACTTCGTTTCTAATTCTTGACACGTCCCTTGGTGTCTGCCTCCACCAGATTGATGAAGGTGGAGATGTTGGAGTTATGGACCTGTGGGTCAAAGGTACTGCCTGGACGAAACTGCCGTGTGGAATTATCACCCAAGGTCGTTGTTCGGGTGTCAGCAATGTCTTTGGAGAAAAAATCCCTCAAGCATAAACGTCTATTGAGATGATATAAATCCACCTCCCAGTCAAAGGGTCTATGGTGTGCGTCGGCACAAAGCTTAACCCCTTATTCAGGATCCTGCGTTCTGCTGGTGAAAGTGTGTATCCAGAGAAATTGAAAATCACCTCCTCTGCGGGCGACCCCTCTGTAAGCCCCTGGCTTTTGCATCCCTTGTCGGATACCTTGGGCCCCCCGCCGCCTCTCTGAATAGGTCGTCACCGACGTGTGCCGGAAGGCATATATATATATATATATATGCAGCAATAGAGGAGTGCTACTGGGTAGTAACCAAATGAATACAACAAAAGACAAAAAAAAGCCCCAATGCTACATTCAACACGGGCGTAGCTATAGGCCGGGCAGTGCCCCCTACTCTCTTGGGGGGCCCGCTGACAGGGGCAGAGAGCTGGGACATCTGGCCCACTGTGGCTCTCTGTGCTGGGGAGTATTGCTGCAGCTCCTCAAACAGGTTCTGGCCTCCTGTATGTCAAGAGCCCCTCCTCGGACACTACCCACCCATACTGTACTTAGTTTGGATAGATATATTGTAGCCCCTTTCAGGTGATTCTGGTCCCTTTGAGTCCCAGCAATCCCTGCTGCAAGGCCCCTTCGTCCTCTGAACCGCTTGCCGGCAGGCCCACTCCTGGCGGTGACTTAGCTTCAGTCGGTGATCAAAAATGGATCGGGAGCTGTGAGAGCTGTGATGAGGGGGGATTTGGGGGGGGGGGATAGGGGAGGGTTGCAGAGAGCTGCAGAGCTCTGCCCGCCCCTGCTCGCCGTGACATCCAGGGGAGGAGTTACTTACTACTGCATGTGCTGCTGTGTGTATTTGTGTGTCAGTTTGTTGTGTGTATCTTTGTGTCAGTTTGCTGTGCTTTTGTGTGTCAGTTTGCTATGTGTGTATTTGAGTGTCAGTTTGCTGTGTGTGTATCTTTGTGTCAGTTTGCTGTGTGTGTACATTTGTCAGTTACAGTTTGCTCTGTCAGTGTGCTGTGTGTGCCTCAGTGTCTGTCATTGTGCTATTTGTGCCTCAGTGTCAGTGTGCGCCTCAGAGTCTGTCAGTGTGTCACATGACCCCCGGCACTTCCGCATCATGTGACCGCTGCTGCAGTGATCACCTGATGTCACTGGTGGTCAGCCCATTCTGCCCATGGAAAACGAGCAAGTGCCCATAAGATTTCTGGTACATCATAACGGCACCTTACATGCCAAGGCCCATTAAGCGCACTCGGACATTTAATACTTATACATTTTAAGGCAGCAGTTTCCACATTCTAAATCGTTTAATTGCAGAACAAGTCCATGACCAGTAACAGTGCTACAAAACCATAACCATTCCTACAGTATACACACAGTCACTGCCAAGAAAAGCAAGAGTGCCCAGTTTACACTGTTACATAACAAAATTCTGATTTGGAGAAACACATTGTAATTATAATACATTGAATCATAATTGCAATACAATGAGTCAGCAGCATGTGCCTTTCTGACAATACTTCACATCAAGGGACGGAAGCTTGGAGCACTTGAAAAAATAGATATTGTAAATATAAAAATACACCAATAAGTATCTGTTGCCATTGAAGGTACAGTTTAATAGAAATGAGCACAGCGATAGCAAGTCATGCATTACCTCAATAACGGTGGCCTTGCCCACATTCTCAGACTTTGGTGATCCATATAGCACACCATCACTGTATGGCGTCCGTTGAATGTAGCGCAGCCATCCTGGTCGGTCAGGGTAACCCATTAAATTTGTGTTAAATGTTATAGGATCATTACTTATCTCACCTAAACAAGAAACATACTGTTACATTCAGTGCACAGAAAATTAATTTCATTCAAAATGCTAGTGATTTGTTATATAAATGTACTGTATGCGTGTGTGTATGGGGGGGGGGGGGTATTTATGTTTTTGAATTTGTCTAAAATCCCAGTTTTTGGAAGGCAGTTAAAAACAGGACACAACTAATTTTTATAGCCATATCCACTACATTTTATTTTGGACTCATCTAATAAATAATAGTTTTGATAAGTTACTGTTGTAGCAAAAAAATATATATTTCATTTACAACCAGAAATCTGAAAAGACTGTTGACAAATGAGAATCACTATTTTTTTAGAACAGAATATTTATATTCAATGTCTAAAAATGTTGAACTCTTCTTTCAATTATTGCCAAACATAATGGTTTCCTCTTTCCTCTCTTCCTTTCCCCTCTATTCTCCAACCACGGTTCCATTTTCTCTTGTCCATCATTAGTTGATGTCGTTTGCATTAATCATTTGTATGATTTGAATATAATTTATGGCATTATGTTTATTATTCATATCTTTATAATGTTGTTAATATGAATACACAATTGTATTATTTATTAACATAAATTAAAAAAAAAAAGTGCACCGTTAGTAAATATGGCTTTGCAATATACATAACAATTACAGTATGACAAGGACACAAAAATAAAATGTTTGATGATCTGTTGGGAAAGATGTTTTTATAGTGGTTAGTGTCCTAGCAATGTGAAGTATTGAAACCGTATGAAGTTTAAAGCAGCAAATCCAGCTACCAGAATTTTTTTTCAAGTAAGCAGATTTATATAATAGTAATGCTAGTTATTTTTCTTCTATAGTGCTGGCATTGTATGCAGATATGTACATAGACTTTTTGCAAACACAAGTTACTGCCCTGTGGAGCTTACAGTACAATACATTTTTTGCGGCTTGGGACACAGGGAGATAAAGTGACTTGCCCAAGGAGCTGACACCGGGATTATATGTACATATAGCATGCCACGCAGACTCCAGTTCTCTAATAGGGATTGACGTTACCTCCGTGCCCACCACTGGAAATTGAGCCACGTGGGTGGAGCTGCTGCTTTAAACGAATACAGATGTTATCGCTCTTGCCGGCATGTTGCTGCGGGACACAAAGAGCCAGTGGCCGAATCAGCCGCATGTGAACAAGAGGTCAGCGAGAGCAACAATGGCTGCTATGTTTCTATGTGAAACATGTCATGGTGCCCCCCCCCCCCCCCCCAGCTCCAGATTACAAGGACAGCTTCGGGTGGTGCTCTCTATCTTTGACTTTTTTTACGGGCAGGAAAAATGAAAGCCCCAACCTACGTGAATCCGTCTGTGAAGACCACCTCCAATATTAAGAACACAGCATGAAACCTCCCAACTTCATTCAAAAAAAAAATCAGCCCTGGTCGAGTATGTCCTTTTGATCTGGAACCAGAGGGCAATCCCATTACAATTGTACAACCAAACATGTGTAGTAATGACAATGCGGCTATTTAACCCTTCCACTGCCATGTGGCCTCTCTGACAGCAGAAGGGTTACATCTTTGCCACCCAGAAAAAAAACGTCATGCATCAGGTCAGCCTTCCAGTTAAGCAGCAATCCCCCCACGTGGTTATAACATACTGCACCGACACACTTTATTCGAGCAAATACCCGGTATGTACCTGGCAGATACCTGGAATGCGCCACTCCTCACCTCTGACAAGCCCCGTTGCATTTGCCTTCCCAGCCTGGGTTCATGCCTGGCTGATGGGCGGCTGATCTGTTAAATGATAATGATTAGGATTTAATAGGCTGCAATGCTTCGCGTGTCTACCAGATGGCATAAATTCATGAATTTTAATGCAGTATATATATATATACTGTGCAGTATTGCAGCCAGCGGGAATAAAATGCTTCAATCCCTGCTTGGAAAATAACCCAATGCACTCGGGCAGAAAACAGTCACAAACCTCAATACACCCGGGTATACCCGAATTCGTGGGACAAGCCAAGCTCGAATAAAGTGTGTCGCCAGTGTACAGTGCAATTCCAAAGGGCGGGGAAACTGTTTCAGTCGAGGAGAATCCTGTTTGTGAAGCCAACACCACATAGACAAACAAGTTATTCGAAGTGCAGGTCTCCTATAAGGCAGTGCTAGAAAGCAGAGCTCTACTCGTATGCTCATAATGAAGTTCTCCATTTAATGTGACAGCCAAGAACAGTGGAAAAACAATGTTCATTACCTGATGAAAGGTCCACATGGGACCTGAAACGTTGTCTTTCCACTGTTCTTGGCTGTCACATTAAATGTGGAACGTCATTATAACCTTGGAGTAGAGCTCTACTTTCCAGCTCTGCCTTATGGGAGACCTGCACTTCGAATAACTTGTTTGCTTGTGTTTGTATAACATACAGTGCACATTTGAAAAGGCTTTCCCATGATTTTGACTGCAATACTTCCATACCTTTGTCATGTAATGTCACACGAAAGATCCCTGCTTGTATACATTTGTAAGATGTGGCATTTAAATTGGCTGTTACTTCTGTTTCAGAGAAATAAAGGGGCCATTCCAAATTAAAACTATAAATAAAAACAACAGGATTTCGCATCATTCTTGCACTTTATAAGATTTTTCTGTATGTGTTGCCCCCAAAATGTGTTAGGACCTCTGCAGAGGGACTGCTGCTTTAATGAATGAGCACATATACATGTATTTTCCAAAATGCCATACCCGGCTTTGGATAAGGAGGAAATTCCCCCTTATAGTATTCTCTCTCCAGAACGTGAACAAACAGAACTCCAGAGGAAGGGTACACATTCCGGTCAGAGTGCACCTTAGATAGAATAGTATACACTGGAAAGAAGAAGGAAGATAAAAACAGATAGAACAGCTGAGATCAGACATGCATGTGATCTCTCGGGATGCAGACAGGGAGTATTCATTGTGGCAAAGCAGCAAAGATCAAAGCTTAATATACTTGTTAAAGAAACAAAAGCAGCAGGATTATTAACAGTGAGATTATACAGTACATCTTTTACATTGAATTGCTATGGGTGGAGTATTGGGGCCATGAAAAGTGAGTGTGGCTGCCTAGCAAACGTATCTTTAATTTCTGATTGCATCTACAGTATGTGGAATGGAAGAAACCTGTCTCGCTACATTTGATGCAGGGCATTTGATTGTTTGAATTATGCTCTAGGTTTAGGCCATTTTTGAACAGAAGTTTTTGATGCAGAGATAAAGTGATGAACTAGACACAGAGGTACATATTTACTACACTGTGCTATTCTGGTGGCACAAGGTGTTTCAAGATACCAAAAGGTGTTTTATGGCATAGCACTGCTTAACATAGCCCAGAATCTTGTTATAATATGTGCCGTATTCATCCCTCCCACCCCCTTACACTGCCCACATAGTCTATTAATGCACATATACAGTAGCCAAATATATTTATATAAAAAGGGCCTATTCTATATGATCCGAAGCGGCAGCTGCTGCTTCGCAAAACATGATCGGACCTCTTCTCCCAAAGAGATGCCCGGTATATATTGTTATGCACTGATTATCGGCATAATCGATAAAGAAACATTACATTAACCCCTTAGTAACCATAGGGGTTACAAAGCCATGCATTTGTTGGCTCAACAGGCCATTGGGCAAGTAGTAATGTCAAGTAAAGCAGACATTGCTTAGGAAAAAAATACAAGGGTCTCCAAATGACCCACCTGGCCATGTTGGGCTATAAACCATTCCTATAGATGGGGACAGAGGGGTGTTAGGTGTGTAGGGAAGGGGGGCAAGTAGTGGACGTGGGTGTTTGGGGTAGGTGTCCTTAGCGGGGAGAGGGAGTGGTTAGGCCCCCAGGAGTGGTAGTGGGGAGCTAGTCGGGAGTATTAAGTCACTATGGGTACTAAAGGGGTAATACAATGTTGTTTTGGAATGTTGGTTTTTTTCTACTAGGCCAGGGTTTACAATTAGGTTTGGTACATGGCGAAGGCCATATAGATTTCCCAATATGGTCACCTCAGCAGCATGAAGTACTGCAAAATATAAAATTCTGTTTAATTTATCCAAAAAAAAAAGACTTTGGAGTATATAGAATATAGCGTGAAGAGATCATTTAGAGAAACAAGCCCCTTTGAATGCAGATTTGCCATTCGGCAAAAAAATCACTACTTTGTCTTTGGCTCTGCTTCGCGTATTGTTATATACCCGAATATAGAATTGTTTCACAGTTATTTAGTGAAAAAACTGCCCAAACGACCTCATTGGATAATATAGAATATATAAGAGATGTACATTCTAATTTCTTCTATTTTTTCAAAGACTCATATATTCCTAAAGAGGGAGTACTGAACACAGGCAATACAAATGATCTTCCTCATATCATACCTTTGAGACCTGTTTTCACATCATTATTTCGGATCAGCTATGCTTTTCATACTGGAGCATTATTCTACTTACACATTTTGTTCCTCCAGCACTTGGGGATGTAACTAAGCCCTCCACAGTTACAAACATTATAGCAAAAACTTGATTTCTAAATTATTCACCCTATCATATAGTTTCTATTTAAATGTGTAATCCTCAGTCAAATAGTATCATAATAGATATACTTGTGAAACTCAACTAAAAATAACTCCTTTGTTAATAAAGACTGGGCTGATTCTATATGAGCTGAAGTGGCAGAATTTCTTCTGAAAGTGGCACGATCGTCCGCTTCGGTGGATATAGAATTAGCCCCTTAGGAGCAAATAAATAAATTGCAAGCCAGTATGGGAAGAAGCGCAGGGATTTAGTATTTGTTTTCCACAAATGTATGGCCAATTCCCTTTTCCTAGCTGCAGCTCTTCTAAGGCATTGAAAGATATATTGTATAATACTAATACTTTGCTATTTAGGTAGGTTTGAGCTCACTCAATTCTGTTTTGCTAAATAATTGTGTGTGTGTGTGTGTGTGTGTGTGTGTGTGTGTGTGTGTGTGTGTGTGTGTGTGTGTGTGTGTGTGTGTGTGTGTGTGTGTGTGTGTGTGTGTGTGTGTGTGTGTGTGATAGAATAAAGTATCTGTCTATCATTTTTAAACGTATAATTCGCGTCAAAATAATCAGCCATGTCTGAGGTGAAGTACACTTTTCTAGCCAATAATTTGTGTCAATTATAAGAAACACTGTTACATGTGACTGCAAATAAAAATACCACTTGTGAGCACACTGACATGTCTCAGCCAGGTCCACAACCCTGCCTTTTCCCATTATCTTTTAGCATGCAATGCTTCCACTGTTGAAAGGGAGTACACACATTTTGATAAATCACTATATAGAAAATACAAAACAATAGAATTAGGAAGAAAAAATTAATACGTCGCTTTAAACAAAATGGCTGGTCTTGCTATATTAAAATACAAAAATAACATTTAAAATCAAAAAGTGTTTGCAACTATGACTTTATTTATGTTGCCCTTACTACACAAACCTTAGTACAAAGTTTCTATTGTGTATGTTAATGAAGTTCCTTCAGCAGTCCCAGAACTTCCCCTGAAGCTTGTTTCCAAATAAGGTCTAATTCTGAAATGCTGGAACATAAAAAAAAATAAACAGTACTCACATGATAACATATTTTTACTGGGTCACTTCTATTAAAGAAAAACAACTGTTTAGTCAATTTAGTATTAAAGATATGTTCAACCCTTAATATTACAAGCACTGCATTTTCCTTTCATTCATATATTCAAATCCCTACCCTACGCTATCCTTAATTTTTTTTACATTCTTTTTACAGTAATTTCTCATTCTCCGTGCCTTAACACAGGGGTGCACAAACTTTTTGCTATGCCCCCATGAATGCTCTCCCCCACTGCTCCTTCCCCCCCACCCCCTTTACCTTGTTTGAAGCGTCAAATGACACCATGGGATCACGTGACCCTCCGGCGTCAACACTGCATTGCCATGGCAACATGAAATTATGCCGTGGGTCATGTGACGACAAATTGCCATGGTGGCACGTCGCCCGAAGCCGTCTTAGTCAAGGTAAGGGGCCTTGCGTGGTCCCCCAGCATTTAATTGAAATGCTTTGGGGAAGAGCGTGGGGCCTCTGTAAGAGCCGCACCCCCCAGTTTGCGCACCCCTGCCTTAGCATTCACTCTTTCCTCTTCAATGTATGTAACTCTCCCTTTAGTAACTATCTTCCCTCTCCTTAAAACCACAACTTCATTGTTCTCTTCCTAGCTCACCATGTAACCTCGTCCAACTCATCCCAGATCACCTTTCAACTCTTCTTCTTGTTCTTATTATCTCCTCTTCATCACTTAAACTTCCTTTCTGGCACTTTTCCTCATGTACATCTCTGCCCTTCGCACATCCCTTCTCAATTCTCCATTAACAATCCTATTCATCTTATTTCCAATTCTTCACTACTTCTTTCTAGTCTTTCTCTACCCCTTCACCCTCACATCACATCATGTCCCATCAGTAGGCACTTTCTCTGTTCTGGGGGGGGGGGGGGGGAAGGGGAGGGTGGGGGAGATTGCTTGGTTGAAATAGATTGTATATCAGTATCATCTTGCCCCACACACGCACCACTTGAAAAGCCACCATTATCTCAAAAGCAGTGGTATGAAGAACAAGCACTAAGCACTTCCAGGTTTCGCCAGGGATGCTCTGCAATATTGAAAGAGAGATTGCAGAGGGCTGCAGCAGCAGCCATAGACAGTCCTAAGATTGTGCTGGTTCTAATGTCGCACTACGCGTTTCGAAAAGGCTTTGTTTTCTTCCTCAGGGGCACGGAAGTGCTTAGACGCGTGCACGTGTACGCGATCCGACTGACCAACTCCAGCATAAGGGGGACAGATCCAGGAAGTACAGAGGACAGAGGCAGCTGACAGTAGAGAGTCTGACACCCAATTTGTGGTGGATACGCTGGGTCTGATGCTGATTGCAGCACCCACGATTGTAAGTGGGAATCTTTCCCGATTTTATTCTGTATTAATTGTAATAAAATAATCTGCACCATCAAAGGGGTGTTGTGTGCTCTTCTCACCCACTACAGTTCACTATCCATAAAGGTCTGTTAAAGCTAATGCAGGAATGCAATGTAACGCTTGAGTCATACCTAAAGGTGGCATTACTCCCATCCAGAACCTGAAACACTGTAAGTGGAGAGATGCCTGTGAACAAAACTGAACGCATCTCAGATACAGTACCTGTAAAATATCCTAATTGGGATATGATATATATAAATAGGCTATTTCAAGAAAAAAAATGTTATATATATATATATATATATATATATATATAATCAAAAAATAAATAGATGATACCGTTCTGTGGCTAACGAAATGCTTTTATTTGTGCGAGCTTTCGAGATACACTGATCTCTTCTTCCGGCGATGTTACAATGAATGAAGAATATATATATATATATATATATATATATATATATATATATATATATATATATATACATATACATATATATATATATACATATACATATACATATATATATATATATATATATATATATATATATAAAAAACATTTATTATTGAAATAGCCTATTTCTCTCTCCCATTACTGATTTTGGTAATGGGACATATGAACCCTGAGTTAACGGACCTCTGGATCTGGCCCTGTGATGGCAGGGAAAGGACAGGTACAGTAATTGTGTCTCTGTTGCAGGTTCAGCCACCAGCATTCACATTCTGGATTCCTTCCAGGGGGGGGGGGGGGCAATCTCCTGAGCAATCGGTGAGGGAGCTCACTCGTAAAGGAAGCAATACTAGACCTAATACTTACAAATTGGGAGAAAGTATCAGATGTAATCATGTGTAATTAGACTGTAAGCTCCTTGGTGCAGTGACTCTTCTTCCTTAATGTTACGTTTATGCCTGTAGCATTTATTCCCATGACCTGTTATTTATACTTAAGTAATAATCCCCGAAGAACAGGGCATTACTGGCCAATAATCCCCCCTACTGGAAGAGTTGAAGGCCCGAGGCGACTTTAACCCAGCCAGGGCATTATTGGCCAGTAATGCCCTGTTCTGAGGGGATTATTACTATTATAGGCTAAATGTAGGCTTATTTCATAAATAATAGACACTTTTGTATAGTTATATAGATTTTTTTATTAAAATAAAATGGTAAATACATGAAACCACCTCTATATACGCTTACACTGCAGCTAGCTATATCCACACACTGCCGCCCCCTCTGTGTACACACACACACACACAGCAGCTCAACACACACAAACTGCTGCTACACACACACACATACATACACACACACAACAGCACACCACACACAACACAGCACCTCTACACACAACACAGCACCTCCTCTAAACTCACAACACAGCACCTCCTCTACACTGACACACACACACACACACACACACACACACACACACACACACACACACACACACACACACACACACTGTAGCTCTATACACACACAAACTGCTGCTACACATACAACAGCACAACACACACACACACACACACACACACACACACTGCAGCCACAATAAAAAATCCAGCCACTTACTAAACTTTGCACCCCCCCCCACCTCTACACACAACACAGCACAACACAGCACCTCTACACACACCCCAATGCACCTCTATACACAACACAGCACCTCTACACACACCCCACACACAACACTGCACCTCTACAAACAACACAGCACCTCTACACACACACACACACACACACACACACACACACACACACACACACACACACACACACACACACACACACACACACACACACACACACACACACACACACACACACACACACACACACACACACACACACACACACACACACTGCTACTAAACACATGTTACACCCATAAACACTGCTGCTGACACTGACACACACACTGGAGCTCTATACACACAGCACTTCTACACAGATATACAACACAACAGCATACACTTACACACAAACTGCAGCCACAAAGAAACTGCCGACAGCCACTTACTTCTTTGCAGACACCATCTCCCCTCCCCCCTCCAAATCAACTGAATCTGCTCAGAAAATCTGTCAACTCGGGAGGGGGAGGAGTCAACCCGGGGCTGATACGTCCTGACCAATCCCCTGCCCTGTCTCAGAGCTTTTACTTCAAGCAAACCAATCCCCTGCCCTGTCTCAGCTGTTCTGAAAGCTGATTGGCTGGAAATAAACCATTGAAAATTGCACTTTGCAAGCTGCTAAATTCCGGGCATTACTGATTGGATAATGCCTGGAATTTTAACCAATCAGAGAGCAGGGTTTTCAATAATGCCTGGAATTTTACTGCTTTAGCCTATAATATCTGTTATTTATTTGATTACCACATGTATTACCACTGTGAAGCGCTATGTACATTAATGGCGCTATATAAATAAAGACATACAATACAATACAATGTGTAACAGCTTAAATTCCAGTGATCACTATTCAGTGGGGATTAATATAATTACACCATGCAAAAACGAAGGTTTCAGAATTCAGGAGGGCTGGCTTTTCACAAATGGTTAAATATCTAAGGTATTCTTTGGCAAGATTAATTTATTTGAGCGGAGTGCAAGAGCAATAGGAAAAAGTAAAAGACGCAATACTAAAAGCAGCAGACCTTTGTGTCAGGCATGTTACTAAAGGCTAACAAGACAGGTGCAAAGTGCTTAGATACATTGATGTTAAGAAACACTTTCAAAATGCCTCTTCATGGGCCAATTCAACATTATAATCACAACAGCTCAAACAGGAACAGTAAGGTAATCAAAAGTGGTTGGACTGGATCCCTGAATGCTTCCCTGCCTAGAGACATGTATGCAATGTGTGAAAGCTTATTACTGTACCTCCAATCAAGGTAAGTTTGTAACTACATTAGTTTATCTGTTCCGGGGTGCAAAATGGAGCAAAACGAACAAAAAATATAAAAATGAAATATTAAAATATCAAATGCTCAAATGAAATGTACTATAAGTGCATGCCATTAAGGGGCTAATTCTATATTCAACCGAAACAGCCAATTGGGCCACTTTGGACTGAAATTCCCCATTGAAGCCCGATAGATGATTTATAGAATACGCCAAAAAGTGTCTTGCTGTGTTGCTGGCCTTCTAACATTGCATATTAAAACATATATATGGTAATAGTAAACTTACTCACCAAGTTATTATATAGATCATAAATGGTATAATGGTATAATGGTATATGTCTCCTGTGTGCAAAACTGGAACAAAAAAAAAAAGAGTATTTTTCACACGTCCATAGCACCAGACTTTTCAATAGGAATGTCTTCTCTGAGAAATCTGTTGCTGAATGCATTCTAAATAGCAAACAGAGTTGAGTAAAACAACCAGAAACCAGTTGTTGAGTAACATGTTATAATATATGATTATAATATTATGTATAATTATAATATTTGTTACCATTAAGGCTTTTTGTTTTTAAAAAAAATCATGAAAATCTGCAGCCACAGCATATTTTCATAAATTCCTAATAAATCATGTAATTCATTTTTTATTTCACTTGCCTATGTTCGGAAACCTATAAAAATATATACTTTATACACTGTTCAGGAAAAAAAAGGAGCCTCTTCATTTTTCATCATATTTTATATATTTCTTGCTCAATCCCCATGCAAATGTGCACAATTGTGCGTCTGCTACTGTATGTAGATTTCACTATATAGGAAGTACAATGTAGATAATCAACTGATATTAACTAACTTGATGTCACTGTATTATGTCAACAAGTACCAGATACACTGCGGTGAGTTCATGTTCATTAAACGAGAAATAGGAGTTTTTCCTCCATTGCTCGTAAAGGTGTTAAACTGTTGCAATCTATTCTGAAACACTAAGATTACTATACATTTTGAGTTCAAAGTACTGCATGAGCTAAGTTTGTGTTCAAAATGTCATCCTGCTGAAACACACACGCCCAAAGACAAAAACACCACTGTCTGCATAATCAATGTTGATCCAGTCATTCCCACTCCTGCACGATACGTTGTTTTATGAATCCGACCCACTTGCTGAGGTCATCAACCCATCACCAATTCCAAAGAATATTTATTAGATTTTCGAATCATTTTAAATATAATAATCTCCTGTGACAGACCTATAATTGCTCAAATGGTCATGAAAATTAAGTGGTTTTTTTCTGCCAGATATGATGAAAAATAAAAAAAAAGGGCCCGTTTTTTCTGAACACTGTATATACTGGAATAATAGCCGAAACACAGGAGGATCAAGGTTAAAAAATGTAAATAACGAAAAAAGACCAGGAATGTGCCACTATACCAGGAATTTACTACCAAATGCTAACCAGGTGATTTGCGAGATCAGTGGTCAATTTGCATATTAGGCAAAATATACCTTAAAAAAACAACTTTCTTTAAAATACGCTGTGATCTAAGCCAGGGTATGCGCAAAGTGGGGGGATCAACATTTTCTTGGGGTGGGAACCCCTCGCTTCCCCCGAAGGCATTTAAAATAAATGCCGGGGATCACGCAAGGCCTCTGCAACTTTTCACTTACCTGGAGTTCCAGCGACGCGTCTCCATGGCAACTGGTGTCAAATGCCGCCGTGGGGTCACGTGACATAAGATGACCCTGTGATATCATTTGACGCTGGAGCCATACGGGGCTGGGGCATGGGGGCCGGTAGGAAGCCGTAACTGATGGTGTTATGAATTCCTATTGGCCCGCAGGACGCGGGAGTTTTGAAACTCCGCCATTACGTGAACCCTGTTAGCCGAGCAGTGCAGCTACCGGCACCCAGTTCAGCTCCAGAGACCCCTACCTTGGATTGCAACTTTAATGGAAGTAATGGATAAAGCTAAGCCATGGGACTCACTGTGAATAGTATTAAGCTTCTAAGAAAGTACGCACAATTATAGTGTACAGATAATGGGCACAGTACCACTAGTGGTATTTATAGCATAGCAAAAAAGCAAACTTTCTCAGGAAAATGCTAATTAAAAAATAATAAAATAGGCTTGAAGCAGGGGGTCTCCGGAGCTGAACCCCATTCATTTAAGCTCCGGGAACCCCTTGCTTCCTGAGATGCTTGACTCCATTGGGGGTGCCGATAGCAGTCCAGATTGGGCTATTGAATCTAAATGTCATGCGTCACGCCGGCCCAATAGGAAGCAGTGACGTCATCCCTTGCGGCTTCCTATTGGCCCACATGACTTGGGACATTTAAAAAGCAGAGAAATAACGGCACCTCCTAAGGAGGTGCATATCTCTGGAAGCAGGGGGTCCCCCTGCATCATCAACCCTATTTAAAAAAACTCGAATTAAAAAAAGCCCCTAAGAGTGCTTCTTTAAATTATTAGAGCTATCCCCCCATCTTGAATGTCACAGGAAACACTAGATACATATTTTAAAATAACTCAGAATTCAGAATGAAACTCAAATACACACATCTTCCAACTACTGCGTACCTATTCAGCAGGTACACGACATGTTTTGGGGTCCTGTGAGAGCAGTTGTACTTATTAACCAATGTTTTTGTTTGTGTGGTAAGCTGCAGAGGTTGGGGACTTAAATAGAAACTGCTTGTAGAGGAGAGCAGGGGTGCTCAAGCACTTTTATAAATGTGCTCCAGGGTACAGGAGAGATAAAGTGTTAGTATTCACTCCAGCTACTGCACGTAAATAAGTAGTTTAATTCTGAGATTAGATGCAAGGCAAAGACAAGCATACAAGCATATATGCGGTTCTGAGTCGCACAATCATTATTTGGACAAGTTAGAGCCACAAGCTGTATAAGGAACATACAAGACAAGGACAGGAAACTTTAGAACAGATCAATCTAGAGATAATTTAAATATGACTTACCTTATAAAAGATATGTATTTACATAGCACAGGTTTTAAACAGCAGAGTACATATTAAATGCAGGAATTCATTAAACCCATATGGGGTTCAACGTGAGGCCTAAACTCACCATTGTTCTTCTCAGCAGGATTTATTCTGCTGATAATATGGCTGTTGGCCCGTTTAGTCTTCCAGTAAATTGATTCATTTTTGCCATCAGCACAGCTTAGAAAAATAGCTTTACAGAATAAAACAAAATAACGTCAGATTAATGAAGAGATATTGCAGATCAAATGTTTCAAGCCCTAAATTAAGTGGAAGCCACAGATGTTGCATAGTTTATTCGCCTGCACTTCCTAAGCAATCAGAAAACAAAATAATATAAGAAACGCAAAAGTGAGTAATCAAACTATGAGAGAGACCCCGACAAGCTCCACAAGTCTCAGACTTCATCACTGTTTCCGTAATTGGGGAATACTGGGCACTTTTCTTCATGTCTGTTGGGAGTGTTCTTTATTAAAAAAAACTCTATGGATAGAAGTGTTTAAACTTATTAGCTGTCTACTTCAAACAACAATTCATCCCAGCCCAGCCCTAGCCGTACTTAATAAACGTCCTCCTAATAACAAACTTATGACCCATATTCTTTCAGCAACTAGATGTTGCGTTGCCTTTAATTGGAAACAACCAGCCCCAGTAATGAATGCAATTGAGAATAGAATCAACCAAACGATGGTATTTGAAAGAATGACTGCATTTCTTAATGAATCTAACAGTAAATTTGATAGGGTATGTGATCCTTGGCTCTCAGTGGACTTCGCTCTTAATCATAGTAGAGAATTGCTAGCTCTTTAGGTACGGGACTCTGTAGAGGACAAGTTTCCTGGAGATTCTAAATTGGTATCTTCATATACACGGTAAAATTATCGGTAATGTTTTGCTTTAAGTAGATTATACTGATGGACCAATGTCTGTTATATTTACGCTTGTAATATTTTCTCTAAGCACTTTACCATATGTTTTTATTTTTGTGTAATCCCTATTTTAATGTACGGTATATTGTTTAAATTGTAATTTATCCCTATTATTTTCACTCCCATCCCACCCCTTTTTTGAGAGTTGGGGAGAGAGGGAAGAGAGGGAGGGAGAGAGAGGGAAAGAGAGGAGAGAGAGGAGAGAGAGGGAGAGAGAGGAGAGAGAGAGAAAAAAGAAGAGATCATTTTCACTCCCATCCCACCCCTCTTTTGGAGAGTGGGTGAGAGAGACGGGGTAGGAAGAGAGGGAGGAGAGAGGAGGGAGAGAGAGGAGGGAGAGAGAGAGCGGGAGAGAGAGAACTGAAGAGCAAGGGTGTAGGAGGGAGGGGGGAGAGAGACAGGGAGGGAGCGAAAGAGAGTGAAGGGGAGGAAGAGATAGAGAGAGAGGAGAAAAAAGAAATCTCTTAAAGTAAGTAAAAAATAAAATGCAAACAAATCTGCAATCAGTGCTGCTTTAATGCAACAATCCCCTCCAGCAGCCCATTTGAGTTTAACTTATATAATGTTAGTAGTTTCCCCCTGAGCATGTCCTGCTCTTTTTCTCATTTATTTTTAATGCTTTTTTTAGTGTAAAAAATAATTGTTTTCCTAATTTGTAGCTTCTGGGGTTATCATGGTAACCTCAGACTACATTGGGCATCTAGAGAAACATCCATTTTAACCTCCAGAACACGTGGGGACAGATCCACGAAGGCCTGTTAAGTGGCTTAACGTGACATTAACTGAAGTTAACGTGACATTATGCCTTAATGTGTATCTTCAAATGCCAATAATGTAACGTTAAGTCCTGTTTTTGGACTGAAATAGCATTGTGTTAACTATAATAGCGCCTATCCACATAGGCCTGTTAATGTTAATGCAGGGATTTAACTTGAGAGTGCACACTTGAGATACCAGGTCAATATGGTAACTTTAATCATTTGAATACAATTTGCATGTCCATATTAGCAGACTCAGGCTCACTTTGATGGCTAATAAAAAACTGCAACGTCATGTTTCTATTTGTTTTGTGTCGCACACTGACCCAAAAGAACTTGAATATCTCGGGAACTGGGTGGTCCCCAGGAGTTCGTGGGACCAAAAATCAGTTCTGAGGAACTCCCAAGTTCAGGTAGAAATACCACTGCTCATTTTATTTTCACACCCAGAGTACCAATACTTTTTATTTACAAACGTACAAACCCAGTTTCTTTTATGAGGTACCCACGGCCCCCAGACAGTTGTTTCAGGCTCGATGGAGGATGTGGCCAACTTCTATCTGATGACCTTCCCCTCCTTGCTGACAGAACAGACCTCACCTCTACTCCACGCTTGCAATTTCCTGCACTCCATGCTCAAGTATGGTGGCATTGCCAACAACTCTGCAGGGGCCCAGGTCAAAGCAGAGTCCTGGGCCCTGGAAAACCTTTCGGCAGGTCTACAGCCACAGTACCACTTTGACCACTGCCTATGACCCAATCAACACAGTCTAGGATATGTCATAGCGATGTTACTGCTTGTTTCCTCACTCCCCAGGATGACATGGCGACAGCTTCTTTTATTTCCCCCAAAGTACCTAGATATATTGGAGAGAGAAATGTCCTGAACTGTGAACCGGATGGTAGAACTGGGGTGGTCCTTTTCACTTCAGGCAAGTGAATGAACGAAACAAGAAAAAAAGGAGCGCTCCCCAGTGTATGGAACCCAAAGTGAATAGTGCAAAAAGTGAGAACAAAATTGAATAATACTGCTGCTACAACCTTACAGGACTGTGCCTGGCGCAGCTATATTCCAGTGCAAGGTGAGACAAAATAACATCTTTGTGACGGAATCTGCCTTTAGATAGATAGGGGGTTCCTGACTAAAGTCTCCCGGCTGGAAAACTGAAGCAAAGTCTGTGCAAAAGAATTGCACCAGATTTATCAAAGAAAACACTCCCAAAGCACAGATATATAGTACTTTGTTTTGTTCTTACAGTATATACGTTAACTCAAAATCCTTACTTCTTATAGAGGAAATAGCAACCATCTTGTTCTATCTCAAAAAAACTAGGTACCGGGTGATCTCACTTTAGTGGGACAGTATAATAAGAGATTGGAGTTACCGCGAGGGATCTACAAAGTTTTCTTAACATGTGGCAAGAGCTGAAAATAAAGTCATGGAATTGCATCTGTGTGGTGAAATTCAATTAGTTGATGTCAAGTATTTCACTCAACAGAAAATGGTCCAAAAATCCTACCTAGGGTACCTTGTGCCGCCGCCGCCGATCAGCATTTGTGAAGCTGTTTTTAATGTACTGACTTCTGCGTTTGTGTGTCGGGCGTCAGATAAAGCCCCTAGCAACATTAAGGTATTTACATCATGAAAAAAGGTTATGTCTACAGTGTTACTCTGCCGTAGCAATAAATAAAAACAAGTATGTAGGTGTGAACGCTATAACTGCCTCGAAGTAAATCACCCCCTTTGTGCTTAGGGAAAGTAGTAACTAAAAGGCAGCAAAATTCATGAAAGATTAATTTTCTGCTTTGCCTTCCGCTACATCCATTGGCGGATTTCCCTTTAGTCCAGGACCACGGGTGGCAAAATTTTGGGGCAGCAAATTTTCATTTTTTTCTCTTTATTTCCCCATATACATGTAACCATGCCATCTGTGGCTACTAGTTTGCTTCCCTCCTGGCAGTAAGACCTGGTACAAGCAGGCCTTGCCAGTAGTTGATATGGGGTTTTCACCCTCCGAGGAGCTGCACTTGAGTGACAGCGGGAGGCGGTGACATCAGGCCTGGGCCAAGCATGGAAAAACAGGCACACGGTCTTAATCATCAAGGAGGTTTAATGTGCCATATAGACTAATGTTTCGGCAGTCTAGTGCTGCCTTTCTCAAGGTGTAGGCTACCCATGACCAAGCATGGGACAGACCTGGTTTCCTCCTCCTGGCAGTACTTAAGGGCAGTACCGCCCCAAATTCGGGAGTGCCTTTCCCCACTTGAGGAAGGCAGGTCACACATTGGAGAAGCTGAGTATTGGGCCTTCTCCAGTCCTCTTCACTCCTGGCGAGAGTGAGCGTGGACCATACCTCTGCCTCTGCTAGGGAGGCAGGGAAGAGCTAGGATGCCTGCGGGTGCCCTTGGCCTGTAGTGACAGTCCAGGGACCATCCTTCAGTGGTAGCTGAGAAGTACTGCATCGAGCAGAAGCATGCCCTGTTACTGTGCTGTACAGAAGAGATAATAAACCGTTCCTGTTGTTATACCTCCTGCCTGGTGCGTGACCTTACTGGGGGGGAGGTAATAGTTCTACCGTGGGAGATCACCTTCAGTTCCTGGAGCCTACGGCCGATGGAGGCGCTGCACTGTTAAAGATATATGTAGGGTATGAACCCCAGAAGCATAGTCCTGTGTCCCCACTACCACCGGCGGACGACTCAACCCTCCTGTTACCAGCAGGTATCATGCACCACATGACAAGTAATGGCCAAATCTCCCACCGGGTGGGGGAAACACTGTTACATACAGATGCACTGATCTCTTCCCCACTGATTGCCAGGGGAGTGTGTAGGGCCTCTGTAAAGGTCTCTTAGCTTCTCCTTCACGCCACTCTCCTCCTGAGCCACCCTACTGAAAATGCAGTAAAGTCAATGTAGACTTAGCAGACACTGGAATGAAACGGTCCTAGAAATTTGGTTTAACTGACCAAGACTGCCAAGTGCTCTGTCTACAGGGGGTACCCATTCAATAGAAGCAGAACTTCACTGCAATCATTCACATTTCGCAAACACAAGAATGTTTCTTGTAGAACCAAGAAAATCAACAATACTTATATATACTAGCTGATATACCCGGCGTTGTCCGAGCGTTGAAGGGCAGGGGGCATGGAGTGGAAGGGGGGGGCAAAGGGCAGGGAGGGGTGGTGCAAAGGGCAGGGAGGGCAAAGGGCAGGGAGGGGGGGGCAAAGGGCAGGGAGGGGGGCAAAGGGTAGGGGGGGCAAAGGGCAGGGAGGGGGGGGGCAAAGGGCAGGGAGGGGGGGGGCAAAGGGCAGGGAGGGGGGGACTCAATCCTCCCCACACACACACACAATCCCCCCCACACACACACACACACAATCCCCCCCCACACACACACACAATCCCCCCCCACACAATCCCCCCCACACACAATCACACAATCTCCACACTCAATCCCCCCCCCACACACACACACAATCCCCCCCCACACACACACTTCCCACACACACACACACTTAATCCCCCCCACCCCCCCACACACACATACACACACTCAATCCCCCCCACCCCCCACACACACTCAATCACTCCCCCCCCACCACCACCACCAACACCACCAACACACACCACACATACACACTTAATCAGTCCACAATTTCACCTGGGGGGGCGACATGCTCCGATCCCCCAACCCCCCATGCTGCTGAAAACGGGAAGCAGACAGGAAGAGAAGGAGGGCTTGTCTGTGTGCAGAGAGAAGCCCCGCCCCCTCTGCAAGACACAGACATAGAAGCAGCAGCACTGATCTTCTGGCCCCGCCCCCTCTGCAAGACACAGACATAGAAGCAGCACGGAGCTTCTGGCCCCGCCCCCTCTGCAAGACACAGACATAGAAGCAGCAGCACGGATCTTCTGGCCCCGCCCCCTCTGCAAGACTCAGACATAGAAGCAGCAGCACGGATCTTCTGGCCCCGCCCCCTCTGCAAGACTCAGACATAGAAGCAGCAGCACGGATCTTCTGGCCCCGCCCCCTCTGCAAGACACAGACATAGAAGCAGCAGCACGGAGCTTCTGGCCCCGCCCCCTCTGCAAGACACAGACATAGAAGCAGCAGCACGGAGCTTCTGGCCCCGCCCCCTCTGCAAGACTCAGACATAGAAGCAGCAGCACGGAGCTTCTGGCCACGCCCCCTCTGCAAGACACAGACATAGAAGCAGCAGCACGGAGCTTCTGGCCCCGCCCCCTCTGCAAGACACAGACATAGAAGCAGCAGCACGGAGCTTCTGGCCCCGCCCCCTCTGCAAGACACAGACATAGAAGCAGCAGCACGGAGCGCCCGTGCACAGCTCTGGCCGCCCCCAGGTTTCCCTGCAAGCTGCTCGCGCCCCCCTACATAATCGTGCGCCCCCCAAGGGGGCGCGCCCCAAGCTAATGTATGTAACACCGCCCCCTACCTAGTGTGTGTGTGTGTGTGTGTGTGTGTGTGTGTGTGTGTGTGTGTGTGTGTGTGTGTGTGTGTGTGTGTGTGTGTGTGTGTGTGTGTGTGTGTGTGTGTGTGTGTGTGTGTGTGTGTGGCCCGTCACTCCGCCTCAGGCCAATGAGAGGTGTGCGGGGGCGGGCGGACCAAGGGACCAATGAGATTTCCCCTAGGGACACCGGACATCTAGACAGGCATACAGTGCTTTCACTAATATAGTATAAGATATACATATACAGGTTTTTTTTTAATAAAGAGCTCTGTGTGTTATTTTTCGTGAAACTCAGAAGAATTTACAATTTGTTGCATAACTTTTTATTACAGACAAAGAATGTTCAGTCCGCCGCTCTTGCTTCCTATGAATGCAGAAAAGTAATTTCTCTCCTTCCTCTTGCAGCTCCTGTGATTCGAAGTGTCTCCCCCCACTCCAAAGATGGACCCCGACAGAAGACTCTGTCGGCAGAACCAGGCAACCAAGAAAAAAGCACAGGTGCGCACCAAGGTAAGGGTATGATAGTATAATATAACAACAATAATGTAAAAACTTACATATGAATAAAACTTAATTCATGTCCCGGTCTGAACGATATCCTCATCCTATAGGCCTCGGCCATGCTCCCTGCTGGTGTGCTGAGGCGCGCTGAGGCCCCTGGCCTTGCGGTTGCTTACCGCATGCGCTGTCAGCGGGCGTCAGGGGGCGGGCCGGGGGCGGTCGCGTCACTGGCCGGGGGTGGGCCAGTGACGTCATGGAGCTGGTTCGCCCTCATTGGGCGAACCGCTCACGTGACCGGCCTGTCGCGCCGGCAAGTGGGGGAATTTTAAATTCCCCTAAGACCTGCGCTTCCGCAAGCGCGCGGAAGCGCAGGTGAGCCCCTACTAAAGCCGCTCTAAGTGCTGAGCGGGAGCGCGCGGGAGCAAGCGCTAAACATGGCCAAGGCCTTAGGCTCCACCATATATCAGGCAAGGGGGCAATATCCAATTCCTTTCAGGTAACAGTCCCGCACGCTGGGGCTGTCTCCGTGGCACTCACTGCAGTATCACCTCCGCGTGTCGGCGTGGTGTGTAGCGCGAGTGCCCATTCGTGGAGAAGAAGCCCCCTATAGCCGTCCGTAGATGCCAGTTCGTTTGAGGGATCGCGACCGGAATGAATACACTTGAGTGTATGCCAGAGTGACCTCGAAAGCTTTGAAGATATATCTAAGCTGGAATGGAAAATTGATCACTAGAACCCTCAGCTAGTGTTTCTATAGCACGGCGGCTCATGGCACTCTTTGCTTTAAAAAGTCATTTCCTGTGCTAGAATAATATTAAAGGGATCCCTTTTCAGTTTTACTCAATAAAGATCAAAGAAAACACCAATGACCAATCATACTGCACATAATGCACTTTCAGTTAAGAACGATATAAAAGACAATCAAGCACCAATTTCTGTCAAGCACTTTTCCTTGTAGCATGCCTGCCAGACACTGTGCTAGGAGAGACAGATGAGACATATTGGGTTTGAACAACTACATAGATAATGCAAAGGTAAACCCAAACACAGACCTGTCAACTCTTCCTGTATTTGTTGAACATAAGAAGTAAGTACAATAGAGAGGCAATCCAAGCAATACCTACGTGCGTTTTTAAAATCAGTTCTGTAGTATTAGATAATACTTACTACATTTTAAATGTCTTTATTATTCACCTCTTAATGCAATTTTTCATGAGTTTTAATATACCGATCATCCTTTCATTTCTAAAGCAGGTTTTAGCCCACATCCCCAGCAGTGCAAGATCTTTGCAACACTTTCCTGTTTAGGATCATTTGTTCCCAATATTCCCAGCAGTTTGAGCTGCAAACTATAACAATAGATAATGTTATCTTAGTAATTTAAGAATACATTGTAGCTGCTGAGTTACACTGACTTGATTGATTGAATCTGAAAGGTGGCCATTTGGTGAACCGTGGGAAGCAGGATCTTTGCTCATCGATCACAGGAGAACGAATCGATTGGCAGCTTAGGTAATTCATTTTCAATAAAGGTCATCAAATGCTCCATACTATTAAAACAACATTTTAAAAAAAAATGGAAGTGACACTTCGACTGCCTATTCAATACAGCCGTGTAATGTGACCAGGAGCACCTTCAGGCTCATAATAATGGTAATGGAAAAATCTGCACTTCACGGTTTTGGGAATAGAAGTAGCTATTTATTGGCTCTCAATCTGACAGGCAGCTTCCGATTTCCCAGACTCCTTAAAATAGGATTTTTATTTAAGGAGCATTAAATGTGATAGAGATTAACAGAAAATTATACAGAAATATATTACGTGTTTCATGTTATAGTCCTACGTGAAATTACATAAAGAGTATACGTTTCTTAGAGCCAGTGACCAAGGGTGTGTAATCGGGCGCTCCTTAATTAGTTATATATGCAAAGTGCTAGTGCATCAATAATATACATAGAATGTATAGTGAATAAATAAAAAAACTCTATAAAGTGACCAATAATATATAAAGTGAACCAAGTGAACAATTAATAAATGTTAATAAATAAATACCACCACCCAATGTGAATAGTGTATTAATTGTAAAGCAGCTCAAACACAACCCTTTATAGACTGTTCTGGAGTCTATGTCTTGATTGTATTCTTTCACAGCAAGAGGAGCGCAGGACGTTCACAGCGTATACGCTGTGAACGTCCTGGTTTCTTAGAGCCGCCATGTTTGATTTCAGTTACATGGAGCAGGAATTAGCCGGTAGAGGTGGGCGAATCTGGCCGAATCCTTTTTCCCGGATTTTTTCACATTTTCAACCCAAGATCCATTTCGAGGTGTGAAATCTGGAAAATGGATATGTTTGGTTTTAATCCGCACAGATTAATAAAAAACCGCCATTGGATACAACCCGTGGACAGATTTGTAGAGTCCAATACACGGATTCAACAAAATCCGTCCATGGGTTGCGAAATCCACGGAGGGTATTGGTAATAATAATTAAATCTGCGAATCGCCATTTTTGAGATTGATCCACGGAAATCCGCGGACCAAAGGAACCGGCTGATCCGCTGCGCATCCAAATCCGCCCCAAAAAATGTGTCCATCTCTATTAGCAGTGAGCAGCATCATACACCCACTCGTTTCAGAATCCTTTTCTGAGAAGGATCCAGGTTGTCACCAGTGATATGGAGTATACAATGCTTAGGTTATACTTTCTATTGTTAATTATATTGCAGCAACAAAATTGCAGTCAATGACCGATAACTGGAGGCAATGACACGCAACTGAAGTGACCTTAAACCAATCCTTTCTTGTTTTCCTGGTTCCAGCGCATGCCATTATATTCTTAACCCACTTCAAACCTCCCGTAACTCTTTAGGGGCTAAAGAGACAAAATCCTGGAAAACGGTGTAAAAATCCCAGGGTACCTTGTGCCGCCGCCGAACAGCATTTGTAATTGCTTTTAATGTACTGACTTCTGCGTTTGTGTGTCGGGCGTCAGATAAAGCCCCTAGCAACATAAAGGTATTTACATCATGAAAAAGGGTCATGTGTACAGTGTTACTCTGCCGTAGCAATAAATAAAATAAAAACCCATAGTAAATTGTTACATAATTAAAGCTCATATCTATTATTAGCCCATTAGTTTGGACTGCCACCTCGGAGATGACAGTAGTGGCTCATTATTCTCCAATGCATTAGCTTAGCCACAAACATTCATAGCAACAATTGGGGGTATGATTGCATTTATTAGCTTACCCATAAATTAGAGACAGGAGCAGTGCTTATGTTATTTAACAAAGACGCATGCCTCAGCATGTAGGTGTGAACGCTAAAACTGCCTCTAAGTAAATCACCCCCTTTGTGCTTAGGGACAGTAGGCAGTAACTAAAAGGCCACAAAATTCATGATAGATTCAGTTTCTGCTTTGCCTTCCGCTACATCCATTGGTGGATTTCCAATTAGGCCAGGACCACGGGGGGGCCAAATTTTGGGAGCAACACATTTTCATTTTTTTCCCCATATACAGAGGCCCCACTCTCTTCCCCACTAATAGCCTAATTTACCTTCTCCTTCACGCCACTCTCCTCCTTCTCACATCACACGGTGACGCGTTGCCATGACAACGTGACGTCACACGGTGCTGCGTTGTTATGGAAAACGGACATTGCCGTGTCATTTCACGCAACGATGCTGCAGAAGGAGGAGGGCAGCGCTGGAGGAGGAGGCGGTCCGGGGCGGTAAAAGGGTAAGTGCCTATGGGCGGCAACACTTTAATTCTGCCACTGGCAGCAGTCCTCAACTTACACTTCATTACAGACAACCAGAGTCCTTCTCCAAAGCTAGAAGATTCTTGTACTGCCTAAAGATTCATAATCCCAATAAATATATGCATTGTAAAGAATATTTTGAAGAATATTTTGAAACCTATAGCTAGCAGAAAAACACGGGGCAAAGTAAGAACTCCAGTTGAAAGATTTCTTATTTGAAGGTCTGAAAATGATTTCTTAGACACATACGGTAGATCAATGTCACTTCAATAATAGGAGCTTGTTTGGTGTCCAGTATGTTTTACAATTCTTGTTCAGCTAGTCTTGGCTGTTTGGAGGGTGGCAACCTCCTACCTAATTGAAGCTCACCCCCTCCCACATTTAAATGGCTAAGGGCTCACTCCATAGCATCTTCCACTCAGGGGAATAGGCTTGCTTGCAGTATGGTTGTGACAACTCTAATACAGAGTGCTTTTCCTGGTAATGTACAGGTTAATAAAAGCTTCAATCAGACTTAGAACTTTGCAACTAATATTGACAGATTTACTATAAATCATTCTACCTGTTATTACACAGGTTATTAAGAATTTATATTAGCGTTAGGGACCCCTGAAATGTGGTCTGCCGTGCCGTTGGCTCAGGGGCTTACACTGGCGACACACTTTATTCGAGCTCGGCTAGTCCCACGAATTCGGGTATACCCGGGTGTATTGAGGTTTGTGACTGTTTTCTGCCCGAGTGCATTGAGGTATTTTCCAGGCAGGGATTGAAGCATTTTATTCCTGCTGGCTGCAATACTGCACAGTATATATATATATACTGCATTACAATTCATGAATTTATGCCATCTGGTAGACACGCGAAGCATTGCAGCCTATTAAATCCTAATCATTATCATTTAACAGATCAGCCGCCCATCAGCCAGGCATGAACCCAGGCTGGGAAGGCAAACGCAACGGGGCTTGTCAGAGGTGAGGAGCGGCGCATTCCAGGTATCTGCCAGGTACATGCCGGGTATTTGCTCGAATAAAGTGTGTCGGTGCAGTACAACAATTTTGGCCAAAAATGTCAAACTAAAAGACCATTTTACTTAATAGATATTCATACATATATATTTAGGCACTGTACCGTGTATGAGTAAAACTGAGCTCTGTCTGTGTTTTATGTTCTGTCTCTGGTTTTAGACACATACGGTAGGTCAATGTCACTTCAGGTCTGGCAGATTTAAATGATGCAAGGAATAAGTAAAACAGTGGCTGTTGTATTATTGTGTGCAATTACTTCTCTAGGTGCTGATAATTCAATGCCCAAATTGTTCACTGGGGAAGCAGATCAATGTTGATACAAATGCACCGTGATACATCGAGACAAAGGGATTGAAGGTGAAATTGCTTCTTTTAGTTAATTTAGTATCGTAATCAGTGGCGGATTTCCCATTAGGCCCGATAGTCTCGGGCCTAGGGTGGCAAAATTTGGGAGCGACAAAAAATGTCCGCCCCCATATACAGATGCCGCACTCTCGGGCCTATCATGCCTGATGGGAAGGCACTTACATGTGGCGACCGCCCCCTTGTTTCTGCCCTCCTCCTTCCAAACCGCAGCATCAAATGACGTCCTGACGTCACGTTACCATGGTAAAGAGACGCTGTGCGACGTCACGTTGGTGATGTTCGCGGCATCATTTGACGCTGTAATTCGGGAGATAGGGAGCGGCAGCAAGGAGGCGGCCACCACTTGTAAGTGCCTAGGGGCGGCGGATCTTGAAATCTGCTGCTGATCGTAATGCTGTGTAATTCAATATGCTCCGAAGTGGTCAAGTGGAATTTGGAGAAACTGAGGTTGACATTGGTGGTGGTGATAGTGGCCCTTTCGATGAACTTAGAGAGGAGCATCTTGGAAAAGGTAAGGCAGAGTATAAAGCAGTGGCGGGCCCCTGGGCAAAACAAAATTCAGGGCCCTATTAAAATTAATACGGACTGTCATTTTTTTTCTCCCTCTCCCATCATCTCCCTGATCCTCTCTATCATCATCCCTCCTCATCATCTCTCCCCCCATCATCAGCTCTCCCCCTCATCCTCACAATCACTATCATCATCATCAGCTCCCCCCATCAACAGCTCTCCCCAAGTTCTCCCTCCCCCCTCAGATCTCTCTCTCCCCCTCAGCTCTCTCTCTCCCCCTCAGTTCTCTCTCTCAGCTCCCCCTCATCTCTCCCCCATCCTCTCCCTGATCCTCTCTCTCATCATCTCTCCCCGTCATCAGCTCTCCCCCTCATCATCGTCACCATCACTATCATCATCATCAGCTCCCCCCATCAACATCTCCCCCCCAGCCCTCTCCCCTTCAGCTCTCTCC
Organism: Ascaphus truei; assembly: GCF_040206685.1. Lineage (NCBI taxonomy): Eukaryota > Metazoa > Chordata > Amphibia > Anura > Ascaphidae > Ascaphus > Ascaphus truei. Next base: position 400,578,592 of record NC_134484.1, on the reverse strand, counting down.
CCCTCAGCTCTCTCAGCACTCTCTCCCCCTAGCTCTCCCTCCCCTCAGCACTCTCCCCCAGCTCTCCCTCTCTGCTCCTCAGCTCCCTCTCTCCTCCACAGCTCTCTCTCTCTCCTCCACTCTCCCTTGCCACCTCAGCTCTCTCCCCTGCCCTCTCTCTCAGCTCGTTCTCCCCAGCTTTCCGTCCCCTCAGCTCTCTCTCCTCCCTCAGCTCTCTCTCTCCCCCTCAGCTCTCTCTCTCTCCTCCTCAGCTCTCTCTCTCTCCTCCTCAGCTCTCTCCCCTCCCCCTCAGCTCTCTTTCTCCCCCATAGCTCTCTTTCTACCCTCAGCTCTCTCTCTCCTCCTCAGCTCTCTCTCTCCTCCTCAGCTCTCTCCCCTCCCCCTCAGCTCTCTTTCTCCCCCTCAGCTCTCACTCCCCCTCAGCTCTCTCTCTCTCTCTCCCCCCCCCCCAACCCCCCCTCAGCTCTTTCTCCCATGCCTAACTTTGGCGGAAAGAGATGATCAGAGGAGCAGCTGGCAGAGGAGCTGACACCGGAAGTAAGAGACTTCTGGGTCAGACTGCTAGAGAGCGCTCCTCCCCTGCCTTGCTGATTCCTCTACGACTTACTTTTTCTGTAACACTGGAGGCCTGCCGCCGCATACCATCTCCCCCCACCTGTCTCTATGGGGGGGGGGGAGATCGGGCCCCGGCCCATAGCTACGCCCCTGGTATAAAAATGTATGGAACCCTTGGAGATAGCATGGATACCCACAAAAGATAAGAGGCCAGAATAAATAAAAACTGCTAGTGTTTAAAGTGCACACTAAAGTAATGAAATTGGTCAAACAAAATGGAATGTGTAAAATGTGCAAAATGTGCAGAGCTACACTAAAAAGCTATGGTAGCTAGGAAAGGTCAGGGAAGCAGGGTGGGAGGGGGTGGCAACCGGAGTACAAGACAAACTAAACTAGCTAAACTAAAGTTATCTGCAAGGCCTGCAGTGCTACATGCGAAAGCAATGGTAGCCAGGGGACGACAAAAGAACAGGGGCCAAGAAGTGCAATGGGAATAACAAGACAAAAACAAAAAGGTATCTTTAAGATCTGCTTGTGAGGGCTTCAAACATGGATTCCTCCTGACGTCGCTGCCTCTAAAATCATGGCAGAGATTTAAGGTTGTCCCTTCGCTTCTACCAAGATGGCCGTCAACAGGAAGTGACCTCACTCCACCACACTGAAGCAACCTTGGCCATCTTGCTTCCTATCAATTCCTGCCCTTACTTCCAAAACAGGAAGTCAGCCTTGGGTTGAGATGGAAAGTGTTCATAACTGTCATCTCCTTTTATTACTGTCATTCCCACTCAATCCTTGCCTGTGCAAGGTTCTCTATACCTTGTTCCTGTCAGAATCCCTGTGTGCTGCTTTGTCTGCCTTTGGACTCCTCTGCCTGTTTCCAGCCATGACTCTGTGACTGCGACCATTCTGCCTCTCTTCTGCCCTGACCCTGGAACTATTTTGCTTCACTCCTGCAACGACCGTGGAACTGTGACTGCAACTCAGCCGTTGCACCCTGCCCTGACCCCGGAACCGGACACCATGATTCTTACTCATTCAGATCCCAGGTACGGATCGGTCTATACTCCTCACCTCTGACTAGCTGGTCTGTCTCCTGGACAGTAACAAGCGATGTACGCAAATGTAACATTGTAGAAATAGAAGCCAGGTAAAGGTAAATAGGGAGAGACAAAGCACAAGGGACCCGAGTATAACCAGGATACTACTCTGTGTACAAAAAGTTGACAAGCAACTAAAGGCAGGCTGGGTGGGGTTTATATACCTCAAGCCAAGATGGCCGTTGGCCTCATGGAAGATTCCAGTTCCTACCGGCCCTGAGTCTGAACTTGACTCCTCTGTGCACCTCTACAGGTCTACGGGAAGTACTGTGGGATAGAATCTTGACACAGGGGAGTGCAAACTTGCCTCTGGTTGACGTCATGGTGTGAGCCCCCATGCTTGCCCTCCATGAATTTAAGATGACTCATCCCCTAGCTCACAGGCATCACAAGGGCTGTGGCCTACCCAGAGGAGCATACAACATTGTGTGGGTATACTTCCAGTAGCCCAGCCATGCCTCAGTATTCTTCTCTGAGGTGGTTCACTGCATGCTATGTCATGCACTAGTGCCTAGGGGTAAGAGTGGAGAATGCAGTGGGGCGAGTGGTCTCCTGCACCATTTGCAGAAAAAGCACTGTGACATTTTGGAGCCTCCTTCTCTTCTCCCCCCACTCGTGCTATTATTCAGAACTCTATTTTGAATTAGCTACGTTACTAAATCAGATAATCAGAGATTACGCCGACTGGCAAAACACATCTGACTTTACCAGAAGTTACCTGCACACAGGTTGTAGGGGGTGGGGACATCACCCTATCTCTAGGGCTCTCCTAAAATGTTGTACAGATCTACTTGTTATACAGTAACAAATGGAGACTTCGCTCTACCTGGATAACTTGTTAATGATGTTACAGTATAATCTTTGAATGATTACATTTAAGTGGGTGCTTCCTAGAGATTCATAATGATATACAATACTTGAAAATTAGAGACAGAGAAAGTTATCCCTTTGAAGTTGGAGCACTTCTTTAAAGGTAAAAAATAAGAATACAAGACTCTTCCAATGCCCTCTAATTATAATGAGCACACTTTAAATCATTTTATGAGGATCTATTGGAGGCATGTCTGGTGCCAGCAGCCACGGTAATCCCAGCTCCATTAGCGTATAATAAAGCTACTGCAGTTAAAAAGCTCGTATTGGATCTGGGGATTGAGCTGGCGGTCCGCCGCAAGGCGAGCTACGCCTGTCCTAACCCACCTCTCGGCGCCACCTTGATGTCCTTGGCTGAGTGTCCCGGGCATTTAACTTTTCAATGTAGAGTGTTCAAAGCTGGCCAGTGACCTGAATATTTCAGCTAGGAATAATGGAACAGGACTCCAGTTCTATATTGTTGGTGTGACGGGAGGGGGTAACCAGGCTATACAATAAAGGTCAAGCCCGTTTGGTTACCCCTGCTCCGTGTATAAGGGTCCAAGAGAGTTAGCTCTTGGCCCTGTAACAATGTACCATTCCAATGTACTGTATGTAATAACAGCATTTTTTGTGTTTTTCCCTATCCGGGCATGCGATCAAGCAGGGAATGCTAGGTATGAGTTTCAAGGAGGGTTTTGTGGAGGAACCATTGACAGAATGTGCCAAGGAGGTTGGGGTCCGGAGTTGTCGGTTCCCCTATAAAACTATCCGGTAATCATGCCCGATTCTCGGATACATGTAGGCACATTATCCCGGCAATACCTCCCCATGAAAAACGCAAGCGCGACTCACTAGGGTACCCTGCTTCAGCATAGCCCAGAAAGGAGAATGAGACACAGGGATAAACATGTATTCATGTAGCTGAGGGAATCCCTAGTTAAGGGGGGTACCCCAGCTGATGCCAATTTGACCAGTACAGGGTTTGTGGGTGCCTCAACCATATATAAGGTTAAGGGGGGACTCTGAGAGTCCAAACTGAGTCCAAGGAAAAGCGTGTGGGGAATAAGGCAGATAGAAATAAAACGACATATTTTTTTCCTTTTCTGTTCCCTGTCCCCCAAGACTCAGAAGTGTATTAAAAGATACATTACATTAAAGGTAATATGCATTTTACATTCAGAACCGATGTCCAAACAGGCTGCCCGAGCTAACCCATAGGCGCTGGTAAGTCTGCTGGACATCGGAGTTCAAAGCAATCAGAGGATGCCCAGAGGTGTGAATAACATTTGGTCAGCGTGGGAAAGGGGGAGCACCAGGTCCGAAGAACAATGTCAGTCCTCCGGGATGCCACTTGTTCTGCCAGACCTGGTGGAGCCTGCCCAGCGAGTGGCATTGAGATAGCCACGGAGAGAGGTGGCAGGCTTGCGCATGTCTCTTGGCTATTTCGGATTTCCCGCTGACCCGGCTTGAATCTGATTGGCTGCTTGGGAAAGTTCCCACGCGTTGATTGGCTGTTCAGTTTTGTGAATTAAACTGAAAATAATATAAGAACCTGTGAGTCAATCAGATTTGGAATCTCTGGTAGTAAGAGCGCGGACAGGCTTTTCAAAGTTACTTCTGTGTGAATAGCAGAGCAACCGGCTTCGATTTCGAGCCTGAAAAGTCTGCCCACCAGAGTCTAAGTTCTCAGAAACGAACATAGCAGTTGCGGCTGGGATTTTATGCTGATTTGAGTTCCAGGAGATTTGGACTAACTCGCGGTCAGGAGGGTCAAAGTTCTCAGAGGAGAACATAGATTCTGGGCTAAGTCCCGGTCAGGGTAAAACTCTCCCATAGAGTTCCCTGCATTTAGGAAACTCTAGTTTTCGACCCTAGTCCTAAAGTAAGTGTGTCTTTTTGTCTGTATTTTGTGTTCCATTGTGTGTAAGCGAATTTATGCCAAATAAATTACAATTTATTTAATTTCCTTGTTTTGCTCAATGAATGATCCTGGTAAAAAGGTGTAAATAACCTGGTCTCTCATGACAGTTGGTTTTTGGAACTGAGACCATGATTAAGAGGGACGGCCTGCACCTAAGCCTTCCCCTACTATGTCTAAACATACCATTTAGATTGTAAGCTCTACAGTACGTTTTGGGTAACCATTTTTCCAATTGTGTGTTTGATGTAGTTATTGGGGCCTATTCCCTAAACTTCGATAAATTAATTGCATTATATAATGTGTTTGCATGTTCCTACCGAACACTATGAAATTTGTGTAAGAATGGTATTCACTAAAAAAAGAACAAATATTAGCTTTTGGTTAAAAAAAATGCCATACCGCACTAATGTGGCCATGACGAACAAGATAAAGACTAAAAATTTGTATTACTGTTTTTATTATTATAAATGTGCATTATTCATGATTATTTGTATTTTTCATTCTTCCATTATTATGCACCGACCCTAAAATTTCAACTGACAGAAGAACTACAGTACACTACTGCAGGGGTGAGCAAACTTTTTATGCCGAGCCCCCCTTTTCATCCATGAAATTTCTCGGGCCCCCCCTGCCTGATGTAATCAAAATCACATGACGTCAGTGCATGTGCAGTGCATGACGTCAGTGCGAACCAGCTTTGTAACGCCCCCGCCACGCGTCTACAAAAAAAGTATTTATAGCACAAATTACATAACTTAAAAATAAATATTATAATATTTGTCTAATAGCGTTCCCATTTCTGCTGTATTATTAATCTCTCTCTTCCCGCCACATTAGAACACCTCAGGACCTCTCTAACCTCTTCCAGTCTCTCCCTGTATTTCTCACTCCCCCTCCAGTCCCTCTCTATTCCTCCCCTCAGTGTCTCCCCCTCCCCCCCCACTCTCTTTCCCTCCCCCCAGTGTGTGTCTCTTTCTCCCTCCCCCCATTGTCTCTCACTCTCTCCCCTCTTCCAGTCTCACACTCCTCTTCCAGTCTCTCCAACTCCCTGTATTTCACACTCCCCCTCCAGTCCCTCTCTATCCCTCCCCTCAGTGTCTCCCCCCACTCTCTTTCCCTCCCCCTGTGTGTCTCTCTCTCTTTCTCCCTCCCCCTAGTGTCTCCCTCCCTCCATTGTCTCTCACTCTCCTTCCAGCCATTGCCTCTCCCACCCCCCAGTGTCTCTCTTGCACTCTCCAACCAGCTATTGTTTCTCCCTCCACCCGGTGTCTCTCTCACACTCTCCCTCCAGCCATTGTGTGTCTCTCTCCCTCCTGCCAGTGTCTCCCTCCCTCCCACCAATGTCTCTCTCATCCCCATCCCCATGTAGCTCTTTCACCCCCCCTCCCCATGTCACACTCACTCTCACCCCCCTCCCCATCTCACACTCTCACCCCCCTCATGTCACTCACACCCTCCCCATGCCTCAGTCTCACACTCACTCCCCCATGTCCCAGTCTCACACTCACTCCCCCATGTCCCAGTCTCACACTCACTCCCCCATGTCCCAGTCTCACTCTCCCACCCCCCCATGTCCCAGTCTCACTCCCCCCCCCATGTCCCAGTCTCACTCCCCCCCCCATGTCCCAGTCTCACTCCCCCCACATGTCCCAGTCCCCCCCCACATGTCCCAGTCCCCCCCCCATGTCCCAGTCTCACTCCCGCCCCATGTCCCAGTCTCACTCCCGCCCCATGTCCTAGTCTCACTCCCCCCCATGTCCCAGTCTCACTCCCCCCCCATGTCCCAGTCTCACTCCCCCCCCCATGTCCCAGTCTCACTCCCCCCCCATGTCCCAGTCTCACTCCCCACCATGTCCCAGTCTCACTCCCCCCCATGTCCCAGTCTCACTCCCCCCCCATGTCCCAGTCTCACTCCCCCCCCATGTCCCAGTCTCACTCCCCCCCCATGTCCCAGTCTCACTCTCCCCCATGTCCCAGTCTCACTCCCCCCCCATGTCCCTGTCTCACTCCCCCCCCATGTCCCAGTCTCACTCTCCCCATGTGCCAGTCTCACTCTCCCCCATGTGCCAGTCTCACTCCCCCCCCATGTGCCAGTCTCACTCCCCCCCCATGTGCCAGTCTCACTCCCCCCCCATGTGCCAGTCTCACCCCCCCCCATGTGCCAGTCTCACTCCCCCATGTCCCAGTCTCACTCCCCCCCATGTCCCAGTCTCACTCCCCCCCATGTCCCAGTCTCACTCCCCCCCATGTCCCAGTCTCACTCCCCCCCATGTCCCAGTCTCACCCCCCCATGTCCCAGTCTCACTCCCCCCATGTCCCAGTCTCACTCCCCCATGTCCCAGTCTCACTCACCCCATGTCCCAGTCTCACTCCCCCCCATGTCCCAGTCTCACTCCCCCCCCCATGTCCCTGTCTCACTCCCCCCCCCCATGTCCCAGTCTCACTCCCCCCATGTGCCAGTCTCACTCCCCCCCCCATGTGCCAGTCTTACTCCCCCATGTCCCAGTCTCACTCCCCCCCATGTCACAGTCTCACTCCCCCCCATGTCCCAGTCTCACCCCCCCATGTCCCAGTCTCACTCCCCCCATGTGCCAGTATCACTCCCCCATGTCCCAGTCTCACTCACCCCATGTCCCAGTCTCACTCCCCCCCATGTCCCAGTCTCACTCCCCCCCCCCATGTCCCTGTCTCACTCCCCCCCCATGTCCCAGTCTCACTCACCTCATGTCCCAGTCTCACTCCCCCCATGTGTCAGTCTCACTCACCCCCTCTCCCCATGTCGCTGATGCAGGAAGCAACGAGATGCTGCTGTGTACTGTAGCACAGCGCAGCACAGCGCCACCTAATGGCCAAAAGAAAAATTGCAGCTGCAGACGGCTTTTTTCCCTCTGCTCCTGGCAAAATCGCCGCTGCTTCCTGCGCCCCCCCTAAACAATCTTGCGCCCCCCCAGGGGGGCGCGCCCCCCAGTTTGCGCACCGCTGCACTACTGTACACTACTTGTACGTGTACAAAGAAGATAAACACTGAAAATGATTATTTTTATTTTTTATTCCTGATAAAATAAAATAAATATTTCATTACATTCACATTTTTTTTCTTTGAACTTTAAATTCACTGTGAATGTGTGTGTGGGGGGGATTCTTCAAGAAGGTTTACATTTTTATTCATTGGTTCCATTTTTATTCATTGGTTACATAATCAGATTAACATATTCAATTCGAGAAGGGTTTATCACAAGTGCGCATGCATTACCATAAACAAAGCCTCAAAGGTGTTGGGGGGGTGGGGGGATCATCATAATGGATTAGCATAAGGGATTAGCCAAGCATTTGAAAATGATTGTGAAGTTATACACGCATGCGCATTAATCATCAACTAGATCTTTCCCAAAGAGGATTACATGCAGGCGCAGAGATGTGACGCTCGGCAAGATTAAAAGCACAAAGCCAAGCTTTTGAAAATGAATGGTTTTCGAGAGGTGTCGATAAGAAGTTGAAATACCTTGTGTGTGTCTGCGGGGGGGGGGGGGGGGGGTAAAACTGGATTAAGGATTAGCAGTACTGAACTGTAGTTCAAAGACATATTTTCAACAGGTCATCATAATGTTTTGATCCCCAGACCCCCAAATCAATAAAAATTACATAAAGCATGTGAATGACCAGTGCAACATTAAAAATCTACAGTACCGATAGAATATCAGAATAACAAGAATTTTTATGCAGGCACAAATGTCTGGAAAAGAAACATAAAAAAAAAAATATATATTTTTTTTTCCAGACTTCAACTTACACATGATTGCACGCAGGCGCTGAAATATGACACTAGGCTCTGTACGTTATACACGCAGGAATGTGATGACAGGTTCGGGATGATTGAAGCCAGAAAGCCATCTGGCTTTGGGAGAGGTGTACTGAACTGTAGATAAGAAGTTGAAATAGTACTTTAGCCGTGTGTGCGGGGGCAAGAGGGAGAGCGCTGTATGCACCGAAATGTGATACTATAACACGCCTATGCGTTTCAACAATGTATGGTACACGCATAATACTGTATAAAAAGAGTATGAAAACAAGTAAAAGTACTGATTACAAAATAATACAGTACATACAGTACTGTATAGAAATGTGATAATTTTATATTCGAAGAAGACGCGACGCTATATTTTTGTAATACTGTATACTGTAAATCCTCCATTTTACAAATTCTGCACGCGCACACACAGACATAATGCATTAGACATGCATTAGACTTATTAGACTTTTACGACAACAGCTCGCGAACGCCCACCTGTGTTTTTAGACGGTATTGCAGTATAGCGGACAGCGCTAAAAATCCAAGCGCTAACATACCGGAAAGCGCTACGGAAAAAAAGAAAATATACCACATCTGGCCATGGTTAGCAGAGCGCCGTGGATCCGGACGCATTAGGATAAAGGCTGCCGCAGCTGTTTTTCAATCTTGGTAATGAGCTGGCAGTTTGCAATGAGGCGATACACCACCTGTGCCAGCAACTGTCCCGACTCCTAGGGGTCCAAACTGTTTACTTTTTAAAAAAATGACAGTGTTCAAAACAGGCTGGTCACCTGAATACTTCAGCTATTTCAGGGGTTTCATACCAAATTAAATAGTAGTCCGATCACTGGAGTAAATGTACCCCGCTCTGGACCCTTCTCATGCTAGGGCTCTGTGGACCAAGGAATAGGGACTCCTAGTTTCTCAGACCTCATATTACATGTGGTGTGGAAGAGTAATTGGCCCATTTAATATAAATTAAATAAGAACTGAGAGGGCAACAGGAGTAACTCAGGAGTCAGGAACAGGACTCGGGATGGAGTCAGGAAAAGCCAAGTGGTGTTTTAAAGTTGGAAAAGGAAAATACATTTTGAGATACATGTAGAAAAGAATAGAAACGTTGGGGAAAATAGTTGTTTATTTTATTTTATTATTATTTAATTGGCACGTGTGCAGCTGAGTGCCATTCAGAAAATTATAAGGGAAAACGCATTGCAAAAGTGTACAGGGTATAAGCAGGGGTACTTTAGAGACTAGCTAACAGGATTGCTGGGGACCCCAGAGTGGAGGAGACCAATAGGAGAACTGACCAAGGCAGAGCGTGCACACAACATTGGGGCTTAGTGGGATGGTGTCTGCAGATCTGGGACAGCAGCTAAACTGCTCTGAACATTTATACACATCCTATAAGACAGAGATGTGGATGGACATATAACTTATGGCAGGACTGTATTGGGAGTGTGTTGTTGGATTTTAGGAAGATATGGATTTTATACCGGTCCTGAATGCAGAGCACAATTAACCAACCCCACAGTGAGGAGACCCATTAAAGTCGAAACAGCTATCTGTGGGTGGGTTTTCTGGCTATGCATTGTAACCCTGGCTGTGCTTAAAGCTGTGACCATGCAGCAAGCTTAAGCCTATAGGGAACCATGTTAAAAATGGTTTTGAAGCAAAAGGTGACACTGTGTGTCCATTTGCATGTCATTTCCCAGAATCCCCTGCTGCAGTGGAAGTGCTGTGTGCTGGGTGATAATGGTGAAAGGCGAGGTTGCACACCTGCCTAAGACATGCAAATGAGCATAGAGGAATATTTGCTATATGCTTTGCTGTGGAGGGTTTTTTCACTTTTTTTACCCACCATAACTTAACTAAGTATACACACACACACACACACACACACACACACACACACACACACACACACACACACACACACACACACACACACACACACACACACACACACACACACACACACACACACACACACACCATTTCAACAATAGGTCTTCACAATCCAGGGTGATAATCAGTTATTATTCTATTCTACTGTATATGCATCTGATTTGGTTTGTATTCTATTATTATTGTATAATATACTATTCAACAGTTCACCAAATCAGTATGTAAGAATCTCCTATCTATTGTTTCTGATAATGAAAAAATTACTAAAATAAATCCAAACAAATGAACAGCTATTTGAAGTTGCTTCACCAATTCCATATTTGGCCAAAAATCTAAAATAAATATTGTGCATTGCCAGCGCCATTCTACACAAGGCATTCTGCCTCACTCTGGGAAGTGTCTTCACCAGTCTCTCTACCTCAAACCATTTACAGAGAGGGAAAATACTGCAGATTTATCTAACCTACTACAATATTTGGTAACTAGGGTTGCCAGGTGTGTTGTCCAAAAATACTGGACACAATGCTAAAATATGCGAGACCCCCCCCCCATACATATAAAAAATATACCCCCAAATACATAGAAAAAATACCCCCACACCCCCCAATACATATAACAATATCCCCACCTGCCCCCAATACATATAACAAGTACCCCCAACCCCCAATACATATATTAAAAAATACACCCCCATCCCCCAATACATATAAAAATATACACCCACCCCCATGACATATAAAAATATACCACAACCCCCCCCACGACATATAAAAATAAACCCCAACCACCCCACTACATATAAAAATATACCCCCACCCCCCAGTACATATAAAAATAGATATCTGTACCCCCAGGACATATAAAAAATATCCCAACAACCCAATATATATAAAAAAATACCTCAACCCCCCAATACACATAAAAAATACCCCCACCCCCCAATACATATAAAAAATACACCCCCAATACATATATTAAAATCAGACTTACCTTGGGGATGGTCTCAGGTCAGGCCTGGTGGTGGCGGGGGGCAGTGGCTGTGGGATGGGAGGTGGACCGGTGGCTTAGGGTGGGACGTAGCTGCGGGATGAGGGGTGGACCGGTGGCTTATGGTGGGATGGTGGCTGCGGGAGGGCGGTGGCTGAGAGAGGGGGGCTGTTGCTGCGGGGGGGGCGGTGAGCCATTGGCTGTGGGAGGGCCGGTAGCTGCGGGGAGGGGGGCATTGCTGCGTGGGGGACAGTGGCTGCGGGAGGGCCAGTGGCTGCGAGGGGAAGGAGTTTCTGCGGGAGGGCCGGTGGCTGCAGGGAGGGGGGGGGTTGCTGCGCGGGGGGCGGTGGCTGCAGGAGGGCCGGTGGCTGCGAGGGGGGGGTGTTTCTGCGGGAGGGCCGGTGGATGCGAGGGGGGGGCAGTGGCTACGGGAGGTCCGGTGGCTACGGGGGGTGGTTGGGGGGCACTCGGCGCTAGGTCACAGCACTTGCTGCCTGTCCCGGCTCTCCCCCGCTGCAGGCTTCTCCCTCACTGTGTGTCCCACGCCAAGGTGTCTGATGCTGACATCGCATGCGCCAGCGCGCCAGAAGGTTAGACTTCCGGCGCTGACGTCAGAGAGACCCGGCGCGCGCGTTAGCAGCAGACACCTCGTGGGACACTGAGAGAGAAGTCTGCAGCGGGGGAGAGCCGGGACCGGCAGGAAGTGCTGTCTCCTTCCGCCGGTTGCCCCACAGCCACCCTGCTTTTAGAGAGAGGTAATACCAGACACATACATGTCCGGTATTATATTTCATTTAATACCGGACGCAGGGGTAAAATACCGGGCTGTCCGGTTCAAAACCGGGCACCTAGTAATCCTATTGGTAATGCAAAATAAAAACACAATGGCCCATATTTATTAAGCAGTGTTCTGCCATGAAACACCGTTCGGAGGAGGTAGGAATATCTCTGACTCTTTGACTTGAATGGGCTGTACAGTGGGTTCCAGAACCTGAAGGTGCCTTGTGGCAGAATATTGCTTATCTTCTTGTTATGGGTCAATATTTCTAATATACAATATACATCAAAACGCGACTCATCCACACCAACTAGGGATATGTATCAAGTCAAAAGTAGTCAAGTCAATTCTGAGACAAAACAATTGCACCACATGTACAGTACCAAAGAGAAACAAATCTTTCAGATTTTGCCTCAATATTGCACCCTATTTGGCCTGGCTTTCATAAATAGGGACTAAAAAACAGATTAATTAAGGAAAACAATTCCAGTTGGAACTTACTGGGTTGTAAATCTCATGCAGTGTTGTTGCACCAGTTTTTGTCCTGGTTTTGTAGCCGGAAGACTTTTATAAATGACCCCCACCGCATGCACATACCAGTATCCTAACTAACATACATGTAAGGCCTTGTACCTGATACAGGGCAATCGCTCACACAAACATGTACTCATACATATTATCATGCATCTTGAAGTGCATCTATAAATGCAACATTTATACGCACACATTAATATACCAACATATCTATGTATATAAATCAAACCCATTTTTGCTCACAGAAAGACACACACGCCATTACACGTGTGCTCCATTACAGGAAGAAGAGAATAAATATGCACATGTGAATTCAATTCAGTGCATATGTCACAGATATCCTGTAGCAGAGCTCTGGCAGATACAGAGGTGCTCCCTGGGTCAGCGGGGTACCTGGCTGTGTCACACACACTGATGCACACAGCAGCCCGGGTACCTCGCTGTGTCACACACACTGATGCACACAGCAGCCCGGGTACCTCGCTGTGTCACACACACTGATGCACACAGTAGGCTCATGGTTTCCATTCCGCTAGCTGTGAGCTGGATGGGGCTCTGCCTGCAGCAGTGACTGAGGTTGTAGGCTGTGTATACATATGTGTGTGTTGCTGCTGTGCTGGGAGACGGGAGCTAGTGGGGGAAGGAGACACAAACCTGTGAGCAGCAGGGTGCTGAGAGCTGCAGGGCTCATCCCGGACACCGTGTCCATCACTGCCCGCTGCATTCCTGCTTTATCCACCCTATTATTCGGCTAGTGACAGGCAGCAGACCAGCAGCATCTCCTCCTCTTCCTCTCCCCTCCCTCTGTTTCCATCCCTCCTTCCTTCCACCTCCCTCAACATTTCTCCCTCCTTTTTCCTCTTTCCTTGTTACAACCACTGAAGATGGGACAAGGGTCAGTCTCTCTCTCTCTCCCTGGCCTTCTCCCTCTCTCTTCGCTCCCTGCCTCTCTCCTCTCTCATCTCTCCCTGCCTCTCTCCTCTCTCCCTGCCTCTCTCCTCTCTTCCTGCCTCTCTCCTCTCTCCTCTCTCCCTGCCTCTCTCCTCTCTCCCTCTCTCCCTGTCTCTCCCTCTCTGGAATGTCAGATCTCTTGGTGGAGGAATAAAAATGAGAAACAAAAGCAGTATTGTTTGTTTTATAAATTCAATGTTAATGCTACAAAGAGGAAGTTCGAACTAATTTCTGTATGCCCACAATCATTATCCCCCTTTACTCTCTGTGTGAGTTTGCAACTCACCAAAAGTTTTCGAGGTACTAATTGTGACACTCATTTAAGTAAATAAATGCAAATGTTTATTGTAAAGATGTAAATATAGATGAAAGAATAAAAAGAAAGTTCTGATTACATACAATGGTCTTAAAGCGTCTAAATGGGAACTCTAACAGTTATGTCTTTATGTCAACTGCTTAAATTAAATAGTTAGGGAAGAAACAGTGATCCTGAAATTCTCACAGTGGTCTGGAGCAGTGGTGCTCAACTCCGGTCCTCAAGACCCTGCCCCCCTCCCCTCCCTGGGCACATACAACACCCACGCCCCTCCTCTCCCCCCCCCCCCCCCCCCCAATCCCTCCTGCTTGTTCAGTAATGGCCTATTTGCAAATAGGTAAAATGTGGCAAATAGGGCTTTTGGACACTAAAAATAAAAACATTAAAGTACTCAAATTTTTAAAAAAAATTGCCATTAAAATGTAAATTAAAAACATTTGTAATGGTGTTTCCCCCACCCAATCGCAGATAGGGGCCATTACAGGGTGTATGGTGCATATACCTGCTGGCAACAGGAGGACTGACTCGTTGGCCGATTGTAGTGAGGACACAGCAACAGGCTTCTGGGGTTCATACCCCAGATATCTCTTTAACAGTGCAGCGCCTCCATCTGCCGTAGGCTCCAGGAACTGAAAGTGATCTTCCACGGTAGAACTTTTTACCTCTCCCCCCTGAAAGGTCACGCACCAGGCAGGAGGTACAGTATATTGAAAATCAGGAACGGGTTTATTACTACACCACTCTGCAGTAACAGTTACATGGCAGTCTTCTGCCGGATACAGTCTGGCAGGTCAGCTATCACTGAATATGGTCCCTGGACCGTCACTACAGGCCAAGGGCACCCGCAGCCGTTCTAGCTCTTCCCCACCTCCCTAGCAGAGGCAGAGGTAAGGTACACACTCACACTCTCCCAACGGGAAGAGCACATGGGAAGGCACCAATCTTAGGCTCCCAGTTGTGTGACCTGTCTTCCTCAGAGGGAAGGAACAACTACTAACTTTTGGGTGGTCATGCCCTTAAGTACAGCCAGAAGGCGGGCATTCCGTTGTCCCAGCTACAATAGGATGTACCACCCTCTGCTGTCACTCAAGTGCGGTACCAAAGGTGAGGGGGAAACCCCCATTCAAACTACTGGCAAACTGATAGTACCAGGGTTTACTGCCAGCCCATTGGGCGGAATAGTAGTCAGTGATGACCCTAATACACATTATTAAAAAAATACAGATGCAGAGTTATGCGCAGTGATGCACAAGAAATTTGCTGATGAACGGAGCCTGACAGCAGCTTCCCCACACCTAAAAGCCCAGTACATTGGCTGCCCTGAAGGAATTAACGCTGTGGGGGTCCCTGCTTTAATCCTACCGGGCTGCCACCAATTTGGAAGCGCTGCGCAGAGAGAAGCAGTCCCTCTCTGTGTTTTCCCGCACAGCTCTTACAGCAGAGAGATCAGAGAGAAGCAGTCCCTCTCTGTGTTTCCCCGCACAGCTCTTACAGCAGAGAGCAGTCCCTCTCTCTGTGTTTCTCCACACAGCTCTTACAGCAGAGAGATCAGAGAGAAGCAATCCCTCTCTGTGTTTCCCCGCACAGCTCTTACAGCAGAGAGATCAGAGAGAAGCAGTCTCCCTCTCTGTGTTTCCCCACACAGCTCTTACAGCAGAGAGATCAGAGAGAAGCAGTCCCTCTCTGTGTTTCCCCGCACAGCTCTTACAGCAGAGAGCAGTCCCTCTCTCTGTGTTTCTCCACACAGCTCTTACAGCAGAGAGATCAGAGAGAAGCAATCCCTCTCTGTGTTTCCCCGCACAGCTCTTACAGCAGAGAGATCAGAGAGAAGCAGTCTCTCTCTCTGTGTTTCCCCACACAGCTCTTACAGCAGAGAGATCAGAGAGAAGCAGTCCCTCTCTGTGTTTCCCCACACAGCTCTTACAGCAGAGAGATCAGAGAGAAGCTGTCTCTCTCTCTGTGTTTCCCCGCACAGCTCTTACAGCAGAGAGATCAGAGAGAAGAAGTCCCTCTCTCTGTGTTTCCCCACACAGCTCTTACAGCAGAGAGATCAGAGAGAAGCAGTCCCTCTCTGTTTCCCCGCACAGCTCTTACAGCAGAGAGATCAGAGAGAAGCAGTCTCTCTCTCTGTGTTTCCCCGCACAGCTCTTACAGCAGAGAGATCACAGAGAAGCAGTCTCTCTCTCTGTGTTTCCCCGCACAGCTCTTACAGCAGAGAGATCAGAGAGAAGAAGTCCCTCTCTCTGTGTTTCCCCACACAGCTCTTACAGCAGAGAGATCAGAGAGAAGCAGTCCCTCTCTGTGTTTCCCCACACAGCTCTTACAGCAGAGAGATCAGAGAGAAGCAGTCCCTCTCTGTTTCCCCGCACAGCTCTTACAGCAGATCACGCTGTTTTTATTATGTCTCTGTGTCACAGCCCATGTGACCGGCACAGTAAAACTTGCAGGAGATAGTAACACCCCATACGGTGCATACCTCGGTAAGCAGGGGGTCCCTGGACCTGAAATGGATGTGGTTCAGGTCCGTAAACCCCCTACTTCAATCCTATGTATTAGAAATAATAATAAAAATAGCGTGATCGCCTGTAAGAGCTGTGCGGGGAGACACAGAGAGAGGGATCACTTCTGTGTGCTCTCTCTGTGCAGCTCTTCCAGACTGGTTGCGGCCTGGTAGGATTAACACAGGGGCCCATGCTGCATTGGTCCTTCTGGGAAATTCCCCCCGCGCTGAGATGTGATCATGCTTGACCGCGATCATGGCCGCACTTGGGCCGCAGTCCACTTGCTACAAGTGATGAGCAGGGGTAACTTGTATCACGCTGCAACACCTAAAACCTAAAACCATTGATTGTAATTTTACTGTAATTAACACTTGATCATCGGTTCTATTAATTACTGCATTGCGACTAGAATATTAATGTTTAGATCAGGGGTGCGCGAGAACTTTTTTTGGGGGAGGGCGTTACAGAGGTCCTGCGCTCTTCCCCATAGCATTTAAATTAAATGCCTGGGGAGCACGGGAGGCCTCTGTAACTCACTTACCTTGTCTCCGACGGCTTTGGGTGTCGCATCGCCATGGCAACGTGGTGTCAAATGACGCCGCTCGGTCATGTAATGTCACATGACTCCGAGGATGCCAGGTAGGGGGGCACGAGCACTGGGGCTGAGGAGGCAGGGGGCGTAGGACCAAAAGTTTGCGCACCCCTTACTTAGATCATAAAATTGCAGTAATACAGCTAGGTCTGTTTTTTTTTTTCTTTTTCCTTGGTGTGATATTAACGCAATTTTAACAGAGATTGATGACTCTAGGTCAGTGAATGCAAGATAAATTCTCATTCTTGTTACCTTTCACACCGCAATACTACTGCCCTACTTACTGTAGCATGGCGGTGATGATGACAAAGAGATTACTTAGGAACCTTCCTATCAGGGAGCCCTGCAAAACAATATGTTGCAGACCCTTTTGGTACCCGACAAGAGACAGCAGCAGTCCCAGCAGAGGAGAAAAAGATATTCTGGGTGTTGTGCAAAGCTATATTTAAAACCAGAGACAGAACATGAAACACAGACAGAGCTCAATGCACATCCAGTGAGACTTATACACGGTACAGTGCCTAAATATATATGTATAGATATCTATTAAATAAAATGGTCTTTTAGTTTAACATTTTGGCCAAAGTGTTGTAAGCCCTTGAGCCACTACACGGCAGACCACATCTCAAAGGTACCTAACACTAATATAAAAATTCTTAATAACCTGTGCATTACCAGGAACAATGATTTATAGTAAATTTGTCAAAATTAGTTGCATAGTTCTAAGTCTGATTGAAGCTCTTATTAAGAAGGGTGAAAGATCACAGAGGTGGTCTAAAAGATTCCTATTTGCACTCGCTAGACCAGATTTGCTAGGCTAGGAAAAATACAATCCTTGGAGTTGCCCCCGTAGCCATACATAAACAATTATAAAATCACATTTATTTAACATATATACAACAGACTAAATGTCTAAAATACCACTATGTGGCTCCAGGAAACACAGAGGGAGCACGCAGGGGTAGGGGAATGATTGCTATGAGAGTTATTCTAATGTTGGGAGACTGTTATTGTGTATAGTATCGTATTTGGTATGCCAGAACACTCCTATGGGGGATTCCCACCACAAACCTCTGTTATTGTGATTGAGGCATATAGCCTTTATGATGTGGACTGGAGTCCCAGCATGAGAAGGTTTGCTAGGTGACCCAGTGGGCCGGTATTGATGTTAAAGGGGATATATAGTCTTGGGTAGCGTCCCTGTATATAGTGTGGTGTGATATATGAACCGAATGGTACTAGGACCCCAATATACTTATCCCTCTACCTTCCTCTTACAAGGTGCATGGAGCGCCCAGTGGGAGCGCACCGCTATATCAATAGGGTAACAGTCAAGGCGTCACTGCGTGTAGCGTGGCACCGCTATCCTAAAAAGCAGAGACAATCAATTTAGCTGCTTCCTACTGGTGCTGCCATTGGTGCTGTCTAAATGCAAGCATCAGTGTATGTGTGGCTCCCTTCGGTGTTCATACGACCTGTCAGTCTCTCAGTAATCTCAGCTTCCCGCTTCCTGCTCCTCCGCGACTCCAGATGACGTCACCGGAAGTGCGTCATCATGTACCAACGCACGTTTCACGCTCGTAGGCGCTTCGTCAGGGTAATGGGAGTGACATCCTTAGTCTCCTCCCTGCTATAAGGGCTGGTAGGTGGGGGGCGTGTAGCATTTCCCAACCAATCCCAGTATTGTGTGAATAGGAGGACGGGTATAGCCAATCACCGTTGCAGGGTGTGTGTATTGGTTGTCCAGCTATTAGTGATTCATGTTGCCTTGGCAACTTGTCTGAATCAGCGCATGAGGTAATGTACGTTCTCATAAGGGGCAGAAATGATTGTACATGATCAGCACAACGTGTACTGTGTGTATAGTTTGGCGGACTGGTATAGCGGGTGTTCATACATTAGGAGGATGGTTGCCACTGGGATAGGATCTGACTCATGCGTTTGATACTGGTGTTTGCTGTATGTGGCTTGTGTATTAGTCCTGTGTAAAATGTATCATCCTATACATTGACCACCAGCAGAATGTTTGGATACCCGTTAATGATGTTAGTGGTTCCATGTCATACCTCTGAATATATAAAGAGAGTGTAGGAGTGTAAGCCTGTACTAGGGTCCGCCTCTAAAGTCAATACGGACTTTGTGAGTTTAGGACTCTATTTAACTCAAACTTGGTTCTTTAAGATTGTTTATATAATCTGAACCCCTACTGTTATGTAGTTGTATTCTGGTCATGGTAGAGGATGTGTGAACCCCATCTCTTTGTAGTCTTAGAGTGTGGGTTTGGGTAATGGATCACTAAAGGTGATCCCCATCATCTTACTCTCTAGTGGGGTATCGTGGCCCCAATAGATCTCACGCTTTGAGTCATCCTTTTCAGTGGCCCCGGTGCCCCATCCTCTCATGTATACACCACTGGGACAGTCATTAAGTAGTTCCAATAGGAATGCTGAATAGATATATCCCTCGTTTAGGCCACCTGGGTATAGAGTCTGCAGTGTAAATATCCACTGACACTCACACTGCATAAGACGTCTATCCCAGTTACCCTTTCGAGGGCCCCAAGGTATATGTTGAATCCCACAAAAGGTCAGAAATTTGGGGTCACCATTGTGTTCACTTAGAACATGACGGGCGACAGGGGTATCCTTGCTGTTCCTGATGGACCCTAGATGTTCAAGGATCCTCACTTTGAGGGCCCTGTGAGTCTTACCTACATAGCGTGCCCCACATCTGCACGTGATAAGGTATACAACCCCTTCAGTCAGACAGTTAATGTAGCTCTTTATGCTATAGGCACTGCTTCGTGTTTGAAGATATTTTTTGTTACCTGCATAAAGGGACAGGCCTTGCAACGGCCACATGGGTATGATCCCATGGGTGTCTTGTCTCCTAGCCAAGTTCTTGGTTTGGATTCTTTATAATGGCTATGTACAAGTCTATCCTTTAAATTTCGCGCCCTCCTACATGTCATTGTTGGTGAGTCTTTCAGGACCTGTTTCAGATCAACATCGTTAGTAAGGATATACCAGTATTTGTTAAAGATCTTTCTCAGATCCTGCCACTGGTTGTTGTATGTCCCGATATACCGTATGGTTTTGCCAGTCTGTGTTTGGGGGCGCTGTCTGTCTACCAGAAGCTGAGCTCGAGGTGTATCAATTGCCCTCTTTTTGGCCTTGCGTATGTTATTTTTCGAATAGCCTCGGCTAATAAATCTAGCAGTCATATCATCAGCTTGTTTATTAAATTCCTCTACAGTTGAACAGTTCCTTCTTAACCTTAGGAACTGTCCCGTAGGGATATTGTGGATGATGTGTTTGGGGTGGTGGCTGTCAGCCCTTAAGAGACTGTTTGTCGCTGTTTCTTTTCTGTAGATGGTCGTAATGAGTTTCCCATCTGTCTGTTTACTGATGGTCAAGTCAAGGAAGTTCAGGGTAGTCTTGTCAGTGTTAAAGGTAAAGTCTCTGCCCCCACCTATGCCAATTTATATCTAGGCTGGTGGGAGGAAACAGTGGTCTTCAGCGAGGCCCTGGAGGAGTACACAAAGTATGTGGAGTGGTGGGGGCGCTATATTGACGATGTCATCCTCCTATGGAAAGGCCCCACACCTCTGCTTAAACAATTCATTGATAAGTTGAATAGTAATGACCACAACCTAAGACTTACCTTTAACACTGACAAGACTACCCTGAACTTCCTTGACTTGACCATCAGTAAACAGACAGATGGGAAACTCATTACGACCATCTACAGAAAAGAAACAGCGACAAACAGTCTCTTAAGGGCTGACAGCCACCACCCCAAACACATCATCCACAATATCCCTACGGGACAGTTCCTAAGGTTAAGAAGGAACTGTTCAACTGTAGAGGAATTTAATAAACAAGCTGATGATATGACTGCTAGATTTATTAGCCGAGGCTATTCGAAAAATAACATACGCAAGGCCAAAAAGAGGGCAATTGATACACCTCGAGCTCAGCTTCTGGTAGACAGACAGCGCCCCCAAACACAGACTGGCAAAACCATACGGTATATCGGGACATACAACAACCAGTGGCAGGATCTGAGAAAGATCTTTAACAAATACTGGTATATCCTTACTAACGATGTTGATCTGAAACAGGTCCTGAAAGACTCACCAACAATGACATGTAGGAGGGCGCGAAATTTAAAGGATAGACTTGTACATAGCCATTATAAGGAATCCAAACCAAGAACTTGGCTAGGAGACAAGACACCCATGGGATCATACCCATGTGGCCGTTGCAAGGCCTGTCCCTTTATGCAGGTACCAAAAAATATCTCCAAACCACGAAGCAGTGCCTATAGCATAAAGAGCTACATTAACTGTCTGACTGAAGGGGTTGTATACCTTATCACGTGCAGATGTGGGGCACGCTATGTAGGTAAGACTCACAGGGCCCTCAAAGTGAGGATCCTTGAACATCTAGGGTCCATCAGGAACAGCAAGGATACCCCTGTCGCCCGTCATGTTCTAAGTGAACACAATGGTGACCCCAAATTTCTGACCTTTTGTGGGATTCAACATATACCTTGGGGCCCTCGAAAGGGTAACTGGGATAGATGTCTTATGCAGTGTGAGTGTCAGTGGATATTTACACTGCAGACTCTATACCCAGGTGGCCTAAACGAGGGATATATCTATTCAGCATTCCTATTGGAACTACTTAATGACTGTCCCAGTGGTGTATACATGAGAGGATGGGGCACCGGGGCCACTGAAAAGGATGACTCAAAGCGTGAGATCTATTGGGGCCACGATACCCCACTAGAGAGTAAGATGATGGGGATCACCTTTAGTGATCCATTACCCAAACCCACACTCTAAGACTACAAAGAGATGGGGTTCACACATCCTCTACCATGACCAGAATACAACTACATAACAGTAGGGGTTCAGATTATATAAACAATCTTAAAGAACCAAGTTTGAGTTAAATAGAGTCCTAAACTCACAAAGTCCGTATTGACTTTAGAGGCGGACCCTAGTACAGGCTTACACTCCTACACTCTCTTTATATATTCAGAGGTATGACATGGAACCACTAACATCATTAACGGGTATCCAAACATTCTGCTGGTGGTCACTGTATAGGATGATACATTTTACACAGGACTAATACACAAGCCACATACAGCAAACACCAGTATCAAACGCATGAGTCAGATCCTATCCCAGTGGCAACCATCCTCCTAATGTATGAACACCCGCTATACCAGTCCGCCAAACTATACACACAGTACACGTTGGGCTGATCATGTACAATCATTTCTGCCCCTTATGAGAACGTACATTACCTCATGCGCTGATTCAGACAAGTTGCCAAGGCAACATGAATCACTAATAGCTGGACAACCAATACACACACCCTGCAACGGTGATTGGCTATACCCGTCCTCCTATTCACACAATACTGGGATTGGTTGGGAAATGCTACACGCCCCCCACCTACCAGCCCTTATAGCAGGGAGGAGACTAAGGATGTCACTCCCATTACCCTGACGAAGCGCCTACGAGCGTGAAACGTGCGTTGGTACGTGATGACGCACTTCCGGTGACGTCAACTGGAGTCGCGGAGGAGCAGGAAGCGGGAAGCTGAGATTACTGAGAGACTGACAGGTCGTATGAACACCGAAGGGAGCCACACATACACTGATGCTTGCATTTAGACAGCACCAATGGCAGCACCAGTAGGAAGCAGCTAAATTGATTGTCTCTGCTTTTTAGGATAGCGGTGCCACGCTACACGCAGTGACGCCTTGACTGTTACCCTATTGATATAGCGGTGCGCTCCCACTGGGCGCTCCATGCACCTTGTAAGAGGAAGGTAGAGGGGTAAGTATATTGGGGTCCTAGTACCATTCGGTTCATATATCACACCACACTATATACAGGGACGCTACCCAAGACTATATATCCCCTTTAACATCAATACAGGCCCACTGGGTCACCTAGCAAACCTTCCCATGCTGGGACTCCAGTCCACATCATAAAGGCTATATGCCTCAATCACAATAACAGAGGTTTGTGGTGGGAATCCCCCATAGGAGTGTTCTGGCATACCAAATACGATACTATACACAATAACAGTCTCCCAACATTAGAATAACTCTCGGGGAGGCGTGCACGACAAGGAGGTGAATGGCAGCTTAGAGTGTGAGCTCCATCCCCTCCGGCGTTTCAAATCGATCTAACTCCAGCAAAAACACAGCATCTGCATAATCCAGTATCTGCAGAACGTGTCTAAATATACAGACATGGCATCAACTAAGACTTTAAGAAAAAAAACACAGCCGGTGTCTACTTATTTTAAGAGCAAAGAGGCTGCCAGGGCTGACGTACCTGAATCTCCAGTGCAAACAGCATCAGCAGACCCAGAATTGGACTCCGCACCTGAAGAACCAGACGATATGGATATAATGAGACGTAAAGACATGAAGGAGTTTTGCACCAATATGCAACAATTCTTTAAGTCTGAGCTTTGGGCACTTCGGAAGGATGTGGACGCAATAGGGGAGCGTACGGCCGCTTTGGAACTCAGGGCAGATGAGACAGCTACATCCACAGCAGAAACACAGGCTCAAATATCCGCCTTAAAGGCACAGGTCACTTCCCTAGAGGATAAAATTGAGGACGCAGAGAACCGCGACCGGCGCTGTAACATTCGACTGAGAGGGGTCCCAGAAGCTATAACTGACCCAGAGGAATTTACTTCGAGGTGGCTGGAACATATATTTCCAGACATGGCTGCCAGAGACCTAGTTCTTGACAGATGCCACCGGGCGCTGAGGGGACGACCTCAGCAAGGAGACCCCCCAAGGGATGTGGTGCTTAGATTCCACTGTTACCGCACAAAAGAAAAAACTTGCCGAATAGCAAGGGAACTGAAGGTAGTGGAGTTTGAGAAAATAAAATTTCAAGTGTATCAGGATCTGTCACCTGCCACACTAGCAAAAAGGAGAGCAATGTCCCCAGTAACCAGAACGCTAAGAGATCAAGAGATTAGATATCGCTGGCTGTTCCCATGTGCCCTCATGGTCTTTAAAAACGGAGTGACACATATCCTCAAAAATATGGAAGACACTGAGGGATTCCTTAGGAGGGTCCTGGGATCAACTCAGAGCTCCCCTGGCCATGCGGCGGCTAAAGATGGCGCCCCCGCGCAGCCATGAGCTAACCCACGACGGATACACTGAGCCCTGCATGAAAGACCCTCCACTAGCCACAACCGCCAGAATCTACGGTATGGACCAACCCCAACACTGCCCCTCATGCCCTCGGGACCGTTTGGGACCCCTTCCGTAGCCCTCACCAGTCCCTGGAGAGGGGAATCAGCGCCCGACAACGCAGCAGGTCCTACTCACATTTTTTGCCGGCAGCCATCTTCCCCTGCTTCTTCCCTTGCTCCTTCCCCGAGGCGCGCGGGAGCTTCACTGATCTTCGCGGGCTTGTCCAGTGACGTCATCACCCCGCACCGTCTTCCCGCGAGAGCTGGATCCCGGGCGCCTGCGCAGTAGAGGGGGGAAGCGGAGGCGCCTGCTGCTTTCTCCAAGATGGCCGCCGAGGAGTGCTGCCACGAACGGGACCTCCGGCGCCTGCACAGAAGAGGGAGGAGGCAGGGACGCTTACTGCCCCTACCAAGATGGCCGCCGAGGAGCGCTGCCACACGCGAGATCCCGGCGCCTGCGCAGAAGAGAGAGGAGGCGGAGGGGCTTGCTGCCCTCACCAAGATGGCGGCCGAGGAGCGCTGCCACACAGAAATGAGGGGGCTGACGGGGACACAGGCATAGAGGAGCTCTAGGCGCGCTGCAGAGAAGTGTGCATAGCAGCCTCCGCCTGTGCCTGTGCCCCAGAACTGTGGTCCCCCATATGCACATACAGCATTCATATACACACATATAAAACATTCAAACAATAAAAAGGATCTAAGGGAGGAAGGAGGAGAGGGGGGGGGAGGAGGAGGGAGAGGGGGGGGGAGGAGGAGGGGGAGTGGGGGGGAGGGGGAAAAGGAGGAGAGGGGGGAGAGGAGAAGAGGGGGATGGGGGAGGAAGGAGGAGAGGGGATGCAGATGTACACACAATAAAAAGGATCTAAGGGAAAGGGGGGTGGGGGAGGAAGGAGGAGAGGGATGGAGGAGGAGAAGAAGGGGGGTGGGAGAGAGGAAGAGAGAGAGATGGGAGGAAGAGGTGGAGTGAGGGGGTAGGGAGAAGAGGTGGAAGAAAGAGGAGGTGAGGGGAGGAGGGAGAAGAAGAAGGGGGGGAGGAAGAAGAAGGGCGACTGGTTGGGTAAACAAAAAACAAGCCAATCCCACCACAGGGTTCATAATATAAGGTTTAAAAATAAAATAAAATTTACTTAAGTCCCTCGACCACGGTCTAGAGAGACTAAAGCCTATCTCTCCCTATAAAGCGCTATCTGAGAAGCTAGACTCCTGACCTGAGATACCTTAGTGATGAGTACAGGAGCCGCTAAGATGCTGAACAACGTAGCCTCTGGAGGTATATAGATAGCGCAGGCATAAGTGGGCAGGGAGACAGGTTATTTCCGCTACGTCTGTGGCACATGCACAGAGGGATCTCTGCATAGGGCTACTGGAAGACATGCAACTCCCAATCTAAGAGGGGACAGGCTCTTTGGAGGGTATAGACAGACTGACGAGGATTAATCACTTGATATGTTAGGCTCGGATTCACGGAGGGCAGGGTACATCTGTTCATCAGTATAGATATCCTCATACATGGTAGAGTTACCCAGAAGAAAAGGGCTGCTGTGGACATGATCATCTCAGACTGGAGGTATATGAGTTAACATTCTCCACGGAACTAAGTAGATGAGCTCCAAATTGGTAACGTGGTTCAGGGAGGGTGACAGAAGGTTAGACACAGGGCAAAGTTTTTCGTTATGTTTAGGAGGTGTTTATTGATATGCAGTTTCTGTTCCAGTTTCCATCGTTGAAGAGTTTAACGGAGTTACATATAGTAGCTGATTATGAAAAACACGCCGGCGGGATCCCCCGTATTGGCGTGCATGCATTTCCACTTTCGATCCCTGAGAAAGAGGGATCGCACACAAGTCCCAGGGAGGTCGGGTCCCAGCAAGACGGAGAGATCCCTCTATAAGACTGGACCAGGAGACCAACCCCATGGGCGCAAGAGACACACTCGGGGGCTCCCGAGGTGGATTCTTGTTTTTTTATTATTTGATGTCTCTGCAATATTGACGTTATATATGCATGTTATTTTTTGTTTCCTCCCTAATGTTTTTACCTGCATGTGGTCCCCCATCCCCCGCCTTCCCACCCTCCCTTCCCCCCCTCCCCCTCCCACCTCCCACCCTCCCACCTCTCCCTCCCTTCACCTCTCAGGGGAACATCGTCCACACCGTCAAAACACACAACAGATGGTACAGATGCGTCTCAGCACTACCGACCGAACATGCTCCAAGGATGGATTCTTGGGTGAGTCCAAAGATTTCACGAAGCTATCACACACACACTTTAATAAATGGCGTTGATACTTATTTCCCATAACGTACAGGGCTTTAACAACCCAACCAAACGGAAGTTGGCCTTTACAGACTATAAAAGGAAACATGCTGAAATCCTTTTTCTACAGGAGACACACTTTAGTAAATCAAGTACCCCTAAATATCTTGACAAAGATTTCACCCAGGTTTTCACATCAGCAGCAGCAGTCAAAAAACGGGGGGTAGCTATACTATTCCGGAACAGCATTCCGTTCGAGGTGCAGTTAACTAAACGTGATACGGATGGTAGATACATCATTGTTGTAGGAACAATTAGGGGGCAGAGAATCACGTTGGCCTGCTTATACGCTCCCAGCGAGAAGAACACGATCTTTTTCGATAAGTTTTTCAGAACCCTGAACTCAGTAGCCCAAGGGAGCGTCGTGCTCGCGGGTGACTTTAACATAGTCATGCAACCGCACATGGATAGGTCAGGGGTCGTGGGTCAGTACAACAAAGGAGCGGGTGTATCTTTGCGCCGGGGCCTCAAGAACAACCAGTTGTCAGATATATGGAGGGAACTACATCCGGCAGACAGGGATTACACTTTCTTCTCTCACCCACACGGCTCGTACAGCAGAATTGATTACTTTTTTGTGTCCTGTCAACTGGTTCCTAAGGTTACCCGAGCAGGGATCCATGATATTTCATGGTCAGACCATGCACCAATAGAGCTAAGGTGCAATAATATCCGAACTGATAGACCTGGGACGAACTGGAAACTTAATGAATCAATCTTAAAAATACCGGAAATATGTGATGTTATTGGCAACGAGATTGACCAATTCTTCAATATCAATACGGGCTCTGTTGACTCACAGCTTGTCCTATGGGAAGCCCATAAAGCAACGTTACGCGGCACGTTAATAAATATCACAGCCAGACGAAAGAGAGAAAGAGAGTCCAAAATTATCAATCTCCAAAACAAATTACAGACTTTCTCCTCTAACCATAAAAAGAATTTAGACCCCAAAACCTTACAAGAGGTAAAAGATGTCAAAATTGAACTTAACATGCTACTAGCTTCCAGAGCTGACAATTCACTGAGTTGGTCAAAGAGAAAATTTTACGAGAAAGCGAACAGGCCGGATACAATGCTGGCCCGCATGCTAAAGGACAGGCAAGCTAAGTATAACATCCAAGATATACGCTTAAAATCTGGTACCCCCACGTCTAATCCTCAGAAAATTGTAAACGAATTCGGCTCCTTCTATGAAACACTGTATAACGGTGAAAAAGTGGCACATAACTCTACAACGAGCGGTGCCCTAAGAGATTTCTTAGCCAGCTCGGAACTAGGGAGATTGACGGACACTGATAGAGCAGTTCTGAATGCTGACTTCACTATGGAAGAACTATCTCAGGCCATTAAAGAACTGAAGCCATCAAAGGCCCCTGGGCCTGATGGATTCTCAGGGCTTTACTATAAGAAATTTATAAAGCTGCTCGCCCCAAGGTTGCTCCGCATGTTTAACGCTATTTTAGCGGGAGCCCCCATCCCCAAGGAGATGTTAAAGGCGTCAATATCACTAATTCATAAAACTGGGAAAGACCCGCTAGACTGCAAAAGTTACCGGCCTATATCATTAATTAACACTGATGTTAAATTATACGCTAAATTATTGGCCAATAGACTTAGTCTCAGCCTACCCAGACTTATACACCCAGATCAAGTCGGATTTATCAAGGGCCGGCAAGCAGCGGATAATACACGACGATTTATTGATCTGTTGGATTTGGCAAATAGTAAGGCAACTCAAAGCATGTTGTTAAGTCTGGATGCAGAAAAAGCTTTCGATAGGATAGACTGGCCATATTTAAAAGAGACGCTTGCAACATTTGGCTTTGGAGATCGGGTGAGCGAGGCGATTCTGTCGCTGTACTCTAACCCCACCGCCAGGGTCATACACCAAGGCTACCCCTCTCTGCCATTCCAAATAAAGAGTGGCACGAGACAGGGCTGCCCATTATCCCCACTTTTATTTGCCCTTTGTATCGAACCACTGGCGGCGCAAATCAGAGGAAACCCAGACATCTCAGGGTTAAACGCATACTCCCAAACCCATAAAGCGGCCCTGTATGCGGATGACATCCTCTTGATTATCACAAAACCCCTTACTTCCCTGCCAAACCTATTCGCCCTACTAGATCGATTCGCTAAGGTCTCCGGCTTCAAAATCAATCAATCCAAGTCGGAAGCCCTCAATGTCAACCTCCCTAGACACACAGAGAAATTACTAAAATTAAATTTCAAATTTAACTGGCAACAAAACCACATAAAATACTTGGGTGTCCACATCACCAAAACTGTAAAGGACGTGTACAATGCAAATTACCCCAACCTGATTCGGACCTTAAAATCTGATTTACGGAAGTGGACATCCAAAAGGATATCCTGGATTGGACGTATCCATAGTGTCAAAATGAATTTACTCCCCCGTTTATTATACCTCTTCCAAACTCTCCCAGTGCCACTCAGTTGGAGGGACTTGCACTCACTTCAATCTGAAATATCCAAATTCATCTGGGGAGGTAAAAAACCGAGAGTAAGTAAATTAAATATGAAAAGATCTGTGGCGGCGGGCGGCCTGGCTGTACCCTGCCTGGTATCATATTACAAGGCGGCACAATTAAGTCAGATTGTACAATGGCATTCTAACCCAAAGTTAAAGAGATGGGTGGAATTAGAAAATGCTGCATGTGCACCTCTGGAACTGAGCAGCTTAATTTGGTTACCTAAAACGGCGCGAAAATTTACCGCCATGCCGCTCTCCTCGATGACCAACTCAGTGTCAATTTGGGAGTCTACGAAATTTCGGCATTCCCTTACGACAAAACATTCTATGGCAACACCCATTTGGAATAACCCTGATTTCGCTCCAGGTCTATCAGTCAGTAATATCTCAATCTGGAGACAGAGGGGCTACAATCGGATTAGAGATCTGGAGGGTCACGACAGAAAAATCAAAACATTCGACCATATCAGGGAAGAAAAAGAGATCCCTCACTCAGAATTCTTTAGATACCTCCAGATCAGGGCATTTTATAACAAACTTGCCCCATACCCCCTATTAACATCTTTCGAAAAGCTCTGTCTGGCTGAGACCGACACGAAGGGACTTACATCTCAGCTATACGGAGAAGTGATCAGTTCTGGTGAACATGAGCAGCGGATACCCTCATTCCGTTCTCAATGGGAAACAGATCTGGGAGAAAACTTAGAAGATGAAGAATGGAGCGCCATATATATGGCCACAGCGAAGAGCTCCATATGCACCACTCTCAAGGAGAACGCATATAAAGTCCTAATGCGATGGTACCTCACCCCACTGAAATTATCAAGGTTTGTGCCGGGTTCCTCTCCCCTGTGCCCCCGCCAGTGCGGAGGAACAGCCAACCTGTTACATATGCTGTGGTCTTGTCCACGGATCTCTCCACTGTGGGAGGCGATTAGACATTGGATACAGAGACTGTTCGATCTCACCATTCCCCCAGACCCGTGGTTGTTCCTACTGAACAGGCCATTGACGGGCCTTTCCAAAACAAATAACAAACTAATTGCCCATTTCGCAATTGCAACGCGGTGCGAGATCGCAGCATTATGGAAACAATCTGATATTCCAACCATCCCAAAGATTCGGAATCGAATTTGGTTCATTTGCCAGATGGAAAAATTAACGAGTTTAGTTAACGATACTGGTGACAATTTTCTAAAAGTCTGGACGCCTTGGCTGGCACAGACAGATATCCCGGGGATTGAGAGGTCCTCAATATGGCTCTGATAACAGTAGGTGCGTTCTCCTTGGGAGGGGCTTACAGGAAGTATTCTATTCACCCAGGACCCCTTATAGCAACATTATAACATAAGTAATAAGAGAGACGACTCAGCTTGCAAACATCTGCGATGCTTAGCACGGAGCCACGTGTCGCACCTACTATCAACACACTCCCCCTACCTCACCCCCAACCTACCCCCTTTCCCCTCCCCATCCCGCCTCAACTTTTTTTTTTTTTTTTTTCTGTGAGTATGTATTGTCTCCCCTTTTAAGTTGAGTTATATGTGTCTGTTTGTCCATTTAAGTAGAGTCGGCTTGGACTATATAGTCCACACCAAAGTACCCGGAAGGCCGGGTCCCGAAGCACAGCAGGATCTCGTTGTAACTTATATAATTGTTAAAATATTGTTTGCATACAAGACAAAAGTATTCTGTAATGTATTTTATGCTGTCTTGATTCAATAAAATTTAAGTTATAAAAAAAGAATAACTCTCATAGCAATCATTCCCCTACCCCTGCGTGCTCCCTCTGTGTTTCCTGGAGCCACATAGTGGTATTTTAGACATTTAGTCTGTTGTATATATGTTAAATAAATGTGATTTTATAATTGTTTATGTATGGCTACGGGGGCAACTCCAAGGATTGTATTTTTCCTAGCCTAGCAAATCTGGTCTAGCGAGTGCAAATAGGAATCTTTTAGACCACCTCTGTGATCTTTCACCCTTCTTAGTTAACACTATCCATCCCGTATGCACCCAATCTTTAGTTACCAGTATACATCTTTAAGAAATAACATATGGTGAGCGGTAGCCTTTCTCTACCTTGTTATGAAGCTCTTATTAACCTGCACATTACCAGGAAAAGCACTCTGTATTAGATTTGTCACAATCAAACTGCAAGCAGGCAAGTTCCCCTGAGAGTGGGTGATGCAATGGAGTGAGCTTTTAACCATTTAAATGTGGGAGGGGGTGAGCTTCAACTAGGTAGGAGGAGCCACCCACCAATCAGCTAAGACCAGCTGAACAAGAATTTTTAGACATGTCTCTTGCATGATTTGTTATTTCACTTTAATTTTCCTGGTGTTCAGTACCTCTTTTTGGGTTTGCATGTTTTTGGTATTGCACATTTGATTGTTTATTATTTTATTTTTTTTCCCTTGTTTGTTTTGTTTTCCTTTTGTTTCCTTGTGGTTCCTGGTATGTCTGGCCTCTTTCCCTTCCCTCCCCTTGTCCTTCTTTTAATGTTCACGCCTACACTGGTGCTTTTGTGCATGATTGTCCTCCCCTTCTGGTATAGCAGTTGCCTTGACAACCGAGGACGCGATCATATCAGTGCCGAGAGGATCAGCAGTACTCCCTGGCTACGGAGCTACTGCGCAACGCATGCGCAATAACATTGTTTTGTTTTAACTGGTATCCTGGATACGGGCAACGCTACTGGCCGCCGGTGGCGGGAGATGCCGGGTCGCATGTATGACGTTAGCACTCTACCTGACTGGGAGTGTCTACAGCTGCTCAGATTCGCGGTCTCAACCTATCAGGACATTGATTGTTACTCGTGGTGGGTATATATGTATGTATGTTATCACTATGTTTTGAGCAATCCCTTGATAAAAGTCCTGCTTCTCGGACCGAAACGTCGGTGTATGTGCCAGTTCTCTACATTACACTTTTTTGATATTCTCACTGAGTGTGCTGTCTCTTCTTATATTATATATATATATAATTTTATACAACCAAATTTTTATATATACATATTTTTTTATAATTTTCCATTCTTCTTTTACAAGCTTATTTTTACATGTATTTAGTATTGTTATTATTTTTGGTTATTATTTATAATTTGTTGTCATTAATATTGTTTGAGTGTATCTGTCTCACTTGGGTTTGTACATTGATGGATGTTGTTGTCAACTTTGGTAGATATATTATTAGTAAAGCCATTTAAATTCACATATAAAATCTAAAGCACATTAATGTATTAATAATATGTTATTATTAATCAACTTAATATACCTTTACTTGTTCACTGTATTCATACAGTAGTGGACATTTAGGATGTACAACTCACTTTATTACACATACTGTACACATTTTTACATTACTAACAAATTATAATATTGAGTCACATCGAATATTACACTGTCTTTTTAGACCCAAATAGGTTAATAGGACATCAAACACATAACAATGTAAACAATTTAACTTAATTATGTATCACAATAAATAATACCCACAATGTTTGATTGTTGAAACACTGAAATTCAACTACTTATTGCTGTATCACAATTATAATATCACATCTATAGCGATTAATATCCATAATTTTATGATATCACGGTAACAAGATTTATTATTAATTATTTTTCCACATTTTTCAACTATTGGCTAGACTGCTATAAAACTACATTGGTTTGTATCACTGTGTGTTAAAAGAAATGTTGTTGTTCTATGAATCAGATTAACAAATTAAATCCCAAATTGGTTAAATACCTTGGTTAATAGAACATTACTCTGGACAATAGGGGCTATATGTTAAATGAGTGTAACCCCATAACTTTGCCCTGATGAAGCACGCGAGTGCGAAATGCATAAAGGTCATGTGAGATGACATAAACGTTAGTATTTGCAACAGTATGAGCTGAGTCGATATTCTGTATTTTATATGCTGTTGTGTTCATGATTGCAAATGAACACTATCATGTTAATGAATTGTTCATAAATAGTTTTTAAATAGTTTTAAATAGTTTCCTAATAGAACTGTCAAACCAAGGGGTGTGGTGTTGTCAAGTGAGGGGTCATATGCAGGAGTGACAGTATCCATTGTAGCCCCCAAATTTTTATTCTAGTAATGGACAAGAGCATTGGGATGCATATAGGCACTAAATATGTCAGAGAAATCCAAGTTTGCCATCAGGTCCTGGGGAGTCACACCCCTCTATGGTCGATATCTGATCATCTCCATAGGAGAGGGACTATTTGGGTGGGTAGCTGTGATTGAGAACAAAATTGAGGGGGGTCTGACCAGACAACTGGACATACTGTATTCTTTGGTCGGAGATTTCTAAACTGGTCTAGAAAAGAAGATCAAGTGTATGCCCACATCTATGGGTAGCAAATCAAACAAGTTGTGTGAAGTCCAGAGCATTCATTGTGTGGAGGAGGTCTTGACCACATTGACAGAGTTTATTATCGACCAGGCATTGAAATCCTGCAAGATAATACATCCAGGGTGCTCCAGAATTAGGACAGCAATGAGGTCTGCAATATCCTTCAGAAATACCTTACCATATGCGGGGGAGAGAGGGGGCACTAGATGAGAAGTACTCTAAACCCCACACTGGTAGCACTCCGGGCAGCAATGCACTCAAAGGATTGAGTTAGCCCCACTGGAAGGGCCCTACATTTCAAAGTTGTTTTACAACAGATTGCCACACCTCTTCGCTTATGCTCCTGTCTTGAGCAGTGAATGACACAATACTTTGTTGGGACAGCAGTTTTTATATGTAGGCTGAGTTTTTATCTTGCCAAGTCCCTGTAATACATGTTAGATCTGATTATTCATTAAGGTCAGCTACAACAGCTTTCTTTTCTTAATAGATCCGGCATTACATTAGACAGATCTAATAGGACACACTGGGGAGACGGGGGGTGGGGGCTGAGATAGTGTTCTGTCTATTCAGTGTAGAATCTCTGTGGTATGGGAATCAAGCAGGAAGGTTCCTCTGTACCGTTGACCACATATTAGACACCACTTCGATCTGTCTTCTCTCTGAGAGTGTGCATCTGACAGATGCAGCGGCCATTATTCGAACATATTACGCGTTGTATACCTCAGAATACCCATGTCATAGCGCGTCATTCCCACGTGTTGACTCGTTTTTATCGAGTGCAGAAAATGGCATTTTAGTGTTCTGGTTTTTAAACACCTGCAAATTTACCCAGTACTGTACACATTACAATTCATTCATTTCTGCCACGGAAACGCGAAGAATTGAACCCAAAGGAATCAGGATCCATGAAATTCAAACAAAGCAACCGCGTAATTGGCTGCGTGGAGTACAGCAGCGCACACGAAAACGGCTCCGTGATATGTTCGAATAACGGCCGCTGCATCTGTATGGGAGAAAGTTTGTTTTTTGTACAGTATGTTTGCCAACCACGGTAGCCCCTGTGAGGTTTTTTTTTTATGTCAAGGGATTGAAGGACATAATCAAGGGATGATTTGATGGGAACTGCAGCACGAAGAGGGCAGAGTGACAGAAGGAGACAGAAGGTGTAGGAATACATCAGGTCAGCAGCAAAACAGTTAAGAAGGTTAAATATCAAATTGTGAGGGTTGGTTAATGCTAGAGGAGAGTAGGGATGACTAAATTACTAAATAAAGTTTGTGGAGGGAGTCCTTAGGGCTGGTTTGTTGTGGTAGTAGGATAATATAGGATCTCTAAGGTTGTCTTTCTGTGATAGACAGGTGATATATAAAAGTATTTTTCTGTGTCCAGTTTGTTCAGGATGTCATAGTTATCCAAGGCAGAGTGAGCATTGTATGTTGTTATATGACACTACTCTAAATTAGAGCAGGCTTTAGCGAGGTGTGAAAGTTGCTTCCAGTGGAGGTGTAAGAAACCTTTCAAGTGGAGATTCCTCAAGCTTCCATATGATATGGGAAGTATTGATTCATTACAGTACTTTAGTCAGCTGTAAACTTCCAATTACATTGCCTGCATGCCCACACCATCTGTCTATCCGTATTTCTCTGCTAATGTACAGTATGTTTGTTTGCATGTACAATACACATGACAAAGTACTAATACTTTGACTATTAATACAGTACAGTAGAGTGCAATTGCTTTCTACTAGAATGCCCTTCCCCTCAATACCCGACTAGCATCCCTATCCACCTATAAGACTCACCTTAAAATACAGTTGCTTAAGGAAGCATATGAGTAGCTCTGTGGCTAATACTATACGCCTGACACATAAAGTGTTTCCCCTGCAGGCGCACTTACCAGAATACCCTCCTACTGTCTCTGTACGTTCTTCCTATCGATTGTAAGCTCTTCGGAGCAGGGATTCCTTTTCCTAAATTTTAATTTTTATGTCTGATGCAATTATTCCCATGATCTATTATTTGTATTATTTGTTATTTATATGATTGTCATGTGTATTACTACTGTGAATCACTATGTATATTAATGGCGCTATATAAATAAAGGAGTCCAGACTCTTTACTGACTTATCTTAATTGCCTGTCCCCGTTCTGAATAATGTCTGTTATGCTCTGGTTCTATGGGCCCCTCCTTAGGTTCTGGCCAACTCAATACGCTTAGGTGGTCTTCTCCCTATTCCTGTTTCTGTACTGCCACTTCTAGGCAGATGAATATGTGAGGCAGGTGTGGATTTGCTTGTAGGGCTGATCGCAGGGCACCGAGGGCCTTCCTCACAGGGACCTCTATGGCGTGCCTTCCTCCTCCTCTGTAAACATGCTGATTCACTTTGGCCATACCATAGCTTGGGACCCTATCTCAAAGGGCACTCTCCCTATCTATAACATAACAAATGGGGACTGGTCCTTCCTATACCCTTGGAACATACTTCTTAACTATATACACTGAAGCTCCTCTCCTGTTAGCCTCCAGGAACCCGAGTCCCAGAAACCTCTCTTTACTATTTGTATCCCTGTCTGATGTCACTCATTACCATGCCTACAGTGGGCGTGGCCCTTATTATACTCAATACCCTGCACCAGGTGGCAGGATAAACACCTACCAGAAGGTGGGGGTGGCTAAGGTTTTCTGCCCAGCAACTCCAAGTATTGGATGAGAAACTATTACACTAGTTACCCATACAGTTAACCCCTCTAAGGTCCACTAACATCTTAATTTAATATAGTTATCCCACAAAGGGGCTACACCATTATGGCAAATGATGGGACTAACCCCTACCTCCCTCTGCCCTGTTGACCTAACCACCCACCCCAGGGCACCTACCCCGACCACCACCACTACTAACAACCCCCCCATGTACAGAAATTGTGTTAGCTCTATTCGCCAAAGATGAATAAAAGGGCCGTAAATCATGGTACAAATACAAAAATAAACATAACAATACACAAGCACCATGCACCCATCATACAGCATCCAAAAACACATGCAATGCAATATATATTATGTGGCCATTAACCCCATGAGTGCCAGTCATGCTACGATTCCTAAGCCCTCTCTAGGTGAGCCAAGGTAGTCTCATTGGCGCTAAAGGGGTTAATGAAAAATATGCTTACCCCATCCACAGAGAGGTTTTCCAGATTATTAAGGGTTATTCCTATCTAAGTTTGTTAAAAAATCCAGCGTGTGATGGCCTAGCACCATTTCGATGCCATCTGCATCCTTCGAAGACAGATCCTTAATCTTGATTGAAGCCAATTAGTCTTTGTTAATTGAACATTAATCCTCCTAGAGTATTTCTTGGTGGTTTATTTTTCTTTATTCTTCTCATCGGCAGCCCATCCTTGGATGACGACATGTTTTTTGATGACTCTCCCATTATATAGGGCCCGTCAACGTCACATGACACATGGTTACTGACCATGGGCTCCATGTAGTGAGAGGTACGTGTTCTATGACGCAGATATGAAAAAAAATTGCATTTTTTCTGTCTGAATTTCGACATATACATGAAATGTATTTCTACTGATTTAGAATTGAGTGCATGCTGCATGGTGACATAGACAACCATCAAGAAAAATTGCGCTAGCTGCTCATTCCTTAATACATAGACCTGTGCCAATATGCTAATGTAACCCCACCTTAACTCTAACCACTTGCGCCATAAATCCCCCATCCCAACGCAGACAGATGAAAATGGCGCAAGCAAGATTAATACATAGATGCCGTCTGTAGCAGGTATATTTTAGCTTGGGTTTGCGGCAAAATCACAACTTTGGGGCCTATGCTATAAGCCTCGATAAGCCACTTATCCTAGCAACAGCTTGTGGGAGCAAACGTGCCTCCCTGAGTACTATTGTGTATGTGGTACACACCAAAGTAAAACTGCAGGCATTGCAGCCACTCAGAATCTTTCCAACGGTGGATCATGAAGGACATAGCATCATTACTGAAACAGATTCCCTTGGGTTTTCCATGTCCACCTTGTAAAATTAATAAAAACAACAAGAAGAGGTGAAATGTGTTGCATGACTCCTCCTCAGCTGAAGAGGAGGACTTCATTTCCATCTGAGGGAAGGTCAGGAAAGTCCCTGACAGGAATTTGTCATGCAGTTCTAACAGTTGTTCTAGCTCCTGGCATTCCTCTGCAAAAGCTCTTCATTTGAAGAGCATTATTGCAAGAATAGGAAATCTAAAAAACCTTGTTGAGAGAACCTGAGCTGACACTGTCTCTCTACTGTCTGTCTCATGGTGACCAAGATGCCCCTTTATCAGAAGACAGACCAAAGACCAGCATTTTTTCATCCTTCCACCCGTGTGTGGATTGGGAGTCTGAGGAGATGGACTTCTCCTATTCCTCAAGATACATCCCTGTAGACCGAACATCAGAACTCTACATCAGTGTCAATAATGTTCCTCAAGGTAGAGAGGCCAAAAGGGCAATATTCAGATGGCTAGAGTTGATCTTACTGATAAATTGTCACCTGTCAAATTTAATTCCACCAGGTGAGCAGTCGACCCACTTTCTGAAGTATTCGATCTCACAATATTGACCTTCAGCTCTCTTCTATTTAAAGATAATGAAATGGCTCTTAAATCACACGTTGGCCTACAAGGCACACACACACACACACACTTGGCTCACAACAGCTCCATGCAGCATTACCTACCTCTGGCATAATGAACCTGGTATGTATCTCAACTTTGTTCTTTCTCATGGCCTCATGGAAATGTTACTCTCTCTATCCACTACAAACTCCTCCCTCCTGGCCCACACCCAATATCACCATATACCCTGGATTTCTCAAAAGCCTTGCGCTATCTACTGAATGTTGGTGGAGAACTCTAAAATACAGCACACCAACCACCACTCACTCTAATGGCAAACACCACAAATGTACAACTTGCAAACAACTACTCAAATTTCTACTCACACTATTACTCTCTTGAGCCGGTGATATTGAACCTAACCCAAGCCCCCCCATTTCAACTCTGTCCCATACCCCTGAGAATACCTCCTTCAAATTCCAAAAAGGGCTATCTGTCGCCCATATAAATATCCAGTGCCTGCTGCCCAAACTGGATGAATTAAGAGCATGGTGCCTTATGTATAAACCAAAAGCCAACATTCTCACAGAAACATGGCTAAACCCTAAAACTCCAGATGCAAATATTGCCATTCAGAAATACTCCATTTCTAGGACAGACAGGTCAAAGAGAGGAGGAGGGATGTTATTTTATATTGCAGACACCTTACAATTTACACTGGTAAATTGCCCCCCCAAGCACACCCTCTTTGGAAATCCCAGTTGGCAGAATCTCTCTCCTCTTTTCTAAGCCCATCTTGCTTGCTGGCATCTACCGCTCCCCTAAAGCCCCTCTACAATCCCTGACTGATATCACCCAGTTTCTTGGCTCCATTTCCTCCCTGAATGAGAAGAGTAAGCTGCTAGTTCTTGGGGATTTCAACTTCAATTGTCTTGACCCTAAAAACCACAAAATACAAATACAAATCAAGTCGCTTAACCCAACGCAACTCATTTCCCAATCCACATGGACAACCTGAAATTGCGCAACCATTCCTTGCTAGATTGGATTCTCTCCTCAAATCCCAGCAGAATCCAATCCCCTGGCATCCTTCCTGACATTTTCAGTAACCATGCAATAGTGTACTGTGTAAGGAAAATTAAACTGCCCCAATCAAGCCCTAAAGTTTTCCTCACTAGAACATTTAGAAACTTTAACCCACAACAGTTTCTGGCTGACCTTACCAACTGCCTTGGCACAGAATCGATTTAATTCCGACCCTGATTCTGCTCTCTTCACTATTTCTAATCCGAGTTCTTAAAACTCTGTGATACCCATTATCCACTACACAGAATAAGGGTACGGGGGGGGGGGGGCACCTTCCATGGGTTACAACTGACCTTATAGCCCTCTACCAGTTCAGGGATGCCTTGTGGAAAAGCTACAAAGTAAATGGCACTACAAGGATCTGAATCACTGCAGATGCCTGCGGAACATGTGCACAAGGCAAACAAGACATGCAAAAGCACAATATTACTCTGACAATCTTCTCCTGAATACATCAAACCCAGCTAACTTCTGGAAGGTTATCAACAATATATTCCAGCCTTCTAACCATCAACAACCAAGTAATATCACCAAGAGGGTTATTACTCTGACAAACCCCACTGACATTGCAAATGCATTATATGATTACTTTGTGGGGTGTGCTAACTTATTAGTGAAACGCAACCCAAACCACAAACATGAATCTCATCCTGGGAGTACCCATATAGCCCCACCCCCTCCCAACACTGTCCACAATTTTCAATTTGGCCCAATATCCGAAGAGGAGATTAAACAAGCACTCCTCAAATTAAAACTAAGCAGCCAATGTGGACCTGACTTGCTACAATCCAAGTTCCTAAGACTTGGTGCCCCAGCCATTGCCAAACTAATTGCTTCCATAGTCAACTCTATCCTGTTGGCAGGCCATATCACTAATACTTGGAAAACTGCCAGAGTTGTCCCAAACTTTAAAAGTGGGGACAAAAACACCGTCTCAAACTACAGACTAATCTCTCTTCTCCCAATACTATCCAAAGTCATGGAAAAATGTGTCCACTCCCAATTAAGCGATTACTATACCAAGACAAATTTCCCTAGCCAATTCCAATCTGGCTTCCGCCCCAAACACTCCACCGTAACTACCCTGCTAAAAGTTTGCAATGAAATCCAGTGTGGAATGGAACGGGGACAACTCACTAGTGCAATATTCCTAGATTTTGCAAAGGCTTTTGATACTGTTGATCATGCTATCCTGCTTAACAAACTCCAGAGCTCTGGAATAGAGAAGCATGCTTTAAACTGGTTTCAGTCCTACCTATCAGGTAGATCCCAACATGTGTCTATCTAAGGCTCCAACTCCAACCCCCTGAATATCACCTGTAGTGTCCCGCAAGGCTCTGTTCTGGGGCCCCTATTCGTCTCAGTTTTCATAAATAATCTTCCCACAGCTTGTAAGGAAGCTTCAATACACATGTATGCAGATGACACAATCCTATATGCACACACCCATAGCCTCTCGACCTTGAACACATACTTCAGTCTGACTTTTGAGACTTGAAAACTGTATTTCCCAAAACAAACTGTTTTTAAATACTGACAAAACTGTAACAATGGTATTTGGGACCAAGGCTACATTTTTACAGCTTCCAGTGACTGAGCTCCAGATCAGAACAAACGCTAACACCACCCTAACTCCTGTTACTAGTTTTAAATACCTAGGCATATGTTTTGACTCCCACTTAACATTCGGGATGCACATTGATACCCTAACATCCAAAACCTATGCCAAACTAGGTGTACTTTACAGGAACAAATCCTCCCTAAGTCTGCTGGTCAGAAAGCGTATTGCACAGCAGATGCTAATGCCAATAATCGCCTATGGAGACATAGTATATGGCTCGGCACCCCAAACCCACCTTAGCAAACTTGACTCCCTATACAATTCAATATGCCGTTTTGTTCTCCAATGCAAATACAACACACATCACTGCAAAATGCTCAAAGAACTACATTGGTCATCACTTGAGTCTAGGTGCAAAGTTCACCTTTCCTGTCTTGCCTTCAAATGCATTCTTTGCAAGCTACCCATCTATCTGAACAATCTCCTCACCCCTACCACATGCAGCACTTATCATCTGAGATCAGACTCCAAAAGACTGTTCATGGTCCCAAGCCTCAACAAAGTATCCGGCCGTTCCTCCTTCTCTTACCGTGCACCCCGAAACTGGAACAACCTACCGGAGACTCTCATCCAACACCAGTTTAAGTTCTTTCAAATCTAAGGCTCTCACATTTTAATCTGGTCTGTAACTGTTACATACGCCTATAATATATATTATCTTTAACTGTGCATGAAATGTCTTGTATATAATGTATATCCTGTTCACTTATGTAACTTTATTTGTAACCATGTATTATTTCTCTTAACTCTGTGTCCAGGACATACTTGAAAACGAGAGGTAACTCTCAATGTATTACTTCCTGGTAAAATATTTTATAGATAAATAAATAAATAAATAAATAAATAAGACATTCAGATGATTCTATTGGTAGAGATTGACCATTCCATGGTGAGATTGGTGCCAAGAGTGGGGACTTTAAGAGCTTGGAGGATAGATGCATGGACTAATCTTCCTGTAGTATGATGTAGTTGAGATGCCACAGGCTGAATAGTTGTCGTATAGTTCTAATTGATAAAATCACACTATTTTAATTTCAAGCTGGTTTAAATGTGGGTAAACTTGCAGGCATATCTTCTGGGATTTTTACAGGTATGTGCCATCTTCCATGTCTCAGTCTGTTAATACCTAAAATTCAGGTTTCAGAATTGTTTATTTCACACAGTTATGGTGTAGTGTATACCCTCCTTACAAATGATATGTATACATGTAAGGGGGTCACCTTACGGGTCCCTTAATGTTCCCTAACTCCCAGATTTACCAGAGTGCCAAATCGTGTGTGGATCAACAGTCTTAGTTTATCCCCATTCCGCAGGCAAATGAATCAAGTAATCTGGGAAGATTAGATCTCAGTGTGTGTATTTCTGGGGAAGCACATAAAGCCCAGACAATCCCCTGCCAGTATAGATAGACACAGAAGGACTCAGTGCTAAAACTTGTTTGATAGGTGGAAGGGTTGTTGCCTGGGAAAGGAGACAAGAGTTCAGCAGCTCAGCAGAGCAGAATTAGGAGAGTGGAGAGGGGCTGTTACACAAACAACCCACGCAATGCAGAGAGTTAGAGCTGTTGCATAACAGAGGAGTCAGCACATGCAGGTATACAAGCTGTTGTACTGAAGCAGCTCGGAACAGTAAAGATAGAATGCAGATATTGAAATGTTCCCAGCCTGTATGTTTTTCTGTGATTCTCCTGACTGGCAGTACATTGAAATTAACTGCATATAGGTGAGGAGTATGTGCTATTATATCTGTGTAAAGCTACAGTTTTCACCGAAGAATTGCCACATACTGCTTAGAGCACCTCAGGTGTTGATTGAAGAGACATTGAAAGACATTTACCAAAACACTGCTGTAGGTCCTGCGACGGGTTGCGCCTGCCAAACTGCAGCTATAGCTGTACCAGTTCTGCAGTGCTTTGCACCATACAGAAGCCTTGATTCCTTGCACAGAGGTCATCTTCCCCATGTGCACCAACAAAGTACCATTCTGACCGGTCCAGACGTTCTTAATGTCAGGGATAATTAAATGGACCCTGTCCACATGTTACTATTCGAGCGATACCTACACACCTACACATCAAGAGCTCCAACAGAACTAGCTATGTTGGGAAAATGTATCTTGGGATGAGGTGAGATACAACTTTTTATAGTTTGTTTGTTTTTTACCCTTTTTATCCAGTTAAATACCTGTTATTGTTCTCAATGTCTGGTTTGCATTATTTCAGTAAGGGAATCATGGATATATATCTGTATTAAAGTTACAGGTTGTTCCACTGAGATACCAGTGCTGGTCTCAGTGCCATTTAATGTCCAGGCCGAGAACCCCTATCTTCCCTATTCGGTCCACAACTCCGCTGTCACTGAGCTGGTCCCCTCAGCTATATTGAACAGGACACTTATCTTCTTAAAATTCTTAACATTCTGCGTTGGGGAGAAATCCCCTGGACTCACTGAACCGCGAAAGAGCTCAGGTCGCTCAACTCCCTCGGTTCGCCCAGGGGGATGCTAGAAAAGGACTCCGGTTAGCACCAATCTATAACATTACCAGTCACTGAAATTCTGAAAACCCGTTACACACATTTATTTGTTTAGATAGGAGTGTCATCATATTTTGTAGATGGGCTTCTAGAGTTATTTAAGCGGGACTGGGATGGTGCCCGCACACACCTGGTTATGTGAGGCCCACAGCTTTGCTAGTTCTCCGAGATGCCTACAGTAGCTCCCTCCTGGTTGTTGCTAGGTGGTAATCCTTTCCCTAGATTAAATTAGGTTTGCAGGTCATAAATTCATGCACACTCTGGTTTTCATTCTCCTTATTTTGCTCCATTTATCTTTCACTTAATCCTTGAGCTCCTTACATCTTCGTCTCATCCATTTCCCCACACCCTTTATGTCTTTCTCCTTCCATGAAAACTTATATGGAACAGTAAATAAACAATAATATCCTTTTTTATATAGACATTAATACTTATTAGGTATATAATTAATATATCAAGTTGCTTCAATTAATTATTTTATATTTTCATAAAATATAGCCTTCTGCTTCATTTTTCCTTCATTATTTTTTACAATTAGAGAGTGAGATAGAAGCTTTACATAGCGAC
Organism: Ascaphus truei; assembly: GCF_040206685.1. Taxonomy (NCBI): domain Eukaryota; kingdom Metazoa; phylum Chordata; class Amphibia; order Anura; family Ascaphidae; genus Ascaphus; species Ascaphus truei. The sequence goes on along the minus strand of NC_134484.1, from coordinate 400,534,968 downwards.
CAGGCAATTATGACATTAAATAGCCGTGTTCTTTTCTACAATCCTAATTTACATAATGTATGAGACCTGATAGAATCTGAGCCCTTTGCAATGAAAATCCAATAAAATGCAAGACCAAAAACTATCAACCTTATACATAAAGTGAAGCAATAAAGCTAAACTAATTAAATTAATTAGTTTTAGAAAATGGTTATTATGTCCACAGGACCGCTGGTATGGGAATGTTACTACTTGAGAGAGAATTCATCATGGATGGGGGGTTTTCAGCACATGTTCAGTGTCAAATTCCAGGAGGGTTTTACTGGTTGTGTTCTTATGACATACCTCCTGCAGCTGCAATCACGTGATTGCTAGAGAGTAGAGAGCGGGAAAATATACAGGTCAGTCTAGATGGACATACTGCTTAGCAATTACTTGGTTTATTGAATTTAATTTTGTATTATTCAGTAGGAGCCAACATTAAGTGCCCTACACAATTCAATAGTTTAAATCATATCAGACCATCTTATTTATTTTCTTAAACAACATATGCATGCATCATTTCACTAACTGTACCAAAGCGCAGCACAGAGCCTACAATAGAGGTCTACCCTCTCTAGAAACTGTCATACTGTACTATACCTGAGCACAAGACTTTTCCATGTATCCAACAATAAGTAACTTCTAAAGCACTGTGGGGTAGATCCTTAGAGGTCCGTTAAATGTTTTATTGTGACATTAAACACATATCCACAAAGGTGACCGCATTAACCAGAGAAATATTGGATCAATACATTTTAACAGACATCTGGCTTACTCATATGCAAATCATATGCTAATGAGCCGTTAACATAAAATCACATATCCACAAACCTTCGTTAATGTTGACGCATGGAAATAGTGGTACGATAACTAGGCCACAACAAAACCTGGTGCTTCTCACATCCAGACCATGATTATCATAGCGTTATTTCTGAGAATAGTCTTCAAAGAAAAAGGGCAGGTGCAAAGGGGTACAGAAATTATTGTTCTGAGTATAGGACTTAACACTTTAATTACAAGCCATACAAAGATATTAGGGATCAGATATATGTCTAAAACACATTAAGAGATGAATGTGATAAAGTGTTGTGAAGTTCATGTAATAAACTACACTATGGTTTTTAGTGAATAAAGTGATAAAGTATATGTTTGTCAGACCTACAGTAATATACAGTGTCAGATTTCCCATAGGCCCATTAGGCCCGGGCCTAGGACAACAAAATTTTGGGGCAGCAAAAATTTACACCCCCATATAATTTTGACGCACTCTCTGACCTATCGGACCTAATGGGAAGGGACTTACATGTGTCCTGCTGCCTCATTTCTTCAGCGCTTCTGCTCCTTTGTAATCCCAGCATCAAATGATCCTGCGGACGTCCCCAACTTGACATCACACGGCGTCTCGATGCCATGGCAACATAACATCACGTCAAATGACGTTACGATGTCGCGTTTCCATGGCAACGTGCCACGTCACGTTGGTCACATCCGCTGCGTCATTTGACGCTGGGATTCCAAAGGAGCAGGAGGGCGGCAGCAAGAAGGTGGCTGACACAGGCAAGTGCCTAGGGGCGGCCGATTTTGAAATACGCCGCTGGTAATATGGTATATAATCTTGACTGTATTAAGTATGGATATACAATAATGTTTATCCATATTATACAGTAACAATATTTACCAAACCACAATATGTCCACCTTTATCAGGTTTATAGATGACATTATCAAGCTCCTCGAGTTGTATAGTGTGTATCAAGAAGACCCAAAGTCTGCATATTAACAATATCCCACTTAACCAGATTGAAAAACATTTCCACAGAAGGAGATGTATGGAACAGTACAGAAAAAGGAAGATGGAGGCACACAGTTTAAATTGCAAAAATTGCTGAAGCTTTACTCCATGCTTGTAGCGGACAAAATTATGATGATTCGGGGATGCAGACCCTTCCTCAGATAATCCCACCCATATCATGTAATGTAATTTTGTCTGCTACAAACATGGAGTAAAGCTTCAGCAATTGCTGCCCCTGCCCAAACTTCCCTGGGGCTTATCTGGCCACAAGACCCGGGAGATACAGAACCCCAATTTAATATGCCCGGTAGCCCCTTGCATACCCGGTAAATGTAATGTTTTATTCCAATGTGTGCACACTGTAACTAAGAATAAAAATGTGCTTACATAAATTATAGCCAAAGTCTCTGGAAATGTAGGGCTGAGAAATCCTTTGTGCATCCTGCATGTCCGGTGAACTGGCTGTGACTGGAGGGGGAGGAGAGATGAAGGGGACAAAGGAACGAGTTGACGAGTGGTCAATTTTTTAATAAATTGTTTAATAGCTCAACTGTTTTACTCTTATTACCCTTTGGATATTACATGAAGATATCTACAGTGCAAGCAGCTTAAAGATCCGTTAGTAACCAAATTGGTTAAATAGATCTAAGCAAGAGTATACCTTGTTAGAATCCAGTCCAAGTCTTGACAGTGTTCCTGATCTATGTGATTGGATAAAAGTTCTAATATCCTCAACTGATTGTAAATGCACCACTTGGCACTCACCATTTTTATTCACAGGCATACTATTGTGTTTGTTCCCCCCTTTCTCTTTCTTTCTTTTCTCTTATGCACCTAGGTCATTCTACACAGTTTAAATCTACTCGGCACCTGTGGGGTCGTGGACCTTCTTGGGAGCAAAGATTAGGCAAAGTATTGTCACACTGGTTAGCACCTTTTTTCGTGATATATTGTATCTTATATATTGTATTCTGTGTCATTATACACTGGTGGTTATTGTATATTGTTGCGCTTTTTGTTCTATTTCCACATACATACACACATACATACATACATACATACATATATACATATATACATACACACATACATACATACATACATACATATATACATACATACATATGGTGAGTGGACTCCTGACTGATCCTGCCTGAAGACCAATCTGTTACAACCACTCACTGAAAAACTCTGCTATGTTTTAAAATATTGCTCTATAAAGGTCACTGGAGTGGTACTCCCATTAATCTGTGAGTAGATGTAACTAAACTGGTCATTAATCTGGTCCAGGAAGCAGGTACGGTTCATGTCCATATTCAGACCTATATTGTCTGTAATTGGTGGATCCAGAAGCACTTCTTTTGTAAAAACTGATGTGATATGTCGCTCCCACAAGATGTCCATGTCACCCACGTAAAGGAAGTGATTAGACCTGTTATCCCTATATGTAGTGCCTAACCTGAAATGTTGGATAAATAAAGTTCTGTTTTGCCTATATCATTTTGTTTTATATTATTATCATAGATATGTATTATAATATTATATCTTATGAAATTGTAGAGAAGGCAGACATTGTAGAGAAAACAAACAGACTCTCCCTCTGTGTCCCATTGTAGTATCTGTAGTATCAGTATCTGAAGGGTGTGTGCCTGTCTGCCCCTATCACTCTGACTATCTCTCTTTCAGTGTGCCTATTTTTGCTTTCTGTCTCTCCTTGTTTCTGGATCACAATTTCCTATGCTTGTTTTTGCGCTCCCTCTCCCAACCCCTTCCTCCCAACCCCCCCCCTCCCTCTCCCTCCTCTCCCTCCCTCTCTCCTGCTTGGTCTCATGCTTTCCTCCCCTTTTCTTATGTAATCTTTTTTGGAAACAAATCAAGTGAAGAGCCTACAGCCTATTCCCAATCCACACCCTTTCTACTGCAGAAGCAAAATAGCTGTAACTCAAGCGAAGGGCTTATCTATACATAAGGAGGGTGAAATTATGCGAGAATAAATCTGATCCAATATAAAACAGGAAATTACATGTTTGTTTCGATTTCACTTCAGATCAGCTTATGATCACTTATGATCACGAAATCCGCATAACAAGTGTTCCCTGCACCTACGGTCAACCCCTGGCTTGGGGGTCTCAAATATCCACTTAACTGAAAATCTGAAAACAGCTTTTTCAGTTCTTCAGAGATTACATAATGCCGATCATTTAATATTTTTTTTAGTGATACTTTTGATGTACAAGCTGCAAGTTGACAGGAAGCTCTTTTTCAATGGAAGCGTTATGTTCAGCAGTCTGCCAGTTCTCATTTAGTTGCGCTCATTTCTGTTTTTTTGTTGGTTTGTATTTTTGTTCTGTATAATTACTTCATGCAATAATCCATCTACGGTACATAGCTATCACTTCTTTATTTAATGGTATGCACTCAAAAAAAGCAGCATTGTAAGATGTAAGATAATAACTGTGACACACCTAGTGTGAGACAAAAAATAGTTACATCACTAATACCTATACACCATATTGAATGGTGTGACTAAACGGGTAGGATTTATTAAATACCAGCATCTAGGAAATGCATAAAGCATTTTAAAACCTAGGTCAATAAGGTTTAGGGTGGGGTAGCGCACTAACTTACCTGCAGTATTGTTTATTTCTTAGCGGACTTGTCCAAATTAAATTGACCGAATACGTTCACCAGCACTTTAGTTTTCCTCCCAGAACCGGTAAATTCTAAAACTTTCAGTCTTTTTACTTGAACTTGCTGAGTTCTATTATTATTTAATTTGGGGGGAAAAAACATGAAAAATGAAAGCGATTAAAAAATAAATGTGCCTAAACACTCCTTGTCAGTAAGGTCAGATCTACATTTAGGTTAATGTGAGAAGTTCCTGACTATGTCAAGCAGCAGTCAATAAGAAGTACTGTACCTGCAGAGACATGAAATTGTAATCTTTCCTTCTAGCTTATTCAGTTAGGAATTGGAATAGCTATAAAAGGCCAAAGATAATGTCTGGGAAATTCATATTTCTTTTTTAGGGAAAAATCTAAAAAAAAATAATGTTTACTAAAGTCTGTGACCAGGGATATCTAATGCTTTTGGTGACTATTGTATGTACAATATGAGGTCAAGATGCTGTGGTTTTGTGGAATCTAGACCCTCACAGGTAGGATCAAGTGAGTTGCAGTCAATTAATCATCCTAAAAAGTAGACTAAAGCAGCGATACTGAGAGAAGCGAGTGAATTTGGGAAGAACGTAAGGGCTGTGCTAGTCCTGGTCTCTTTTGGAGCGGGACATTGACCGTAGGACGTCAGAAGTCAGCGTTGAAATGAGATCGCTTGCTTGTGTAAGAGACTTGTTACTTGAATGGTTTACATTTGTTGCCAATTTTATTAAAAAGAAACAGTAACACATTTAACAATACATTTTGTTGACTTGCTAGTATTGCTCTTTAAAGTTTCTGTATTTGTCATACAGTATGATAGAGTACAAATTCCAGTCTTAAAGCTGCAGTTCAGTCAATATCCTGCATGTGTGTTTTTTTTTAATAAATCAGTTCTGTAGTAAGAAAAAATACTTTTAGCATTTTCTGTTTTAAAAAAAAACAACTTTTAAAGACCAATTTTCTTGTATTCTATTTTAATAGCCATTTGCTAAGGCACTGCCCCTTCATGTCCTGTCACAAGCCCTGGCACACCCCTTTGTCAGCCCTGCCCTCCCTCTAGCACATGTCAGTGCAGGAGTGCTCATGAATATTCATGAGCTTCCACTGACAGACAAGCAGAATATAAACAGATCCCTTCACTAATTATGTCACCAAATTTCGACCTATCAATACATGGAGAACGAATTGACTGACAGCTATACAGTTCTTTAGGTAATTAGAGATTGCACACATAAAACTATTGAAGTAAAAAAATAAATTAAAAAAAAAAAAAGACTGAACTGCAGCTTTAATACATGCCACGTGTTTTGCTGTCTGGCAGACTGCTGTACCACCCAGCAGCCTCCATCTCCAGTAATGTGCTCTCCTTAATTTGTGCTGATATACTGTATTCATACCCTTAATATACTATGAAGTAAGAGAAACGTCACAGTTATCTAATTCAATAAACTGCTTCCAGATTTCTTTAATTTCTTGCTTGTCGACAAACACAAGCACAGTAAAACTTGTATGAGACGAAGTGGCTGTTAGGGACGTTTCAAACCGAAATTCAGTTTCAACCATAAAAGGCCCAACCGGCCACTTTGGCTCATATACTTAGGGTTGCCAGGTGGCCTGTCCAAAACAATGGTGAAAGGTGCGACACGCGCAAGAATCGCTGGTGGGGAAGAATGTAATTTATAAATGACCTGACTGTTACGTATTTTTTTCTAAATTTCACTCCAAGTATTCACCCATTTGCATCACTTTATATTCTGTTTTGTAAAAAATCTGGGGAGGAGCCTCCCTTCATCCTCTCTCACCCCCTCCCTTCATCCTCTCACCCCCTCCCTTCATCCTCTCTCATCCCCCCTCCCTTCATCCTCTCTCATCCCCTCCCTTCATCCTCTCTCATCCCCCCTCCCTTCATTCTCTCTCCCCCCCCTCCCTTAATCCTCTCTCATCCCCCTCCCTTCCTCCTCTCACCCCTCCCTTCACCCTCTCTTATCCCCCCTCCCTTAATCCTCTCTCACCCCCGTCTCTTAATCCTATCTCACCCTCCTTCATCCTCTCTTATCCCCCCTACCTTCATCCTCTCTCATCCCCCCTCCCTTCATCCTCTCTGACCCCCCTCACCCTCCACCTCCCTTCATCCTCTCACCCCCCTTCATCCTCTCACCCCTCCTTCATCCTCTCGCACCCCGCCCTTCATCCTTTCTCACCCCCAGCCCTTCATCCTCTCTCATCTCCCGCTCTTCATCCTCTCTCACCCTGCCCCTCCTTTCATCCTCTCTCACCCTGCCCCCTCCCTTCATCCTCTCACCCTGCCCCCTCCCTTTATCCTCTCTCACCCTGCCCCCTCCCTTCATCCTCTCTTACCCCCTTCCCTGTCATTATCACTCCCACAGGACAGCCAAAGAAAACACACACACACACACATACACCAGTAGAAGTACAAATACACATACACACACCAGGACAAAACAGAATAAATACACACAGGACACACAGGACACACAGGACACAGGACACAGCTTCACCTCTCTCTGCTCCATGCTTCTCCTCCGCTCTTTGGCCTCACCCCCAGGCTCCTGCCACCTCCTCCTGGTTGGTTGCATTACACAGCAGCAGCCAATCAGGATGGAGGAAGTTGCCCAGCCCCCTAGCAGCAGCAGTCCTGCTCTATCCCTTCTCAGGGGAAATCCTGCGATTGGTTACTATGTCCAGAGAGGTAATACCGGCCGCATACATGTCAACCTCGCCCCCCCCCCCGCACACACATACATGTCCGGTATTATCTCTCATTTCTTACCAGACAGGGTCACCAAATATCGGGCTGTAAGGTTCAATACCGGACACCTGACAACCCTATATATACTGTATAATAAGCCCCTAAATAGTTTGAATCTGATCAGCACTACATCAACGATCCACTCTTGGTTGGTTACTTGTTCGTAGCCAACTCGTTCCAAAGTATTATTATTCTCTTTCCTATATCAGCATCAGATTCGGTGGAACTCTGTTTGCAGAGATTTATGCAACTTCAGTATTTACGGATATTTTTGACACAGATAAAAAGAATTTAAATATAAAAGATGATTCATCTAATTTTAATATTGGTTCCCTTCCTTCTACACTTCTATGTAGCCCTGTCCAAGTTTCAAGCAGGCACGAAGAATGTAAAACACACCCAAATTCAATTAGGTTGATAGATTGAAGCCAAGAAATGCTAGATTAAAAAAACAAATTTCAATGTTATTGCTAAAGTGGGCTTTACCGATAGTCCTATTTTTCTCAGCCCCTTTACATTTTTACATCAGTTTTGATTCAGTGGAAACACATTACTGCTCCACTTTTTACTTTGTTATTTTTTGTTGCTGAAAATAGTGGGAGATTTAATGTGATAAATCTAATGTTCTTCCCCCCCCCCCTCCACACTCAAAACTATAGAGACTTTGATCATTGCCATGACATATATTCCATGGTTTTTGCCACTCCCTAAGAGAAGGGGATCTTTTACCAAAAACCCATGATTATCATAGATATATGGGATACAAATGACATCATGCTTGTTTTCCCTAGATATATGAGAAGCACGTTGGGTTCAAATTATGTTTAAACAACATGGTGAAATAGTTGCAAAAAAAGTGAGAATTTGTGATCAAATTTGCATGTGCACTGTGCACATAAAACACAATACAAAGGTAGCGTTTTTGCATTTGCAATCATTGTGGGGTCTCAATAGATTATCACATGGTCTCTACATTGAACATTGAAGAATGGCCAATACGTTTTATTAAATGCAGTGCCCTGATATGTAAAGTATCATATATTATGCAAGTTGTACAAGAGCACATTCCCTAAATCAGTGGCCATTCACTATTACAAATTAAGGAACCTTTATACAAAGCATCCAATTCCACTGCTGACCTTCAAAACATCTCTACATAACATTCAGATGAGTCACAATAACAAGTGCACCATAACACATTTCAATTATAAATCATTTCCATTATTTTAATTGATATGAAACTATGCAGATATGGATTAACAGAAATCCAATAATTATTGGGGACCGGTGACCAGCTGGAAAAGAGTCAGCGTGTGAAATACTGGTCCATAGAACCACATCCTGTTTTTGTCTAACCCAATATTTGTTTCAATTGCTTTATGCTATATCCGTAACCAACTCTTCTTGTTGTTTATTTTGTGCATCCACTACCCTTTCTGTGAGGAAATATTTACTTTGAATTTCTCTAACTCTAGACCCATGCAGTTGGCAAATATGACCCTATTTTTATCATATGTTTTGTTCCTGAAATGGCCTACCAAAAGTTTGAGTGCACAAAGCAAATGTTAATTTCCTGCTCGGATTGGCACACCACTTAGTCAGCTAACACGCTAACACTGGGACAGTCTCTGAGGAGCTGAGATCTGCTCCCCTTAACATAGTTTCCCCGTCTCCATAGGGAAGCATGAAAGATGGGGTTGCGACCAATCACAGCGCAGATGCTGCATGAGGACCCATCACAACACACGGGCTCGCCTGGGGTGGTCAATCCGGCCTGGGGGTTTGACAGTGCAGCCAGGATTGCCCCCAGAGGTGGGCTTAAGTGAGAGTGGGGATTACAAACCGACCAATCAGACCAGCGCCTATGGGGCTCATACCCAGCCCTTGTCCTCCTGGCTGACTGGCCGGACATCTCTGAGATAGGCGTCTCAGTGTCTCGGGCAGACAATGGCTCCCATTTCCTGACCAAGGTCTCCCACGCATGAGGATCGTACACCTCCACTCTCCCTGTGTTCCCTGCACTGCACCTCCCCCTTCTCGACTAGCAAGAACCCGGTCCCTGCATATGCAGGCTGGGTAAGCGCATTACTAGCCTAGCACACCCAGGGAACAACCAAATACATTTTTTTATCGTGTACCAAGCATTACATTACATACAGAATATAGGCATACTTTGTATAAAGTTTTACACATACAGAGATACATAGTAGAACACAGGGGTCAGGACCAGATGAGCAACATAAAATGGATCTGCAAAGGAAATCCAGCAGGTCCATTTATCCAGGCGGATAGGGGCAATAGCTGGGCTTAACCTTTAATATGCTAGCCATTTTGCCCTGACTGTCACAACATCTTCTGCCTTTTTGTTTATAAAATTGAAAATCATAAGTTTATACTTTCCATTACTGAATTTTGTTTACCTCCTCTAAATATTGTAAAGCAGTGCTTCTCAAACCTTGGCTCGGAGCCATACTGCTGCGGCAGACTTTATTCTTACTAAGCACCGGCTTGTACCTGGCATGTTCCTGGAATGCCACACTGTTCACCCGGAGCATGCCGGGCTCCTTTTGCCTTCCCAGCCAGGGGTCATGCCCGGCTGACGCGCGGTTGATGTGTTAATTAATAATGGTTCAGGATTTACTAGGCTGCAATGCTTCGCGTGTCCGCCAGATGGCATAAATTCATGAATTGTAATGCAGTATATATATATATACATATATATATATATACTGTATAACAACAACCCCTATAACCCCTAACATACAGTACTGTACACATAAAGTACTGTATATGCACATAAATGATACTATGGGCCGGCGGGGGTGAGATGTGTTTGCACCGAGAGAGAACCGCCGCTCTCTCTGCGCAAACATCGGCACATTCAAAATTATTTAAAATACATTTTTATTCATAGTGTACATGTGCAAGGGGTCTCCGGAGCTGAACCGCGTTGGTTTCAGGTCGGGGGACCCCCTGCTCCCCGAGATACAGGCCCCTTTATGAGGTGCCGGTATCCCTCTGCGTTTAAAGGTCCCGATCACGTGACCGCGGCCTGTAAACCAAGCAGAGGGATACCGGCACCCCCTAAAGGAGCCTGTATCTCGGGGACCATGGGGTCCCCGGACCTAAAACCACAGCGGTTCTGCTCCGGAGACCCTCTGCACATCACTGTGAATAAAAACATATATAAATAAAAACTCATTCCTTACCTTAGCGGCTATGTGCTATGGTAACGAAGCAGCATTTCTGTATTTTAATAATATTGTACAGTGACCAGGGGGTTCCCTGAGCCAGAAATTAATGCTCAGGGACCCCCTGCTCCTGCACAATATTATTAAAAATACAGAAATGCTGCTTCATTACCTTAGCGTATAGCCGCTAAGGCAATGAAGGGGTTAACTCACCGTGCCCGCTTTATTGTGGGTAGCGGGGGTGGGTAAGGGGGGTATTTGGCCCTTGGTGTGAGTTTAGGACTTGCGGGGGGGTTGCGGGTGCACTTAACCCCTTCACGGCCGTAGCAGTTAATACCGCTACGGTCATGAAGGGGTTAAGCCCTCCCGCTACCCCCCGCAAGCCCTAAACAGCCACCGTTGGGGCTAATACCCCCTTCACCCACCCCCACTACCCACAATAAAAAAAAACTCACACACAGCAGCCGCCAAAAAAAATAAAAATAAATCTAAATAAATAAATAAATAAATAAATGACTATAAATAAATACATTTGAAATACATTTTTATTTATAGTGTACATGTGCAGGGGGTCTCCGGAGCTGAACCACGTTGGTTTCAGGTTGGGGGACCCCCTGCTCCCCGAGATACAGCACCCTTTATGAGGTGCCGGTATCCCTCTGCGTTTAAAGGTCCCGATCACGTGACTGCGGCCTGTAAAGCTAGCAGAGGGATACCGGCACCCCCTAAAGGGGCCTGTATCTCGGGGAGCAGGGGGTCCCCGGACCTAAAACCACAGCGGTTCTGCTCCAGAGACCCTCTGCACATCTACCGAATAAATAAAACACACACATCAATAAAGAATCGTTCTTTACCTTAGCGGCTATGTGCTATGGTAACGAAGCAGCATTTCTGTATTTTAATAATATTGTACAGTGAGCAGGGGGTTCCCTGAGGCAGAAATTAATGCTCAGGGGACCCCCTGCTCCTGCACAATTTTATTAAAAATACAGAAATGCTGCTTCATTACCATAGCGTATAGCCGCTAAGGCAATGAAGGGTTAAGGCAGAATAAACAATAAATACATTACATACTGTACATATTTTTAATGTGTGTTTTAAACCTCCCTGCCTTCACTGTAATCTATGTAAAAAACCCTCCCCCTATTGTGTGTGAAGCTTCCCTGCCTTCACTGTAATCTATGTAAAAACCACTCCCCCTATTGTGTGTGAAGCTTCCCTGCCTTCACTGTAATCTATGTACAAACCCCTCCCCCTATTGTGTCTGCTAAGCTTCCCTGCTTTGACTAATCTGTGTAAGCCCCCCTCCCCCTATTGTGTCAGTTAAATCTGCCTGGCCTGTGTTTTCTGTGAGTGCAGTGTACTGTATGTAAATGTGGGGAGGGGGATCCCGTGTAAATAACCACACCCACTACCCACTACCCACGGCCCCTCCGCTGCTTGCTGCAAAACAGAGACAAAAATTAAAACATACAAAGTAATGTCCCCTAACCCCTTAATCACCATAGTGGTTATTAACCGCTACAGTCATTAAGGGGTTAACCCACCCTCACCCACCACTCGGGATGCCTACATACCCTCCCACACTAACCCCCTCCCCCGTGAGGCCTAACCACCCAGTACCCACAAGGGAGGCCTACCCACATACCGTTGGGGAAACACCCCCCCCCACCCCCAGTACCCATAATAAAAACAGTACAGTGACCCACAATAAACAGCATTATATTTATTAAATACATTACCCACCCCCTGTGCCCCCCATAAATACAAGATTTATCCTTTTACATACAGGGTTCATAACGCAGCCCCACGCGAGTCCCCGGTGGGCTGGCGGGGCACCTGGACTGACCTACAGTTTACCAGCAGCCCTTTTTACACAGGTTCTGGAGGCCTGCTGGTGGATCCCGCCAGCACCATGGCCCCCAGGTGGTCTCCTTGTTTCACCGTGGGCCACAATTGGGTCCCCACGGTAGGCCCGCGGATGTCTGGGAGCCCCAGGTCAGACCCACAGGTGTCTGCTGGGCCTCAGGTGGTTCCCTCGGGGGTCTGGGGAACTCACGGGTGCTCACTACGGGTCCGCGGTGCCCCCAGAGAGGTCAGCGATAGCCTTGGTTTTAAAGGTTGGATTTTGGTTAGTACTTATATTTTTTCACAGGCTAAATTGTTCTGCCCCAGGCGTGAATTAGTTAATTGTTTCATTGTTCAGGATGGAGTGTGAATTGTTTAGGGATGTAAATAATGATTGCTAATTGATTTTTGTTTACTTGGTTGATTCATTTGCAGAATGTATATGGTGCATAGATTTTATGCATCATTTATATTGGAATGTGAGGTGTTTCATTGGCTTGTGATGATATAGATTGTGAGATCAGTTAGGATTATTAAAGGAAATTGATTTTAATGTAGTGTCTGTATGGAGAAGTGTTTGGTTGTAGGACAGTATAGTTTTGATAACCCTTCTACATTTATTTGTATATTGGTTCATCGTGTGTATATATACTGTGTATATATATATGTGTATATATATATATACTATATATATATAGTTGCATGATGAAGCCACTGTACAAATTCATGGGTGAAGGGTGGGTATCGGGCCACTGTGGCTTAACCCCTTAATCACCTTTGCGGTTATTATCTGATAAGGTGTTTAAGGGGTTAATTGATATCTGAATGTAATTGCAATGTATTGGCTTTGTATTTGCTATGTATGTTGTGGGCAAGACAAGGATTTTGCTGGAGATGGACACTTCGTATTGATGAGGTCAGTAGTACTTTATTTATTTGTATATGCTAGTTAATGTTTTTAATAATGGGCAATTAATCTATTATCCATATCTGGATAATAGTTATTTTGCACATTATTGTACTGTAGGTGTTGGGGGGGAGGGTGTATGTATTGAATGTATAGGTCAGGTTTATTTTTTTTACATTCAGGGTTGGTTCCGTGGTTCTGCGTGGGACCTCTGGAGACCACCTGCGGTATCCTCGGGTATCCCAAGGGTATCAGGCTGGTGGTTCCACGGGTGACACATGTGGGAATGATAATGTGTGGTCCCACTTCTGTGGGGGAACCGCGGACCCGTAGGTGCGGGGATGATGATGTGTGGTCCCACTTCTGTGGGGGCACCGCGGACCCGTAGTGAGCACCCGTGAGTTCCCCAGACCCCCGAGGGAACCACCCGAGGCCCCGCAGACACCTGTGGGTCTGACCCGGGGCTCCCAGACATCCACGGGCCTACTGTGGGGACCCAATTGTGGCCCACGGTGAAACAAGGAGACCACCTGGGGGCCATGGTGCTGGCGGGATCCACCAGCAGGCCTCCAGAACCTGTGTAAAAAGGGCTGCTGGTAAACTGTAGGTCTGTCCAGGTGCCCCGCCAGCCCACCGGGGACTCGCGTGGGGCTGCGTTATGAACCCTGTATGTAAAAGGATAAATCTTGTATTTATGGGGGGGCACAGGGGGTGGGTAATGTATTTAATAAATATAATGCTGTTTATTGTGGGTCACTGTACTGTTTTTATTATGGGTACTGGGGGTGGGGGTGGGGGTGTTTCCCCCAGGGTATGTGGGTAGGCCTCCCTTGTGGGTACTCTGTGGTTAGGCCTCACGGGGGGGGGGGGGGTTAGTGTGGGAGGGTATGCAGGCATCCCGAGTGGTGGGTGAGGGTGGGTTAACCCCTTAATGACTGTAGCGGTTAATAACCGCTATGGTGATTAAGGGGTTAGGGGACATTACTTTGTATGTTTTAATTTTTGTCTCTGTTTTGCAGCAAGCAGCGGAGGGGCCGTGGGTAGTGGGTAGTGGGTGTGGGTGTGGTTATTTACACGGGATCCCCCTCCCCACATTTACATACAGTACACTGCACTCACAGAAAACACAGGCCAGGCAGATTTAACTGACACAATAGGGGGAGGGGGGCTTACACAGATTAGTCAAAGCAGGGAAGCTTAGCAGACACAATAGGGGAGGGGGTTTTACATAGATTACAGTGAAGGCAGGGAAGCTTCACACACAATAGGGGGAGGGTTTTTTACATAGATTACAGTGAAGGCAGGGAAGCTTCACACACAATAGGGGGAGGTTTTTTTTACATAGATTACAGTGAAGGCAGGGAGGTTTAAAACACACATTAAAAATATGAACAGTATGTAATGTATTTATTGTTTATTCTGCCTTAACCCTTCATTGCCTTAGCGGCTATACGCTATGGTAATGAAGCAGCATTTCTGTATTTTTAATAATATTGTGCAGGAGCAGGGGGTCCCTGAGCATTAATTTCTGGCTCAGGGAACCCCCTGCTCACTGTACAATATTATTAAAATACAGAAATGCTGCTTCATTACCATAGCACATAGCCGCTAAGGTAAAGAACGATTCTTTATTGATGTGTGTGTTTTATTTATACTGTACATGTGCAGAGGGTCTCCGGAGCAGAACCGCTGTGGCTTTAAGTCCGGGGACCCCCTGCTCCCCGAGATACAGGCTCCTTTAGGGGGTGCCGGTATCCCTCTGCTTGGTTTACAGGCCGCGGTCACGTGATCGGGACCTTTAAACGCAGAGGGATACCGGCACCTCATAAAGGGGGCTGTATCTCGGGGAGCAGGGGGTCCCCCGACCTGAAACCAATGCGGTTCAGCTCCGGAGACCCCCTGCACATCTACACTATAAATACAAATGTATTTCAAATGTATTTATTTATAGTCATTTATTTATTTATTTATTTAGATTTATTTATTTATTTTTTGGCGGCTGCTGTGTGTGAGTTTTTTTTATTGTGGGTAGTGGGGGTGGGTGAAGGGGGTATTAGCCCCAACGGTGGCTGTTTATGGCTTGCGGAGGGTAGCGGGAGGGCTTAACCCCTTCATGACCGTAGCGGTATTAACTGCTAAGGCCGTGAAGGGGTTAAGTGCACCCGCAACCCCCCCGCAAGTCCTAAACTCACACCAAGGGCCAAATACCCCCCTCACCCACCCCCGCTACCCACAATAAAGCGGGCACGGTGAGTTAACCCCTTCATTGACTTAGCGGCTATACGCTAAGGTAATGAAGCAGCATTTCTGTATTTTTAATAATATTGTGCAGGAGCAGGGGGTCCCTGAGCATTAATTTCTGGCTCAGGGAACCCCCTGCTCACTGTACAATATTATTAAAATACAGAAATGCTGCTTCGTTACCATAGCACATAGCCGCTAAGGTAAGGAATGAGTTTTTATTTATATATGTTTTTTATTCACAGTGTAGATGTGCAGAGGGTATCCGGAGCAGAACCGCTGTGGTTTTAGGTCCGGGGACCCCCTGCTCCCCGAGATACAGGCCCCTTTAGGGGGTGCCGATATCCCTCGGCTTGCTTTACAGGCCGCGGTCACGTGATCGGGACCTTTAAACGCAGAGGGATACCGGCACCTCATAAAGGGGCCTGTATCTCGGGGAGCAGGGGCTCCCCCGACCTGAAACCAATGCGGTTCAGCTCCGGAGACCCCCTGTACATGTATACTATGAATAAAAATGTACAGTACTGTATGTTAGGGGTTATAGGGGACAGCTTTAAAGACAACAGCCCGCAAACGCCCCCATGCGTTTTTACACGGCATTGCAGTATTGCAGCCAGCGGGAATAAAATGCTTAAATCACAGCCGCGAATATAACGCTATATACCCTGGGAGAAAACGACACAAAACCGCACATCACCGGGGTCCTCTGAAATTCGCGGAGCTAGCCAAGTAAGAATAAAGTTGGTCGCCAGTGTAGCCTGCACCAGGCTTTGAAAATAACCAATGCACTTGTACAGCATGTTATACATGTCCCCTCCCCCCGCCCCCCGGTCGCAGATTGGACCTCTAGGGTGTAGTGAGGGCTGGCTACATGCATGTTGGTGGTGCATACCTGTGAGGAACAGGAGAAAAAGGTACAGGGTTAGGCACACGTATCACATTATCATATGGTACTTCCCCATCAGATCCCTCGTCACTTAGTTCTCAATCCCTCAAATCCTTGGAGTACTTGGGGTTCTTACTTAACTTATCCCCGCTAGGTGTCAATGTCATGACTCGTGACTGGGCAGGGGCAGTGGCCGGGGCAATGGCGCTAGGGGCTGGGGCTGGGGCAACAGCAATGTCCGTATCAATGTCCAGCAAGCGGGTAATGCCGCGACCGCTGGGGACTTTCTTGCTTGCCCTGTCCGCCGGGTTCGTGTTCCTCGGGAAACACCTTGGCTTCTCAGAGTGGTCATTGCAGCTGCCATGGCTGCTCTCCGTGGGGAGAACAACGCTCCCGGGCCCCTTTTCCAGTCGGACCCGGAAGTGATGTCATCATGGCCGCCCGCAGAATCCCCATCCGCTCCGTGGTCACGCACCGGAAGTGCGTCGAAGACCGGAAGGGGCGGTGGTGGATCATCGGGTCCGCGGACGGGTAAGTAGGCCGCAAGCCTTTCTTTCTCGCCCTCTGCAGGATCCTTCTTCGCCTGGTGGGAGTAAGGCGGTGGTGGAGTCTCCTTACCGCTCTGCTGCTGGCTGATGACTTCTGGTTCCTCCGGAGCCGTCTCAGATGCCGTCTCCGCCGCACTGGGAGTCACCACGGTCGTGGGACTTCTACGGGCCTCAGGCCGCACCATCGCTCGCCGTCGGGAGGTGCCGGACTCGTCTGCTCCCTCTCTCTGGTAAGTGGACCGCCATCGTTATTACAGCTGGGGTGGTTCGCCCGGTAGGCGCATCGCCACCGATGAGACGCCATCTTCTTCCTCCGAAGACGACTTGGTCGAATCCTCCGCTAGGGAGTCACCTGGGTCTTTTGCTGCCTGCCAGTGGTTAGTGGTACGAAACGGGCCCACTCCGGTACCTCCACTGCGGTCGTGCTCTTCTCCGCCGGATCTCCGCTCGGCTCTGTAGTGGGCTGGGCCTTGGTTCCCACCTCAGCAGGGGTGCAGGGAACAAGGGCAGCCTCATCTGTTGTCTCCGCCACCTCCGTTAGGGTTCCCGGAGAGTCACCCCGAGGGTTCTTTAGCATGGGCCATGGCTCATTAGGCCATAGGTATTACGTGCCACATTGAGGGCATCGTGCTTTGGTGCTTGCGGCCGGTCCGGGTGTCCTGCAGTGTACACGAGTTTCGATCTCCACCACCAGGTAGCCTCCTGGGAGTTGGAAAACTGTCGTGCTTAGTTCTGAGATAGTTAGTTCAGGGGTGGAACAGTTCAGTGTTTCAGCTCCTTGCTCTTCGAATGCCAGATGGAAGGGAAGTTCCTCGCTCTCACTTCCGGTCCCTCCCTTCGCTGGGAAGGACGCTCCTGATTGGCTCTCCTAGTGCCCCCTCCCTCTGGTGGAGACAAGAGGAGGGGCACTCCTTCTCTCAGTATGACGTGGCCTTGTCTGTCGTCCAGTCACAGCACAGGTGGGTGGGCTTTCGGCTTTCGCACCGCTCCTTTTGCAGGGGATCTGGGTTTGGCGCCAAACCCCTGCACATCTCCCTCCACATTTCTCTGACAGTCTCTTTGCACGCTTCACGTGCGTGATCCAGGATTGTCGGGAGTCGCCATTTTAGTTCGGCTGCTAACTGCTGGGCCATGGATGGTGCTGCGGTCGCCATTTTTAACTCTTTCATGCTCCGCGGAGCACATGTAGGGACGGCCGCCATCTTAGATGAGCCCTCCAAATGTATAATTGCACTATTCTCAGTGTCTAGTGCATAGCTCGTTCCTAGACACTGACTGCTCTCACACTGCTCACTAAACGTTCTCTGCATGCTCTTTCTCTGTGGACCGCACTCGCTGATGGTTCCTGCAGGTACTCTGTGGTGTGTTTTATGTGGGTGCTGGCTAGTGTACCGGGCATCTCCCTAAGTACGGGCGTCTCCTACTTTTGGCCACTCATAGTGCGGGCCCTGGGCCATGGTCCCTGGACTAGTTAACAGGCTAACCCCCCCAGTTGCCTCACACTATCTGCCTCAAGGGACTAGGACAGCTATAGCTCCACACCCATCTTACATCACCCTCTTAGGGCACCCAGGGCATACTGTGCGGGAATCCACGCTCCCCTGACTACCCCTGGTATGCATACATGCCCTACTCTCTCCAGTACTTGCATGGAAGATGCACTTATCTCTTCCAGCTCTGCTTTCGCTGAAAGCCTGTCCTGTTCGGGATCTCAGCAGCTTGCCTCCAAATGTAACCCATGTTCTCCCCCCCCCCCCCCCGGTCGCAGATTGGACCAGTGAGGGCAGATTACGTGTACTATGGTGGTGCATACCTGCTTGGAACAGGAGGGCCTGAGTCTCCCGCGTTGGTATTGGGGATAACAGGGACAGGCTTTTGGGGTATATGCCTCCATCTTCTCTAGCAACAGTGCAGCGCCTCCATCTCTATAAGCCCCAGGGATATGGGGTGGAACCCTTAAGGAGAATTCCCACTCAGGGAAGAAAGATTCCAGTCTCAGTCAGTTCTTTGTTAAAAGCAGCAATGTCTCTTTATTCTTTCTGTAGCAGCACACAGCAGATCAGGCACCGCAGTTCATGCCCAGCAGTGCTTCCAAATGTATACAGGGTCTTTTCCTCCACTCCTTCCCCTCCAGGCTGTACCCCTGCAGGATGGGCTGTATGGGGCTTCAATGCCCCCGGCACCCACCCTTAGGATATTTCCTCTGGATGAGGCAAGATCCCCCCCTCACCCCCTGAGCAGGGTGAGGGGCATTGGTCCACTGCCTATGGTTCTATCTGCTCTACTCAGACTGGGCCTGAGTTTCTCCTCCAAGCACTGTTGTCACTCTCAGCATGACCTCTCAAGTCAGAAACTCCAGCACTCTCTGCTCCCAGGACAGAACTGAACTACTTGTCACTTACAGGAACAGGCAGGACTAAGTTTAGACAGCCCCACCCCTCATGATGTCAGCAGGACCTCCCCTCTGTCTCAGGCCTGCACACAGAGGACTAACAGGACTTACACCAGAAAGATATATATCCCCCATTTCTTACCGGTACTACATACATATGAATTAATTGGTGGGGTGGTTGCTTCAGAAACCTGGTCTGGCTCAGAGCCCCGAGGAGAGGATTGAGAATCCCTGTCCTGAAACATTTACTTTTTTTAAGTGAAACTTCATTGTGACACCTACAGAGTTTTGATGGAGAAAATGTCATTAGTTGTAACAAAAACGTGTAACAGAAGTGACATCATGATGCAGAAACAGTCGTGGGTCTCGGTGCATGTGCAGAAGGGTCCTCGGGCTTGGCGCTTGCGCAGAAGGATCCTGGGGCCAGTGCGCATGCACATACCTCAACTTTCCAGGCCGCATAGAGGTTGAGGGCAGTGCATGCGCAGAAGAGGAGGCAGAAGCCAATATTGTCCCACGCATGTGCAATACCGCCCTTCACGCCTGCTACCTCTGCATGCATGCGCAGCAAACGCCGGCTCAGCGAACATGCGCACAGCAACCCTGCCACACTTGGGAGACGAAGACAACAGAGACCACACACGCTGATATAGAAACACACACACACACAACCAACTACACATGGAATTCACAGTTAGTATAAATATAGACGTGCAAATAGCTAAAACAGGGTGGTGTGTCGAGCACTCGCGTTCTAAGTCAAACATCCTTTCGTTTTGTCACTGAAATTGTGTTTTGATTTTTAATTAAAAACATCACCATCACAAATTCAATTTCTGTGACAAAAGACAAAGAAGCTTCACTTAAAATGCGCGTGCACAGCACACACACACTTTTTCTGTTTCAATTTGCTGTCTCTTTTGGGTAAGATAAGAAAATGAGTATTACTAAACCTGATTTTAATAAATGCTGATCCTGTTGAAATAAGGCACATAACACCATCCCTATAATTCTTTTTCATGTTTAATGTCTCCCTAGTTAGATCTCTGAGCTAATTTATTTACGTTCCCAGTGAATTCAAAACAGCCCCCCAAACTTTGTATTTGTGCAATGATAATTAATACCCTAAAGATAGCTAAGATTTAGGAAGAGTACAGATATATCAACCTCAGGAATAGTACTCAGCTTATTTGAAAACCACTGTAGATACTCAACATTGTTACATTATGTTATTTCAGAAAACGTATTGAACCTTTGGTATTATTGGTACAATTCCTGACCTTTCTCAGAACTTGACTAAATGTGGTTACTTTGCAAACAGTATCCTTTACATTGCTGTAAATTAATTGAAGTCATTGTCATGGTAACCTGAAACGGCATAGACAATCTTGACAGAAAAACTGATGTTTCACTTCTCTCACAAGAGCAGTGGTGCTCAAACTCAGTCCTCAAGGGCTACCAAAAAGGCCAGGCTTTAAGTGGCTCAGTCATTTTGATTTAGCCACCGGTGCTGAAGCAGGGAAAACCTTAAAACCTGACCTGTTGGCAGCCCGTGAGGACTGACTTTGAGCACCACTGCACAAGAGTTTGAACCTCTGCAGTCTCCCGACGTTCTTCAAACCACAAGGCCACTGGTGCTTTTCAGCAGACAGTGGCATTGACTCCTTAAGTGTCTTGACCTTCACGAGTAAACAGAATACTTGTAGGTGCCTTGTTTATTGCCTAGGGAACAGCACTCCCATATAACTGTACATTGTGTATCCAAGCTTATTTGTAAACCAAAGTTCACATACTGAGACAGGGTAATTCATCTATAGCATTAGATATTATATTGGTATATAATACAGTATTGTGGTACGTTTTAAATAATAAACAAGTATAATCAGTACATGCAGTAAAATATATTGTGTTATTGTAGCTAATGCACATGTTACATACAATACTGACTCTTCCCTGTCTATACCACTGGAAATACCAAGCATTATAAACACAGGCATTATATAGTAAGCCTATATGTACTACTAATTAGAGACTGAAAGGACTATTATAATTTTAGACAACCAGGGGAGACAAAAGCCTAAAAAAATTAATACCCTCCTAACAGTCTGGTAACAATTTGTCTTTTAGCCAATATCTTCAGACTGGATAAGAGGTCAAGCAAGCCTAAAACCTTTACAATTTTCTTATATAAAAGATGGAACAAAAGTCAAGATCTAATTATTCTCAAGAAATACATCTATACGAGCTTTAGTCTGTACAGTATGTAGATCTATTTAGATAGCAGATACATAATATAGGGATTAACTGTAATGTATATTGTAGTTTAAAATCATCCATGAAACACACAGCCTGACACAACAACTGCATTGACTTACTCCTGACCTATTCTCTGTGGTGTTGGGAAAATCAAATAATTGTTTAGCAAGACCTCAAGAGTGTGTGGTCTTCTTAGGCAGATACCTTTATTGTCCTCTTGCTTGGGTTTTCAAACAGCTGAAGACACATTTCAGTTTTAGTCATGTCCAGCGATACCTCCTTGTGAAAGTCCCTCTTATAGGGCTCTATTTACTGAAGTCTCCAAGCTACAAAACTGAGATAAACCCCTTGCATGAAAAAAACGCACCAGATTTACATATAGAAAAAAAAACACCATGGGATTTTTTCTTTTGCTTAAAATGTTGCAATTCATATACCCTGGTTTTGTCATTAAGATAATTTAATAGATAACCCCCTTAGGGTTTATGATGTTCACAGAAGGCTTGGATGAAGTTGTAATTAGTGAAACTTAAATGATTGCAGATGTGCAATAACTGTTGATCAGCACACACCTCTTACACTTCTTGGGAGCACGGTATTTTGACGGCAATGATACCTTTTACGAACAAATCAGATGTCAGATAATCAGGAAATCTGTCCGACAAACATTTGAATTTACAGTAACTGCATATAATGCTACATTATTGTATCTGTACTGATCGAGATTACGGTAACGTTGAATTTCTGCGAGTTATCTGTGTACTGTAGTTGCTGCTGGGTACCATTATTCACAATGAATAACATTGCATAGAAGTACATTTATAAAGGTCAAATTCATCTTTGAGAGTATATAATTAAACTAGTCTGCTTGAAGGACTTGGCAAGATACAATTAACTGTTGCACTGCACTTGTATTCATGTGGAAATCTTATTCTTTTATTGGATCAAATAATCCAACATCAACCAATTATTCAGAACTGCAAGTGCCTCTAACTACTAACACCACACTGAGAAATGTCATTCACAACACTTAGAAATGTTATAGGTTGACAAATAATTGTATTTGTGTGTCCTGTGTTTTTAAATATAAAATGAAACTAAAACAAATACAACTGATACAATTAAGAACTTGAATAGTAGTACAGGAGGGCCCTGGGTATACGGCGGATTCCATTCCAGGGGCCCGCCGCATAGTGAAAATTGCCGGAAAGCGGATCCGGCGATTTTCAGTGATTTTGCATGCGCAAATCGGCATTTTTGCCGTTCTGCGCATGCGCGACCTATGGTCTGCGCGCGCAAACTACAGTATGCGCGCGCAAACTACGGTCTGCGCATGCACGCCGGGCGCAACCGCCCGTTCTGCGCATGCGTGACTGAGGATCCAAGTTGGCGGCCCCCTTCTCGGTGCCCCCGTATCAGCGGATCGCCGAAAAAAGCGGGGCGCCGAGAAGCAGGGCCCTGCTGTAACAAGCTTAAATTATCAGTGCAGTTGAATACACACATGCTATTCTTTCATAACTGCAATGTTACATTTTAATAAACCTTTTTTTTAATTGACATTATATTGGGAATTACAATGAGTCAATAGAACATATCCAGCAAGGCAATACATTATCACAGATGCAATAAGAAAAAGTTTATTGATAGTAACCAGCCCTTTTATCCCCTGTACCCAATGTTCCAATATCCCTGGCCTTCTAGATTGTAAGCTGCTTGAGGCAGGGTTTCTTCTAACACATTACAGGCTTATCCTTCCTCTTCTAACACCATTTTAATCTTGTCTGTAAATGTTACATACGCCAATAATCATATCTCTAACGGTCCATGAAATGTCTTTGAATTGACTATATAACCTCTGTTCATTTAATGTAACGGTATATTTGTCATCATAACTCTGTGCCCAGGACAAAACGAGAGGTAACTCTAAATTTATTACTTCCTGGTAAAACATTTTATAAATAAAATAAATAAAAAATTCAAACCGATATACCCAGATCCCCATAAATTATCGAAACAGTTACCACAACATATCACGTCAATTAAGAAGTTTTTGCGAAACGTAAAATTTGAGACAAAAGACCAACGAGCAACTATTTTGTCCACTAAACTTAATATAATTAATAACATATCAACTGACCTTCAACATACCATGTTGTTTGACTGAATCAAGCAACCATGTTATCATTCCTCTATGACGGTAACATCTTTAGATATGCTTACCATTAAGATCAGTGATTCAGAACTTGTGGTTAGTACATAGCTGGAGGTTTGCCCAAAATATATGTAATGGTGATGGCTGCAGGAATTCAATAGTTTTGTAATAGTTTTTCACTATTCCCAGGCAGCATAGTGAGTTCCTGAGCTTGTAGGCGGCCTGCACACGCAGTAAGGCCCTAATTGCACCTTACCATGGGTTGTAATACAGCTGTCAATCAATGCGGGAGCTGCAAAATGTGCACCACACAATGCCGCACAGTCCTTACATGAGCTCAGGACACTCTCTACTGCCTACGAAATGGCCTTTTCTGGTAGTGAGTAAAAGACAATTATAAGAATCATTGCAAGAGCAGAAGCAGAACATGATGTCTTTACCTGATGGGGTCAAACTATGTTCTCTGTGGTGAGCCTGCTGTTCCATTACACAGGGGCAGAGGTAACAGTAAGAGAAGGGTATTGCATGGCAATATATTGAGCGGAAAGGGCTTAACCTAGGCAGGATTCTGATATCAAGGTTATGTCCTGTGGAAAGGAATAGTTCCCTCTGGGCCCCCCCTTTTTTACATGTTTAGGAAGCAGATACTTACTGGAGAAGGTCCCACCAGTACTTCATAATAATAATAATAATAATAATAATAATGGTTTGTTCTTGTTTAGCGCTGCTAGTTTTACATAGCGTTTTATAGAGACATTTTTTCAGACACAGTCCCTGCCCCGTAGAGCTTACAATCTATGGAGGTTTAAATCCTTAGCGTCATGCAGGTAACATGGCCCCCTATTGTCCCGTGTTACATGGGAGATTTAAATCTCCATTTTGTTTCCCCTGGAAAGGACAGTACCTGCAGCATCTTCTCTGGTAAGTATCTCAGGTATCAGGGTGTCTTAGGAGCTGAAATAACCAGGGTTAAGTGCTGGTGACCCCTTCTTCCTCTACATGTAAAAAAGTGGGTATGGGGGGTTGGCCCGTGTAATGAATGCACCAATACTCCTGTTTGCAGAGTCACAAAAACCCAACGTACTACATATGGACGCCAGTCTGGAAGGATTGGGAGCAGTGCTGTATCAGGTGAACTCCAAAGGACTGAGACCTGTAGCATCCGTGAGCTGGTGGTTGGTGCCTGTGGAGAGGAATTACCCGGTGCAGAAACTAGAATTTTTGGCATTGAAATGGGAGTGGACAAACAACATGACTACCTATATGGAGCCATTTTTGTGGTGCACACAGATGATAAACCCCTTACCTACATTCTAACATCAGCAAAGCTGGATGCGATGGGTCACAGATGGTGAGCGGCTTTAGCTATCTACAATTTCAGTCTAAAGTACAGACCCAGGAAACAAAATATTGATGTGGACAGCTTGTCACGAATTCACAGGGATGCTCAGAATAACAATGGGTATTGGAGATACATTGCCACAGGAGGAGTGCACACATTGTGCAAGCAAATACTGTAGAAGTGCCAAAACAAGGCACGACTGGGAATCCAGAGTGGCTAACATTCTGGGGATCTCTCCCACTAGAAGCTCCTAGTATACTCTAATCCAGCAGTGTTGACTATATAAGGTTTACCCCGATTAAACCGAGGGAAACTCTGGCAAGATATCTTATAAATTGCACAGGACCACCCAGTCAATATGCCCTGCTAATCTTCAAACACCATGTGAGTTTTGAGCAATATTCCGAGTGGTCCAAACAAGTAAAGCATGACGGCTGCAGGGGTAAAAAGGCTATTCCCATCAATTTAAAGAAAGCCATTATATATGAACGGATGAACCAGTTTAAGGTCATGCTCCACAATTAAAGACCACCAAAGACACAATCAATGCACATTTGCGGTATCAGGTTGGCTTGAGTCCTCTGAGTGAAGAAGATGAATGTATGGATTGTGTCATTTACGGCACACCTGTGAGCACGTGACCTGCATACGGGACACAAGTTAATACACAGTGTTAGGAACAGTAGGTCAGGCCAGAATCTACACTTTTGTTAAGCATCCATTTTGTCTGATCATAACTAGTTAAGATTCTGTAGTCAGCCTTTTGCTGAAATATAATTCCTAATGCACTCAGTTTCTGCCAAATTACATTTCCTTTCTTCCTGCTCAGGATATTGCTAAGATACTTTTTGTATTGTCAGTCTCCTGCTCTTTTAGTTAGAATATAATAGACTGATTCTCTGAAAGAGGCAAAATAGTATAATTAGTTGCTAAAGATTCAAGGTCTCTTTTGATAACAGACAATGAATAAGCTATGTATTCAGACATTGCCTGTATTGGGAGAAACACGTCCCAAAATCATGCCACTAATATGTCCTGCCCCTAAATCAAGCCTCTAATCAATGCTACGCCCAAGACACACCCAGGTTACGCCTATGTTACGCCTATGTTACGCCTCTAACCAATATCTTCTTTTTCTGGTATAGAAGTCATTACCCTATGAGTAATAAATTGAGACAAAGGATTTGAAACCTGGCTTGCGTTACGTTTCATTTCTTTCGTATTCTCGGGCCGGTAAGTTCAACAAAAATCAGAGATAACAAGTCGCAGGGCGTGAATGCTTCTCGGGAAGTCTGCTGCAAACGGTGCAGATTGTGTATCCAGTCACAAGGCGTTCAGCTTTCTTGGCAGAGGAAAGGTTCCTCTCAGTTCTGAAGCCTAGGCGAGGAATAAAGGTTTTCCTTCACACAGGTCACAAGCTGGCACACTTATCACCTTCGAAAAGGTCTCTCTAATGAACAATATCTCCCCTCAATCCATCCCCATATACCATCAGTCACGAACAGCACACACGTGAGCACGTGACTTAGATATGCAACCAGGGTTAATACACACGGCTACTCCAGCCAACTTACTTTTCTCCTGCGCAAGTTACTTTTAATTAGCAATCATGTCTATCCACTTCCACCACCTAATAAATATGCAAAATGTTTAAATTAATAGTGGGCCTTCAGTAAGAGGACCCCCCAAATAAGCCCTTTTTGATGATCGGCACAGACCCAGGAAAAGTCTTGATCTGTCATAAACCCAATATATTCTATTTTTTTAAATCAAACTGTAGCTACATTAACCCCGGAAGCACCAGATTGATTAAAAGACTTAGGGGCCTATGCTAGCAGCCTTCATAAACCAACTCACTGGTCCTGTTACGTCACCAGTTTTTTCAGTGTTGTTATCACAGTATTCAGAAAGCTCCGAAGACCTGCGATAGCAAAATGTCCACAACTGGCGAGGAGCCAGCGATTTAATGTTCGCCTCTCTCGAACGGGCTCACACGGTAATCTGCTGCGATCTAGCCCAGCTGCATAGAGAGAGACGCCTCTCACTCACCAGCAATTTCAGGCTTTTAATAAAAAATTAATACTAGTGTACGTGAGCAGGGGGTCATGCATTTAAATGTCTCGCATCACGTGACCGTGGGATTTAAATGCATAGGAGATACCGGCACCCCATAACGAGGCCTGTACCTCGGGAAGCCAGGGGTCCCTGGATCTCAAATCAAAGTGGTTCTGCTGCGGAGACCCCTGCTCATGTACACTAGTATTACATTTTTTATTAAAACAGCTTCATTAACTTAGCGTAGGGGTGCGCAAAGTTTTTAACTTGTGCCCTCCCTGCCTCCTTACCTCCTGCCTCGAGCCCCCTCTCCTCCTCAGCTCCAGCGTCAAATGACGTCATGGGGGTCATGTGACATCACGTTACCTTGGCAATGTGACGTCACATGACCCTGCGGCATCATTTGATGCTGTTTACCATGGTGACGTGTCGCCGGAGATCAGGTAAGAGAAGCTGCAGAGGCCTCACGCGGTCTCCACGGCACTTAATTTAAATGCCTTGGGGGAGAGCGCAGGACCTCTGTAGCCGCCGCGCCCACTGGAAATTCTCCCACCCCCTGGGGGGTGTGTCCCCACTTTGCGCACCGCTGCCTTAGCGGCTAGCCTGTTTATTGGGGGCAGAGGGTGGATGAAGGGGATAGTAGCCCCATGGTGGGTGGTTAGGCCTGTCTGGAAGGTTGCAGGAGGAGTTAACCCCTTCACTACCATAGCGGGTGGAACTGCTATGGTAATGAAGGGGTTAACCAGTCCCGCTACCACCCACCCCTCCCCCCCCGATACACCTAAAGACCCAACCTTTGGGCAACTACCCCCTTCGCCCAATACCTCAACCCCAAGAGATAAAAATAAACACAAAAATCCTACTACCCTCCTCCTCTACCCCCAACAACCCCCTCAACACATACAGTACAGTAATGGTCAAAATTACTATTATCCACATATGGATAATAGCTCATTTGCCCATTCTAAAATCAAACATTAGCCAGCCAGCATAAATAAAATAAATAAAACTTTCTACTTATCCCTGCCATGATGAAGGGCATCCTCATAACCATACTCCAGGCCCATGTCCTCCGTTGGCAGCAAGAGTACAAGAAGAAATACAATCTAATGGCCCATAACCCCTTAACCACATTAGCGGTTAATAACGCTATAGTAATTAAGGGGTTAACCCACCCTCCCCCGCTACCCATTGTGGAGGCCTAACCACCCACCACGGGCCCACTATACCCACCCTCTAACTATTGATGGGCACAGTGGTACATCATGCCCATATAATTTGCGTGGCCAAGCCAGGAGACTATAGCGATAGTACTTGCCGGATCCGGAGAGTAGAGATGCCTTAGTGGTTGCTGTAGCTGAGTTCAGGGAGCAGAGAGGTCCGGGTAGTCGAGGTGCAAGCCGAATTTGGAGAACGAGAGATGCAGCGTAGTCAGGAGGAAGCCGGGGTCGAGAGCCAGAGAGGGTAGTCAGACAAGCCGGATCAGAACCTGAGAAGCACTGTAACAGAGAGAGGGGTAAAGCACACATCCAACAGAGCTAAGACTATGCAGAGCGATGTGCAACAGGGAGAAGAGGGATTATAAAGGTGGGCTGACCAATGGAAGGTGGAGGCAGGCCTGGAGGAGCATGTGGAGCAGCACTGGATAGGTTGTGCTGATGAGGGTATGTTGAGAATAGCTGAGAGGCAGGTAAATGTGACCGTGAGCCGCACGAGTGCCGGAGGTGTGGTCTAAGCCCCAGAGGGGTGAAGAAATTATGACTGCGTGACGCGCACTCTGTAAGGCTGGAGAGCGTGCATGCAGGTCTAATGGCGGCCGCATGTTTACCCGTGCGGATCAGCGGTCGCCCGGCGGGGATACCGACGATGGGGAACCGGAGCGGAGGCAACGGGACCCGCGGGTGGTAAGGGGGGGTCACGCTGCGACCGCCGTGACCCCGCGATTCCTCACAATAATATGGGCATGATAAGCCATTATAGCGGTCAATGGTCAACCTAATACAAATCATTAAGGCCAAAAACACACAAGAATAAAATAAATACAGAAGCACCTAAACACCCCAACAAGAAATAACTAAAAAGCCTAATAGTACACATCATAACATTTATCTATCACCAAAACAGCAAAAGAATTAAAATTGTCAGTCAAAACATAAGAAAACAATTAAATAAACAATTCAAGAAACAAAAGCACTAGCCCACAAATCAATTAAATCAATAAAATCACTAGCCAACAAAACAATTAATTAATTTAAACTGCTAACCAATCCTAAAATATACTAAAAACCAGCCATCCAACACTATAGCCCCCCCCAAATAAATCCTGCGCCCCCCAGTTTGCGCATCCCTAGTTTAGAAGACAAGGAACGATAGATAGCCAGGTACTATTCTATCAACCTCAAATAACACTAAATGTTCTTGAATAATTACTGCTGCATCCCAGAGCAAGGTTTTAGGCCAAACACTTGAATTTTTAGAGTTGATCTTACTTTCTATTGCAATCACTTTTTTCATTATCCATTTTTGCTAATTTGATTACATTAATTTGATAGTGAATGTGTCCATGACTGTGTTGTATATGCTCAAGTATTTTTTATATTTGGGGAAGTTTATTAAACTGGGAGGGGTTGTTGAATGCTAACCTAAGCTCCAACTCAAATCTAAAATATACATTTTTGGTTGGTATAATATTTTAACAAACCTTTGACATGGCCTTTACAGCAACAGTTTCAAATACTTTCAGTGCTGTAGCACATTAAGGTTCCAGATGGGGTTCTGGGGCTTATGAGTCTAGGAACCCACAATGATTTCTTGATTGTTGAGGGGGAGATTTTTATTCTCAGGCAAATAGGGAGATAGAGTCCTCCTCGTCAGCTCTCCAAGAGAGCAGATATCACCGTATGTGGAAAAAATATATACAAATATATAGTGTAGTAATTTCTAAATAAAAGACAACCCCACTGGGAAAGTGTGAGTCCCCATTTCTGTTTATACCAAGATGTCTTTTATTTAGAAATTACTACAGGCATACCCCGGTTTAAGGACACTCACTTTAAGTACACTCGCGAGTAAGTACATCTCGCTCAATAGGCAAATGGCAGTTCACGCATGCGCCTGTCAGCACGTCCTGAACAACAATACCGGCTCCCTACCTGTACCAAAGCTGTGCGCAACCGGGGAGACTATAGAGCTTGTTACACATGCGTTATTTACATCAGTTCTGCACGTATATGACGATTGCAGTACAGTACATGCATCGATAAGTGGGGAAAAGGTGGTGCTTCACTTTAAGTACATTTTCACTTTACATACATGCTCCGGTCCCATTGCGTACGTTAATGCGGGGTATGCCTGTACACTATATATTTTTATATATTTTTATATATATTTCCCACATACGGTGATATCTGCGCTCCCCAAAACTACCATTGGAAATCTACCTAAGGAGAATTGGACCGTCTCTTCAAAGGGTTGAGCTACGATTTTAGATCACTATATAATTATTATTTATTTATTATTTATCTTTTGACACATTTGCACGTTCACTAAAATAATATAAGTGAGCACATTATTATTATTCAATAATATTTAATAACACTGGTATTTGCCTCATAGAGGAGCTCCTTAATCACTTTTTCTTGCACTTGCTCCAAGAGAGAAAGCAGCCAGGGTAACTGTATAATGCAATGAATACTCCTAAGCCTTACAATTGAGCATACAGGTAGTCCTCGTTATCCAACGTTTCACTTTACAACGAATGGCATATCCAACGCTTTACAATGCAACCCTAAGGGCCGTTTTTCGACGCAGGAATGGGTTATCAGACACCTGAATGGGACTCACTTTGCAATGGTCTCACTATCCAACGCTTCTTCCAGAACGGATTCCGTTGGATAACTGAGGACTGCCTGTATATAACAGTCGTCCTTTCAATATTTTCAAGTCCACTGTTTGGAGAGGTAGATCACAGTTTAGCATGCGTGTTCCTCTGCAGCTGATGGAAGGTTGGGATCCTCGGTGTGTGGTCCACCAGACAGATGCTAGAAGGTACTATGGCTAGAAGTGGGTATTTGTGTCGCACAACCAAAGCAAAAAATGAGGTAGAGAGGGTGACTCCAAGAAAAATAGTTGTTTATTTCATCATTAAAAATGAGGTACAGCGGGCCAACATGTTTCTCGCGGAAAGTGCTTTGTCAAGGGACTTTGACAAGGTGATCGCCACGCAAAACATGTTGGCCTCATTTTTTATGATCAAATAAACTACAATTTTTCTTGGAGTCACCCTCTCTACATGGGCGTCCGCAGGGGGGGGCAAGGGGGGGCGCTTGCCCCCCCCTGGATCCTCGCAGTCGCAGCATTAATTTAATAAAATATGCTAATGCTGAGGGAAGAGGCAGCTGAGCCGCGGCCCGGGATTGGATGGGAGGCGGGGCTAGCAGCTGTCACGCAGGGGTGGGGGCCGCCACGTGCTCTCCCGCGCTGACCGCTGTAACTCCCCATCCGGACCGGCACCCAGACTCTCCCTCTGGCCCTGCTCCCTCCTGCACCCCGGCAGACGGCAGTGTGGCCGCATTATCGCATACGGTAGGGAGTGGGACCCGTGGGACCAGGGAGAGATGGCATGGAGATGCGGGGGAGAGACTGAGATTGGGGGGGGCAAAGAAGCTTGGGGGGGGGCGAGGGAGATTGGGGGTGGGGGGAGGTTGGGGGGGCAAAGAAGCTTGGGGGGGGGCGAGTGAGATTGAGAGATGGGAGATGCAGGGGGGGGGGTGAGATGGGAGATGCAGGGGGGGGTGAGATGGGAGATGCAGGGGGGAGAGATGGGAGATGCAGGGGGGGGGAGAGATGGGAGATGCAGAGGGGGGGGGGGAGAGATGGGAGATGCAGGGGGGGGAGAGATGGGAGATGCAGGGGGGGAGAGATGGGAGATGCAGGGGGGGGAGAGATGGGAGATGCAGGGGGGGGAGAGATGGGAGATGCAGGGGGGGGGGAGAGATGGGAGATGCAGGGGGGGGAGAGATGGGAGATGCAGGGGGGGGAGAGATGGGAGATGACGGGGGGGGGAGAGAGATGTGAGATGCATGGGGGGGAGAGATGGGAGATGACGGGGGGGGAGGGAGATGGGAGATGCAGGGGGGGGAGAGAGATGGGAGATGCAGAGGGGGGGTGAGATGCAGGGGGGGAGAGATGGGAGATGCAGGGGGGGGAGAGATGGGAGATGCAGGGGGGGGAGAGATGGGAGATGCAGGGGGGGGAGAGATGGGAGATGCAGGGGGGGGGGAGAGATGGGAGATGCAGGGGGGGGAGAGATGGGAGATGACGGGGGGGGGAGAGAGATGTGAGATGCAAGGGGGGGAGAGATGTGAGATGACGGGGGGGGAGGGAGATGGGAGATGCAGGGGGGGGGGGAGAGATGTGAGATGCAGGGGGGGGGGAGAGATGTGAGATGCAGGGGGGGGGAGAGATGGGAGATGCAGGGGGGGGGGGAGAGATGGGAGATGCAGGGGGGGAGAGATGGGAGATGCAGGGGGGGGGGAGAGATGGGAGATGCAGGGGGGGGAGAGATGGGAGATGACCGGGGGGGGTGAGAGATGGGAGATGCAGGTGGGGGAGAGAGATGGGAGATGCAGGGGGGGGGGGGAGAGATGGGAGATGACGGGGGGGAGAGAGATGGGAGATAATGAAGGCGGGGGGAGAGTGTGTGTATGTGTATATGTGTATGTGTCAAATATAATAAATAAAAATATTTTTATATATAAAATATATAATAAAGTTTTTTTTTTTATTTAAAAAATACATTATACACACGCATAAAAACACACACACAACACACATGCAGGGGGGGGGAGAGATGGGAGTTGCAGAGGGGGAGGAGAGAGATGGGAGATGCAGGGGGGGGGGAGAGATGGGAGATGCAGGGGGGGGGGAGAGATGGGAGATGACGGGGGGGAGAGAGAGATGGGAGATGGTATTTAGAGGAACCCCAGCAGTGAGACCCGGAAGTGAGTCAGTGAGATCTTCCGGTGTCTGCTGCCAGGGCCCAAGATGGCTTTCCCTCCACCCATGCTCCACCGTGACAGGTAGTGTCCATAATGGGGTGAGAGAGACACAGAATAGGGAGAGAGATGAGAGAGAGAGACACAGAATAGGGAGAAAGAGAGACACAGAATAGGGAGAGAGAGCGACACAGAATAGGGAGAGATAGAGAGACACAGAATAGGGAGAGAGAGCGACACAGAATAGGGAGAAAGAGAGAGACACAGAATAGGGAGAGATAGAGAGACACAGAATAGGGAGAGAGAGCGACACAGAATAGGGAGAGAGAGAGACACGCAGAATAGGGAGAGAGATACAGCATGGGGGGGAGAGAGAGACACGGCATGGGGACAGAGAGACACAGCAGATAATGGGGGAGAGACAGAATGGGAAGGGGGCAGAGAATGGAGGGAGGGATGGGGATAGAGGGAGAAAGAGAATGGGGGTGTGGGGGGGCAGAGAGAATGGAGGGTGGGAGGGAGAGAATGTGGGGGGAGGGTGAGAGAATGGGGAGGGTGAGAGAATGGGGGTTGGGGGAGGTGAGAGGATGGGGGTTTGGGTGGAGGGTGAGAGAGAATTTGGGGGGGTGGGGGCTTAGAGGAATTGGGAGTGAGAAGGGGGACAGAGGGGCGGAGAGGCA
Source organism: Ascaphus truei (assembly GCF_040206685.1). NCBI lineage: Eukaryota > Metazoa > Chordata > Amphibia > Anura > Ascaphidae > Ascaphus > Ascaphus truei. The sequence goes on along the minus strand of NC_134484.1, from coordinate 400,501,235 downwards.
TAAAGGGGAAGGGGCGCAGTTGATGATGTAATTTGTTTTATTAATTTTTTTTTCATGTGTCCCGGTTTTTATTTTTGTTAATCTGGTCACCCTACTTAAAGGGATCCCATAAGTGCTTTTGTGTGTGTGTATATATTATTTTATTTATTTATTTATTTTAAATATCAAGGTATTAGATAACCTTTGTTATTTGGGCTCTGCAAATGAGATTGGTGTTGGTTTTGTGTTAACAGCCCCTCTGGCAGGATCTGGAAGGCATCAGCGTCTGGCGTGATAACAGCAGCCTGCTTCCGAGCTGACCACAGGGTAAAGGTAGAAGCAGCCCGGACCGTCTGTCTTCGTCTCCCACATACAGCGCGAGTAGTAGGTTCAGGCACACGTGGCGATAGTCCCGGGCGCGGTCTGCTCAAACGCTGCACAGCGTGAGGAATCAGTCCCGGTAGGCGCGCGCCAATGACTCGCGCTGTATGTGGGAGACGAAGACAGACGGTCCGGGCTGCTTCTAACTTTACCCTGTGGTCAACTCGGAAGCGGGCTGCTGTTATCACGCCAGACGCTGACCACTTCCAGATCCAGTGGGGGACAGAACAGCCAAGCTGCAACCTCCTTGCCATCCACCTTGCTGTGTGGTAACTCTCGTGTGGGGTAACACGCAAATGCGAATGTTATATATTTTAAATGTACGCACAATACTTACCATTTTCATTTAAATATCAAGTTTGATATACTTCACTATTTTTAAATTTGCTTGAAAATGCACCATTTGCCCACTTTTTTTTCAAAATTTTCTCGGGGGGGGGGGGGGGGGGAAATCCCCTTATGCTGGTCGGGCTCGCACGCCACGGTGCACTCACCACCACTTTCACGCCGGGCACTGGCCGTTAAAATTATGCCCCCCCCCTAAAAAATTTCTGCGGACGCCCATGCCTCTCTACCTCATTTTTTGCCTTGGTTGTGCGATGCAAATACCCACTTACCCTGTAGCACATTAAGGATTGTTTTCCCACTAGAAGTAATAGGAATGAGGTCTGTGCAACTAACAATGCTTCTTTATACTTTTTAATGAGTATTTGGGAGAACAAAACAGATTTCTGTATATTTTTCGGAGTATTTGATTTTCTGGATTGTATCTGCAAACATATTTGGAGTTGCAACATAGTGAAAGCACTAACCAGGAAGTAAATTAATTATATTTGATTCGGGGAAAAAATTCAAAATGTAAGATACTGTATGATCATTAAAATGACAACAAATATTTTCCTGGTTACCAGCTGTGAAAATCACTGGAAACTATGAAAGGAACCAAAGACAAATATACACACAGAGAGCTCTATAACATTTTCCAGCACAACATTTCATAAAACTTCTGTGTGGGAACAATAGGAATAATGTATTGGTATCATAATCTCTGCTTATGAAACTGACTGTATAGGATTATAAAACCAGTTCAGTTACACCACATAGGCCAATGCTACTGTATGTTTTCCTATGAAATGCAAAATGTCTATAATATTATGTAACAGAAAGTCTGTGCACCAGAGCGGTCTGAGCAGACTCCTAGGTGATAAAAGTAGATGAGGCACCAGGCAGGGGTGTGTAATGCTCTGATGGACTGGAGTAGAACCATCAAGGATTTAATATGGAGCCATAGAGAGATATGATGATAGGGATGGCTTAAGCACATTTGTGGGACAGTACGTCAAACCAGTATGTAGAGAGAGGAGAGACATGGAGAGAGGAAAATCAGGAAAAAGGTGTAATTACGAAAGGCAGGAAAGGACAAGGGCATACAGGTGACTTTTTGCTGAAAGGTGAAGCAGAGTATTTTAGCTACAGTATGTTGTGCAGGAATATAAAGCAGGATTTTGCACGAGTTCAGGATTAGTCAAACAAGGATAGAGAGGAGTAATTTGTGACTGAAAGGAAAGAGGATTAATGGCGATGCCATTTACTGTTATTTAAAAGCATAGAATAAAAGCTGTTGATGCAAGGATCAAGAACTCTGTCTTGTACATATTGTTTGAGATAACAGATTACCCAGAAGGATCCATTAGTAATGGCACATAATGCACATGTCAAGAATTTTCAAGTGCTCAATCCAGGCTGATTTAAGTCAAATTTATTTTTTATATAACAATTAAAATGTTATCATTTTGAAAGACATGACAGCATACTCACAATGATAGTTTATTCGGTCTTTAACGTTCAATAAGTGCTAGAGCTATCCCTTGCACCCTTTTCGCTACCTTGTTCTGAGTTCAATTGTATATACGCAATATACATATTGTTTTTATGGTGATATGGTTCTAGGATATATTATCGTCTTTGCTTCATGCTATATTTACATCCCAGATTGCTAAATCTATCCATGTTTCTTTCCACTTTTGAAACAGGATGGGGTTATATGTATAATATGTTGTAATATATCTAAATGTGAATTACTATATATTAGGCTACTCTATCTCAATTGTATAGGTGGTAGAATGATCTCTATGTTTACATCATTGATTATTGAGATCAATGAGTACCATTTTTGCGATTGATGTTGTTTATCATGATTTATTATTTATCATGTTTTCAATTCTCATTTATTTATTTTTTATTTTTTATTGTTTATTTGTATTATTTTTTAATTTTTAATTTTTTTTTTATATGTGATTAAATGATTAAATATCATGGGGGAAATGATCTCTCTTCTTTAATATCATCAACCATATAATTGAGATCAATTAGTACCACCACTACCATTGATATTGTTTATTATAATTTTCATTTGAAAGTATTTATTATTTAGTCAAATTTGAATGAGATTATGATCATTTTGTTGTTCTTATATAATATGTTTTTGTTTAAAGTGTTGAGCAGGCCTATTGTAAATTCAATGACGAGTTTCACATGTTTTCTATTAATGTGGACATTTCCGGGACTATTTAATCTAAGGCGGAGGGACTATAACCACATATCTACCCCTGAAGAAGCGGATCAATCCGCAAAACGCGTAGGGTGACGTCACACACCCTGCGTCTCGGCGTCTGTGCGCTTATCCCTATACCCTCTACCATCGAGAGGCTTTGGAGCCATGCCAGCATCAGCCCCCTCCGACGGCGAGTTCTCGCAAGAGAGGAAGAGGCAGAGCAGTGTGCTGGCAGTGGAGCCGAGGTCGCGAGCAGGAGAGGTCTGGAGGCTTTCCTAACAACTCCCCAGCAGACGGAGGTCAATTCCGAACACCCAGCAGGTCTGGGTAGGAGAAGGAGAGGACATTCCGGCGGTACATCCGTAGCGAACGAGCAGCCATCCAGTAATCATTCCAATGCGCTTGACCTACTTGCAGTTTGTAAGTAGGATTCTTATAGTTGCCGGACGCAGGACAAGTGGATGTCTAGTTTTTAATGTATTTTGTTCTTAGATAATAAATAGGTTTTTTTTGTACATTTTCAGTGCTTGCTCAATCACTATATATTTTTTTCATTTTTTCATAATTTTTTTTGTCATTTTTTTTTCATTTTTTTTTTTTTTCTGGTTTGTTTTTCATGTGGTTGTTATTTCCACATTAATATTTTTTAGGTGCATTTTCCCCTAACAATATCACACAATGTTGTTTTATTTATCTCTTTCCATTTGCTGAGCAACGGCTGGTTCCAGTTTTCTACATCCTTGGAACTTTTTTGGACTATTTCAGCATCCTGTCTGTCACGGGAGACTCCTGTGGCGGGTAGGATCTCGGTGGCCGGAACAGCAGGATCGTAGTAGGGGTCACAAGCAGAGATCAGAGGCAGGCGGCAGATAGCGAAGTCAGGTAACAAGCAGGGGTCTGAGGCAGGCGGCAGGTAGCGAAGTCAGGTAACAAGCATAGGTCGGCAACGAGGAGACTGGAACAGGACAGGTGAGCAGGGACAGGTCTGAGAGCAGGGACTGAGAACGGGAACAAACAGGGACAAGCCAGATTACCAGCAAGGGCCTTACTGCGAACAGACGCAAATACAGGTACAGGAACAGATCAGGATCAGAGGCATGTGCATAGGAGTCTGACTTGAAACAGAGGCAAGGGAGGTTTATATAGGCAGGCTGGGAGGTGGAGCACAGGTGCAGAGGTGTCAGGTATCAGAGTCTGGAATGTTCCTTAGTTAAGCAGCAGCAATCCCGGTGGACAAGTATAGGTACTGCAGGCTAGAACAAGACATTGAGAGTGGCAGCAGTCCCAGTGGCCAAGCATGGGTACAGCAGGCTAGAGAATATGACATTACTCCCCCGTCCCAAGAGCGTTCTCCGGACGATCCTCCAGGCTCTTCCCGGAGGCCTTGATGAAAAGTGGACTCAAGGTGACCCACCTCTGGTGGTTTGTCAGCGGTCAAGGGGACTCCACAGGTACATTGGGTGCTGCAGGAAACCTCCGAATGGGTGCGCTCAACCCAAAAGCAGGGGCAGAGACATCAGGAACGTGGGCATCAAGGACGGGTGCAGCCTTTCCACATGAGTCAGTGGGGACACAGAGTTCGCTCTCCATGGTCTCCTCTTGCGACTGCCGTTTCGTGGCATCACCGAATGAAAGACCAGCTATTTGAGTTTTCGGCTCTTGAAGCTGTCCTTCTGCACTTCTTTTCCAGTCAAAGCAGTTGTCAGTTCAGCTTCTTTGGAGTTGAGTCGCGACTCCATATCTCCCAGCTGACTTAGAACAAGGCTTAAATGTATTTCGTTTTCTTTATTTCTGACCTGTAGCTGCCGGTACTCCTCCCAGACCTTGTCCAGCTCCAGCTGCAGCCGGGCCTTCTCATGGGCTGTGTGATTCAACACTTTGCAGGCCTCAGCCATCTTGACCTGATAGCGCAGTGTCAGGCCAACCACTTGACGGACGGACACCTCCTCCCTCTCTTTTTTGGCAAGCTGTGTCTTGAGCTCAGCGATCAGCAGCGCTGTGAGATGCTGTGATGTGTGTTCAGCTGTCAGCTTTAGCTCTTCCTTTTTTAGGTATTGTTGCAATTTCCACTCCTCAGTGAGAGATCCCTGGTTAAGTGCATACTGCAATTCTCTTCTCAGGACTTTCATCTCTTCACTGAGATCATTTTGAACTCGCTTCCATGCATCCCTCATCACGTCTTGGAGCTCTGCAAATTCCTTTGCTATGATCTCAGTAGCTTGTCTTTTCCAGGTCTCTTTCTCCTGGGTGTACTGGCTGTTAGGGATGGAGCAGTGTCTCTGCTCCTCTAAGTCTTGCTTCAGATTCTGGACCGCCTTATGCTCCCTCTCATACAGGGTTACCTGGGCTCTAAGCTCCTCCTCCAGAGAGGCTCTGGTTATGCTCAGTGTGGCCTTCAGCTCCTCATGCTGCTCTTTGGGGACACACTGTGTACTCAGATACTCTTGCAGCATTTTTACCTTGTAGGCAGTCTGGAAACTTTCTTCCTGCAGAACTCGCTGCTTTTCCTCAGCATTCACCCATTTCTCTTTCGTGTCCTGCAGATGTGTATGCAGTTCTTGCACTCTTTCTGCTTGTGTGCGCTGCTCCAGGGAGACACGTTCTTCTTGCAGCACTCTCTCTGCATCCTGCAGTGCTGTCTGCACGTCTATTTTTTCCCGGGCCAACTGTTTCTTCTCCTCTCCTAATTCATGGAGTTTCTTATCTCCTTCACTGACTTGGACATAGAGATTCTTGCACTCTTGGGTTACAGTTTCAAAACTGATATTTAACCCTTCGAAGATTTCTCTCAATGAACATAGTTCTGTATTGAAGTGGCAACTCTTCTCCTTAGAGGCTTCCAGCTCTGTAGTAAGCCTGTGAACCTCTTTCTGAGATGCTTCCAGTGCTGCATCAACTTGAGCCATGAAAGTCTGGTACTGGGCAGAATCAGCGTAGGCCTTCTCCAGCTTACTTGACAAGATCACCCTGTCATTCTCCAACTGATATTTTTCTTTTTCCCAGTCACCCTCTGCTTTTTCCAGTGCTAATTGCATCCTTGACTTTTCTTCAATCAATAGTCTCTTCTCCTCTTCTGATTCATGGAGTCTTTTATCTCCTTCACTGGCTTGGACAGAGAAGTTCTTACTCATTTGGTTTATAGTTTCAAACCTACTATTTAACTCATCTGAGGCATCTCTCATAGAACGTATCTCTGTTTTCAAGTAGCATCTCTCCTCCCGAACGACTTCCATCTCTTTTTTGAAGTAGCAAATCTCCTCCTGGGAGACTTTAAGCTCTGTATTAAGCCTGTCAATTTCCTTCATAGAGATTTCCAGGAATTCGTTACTTTTAGAAGCGAGGCGCTGATCCTCAGCAGCATCAGCATATGCCCCCTCCAGCTCACCTGACATGACATCCAGGTCACTCTCCAACTGGTGCTTTTCTTTTTCCTGGAGAACACACTTAGCAATTGCTGAGGATAGACAGCTCTGTAGTGCAGCCTTGGCTTCTTGCGCTTTATCTAAACGTCCATGAAGACAATCAATCTCTTTTCGTGCAGATTGAAGTGTCTGAGTTAGGGCATCTTTTCCTGGATTAAATACATCGTTCTTTTCTTCCACTATTCTTGGGATAAGTATGTGAGTTGCCTTAAACTGCAGCATATCTCAGAAATGTGAGTCTGAAAATCTGCAGTGGCCCACCCACAATGCAGAGACAATTCTTGTCCAGGTAATGAAAGTCTGAAAATGGCAAAAACAGGTACTGCAGGGAGGTTTTTTTTTTTTTTTTTGTAAAAGGGATTTCTTCTCAGGGAGAAAGTGGCACAAAAAACCCTGCAGAAACCTTTGCAGCAACAAAATCTTCAGGCTCCCAACTGGGATTTCAAAAAAAAAAAAAAAAGTACTTATCTTCCTCCAAGCGGATGGGGTCTGGTGAAGCAGGAAGGCAGAGAATCTGTTCCAGCGAGATCCAGAAGTGGCCTCTGTTTTCTGACACGGGAGACTCCTGTGGCGGGTAGGATCTCGGTGGCCGGAACAGCAAGAGCGTAGTAGGGGTCACAAGCAGAGATCAGAGGCAGGCGGCAGATAGCGGTCAGGTAACAAGCATAGGTCGGCAATGAGGAGACTGGAACAGGACAGGCGAGCAGGGACAGGTCTGGGAGCAGGGACTGAGAACGGGAACAAACAGGGACAAGCCAGATTACCAGCAAGGGCCTTACTGCGAACAGACTCAAATACAGGTACAGGAACAGATCAGGATCAGAGGCATGTGCATAGGCGTCTGACTTGAAACAGAGGCAAGGGAGGAACAGGAATGGGAGGTTTATATAGGCGGCTGGGAGGTGGAGCACAGGTGCAGAGGTGTCAGGTATCAGAGTCTGGAATGTTCCTTAGTTTAGCAGCAGCAATCCCGGTGGCCAAGTATAGGTACTGCAGGCTAGAGAATGGTTGTATTTGTGCACATTCACTTTTGGATTAATTTATATGTTAATCGTCTCAAGACATTGAGAGTGGCAGCATTCCCAGTGGCCAAGCATGGGTACAGCAGGCTAGAGAATGGTTGTATTTGTGCACATTCACTTTTGGATTAATTTATATGTTAATCGTCTTATTTACATTACAATTATTTTATATAGTTGTAAGGGCGCCCCTATCATCTGTTTTTTTTCCCCTTTAACGTTCATGTAACGTTTTTTTTTTTTAACTTTCTTCAAAATTATACAGAAATCCCTTTATGGACATCAGACGTGAGTACACTGGGATTTCCTACAAATGCTTTGCAATAGTGTAATTGTGTTACTACTCATCATTGCATATGGTTACATCTGTACGACGTGTTCTTGGAGCTTTGAAGCAAAGAGAGTAGATATACAGTAGATGGCAATAGTTGCATAAAGTAGTGGAATGTAAAGTTTTCTTAAGAGTTGTGTGACTGACTGGAACCCATCCCCTAAAAATGTATTCTTGTGGAAAAATAATAAGGTACATAACAATGAGCTTTGGTTGGCCATCTTCCAACTCTGGTCGGAAACATGAAATACTGCATATCCAATTGTGTTGCATTTATTTTGAGACGGGCAGACCACTGCTCAGTCATAATCATGGGTTCCTTCTTGTAAGTTTCAGCTTGTATCAACATACAAATAGTAGTTCTCTTGGAAACCAACCCCTACATAGTTTACTTTAGAGAAAACAAAGGAATAGAGAGTATGCTGGTACAGATAATTTTACTGGTGGAAAGCTGCTATTTTATGTTGATATAAATTATACACATATTGAAACCAGACAAAAGTCAAATATAGGTGAACAAAATACTACATATGACGTATAGCTGCTCATTAGCAAATGCATAGTTGTGTATGCTTAAGAAAGTTAAACCTGGAAACAATTTGGCAATTTTGAAGTCAATATAGTATATAGTATCAGCAAGATATTTTTTACAGAAAGATCTTTTAATGTGCCCAGATCAGATTGACTTTATTATAAATTGTATAAGATTCATTTTAACCCACAATTATTTTAATTTTGAAAGGAAATTTTACCAACAATGTTGTGGGACAGCAATGGGTACTAAATTCGCTCCCAGTTTTGCTAATCTGTTCATGGGATACTGGGAGAAACATAACATATGAAACAATAACCCATTTTTAGAAAATATACTATTTTTAGAAGATTTATAGATGACCTAATTTGTATCTGGAAGGGGGGTGAGGAACTTTTAATGGATTTTATTGTATTTCTTAATTCACACGAAATGAATTTGAAATTTACAGAGTATTTGTTCACGAATCACTGACCTAGATAAGTTTGCAGTTGCCAAAAGAAGGTCTAGTTACGATTTTATTACTAAAGCCTTAGAGGTAGCCGTACTGAGTGGGGAGCGCGGAACAGTTCCCGCCAGAAGGGAAATCCATTAGTCAGAACACCGGAAGCACGCAGAGATCGCGTCAGCTGAGAGGTAACCAAGACGCCAGCAACTGCACGAGCAGATCTCCAGGAAGCAGCGCAACACCCCTTGAGCACCACCACCCGAGGGACGAGCGAGGCGGATAGAGAACCCAAAGCAGCAGCAACATCGGCTCCTGAGGCGGCTTCAGCTCCGGTGAACCAGAGGGAGATACCAACCCGTTCTCTAAAGAGTAACCCACATCATCACCCAGATCTGGTGGAGAAGGCTACAACTCACACAGGCAATAGTTTTTAGTTATTTTGTTCATCTTGTCATTTATACAGTTTATCTTTACTTTATTATTCATTCAGTCCAATACAACATTTATATTTGCTACAACCAGCGACCCTGGTTTTCTGAGTTTTGTCTTGACACAAACAAAAAAAAACCCTCCCCAAATACACACACTATACCCCCTCCTCAAACACACACACACACACACACACACACACACACACACACACACACACACACACACACACACACACACACACACACACCACACACACACACACACACACACACACACACACACACCACACACACACACACACACACACACACACACACACACACACACACACACACACACACACACACACACACACACACACACACACACACACACACACACACACACACAATCTATGCCCCCCTTCCCAAATACACACACACTATGTCCCCCTCCCCAAATACACACACACACACTATGCCCCCTCCCCAAATACACACACACACATTATGCCCCCCTCCCCAAATACACACACTATGCCCTCCTCCCCAAATACACACACACATTATGCCCCCCTCCCCAAATACACACACACACTATGCCCCCTCCCTAAATGTAGACACACTAAATAGGCACCCACATCAAATATAGACAAACACACACACTATGCCCCCCCAAATACACACACGCTATGCCCCTCTCCTAAATACACACACACACACACAATAGGCCCCTCTCCCAAATTACACACACACACACACACACACACACACACACACACACACACACACACACACACACACACACACACACACACACACACACACACACACACACACACACACACACGCTATGCCCCACTCCCCAAATACGCACACACTCAATAAGCCACCCTCCCCAAATGCAGACACATACAAACATGCTAGGCCCTCCTCCCCAAATACAGACACACAAAAAATAGAGCCCCCCTCTGGCCCCTTGCTTGGCCAGGCCAGGGATTGCAGTCCCGGCTCCCCCCTTCCCTCCCCCATCAGCAGCCCTGGTAGAGTCATAGGAGGAAGCCACAAACTCTATATTAATGAACAATTGGTTAACGGGGAAGGTGTTCATAGGCGGCTTGATAAAATTAAAGTAAATAAGACACCTGACCCTGATGGCATATATCCAAGAGTTCTTAGGGAGTTAAGTACTCAATTTCCACAGGCTCAGTACCACAAAATTGGTGTAAAGCAGACATGGTGCCTATATTTAAAAAGGGAGCTAGATCACAACTGGGGAATTACAGACCTGTAAGCCTGACATCAATAGTGGGGAAGTTACTTGAAGGTATATAGCACAACGATAAAGGACCCAGCACTCAATAGAAATAATGAAAAGAACCAAAATGTCAAGAAAAGATTTAACTGGAATATAGCCACTAAATGCCAGAGCATATAAAGTACAATGTACTGCTACTCAAAATAGTAGAAATGGCAAAAGTGAGTTTACAAATATAATTCAAATATGCATAATGCGAGGAAAAATGGAATGGGAGAACAAATGATAAGGGAAGGGAAAGGATGAGGAAAAGACAACGGAAAAGGGGGGAAAGAACAAGACAAAAATAAAGGGGGGCAATGTTTCGGGGCATAGTACCCCTTCTTCTGGCCCATTCCCCCAGGTCACAGTGATCAAGGGTACTTCCCTTATGTCCTATAAGAACAATATCTCCCAACAAATAAAATACACAATAGCAAATATAGCAACCTACAGTATAAGGTAGTGTTCCAGTAGTAGTAACACAAGGTAAGCCAAATATATGTACATATAACAAAAAGGATGACAGTGAAATATCAAGCCTAATAATTGGTAACAGTAGTACTGAGTAATAATTTATAGACGTGTTTTAGATACTACTGCTGTCTACATGGGCCAGCAATCAGAGAATAAGATGCTGTGGGCTGAGAGAGCCAATAGTGGCACAACAACAAAGTCAATCAAGCAAATGATAAAGTCAGCACTGAGATGCTCAGGGGTATTACGTGCAACTCAATCAAGAAACGTCTCTGGCAGCAGCACTTGGAACTCTGCAGGTCACCTCACTACTTGAAGGTATAGTACGGGATAATATTCTGGAATACCTAATGGAAAACAAAATTATTAGTAATAGTCAGGAAGGATAGGTCGTGCCAAACTAACCTTATTAGTTTCTTTGAGGAGGTAAGTAAGAATTTAGACCAGGGTAATGCTGTTGATGTGGTGTACTTAGATTTTTCAAAAGCTTTTCCACACTAGAGGTTAGTGTATAAAAATATTTGTACCTGAATTGAAAACTGGCTGAAGAATAGACAACAGAAAGTTGTAATATATTGAACTTTTTCAGGTTGGGCTAAGGTCGCGAGTGGAGTACCTCAAGGATCAGTACTGTGACCCCTGCTTTTTAACTTGTTTATTAATGACCTTGAGGTTGGCATAGAGAGCAAAGTCTCCATCCTTGCTGATGACACTAAATTGTGTAAGGTAGTAGAATCAGAGCAGTATGTAATTTCCCTACAGAAGGAGTTGGATAGATTGGAAATTTGAGCAGGTAAATGACAGATGAGGTTTAACATATGAATGTAACGTTAAACATTTGGGAAACAAGGAAAAACAGGCAACTTACAAATTAAATGGGGATAAATTATGTGAATCCTTGATGGAGAAGGTTTTAGGAGTGCTTGTAGATAGCAGGCTTAGCAATAGTGCCGAAAGTCATGCAGTAGCTGCAAAAGCAAACAAGATCTTATCTTGCATTAAAAGGGCAATGGAAGGAAGGGAAGTAAACATAATGATGTCCCCTTATAAAGCATTAGTAAAACCACACCTTGAATTATGAAGTACAATTTTGGGCACCACTCCATAGATAAGACATTATGGAACTAGAAAAAGTACTGAAAAGACCCAACAAATTAATAAAGGGCATGAATAATCTGATTTATGAGGAGAGGCTAGCTAAATTAAATGTGTTTACATTAAAAAAGAGGTGTCTACTATAGGAAGTGATAACTATATATAAGTATAGTCAGGGGCAATACAAGGCGCTTTCAAAATAACTATTCATCCCAAGGGCAGTACAAAGGACACAGGGCCATACCTTAAGGTTGGAGGAAAGGAAATTTCACCAGCAACAAAGGAAAGTGTTCTTTACAGTAAGGGCATGCATTACCCCTGGAGACTGGGATGGCAGATACAATAGATATCTTCAATAAAAAGGTTGTACATCTTTTTAGAAAAGAAAGGTATACAGGGATATACCAAAAAGCAAACTTGGGATGGATGTTGATCCAGGGAGTAATCTGATTGCCAATATTTGGAGTCAGGAAGGAATTTATTTTCCCCTTATGAGATATAATTCGGATGATATTTCACTGGGGTTTTTTTTTGTTTGCCTTCCTCTGGATTAATATACTGTAGGTACCAATATAGGATAAATTATCTGTCATCTAAATTTAGCATAGGTTGAACTTGATGGACATATGTCTTTTTTCACCCTCATCTACTATGTAACTATGTATCTATATGTAACTAAAGTAAACAGTTTTGTATGGTGAGCTGTGCAGAACTATTCAAAGGCATGAAAAAAAACAAGAAAAGCACAAAGTTGAGTAGTATGTTATCTTTGTTTAGATCACAAGACTTGACTGTCCCCTCCACACAAAACAGGGCATATAAGGTAAAGAAGGGAGGCAAGTGCAGAAGAGTGAGTAAGAAGAAAATAATTAGCCAGCAAATTGAGGAAAATAGACAATATAAATCTTCAGCGAGCTATTGCTGACCTATCTGTAACAAAACTGTGATTCTCAAAGGAAGCCTTTGCCGTTGATGTTACCAGAGAGTATCATGTTGCTGCTTTACACTGTTCCTGTGGCATGACCTTCAGCTCTTGAAATTGCTTCTGCCCTGGTTCTCTCCTTTCCTACTTTATAAGCAACTTGCTATGCTCAGCTTGATCTGTTTTGGCTTTGATACAGCTTTTTTATTCCAACTGGCAACTGGTACCAACAATGTCTGCCTTTGTAAGCATATTTAGGATGTCCACTGATGTTCTTTATTGACATGTATATATGTATGTATATAGGGTGGAGGCTGGAATAGCATTTCCTTAAGGTCTCCCTAACTCTGAGTTCTTAGCTCTATCTGGCAATATTGGTTTAGTATTAGCTGGACAGTGTATGCCGATTCCTCCCGTCAACGGATACAACAACGCGCTGACGTCATACTCGCAATCCCGCGAGACTGGAGGGATAGCCAGGACAACACTGGAGGCAGCTGCAGACACATCTGAGCCTGTGCGGAGTCTCGGCGTTCCAGGTGGAGCCAGAACCAACTAGCCGCCATACAGATGAGCAGTGAGGAGAGGATCTTGATATCCTACATGCCTGTTTTATCTGCTACTTTGAAGTAGCCTTTTGTCTTTTGCGCATTCTGAAAAATACAAGCATACTTCACCATATTTTGCTTCTTTTTTATTATTTCAGATTCATCTTCATTGGTTTCGTCCATATGCTATTAATTCTTCCCTGACACTTTATGTCTTTGTGTTTACTTTTATGTCTAAAGCGCTTATTCCCATGATCTGTTATTTATATTATCTGTTATTTATTTGAGTACCCCATGTATTACTACTGTGAAGCGCTATGTACATTAATGGCGCTATATAAATAAAGACATACATACAATACTTTGCAACAGTTTTCACTATTTGCGTCTGTGTTTTTTCTCTCCTTTCTACTATATTTCCATTACTATTGTGTATAGTATTAACAAATTGGCAGCATTTAATGGTACATTGTCTGATTATAGTGTTTTAATTGCGCTCTTAGTTATTCTATATTATGTATATATGTATGTATAATTTTATTGAAATAGCGCCAACATTGTACGCAGTGCTTTACGACATTACAATACAAGGTAAATAAATGACAAACACTGGGAATAAGTGCAACAGGTAAATTACAACGGAATGCATAAGCAGATCCTGCCCCGAATAGCTTACAATCTAAGTGTTATGTTCTGAGAAGGTCAAGTGCATCTGGAGTCATAGAACGTTTAAGAGTTGGATTTTCAGCTGGGCTTTGAATGTGGACAGGGAATGTGCTTAACGAATATTGAGTTTCATACCTGGAGATATATTAGTGAAAAAAGTTTAAGGCAGTGAGAGCGGTAGAGGTAAAAAATGCAACGATGAGACAACCTTGGATTGAGTGTAAAAGATTTTGAGTTGAGATATATGGAGGCGGAGAGGGGTGTAGAGCCTTAAAAGTAAGGAATGTTGTAGTTTATATGGACATTGATAGGAAGCCAGCAAAGTTAAGGAGGCCACAAGAGCAGGAGATGAGTCAGACAGAATAATTTTAAATGGACTGTAAAGGAGAGAATTGTGAGGTAAGGAGGGCAGATAAAATAATGTTATAGTAATCAATATGGGAGAGAACAAGGGCATGCATTAGTGTTTTAGTGGTTGTGGAATATAGGACGGGACATATCCTAGCAATGCCGCAAAGAAAAAATGGCAACATTTAGTAATAGCTTTTATTTGTGGGGAGATGGAAAGGGGGGAGACGAATGTAACATCTATGCAGAGTGCGTGCGAGACTGGGTGGATAGTAGTGGTATTGACTGTAATGTAGAAGGGAACAATGGGATCTGGTTTGAGAGGGAATATGATAAGTTCTGTCTTAGCCATGTTAAGCTTGAGGCAACAAACGGCCATCCAGGCAGAGACTGCTGATAGGCACTCTGTAATGTGTTACTGGACTGTGTGTGTAAGGTCAGGTCAAATAATCTGCAAAGTCTTGGGGTATAATGGAAGGAGCGAAATACGGTGTGGTGGAAGGTCGAAGAAGGGTGTCAACGACAGAGAAGAGGGTTTAATGTATGTCTGTTTATAGTAGAGGTGAAGTAACCTTATTGTAAAGAAAAAAAGCAAAGTTAAAGTAGGACAGAATACATTTTTAGTAAAGAAAGTTAGCCAGAAAGTGTGACTTCCTCTGGAGGCATTAAGCGGAATGAGTGCAAGAGCGCAGAAAACATGTCTGTGTATTTAGCCACGGTTGTGGGTTGGATTGCGTTGAGTGTCGGCATACAGAAGGAGCATACTGGTCAAGTGAGGAGGCAAGGGCAGTGTTGTAAGTTGTGACAAAACTGCTGGGTCAGTGGTGGGTGGTAGGAAAGAAAACTTAAGATTTTAGGCTGGATTCCAATAACTGAAGGTTAATTGAGCAGACGTTGCGAGTATAGAAAGCAAGGCCACAGACAGATTTCCCGGGGGCCCAGCAGTAGAGTTTTGTCTGCCCCACCCCCAATGTCGGCAGCCTTGCGAGGCCCCCCCGCTTTCACATCTCTTTGCGAGCGCCCATCCTCTGTCCCCTCTATATTGCACCACCTCGTGAGCCCCTCCCTCTCCACATGTATTTCTCTTCCCCCCCTCTGTGTCACTCTTCCCCCTCTCTTCTTTAGTCACTCTCCCCCTCTCTCTCCCACCTCCCTCTTACACCCCCTCTCTCCTCTCAAACTCTCCCTCCTCCGATATCACTTACTTACTCCTCTCTCCCACAATCCCTCCTCCCCACACACAGACACACACACACACACACACACACACACACACACTTCTCCCCATACACAATACCCCACAATACACACACACAAGACACAATACAATACCCCTTCCCTCAAAATACAATACCCCCTTCCCCAGAATACAATTCACCCCTCCCCAAAATACAATACCGCCTCACCCAAAACACAATACCCCATCCCAAATACAATAACGCTTAATACAATATCCCCTCCACACACAAAATACAATACCTCTCTCACATGCACACAAAATACAATATCCCCTCATCCCCACACACAAAATACAATTGTAACAGTGGGGGGTAACTAGGCCATCAGACAAAGGTCAAGCCTGTTTTGGGTAACCCTGATCTGCGTGTATGGGTCCAAGAGAGTTAGCTCTTGATCCCAGTAACATTGTACCATTCCAATGTATTGCATGTAATAAAAGCATTTTTTTGTAGTTTTCCCTTTACGGGCAGGCCAGCAAGCAGGGATTGCTAGGGTATGAGTTTCAAGGGGGCTTTTGCAGAGGGTCCATTGACAAAAGGTGCATAGGAGGTTGGGGTCTGGAGTTGTCGGTTCCCCCATAAATGTACCTGGGAATCATGCCTGATTCTTGGATACATATAGGCACATTGTCCCAGCCATATTTCCCCTTGAAAATGCAAGCGTGACTCCCCAGTAGGGTACCCTGCTTCAGCACAGCCTGGAAAGTAGAATGGGGCACAGGGCTAAAACATATATTCCTGTAGCTGAGGGAATTCCTAGGCTAAGGGGGGTACACCAGGTAGTGCCCAGGTGACCCACAACCAGTATAGGGTTTGTGGGTGCCCCAACCATATATTAGGTTGAGGGGAGACTCAGAGAGTCCAGACTGAGTCAAAGGAAAAGTGTGTGGGGAATTAGTCAAATAGAAATAAAACTACAACATTTTTCATCTTCTGTCCCGTGTCCAGAGACTCAGAAGCATATTAGAATATACCTTAATGTATTACAATATAATTTAATGTACTGTAATGTGCTTTTATACTCGGAATCGATATACAAACAGGCTGCCCTAGCTAACCCATAGGCGCCCGTAAGTCTGCTGTACATCGGAGTTCAAAGCAACTAGAGGATGCCCAGAGGTGTGAATAGCATTTGGTCAGCGGGGAAAGGCGGAGTACCAGGTCCAGAGATCAATGACTGTCCTCCGGGATGCCACTTGCTCTGCCAGACCTGGTGGAGCCTGCCCAGAGGGTGGCATTGAGATAGCCAGGGAGAGAGGTGGCAGGCTTGCTCATGTCTCTTTGCTATTTCAGATTTCCCGCTGACCCGGCTTTTCTAGCTTGCATGGCCCTGATTGACTGCTTGGGAAAGTTCCCACACGTTGATTGGCAGCTGAGTTTTGTGAATGAAACTCAGAATACAATAAGAATCTGTGAGCCAATAAGATTGGAGGTCTCCGGTTGTAAGAGCGCGGCAGGCTTTTAAAGTTGCTTCTGTGCAAATAGCAGAGCAATCGGCTTCGATTTCAAGCCAGAAAAGCCTGCCTGTCAGAGTCTAAGTAATGGCTTTTGCGCCCGAGTTCTCAGAAACGATCGTAGTAGACGCAGCTGGGATTTTATGCCAATTTGAGTTCCAGGAGATTAGGAGAAACTCGCGGTCAGGAAGGACCAAGTTCTCAGAAGAGAACGTACCGGTGGCGTGTGGAATTTCATGTAGATTTGAGTTACAGGAGATTCCGGGCTTAGTTCCGGTCAGGGCAAAACTCTTCTATAGAGTTCCCTGCACCTAGGAAAGTATAGTTTCTGACCCCATTCCCATCATTGTGTGTAAGCGAATTTATGCTGAATAAATTACAATTTATTTCATTACCTTGTTGTAAATATTCAAAATGTCCATAGTGGGTTTGGAAGGCAGTTTTCCACTCATCTCCTGGTATGAAATAGATTATAAACTCGCGGCATGTCAAGCTTGGTAAAGATCTTGACAGATCATAATCTCTCCAGGAGTTCTGGGATCAAAGGTAGTGGGACCTATTCAGGAGAGGTGGAGGGTTGGATGAAGCCTTTAGAAATGTTCTCTTGTACTGTAGATATTCTCTCAGATCTTGCAGCTCAGAGAGAGAATAGATTCTTCTGAAAGGGACAGGAATTCAATTGGACAGTCATATGGTCAGTGTGGAGGAAGCTTATCTGCATTTCTTTTGTCACGTGCATCCTGAAATTGTTGATATTGAGATTATAGTATATCAGAATGGAGGGAACTAATTATACACATTGCCATCTTCTCGGGTGAGCCTTTTGTGGGCAGACAACAGAATTCACAGTGCTTCGGTGGAAAGGTGACAGTCTGCGTTTTCCAATTAATTTGGAGGGTGTGGACCACCAGCCAGGGAATACCCAAGATAACTGGAAACTGAAGCGGAGAGGCAGTCACTCCTCGTGGATGTATACATTATCATGCGCTGGTCCTACCTGCTTCTCGGGGCCATCCAATCATTTCTGGAATCCAATCCTTGACCTGTAATTTATCACAGTTTATTGATTACCATCTTCAAAAATATGTAGTTACGCAATGTTCATACTTAAGGGACACCACCCACGTGCTGCAGGAACTAGGAAACAGTGTTTGGCAACCACACTATATCTGGGTCACAGCAGACGTGACATCAATATATACCGTAATAGAGCACAAACAAGGATGTCAAGCTGTCAATAGAATATTAGAAAGTGATAGCAATATGTCTGAAGAATTACGATCTTTTCTTATTTTGGGTATTGAATTTATTTTAACACATACTTTTTTAAATTTGAATAAGCAATATTATTTACAGACATGTGGCACCGCCATGGGACCCAGTTTGCACCGAGTTACGCCAATCTATTTATGGGCGTATGGGAGGATGATAACATCTGGAACAACTGTCCCCTCGGTGCGAACCTGGTGCTCTGGCGGTGCTACATTGATGACATTTTGTTTATTGGGGGGGGGGGGGAGTTTGATTGATTTAGATACATTTATTTCATATATTAATAATAATAATAACAATCTTATTTTCACTTGTCAAATCAATTCAACCAAAATAGAATTTTTAGATCTGGATATATCAATTATTGACAAAGTTATACACACTCAGACATACTATAAAAATGTTCACGCAAATAATTATTTTCTGGCGACAAGTCACCATAATCCGACCTGGATAAAAAACATCCCTAAAGGCCAACTCATAAGACTGAGGAGAAACAACAGCAATAAAGACAAACTTATGCAGCAAGCATTGGATCTTATATCCAAATTTGTAGAAAGGGGTTATTCAGGGGAACTGTTAGATAAAAACATCAGAGAGGTAGAACAGCTAGATAGGCAAGAACTATTAAAATATAGAACTAAAACAACTAATGCGGCACAACAATTATCATTTGTAACTAAATATAACCAAATGGCGCCGACCATCAAAAAAGTTTTTGAAAAACATTGGCCTTTGCTACGCAGAGAGAAAGAACTGTCTACAATTCTACCCAATAAACCTAGAATTATCTTTACTAAAGACAATAATTTCAATCAAAAACTATCTCCTAGTTGTCCTGTAAATATAAAAAAAAATCCTCTTTCTATACATAAAGGATATGTCCGGTGAGATAAATGTACAGCATGCAAATTTAGTACAAACACCAAGGAATTTTGCTCTAATGTCACATCTCGCAAATATAACATCAAGACCCAGATACGGTGTAATAGTACATATGTCATTTACTTGCTAGAATGTCCCTGTGGCCTGCAATACGTGGGAATGACTACACGCCCCATCAAGAGAAGACTATATGAACATATCTATAATATAAAAAAAGGTTTATTAACACATAATGCTTCCTTGCATTTTAAAAAACCAGTATAGTCAAAACCCTAAGGGACTAAAATGTGTCGCAATAGAGGCACCTTTTTATAGCTGGAGAGGGGGGACAGGACGAGACAGCTAGACAAATGGGAACTATACTGGATCTACGAGTTTAAACGGAAACCCCCAACGGTATTTTACTCCGTTCTCGCGGAGGAAAAGAGTTAGAGGTTTAAGCTCTCGTCTCTGATTTATTGTTATTTTAGATAGGTCGTTGAATTCTTGGAGGACTTCGTCCTGGAAGTCTATTGTGTCCTGTTTCCCCATTGGAGTGGACTCTTTTGGGACTATTTAATCCTAAATGGAGGGACTATTTTCATACGTCATCATACCCCTGAAGAAGCGGATCAATCCGCGAAACGCGTAGGGTGACATCCCAGACCCTGCGTCTTGGCGTTCAAGCGCACATCCCATCAATCCGTGAGCATCGTGGAGCTGAGGCACCAACATGGACATCTGCCTTTACCAACAGCAGCATCTCGCGAGAGCGAGAAAGTCTGAGCAGAATACGGACAGAGGCACCTGGGCCACGAGCACGAGAGGTCTGACGGCATTAAGCGACTCCCAAGCAGACGGAGATCCCATCGAGCCACCCAGCTGGTCTGAGTAGGAGAAGGAGGAATACCCGTGCAGGATATCTGAAGCGGAGAGGCAGTCACTCCTTGTGGATGTATAAATTTTCATGCGCTTGTCCTACCTGCTTCTCGTAAGTAGGATTCCACAGGAGCCTGACGCAGGAGCTATGGCAGTTCATGTTTTTAACTGTTTTTTGTTTTTCATGTGCATTAAATATCCCCTTTTTTAATCACTTGCTCTAACACTCTGATTTTTCTCAATCTTAACCCTTGTATTTTAGGGATATATTACGTTAACAATATCACACTATGTCACTGTGTCTATTTATTCACATGTGCTGATTGACGGCTGGATTCCATCATCCCCTCTCTGGAGGCGGGCGCAGACTTTGGGAATCATATTCAGCCTTTACTATCACCATACAGTTGTATTCATTTATATTGTATAATTTATGTATTGCATTTTTATGTGTGTTAATCACCGTTTATTTATGCAAGGGCGCCACTATTTTTTCTGTTTTTTGGAAACTGAAGTAAGGCAATGAGATGTAATAACATTTCCTCCTGATGACTGGGTTCCATAATGACAGTTAGATTGCAAGTTTTGTGGGTCACTCGACAACTTCCATCTTCACAGGGAAGTCATTAGGTCTAGATGAAATCAGATTATTTTTCGCAAATTCTAGGTCCATGAAATTTCCCCCCACACCTGAGTCAATCCTAGCAGTTGCAGAAATGTGATGAGTACCTTCCTTAAGGAGGATAGTCAAAAGGAAATGAGGATGCCTGATGGGTAAATTGCTATCCTCTTGAGTGGTAAAAAATACTGGATGTGAAAGAGACTGTAGCTGGTAAGTGGGAATGGCATTCACGGTTTCCGATCTGTGTGCACCTTGAGCGGATGAAGGTTTGTTAGGGCAACTGGCTAAGTAATGTCCAGAAGTACCGAAATACAAACATAAATCTTGTGAGTGACGTTGGTTTCTTTCTTCAGGGCTAATTGGTCCTAGAACCGTACCCACTGGCATAGGTTCAACTTCAGGAGTTGGAGAGGATGTCGTTCTTGAAACACTGCCCACTGAGGAAGTATTTTAACTTCTTAAACCAGGACTGGCTGATGTGAAGTCTTGTCTCTCAAGTCTCCTCTCTCCGAAATCCTTAGATCTATTTAAATAGAGATGAACAAAGTCTTTCAGTAACATCAGAGCAACAATCCAAGCCAGTTCATCTTTTATCCGATCAGACAGACCTCTGCGAAAACAAAACCTCTGTGCTGATTCTTTCCAGGTTTTGTCACCAAGCCATTTACGGAACTCTGTGGCATATTCAGCAGCTATACATATAACCTGGCGGAGTTTTATCAGAACTGCTTCTGTCGTAGTGCAGCGATTGTGGTCATAAAAAAAGGTTCATAGCATCCAGAGAGTCTTGCAGGTTCCTTAATAAAGAACTATCTTGCTCCAGAAGAGGATATACCCAGGAGAGGGCCTCATCTTTTAACTCGTGGACTTGCCCTTGAAATTAAGTGACTTGCGTTTGTAACTCTGTAGTGACTTGTGTCAGTTGTTGTGTCAGAGCAGATCATGTTACAGTGGACTCCATAGTGTTCCATGTTTATTCTGTCACGGGGAGTGACTACAGGGCTGGAGTCCAGTGGCTGGTGACAGGCTAGCGGGTGGGTGGCAATGGTCCAGAATGAAGCAAAGGTCAAGGCTGGCGGCAGGCAAAAGATGGTCAGGAACGAACCATAGGTCAGGGCTGGTGACAGGCAAAGAGAGGTAGTCTGTAAACAGGCAGAGGTCAGGGAGGGAGATAGGAAAGCATAGTAATTTCCAAGCAAGGTCTGCAACACTGGAACAGGCTGGCTCAGCATTAAACAATCAGGATCCTCAGAGAGATATCTGCAGCAAACAGGCAGCAGGCAACAGCCATCCCTGTGGATAAGCAGAAGAACTCCAGTCTGGGAACGAGACAGACCCTGCTCAATCTCTGCCAGGTACAACCCTGACAGCGAGAGCAATTGGGGATATAGTGTGTGCCAGGGTTTGGGGAAATGTCTCCAGCAGCCAAGTGAAGAAGGAGGAATACTGGAATACAGGAAGTAAGAGGAAGACTTATGAGAAGAGGCCATAGAGAGCAGAAGTGAGTGCAAAAAAACAGTTGAGTTCATGATGGCAAAGGGACGGGGGAGATGTGAGGTAAATTAAAGGAAATTAAAGGGTTATTGAGAAAAGAATGCCTAATTGCCATTACAGACTGGACAATTGGGTGACAAGGAATGTAAGGTTCCCAAGAGTAAGTTGTTTATCTTAAAAAAAGAGTACCTTTGACTAGTTTAGCTAATACACAAGTCCAATTTTCTTATATCATATTATGGGCACGAGAAATACAGTAAAATAAATTAATTATATGTTCTTTCTAGTATTTCAAACAGGTTTACTCCTTCCTAATGCTAACACCTTTTAAAAAAATATCCAGGCTGTGTATGGCAAAAGGTAGAGCAATGTCAGACCAAAGACAGGCTGGAAAAGCCTTACAAGGATATGACGCAATAGTTTATAATGGGTATGCATCTTTGCAAGCACAGACCTGATATCTCTACCTTTGGTGAGGTAATGCTAACATTTTGGTAAACCCTTATTAGACGAAGCTCAGGATTAACATGTGCAGCTTTCAATCTTCAGAGAAAAACTCATTTCCACAAACCATCTTATAGCAGTTCCACCCATAACTTAAACATATGGTACTAATCCTTGATTGAAGCACGTCTGCAGTACTTTTCCATGGGAGACATTTTAGTGAGCCTTCGCAGATCACATTATTTGGTGAGAGACATGGTGTCTCTTTTACCATTTAGGTTAGTATGGCAAGTCAAAATCTTCCATTTTGAGACAACAGCCAGCGTACAGATGTTTCCATTACTAATCTATTTTAGAGATCGTACTGGACCAAACACAATTAGTGAAAAGTGCCAAGTTAGAGCTATAAAAACGAGGTTGATTGTTTCTTCTTCCCTCATTATAATTCAGAAACTGTGTTTATTGCTATTCTAATTACCAAGTCTAGATGATTGTCTGTTTAGGTCAGTTCTCCATGGCATTCAATGGTTGCTGTTTAGTCTGTTTTGTTGAAGGCACTAATTTTCCAAGTACAGGAGGACAATTTTCTGTATATGCCTCAGCAGGGCCACCAACAGCTTTCTCGGGGCCCAGGACTTGCGTTTCAACTGGGGCCCCCCTGTTGGTGGCCCTTGAAGGCCTCCCTCTTTCTCTTACACATCTCTTTGCTCTCTCACCCACCCTCACACTTCCCCTCTCTCCCAGTCTTACACTCTTAATCTCACTCCCCCACATATCCCAACCCTTTCTCTTTCCCTTCTCTCTCTCCCTCCCTCCTCACTCACCCTTCTCTCTCCCTCCCATCTCTCACTCACTCCCTAACCCTAACTTCTCTCACTCACTCCCCACATCTCTCTCACTTGCCCCCTTCTCTCTCTCACTGCCCCACATACACTGGCCATACTATTCACACACAATTCCACCTCCCACCCCACAATGCCCCCCACCACAACACCCACACAATCCCCACACAATACCCTCCCACACCACAATAACCACAAATACCCTTCCACGACACTATACCCCCCACACCATAACCCCCCCAACACAATACACAAACAATACATACCCCCCACCACAATACCTGCAAAATATACACGCAGTGTCGAGAAAATGTTTATGAACCACGTATGATTTTCACAAATTTCACATATTTCTAAAAACTTAAATGTTATTTGATCTTAATCTACTGTAAGTCCCAAATAATGGATACAGATAACTTAATCAAACAAATGACACAAAAACGTGATACTTTTTAAAGATTTATTAAATCACAAATTACTAAACATTCAATATCCATGTGTGAAAAAGTATGTGAACCTTTAGATTCAGTACCTGGTGGAACCCCCTTGAGCAGGATTAACTTCAACTAAGCATTTCCTGTAACTGCTGGTCTCACATCAGTTTTGAGGAATTTTGGCCCATTCCTCCTTACAGAACTGCTTCAACTCAGTGACATTTGAAGACTTCCTTGCATGGACAGCTCACTTCAGGTCCTGCCACAACTTTCCAAGGGGTTTAGGTCCAGACTTTGACTAGGCCATTCTAAAACACAGAATTTCTTCTTCTGCAGCCATTCTTTTGTAGATTTGCTTGTATGTTTAGGATCGTTGTATTGCTGTATGACCCACTTTCGTTTCACCCAATACCCCCACATCACGATACCCACACAACAATCCCCACACAATACCCCCCCACACACCACAATACCCATGAATCCCCCTCACACCAAAGCCCCCCACCACAAAACCCAAACAATGCATACCCCCACCACAATACCTACACAATATACATACAGTGGTGAGAAAAAGTTTGTGAACCACAATATTTCGATAGGGTTTAGGTCCAAACTTTGACTAGGCCATTCTAAAACATGGAATTTCTTCTTCGCAGCCATTATTTGGTAGATCTGCTTGTATGTTTAGGATCATTGTATTGCTGTATCCACTTTTGCCTTAGCTTCAGCTTGCAGACGGATGGCCTGACATTCTCCTCTAGAATCTTCTGATACAATGCAGAGTTCCTGATTGTGTCAATGATGGCAAACCATCCAGGTCCTGAGGTAGCAAACCAGCGACAAACCATCACACTCCACCACCACCACCATGCTTGATGGTTGGGATGAGGTTCTTCTGTTCGAATGCAGTGTTTGGTTTTCACCAAACATAACGTTTCTCATTGAGGCAAAAAAAGTTCTACCTTTGACTCATCTGTGTTCCAGAAGTCTTGTAGATTTTAACATGACCTTTCGCCTTTTGCCGTCTAGATGATCATAAATACGGGAAAAACCCGGTGATACACACCAATACTCTCCAATAAAATCGGGATCAATACGAAAAAAACATGGATCGCTACATAACTTTTTCCTTATTGTACGCTTCCACACATGAGGATCTGGCAAAAATTTGTAAAAGTCATAGTTTTCGATAAAATACTGATAAATTTGAACAACTGTTGCCATCTTATCATCTGTTGCATTAATCGCGGCCCATATTAAATAAGCATACGTTCTGTCGGGTTTTTGGAACACGGGCTGCACTTGTGCACTCATAGCGGGACTCTGGACAATAACCAGAACAGAAACTGGTGCTTGTCTTTCTTTAATATGAAAAGCCTAAATTGATACATTATTGTAACCTCTTCCTTCAGTCCCAAGGCCAATTTACAATAGACCACTGTGGTATCTTTTTAAACGAAACACCTGCAAGTCGACACATTACTGAAGCACATGCGCATTACAATTCATGAATATCTGCCATCTGGCGGATACGCGAAGAATTGCAACCAATTAAATCCGAAACATTATCAATAAACACATCAACCGCGCATCAACCGCGGGTGTGAATGCAACATGAATGCGGTATGAATGCGGTCAGAATGCGGCATGCATGTGGTGAAGTGCGGTGAAGTGCGTGGCATTTGGAAAAAAATCCCGGAAAAATGCGGTGATGTTGGAGAATAAAAGGGGCCGCGGCTGTACGTTATAGACTATTAAATTACTGAAAAAGGAAGAAGTGCTGACAAGAAGAATCTCCTGGCATAGTATATTCTGCAAGTGTGAAACCAAGTAACACAATGAACTTGCAAAGTTTACACTTAGTATATAGTTCATTATAGTTGTAGCCTATTGGGGTGCTTTTTGGGCAAAGTCTGGGTGATATGTAATGTGAGCTTCCGTGGCTTGCATTCGGGATAGCCATGTTGGCCTGTTACCATGCTGCTGCCTGCTGGTTGTTTGCTTCATCTGCTCTTGTGGCTTATGTAGCTCATACAATAAGTTCTGTGCTGCTCAGAGCACTTTGTCAGGGATGTGGATAGACTATTTAATGTCAATGCTTGAAATATCCCAACAGTATGAAAATGTAATGTTGATGATATGGATAATTCTCATAAATAGCTGCATATTTCACGTGTAACTGTGCAAAGAAAGGTGTAAACAAGGCGCTATGTCCTAAATATATCAAGTGACAAACTGTGATTTTTAAAGTGCAATATAATGACTCACAAGTGATAAAACCAATAAATCAAATGTAATACCCCCCTGCTACAACCCTCTGGTGGGGTTATTTTCACTCTTCCCCAAATTGTAGAACTTGTATCACACGATCCAGGGGGAGCAGACGGGAAAAAACATAAAAATACTCTAAGTGCAGTGGTATATACAGTGCTAGGAAAAAATCATATTCAACTTGGCTCCTGTGTTATTCCTACTCACAAGAAGTTAGAAGTTTTCAGGCAATAGAGATCAAATAGGCAGATGAGAAGAGATCACAGGTCACCGTAACTCAGGGGATGTACCTCAGCGAGAGAGGGAGAAGAACACACAGATCTGGCGGCAATAACCTTTTTTTAATTTTGAGACACTGTAAGTGTGCATTTTTATTCGTTTTTGATAAAAGGTTATTGCCGCCAGAACAACTTCTTGTGAGTAGGAATAACACAGGAGCCAAGTTGAATAGGATTTTTTCCTAGCACTGTATATACCACTGCACTTAGAGTATTTTTATGTTTTTTCCCCTATGCTCCCCCTGGATCGTGTGATACTATTTCACGTGTAATACATTTTAATTATATGATTCTTTTAACATCAGTATTGAGAAACGAAGAAACTAAGCATTTATACATTATAGCAGCAAAGTGTAAAGTTCTTTAAATGCATCTTTAAAATGCCTTACAGATGGTGTTTGCAATACCTCCTTTCACTGTTACAGCGAGGCTCAAAATAACATTACATTGTAAATGGCTAGTTAGTATCAGCAGTGACACCCCTTAATTATATAATTGATAATTGTACTGTCACGAATGGGGATCCTTCATTTTTTTTTTAAGCTATTGCTAAGATCTTTTAGTCTGCTTCTAACATCCAACATAATTTTCTCTTCTGACCTTTAGCAGAGGTGGGTGATGGGGAAGGGAGGCAGCAAGATAGGTGTGAATGTGTGTGTTTGTGTGTGTGTATAGCCGAACATTCCTCTCGGCAAATCCTGTAAGTTCGACAAAAAAAAACAATTTAAAATAAATATAAAAAACCGTGAGCCATGCTCACACCGCATTATAAGCAAATCCACGTTGTAGCGGATCACGCTATAACAAGGTTGAGCTGTATTAAGCACTTGCAAATCTGAAAAACCTATGCTATATTTATTGGTTTAAGGATTTAAGCTGAGGAATTGTCTTATCTGATTTGAAAATACTTTTTTTACTCCTGTATTTAGAAGCCCCCCTTTATGTTGAAGCTTATAGGTGACTGTATTGCTGTGTTTTCTTCCTTTTCTCATGTGAAATGATGACATAGCAACTATTTGCACGTGTAACCTTTGTACAATGTCCACTACTAGTGTGGAAAGATATTACTAATAATATCCCGAAGGCATGATCAGGAGTTTTAAAGAATTATCTTATTGTGCTCTGAATTAACTTTGGGAGTGATGTATCAAGGCAATTCTGGAACAAAATGTAGAGAAATGCCATAATTTTCATCTTTCCATTCTTGTGTCAATGTGTTTAGAAACTTTGTGCGCATTTTTGCTCTACTGTATGTGTGTCAGCTTGAGATTTGGGAATGCCCAAAGCTACACCAGTGTTTCAGTGTTTCCTTGCCCTTTCCAAGGAAGCCCTGAAACACTAATGTTGCTTTGGAGATGCTTTGGAGATCTGGGTGGTGACAATGTGCATCTTATTTTTAAACTTACTATTAGACTTTTAGTGAAGTTATTTGCCTTGATTAAATTACATTTTGTAAATGTACTTTTTGGGAATAAATTTATTTTTCCGCTAATGAGGTAGCAAGTTTTTATTTTTATGAGTGCTGGTCTGTTCTAAATATGTCTATGTATGCATATTGTACCTGATGGTGAAGGTGATTGGACCTTAGCACCAGCTACAATTATTAACAAAGGATCAGTGCAAGTTCTGTGTTTGTATTTTATATGAGTGAGGGAAGCTTGCCAACAATTTTTTTTTTATATATATAAATTTTCCAATTTTTTATCGATGTATCTATTAATTTTTATTTCGTTTTCCAATATATTTCTGGGGGGGGAGGGAATAATTTTTGAATATTCATCATTTTTGAATTTGGGAAATAAAAAATTTGAGGGGGAAAAAATTAGCGGCGGTAATTTCCAAACTCCAATAATGTTGGGAACTTGAAAATGTGCCCATTTACACGACATCAGGAAGAGCAGCATCTACAACCGAAGAGCAATTTGACGTAAACTGGATTTCTCATGTGTTTGTACTGAGAAAATTGCCATTTCTAATTTACTTCAATGGCCAACTGCTCTGTAACTTTATAGTGTAGGCAGCAAACCGATATTGTTATTCTTTCATTCTTATCCCTTCTACAGAAGAATTGGACACTCCCCTAGTGTCCCACACCGAAACCTACCCTAGATCGGAGTCAGTGTAGCCTGTCTCACTTTTAATATCATCTCACCTGATAACACAGTATGGGAAATGATATTTAGATAACCTGTGGTTGTCACAGATCAGATAAAGGAAGAATATAAGTCTGTGATTATTATGCAGTCCATGCAAATGTCCAGAAGAGGGCGAATAATCAAGAACCCTGAGAGTTATAAAAAAAACATCCCATGGTATAAACATCCCATTAGGGAGATTTAAGACTAAAATGAAGGAAACCTCTTAATTTCCTAACACGTATTAGGAAAATATTTTTTACTAATGAGACTTGTTACAGACAAGGGACATTATTGTTAGCCATTTTCTCTCAGAATATTCTGTTATACCAAGTGAATCATGTGACAGTGCTACTGTTCCTGATATCAAGCATGGGGCAAAGCTCTTTGGACTGTGTTTAAGAAAGATTGAAGCCCTATTTATGCAGTAAAATTAGGAGTGGGGGGGGGGGGGGGGAGGCAGGGAGGGGAAGGGGGGAAGTGGGGCTTTCTAAAATAAAGCGTTTTTCTTTTAAAAGCAAGGGTAACTTGTCAATAAAAAAGTAGTTGTACTTTGGGTGTAAAAAGTAGAAGTACTCTTTAATCCCTGGTACTTCCATACAGACGCTGACACAAAGAGTAACTCATATATTATTACATTTACACTATACATTAAAAACAAGTTTACTGCAACAAATAAATGACTTGTTTGCTAATGTTTAGCAATCTACTGCATTATGTGCCGGTTTCATCTGGGGTTCTTCACTGTCTAACACAGGGGTGGGGAACTCCAATCCTCAAGGGCCACCAACACGATATTTTTCTAGATATTTCTGCTTCAGCACAGGTGGCTGTATATGTCAGTCCTCGACTGAGCCACCTGTGCTGAAGCAGGGATATCGTTACAACATGACCGGTTGGTGGCCCTTGAGGACTGGAGTTGCCCACCACTGGTCTAACACTTGCCTACAGTTATGTTTGACTGGGCAGTATTAGCTTGTAAGCTCTCACAAGCTGGGCCCTCATTACCTTTTGTACCTGTTTGTACTTGTTCATCCTTATTTGATGTGTAACTCTGTTTATGTCATTTACATCTCTGCAACCCAATTGCACCAAGCTGCGAAATGTGTCGGCACTTCATAAATAAACTAAAATAACAACAATAATATTAGCTTACAAGATATTGTGGCACTATGTTGTAAGAAACGAAGGGGCGTATTTTGAATCTGCCAAAGCAGTCGATATGGACTGTTTTTGGCCAAAATTTACCATTGAAGTCAATTTGGGAATTTCGTCCAGAAACAGCATGATCGGCCACCTTGGCGCATATAAAATAAGCTCCTGGAGGGTGAAAAACACAGCGCTAAACAAGTGCACTATGAGATTTAGAGGAAATTATCCCAAAGGAAATAATAGGATTTTTGTCTTCAATAAATATGAAGTCAAAGGGCCAAGATCATTTAATACTAAGGGCCCCTAAGTACATCTATTGTTTTACATTTTGTCAGAAACTGCTCTTTTCCGGTTTCTTGGGGGCATGTGTATGCTGGAAGCCCACAAACACAAATATTGTGGTACAATTCCCACCCCTAGAGTGTATCTAGCAAAGGCATGTCAGCGGTGCTATGTTTGTAGAATGTGCAAAGGCACTATAACATAAAAGCGTTACTCAAAACGACTTTGGTGTGAATAAACCTGAAGGTGTTACTAGTTGTCTTGTGTGTCTCTGATCCTCTTTGATCCAGCGGTGAGAAGCAAACATGACAAGCCCGAGCTGCCCTGCAGTGGCAATGTGAGCTTGTCAGAGAAGGAGAGATTGCTGGAGAGATGGGGAAGTAGCTGCAGCGGCAGCAGTGAGTCATGAGAAGGAGGAGGAGGAGGCGAAGAGGGAGACTAGAGATACAGTACACACTTCACACACATCCCTCACTACCAGCCGCGTGCATCTCCGGGCATTCCAGGAGGGCTGTGCAAAACCAAGCCGGGGGCCACACAGCCGCAGAGAGGTAAGGAAACAGCAGCATTTACACTTCTACCCCTTTGTGCAGATTGTGGTTAGGGCAGGCGAGGGAAGCGGTCACATATGATCTCCAGTGCACAGGGATTATGTGCAAGCGATTACTGCCTTTTGATTTCGTGCAGCGTTGCTGTAAAACCCAGGCTTGTGATCCTAAGCTGAAGCTTTGCAGAGAGTGTTATAAATGGTGATTTCACCGGGTGACTTGTGTATGCAGGAGTGCAGCTGCATGTATGCGGGGGGCTGGACACACGGGTGACTTGTGTATGTAGTAGTGCAGCTGTATGTATGCGGGGGGCTGGAGGCTGAACACACGGGTGACCTGCTCTCGTCCCTGCCAGATGTATGAGGAATCAGGGCTGCTCTGCGGACATTAGGTACTAGTCTTATTTCCTTAGGATTTCCGTCCTGCGATCACGTTTTATACAAAAACAAAGGCAAGGCTGGGGCTGCCTTTTGTTCATATGTCAGACTGGTACAGCACTGTGCTTCTGCGGCTGGTCCACATGTAATATCAATACCCAATGACACGAAATGCAGCAATTGCACTTGTGTGCTGAGAGTGGGCATTGTTAGACTTAAAATGCAGAGTTTGATGGGGAAATTGTCACAGATATTGTATTAAATGTGTGTGTATAATATATCATATATAATAAATAAATATTTCCTGGGAAAACATTTTCTAATATATATTAGAAAATGTTTTACCAGGAAATATATATATATATTATTAGATGTTTTTACGTGTTTATTATAGATGAATGCCAATAGTTGTTTATACGTGTTTATTATAGATGAATGCAAATAGTTCTATATCATTCATATATATGTTTGTTGCAACGCATGTTAGCATGGCCACTTGAGAAAATGATTGCTTATTTAAATAGTTTTGCGGCATCGAGAACATCATTCTGTACATGCAGTGTGGGAGTAATGCAGATAGAACCTGGATCCATGGCAGAGGATGAGCATGCCTTCATTTTAGTGGTTCATTACATGAGATTTTATCTAACCTCAATACTGCTGGAGTTGAATATTGTCTTATCATGAACCATGTTTTCCAGGCACAGTACTGGCTCCTCAGAAAAATTGATTGCAGGATTGTTTCACAATTCCATAGTCACTGAGCACAAACAATAAGAGTCATTAAGTTCCTGTAGCATGTAAAAGGGGCTGGCCTTGTATATCATATTTTTTTTCTTCTTTACATGTATTCAATTTCTCCACAATGCTAAATTACTGTACATAAAACACATTCTTATGATATTGAATAGACAAAGCAGTGCAGTGATGTACAGTATCTTGTCTTAAAGACAAATCTAGTCTTATAATACTTCATACTTATAGCCAAAGCACTGTTCAAAGATTCAGTAAATCATAGCAATGCATTGCTGTTCCCTCTGTTTTAGTAGAAGTTTTTAAATCTTGTTCTACTCTATTGTTACATTTGTGTAGTGTATTTTATATATAATAATAAGATGCCTGCATAGCACTTAGATTAAGTGCAGTACACCAATTTGAGAAAAGTGCAGAAAATCAATAGTATTTTAAACATCTTTAGAACTACAGCTCAACCCCGTTATAACGCAATGCAAGCGTGGCTCCCAATTTTCGTATTTATTAATACTTTACAACACGATTATTGATATCTTAAATACTTTATTGTACAATGCATACAATCGTACATTATTTCTAACGCGATCCGCTTATAACGCGATGTGATTCTTTGGACCCCAAGCACAGCGTTATAAGGGGGTTGAGCTGTATATTTTTTTTTTAGAAGTTCTTAGGAATCATCTACATTTATTCACATTTGGCCAGTAAATAATAGAAACAGTACTTCTTAAGACAGAAAGAAACCAGCAGCCATTTTGTATACTCCCAGAAAGAAATACTGAAGCACAACAAGTTAACAAAACATCACAATAAAAAGCTTAAAAAAAAAACCTTGTTTAAATCCAACCTGAACAAAGTATTTTTTTTTTATCAATGGCACCTTTAAAAATGAGTATTTTACATTAGATAGACAGCAAAAATAGCTATACCCAAAGTTTTACTTTCACTTTGTCAAAAAATGTAAGACAGAGGTATTGCACTTTGAGCTTTGGCCTGTACTTATATCCACCTTAACATCTTTAAGTTGTTGTTTAACTTGTTGTAGCCAGGTAATACATTATTTATCAAGTATGTCTCCATTTTACTTTATACAGCATGTCACACAAAACAATGGGTGTTAGTAAATATGCTGTAATGAACAAAAACCAAGTACAACTGTGTAACACTATATTTATCTTGATACCCATGTCGCTTGTCATTTGTTGTTTCTGCCACAGCTTGCCTTGGATATTTACTTGACATTTCATTAGATGAGGGGCATGTAAGAGCAGCAGTAGTTTTGTTCCAGAAGAAAATCCAGATGACAGAAAAACCCTAAGAGAAGTGTCTTAGTCATCATGCACATTGGGTTGCAGTGCTGAAATAAACATGATGAAAACTGAAGCTTCAGGAGAGAGATCAAACATTCGAAGTGCCTCACCCCACAGAAATGCTTACAGAACTGAGTTTCAGGCACTAAAAAGCACCTTTGACAAACCGAGAGCAGATGGAGAAGAAAAAACAAAAGGTGAAGGAGATCCCCCTCAAACCCAGCAGACAAGGGGAAGAAGGTATGGATCTAATGTCAACAGAATCAAAAATCTGTTCATGCAGATGGGAATGGAGCCAACTGATAACAATGGAGTTCCCTCAAAACCCAGGGCCAAGAGTGCAACGTCGTCTCCTCAAAGAAGAACAAAGTCAAGGAACATTGTGGAAAAGAAAGAAGCCTCTATTGAAAAACGTCAGATTGCTGTTTCAGAAAGGGCCAGCCGCTTTGATACCATTGATGGCCCTTCTTATTCTAAGTTTACAGAAACCAGGAAGATGTTTGAGCACAGTATCAATGATGGAGGACATTTGAGCCACTGTTCCTTAATAAAAGAGAGACGGGGATCAAGTGAGATTCCAGATGATGGGCGTGGAAGTAAATCTAATCGGGGTAGCAGTGATTCATTGGACAGCCTTAGTTCAAGGACAGAGGCTTTGTCACCAACAGTGAGTCAGCTAAGTGCAGTGTTCGAAAATAGTGATTCACCAACCGTTTTGGAGAAAACTGAAAATAATGAAGAATATTCTGTAACTGGCCATTATCCAATGAATATAACAACTTCCACAGTTACCGATTTTGAAGGTTATGGACATGCCAAGGACTCAAATTCTTTTTCTCCCCCGATGAGCACTGACATAGACTCATGTGTTGATATTAACCATCACATAAACACAGTTGTTTCAAGAGAAGACATACCTGGCAACGTTTCCATTTTGACAAGAGAGACAAAACGAGAAAAAAGTGTAGGCTGCAGTACTTCTAATGATATTATAGCATCTACAAATGAACTTTCTGACAGGGTTGATGATGAGACAAAAGATGGACCCCATGTTAGACACATAGTAAAAAAAGGTGAGCACACAACACAACAAAGTGATCTTCCTAAAGACTCTGTTAATGTTTTTGATAGGACTAAGTTAGGAGAAGAACGACCAAATACAGAAAAAAGTGACAATTGTGCTGCTGATAGAACTTCAGTTGCAGCTGGATCTCCAGATGCTGACACAAGTTTGAGTGAAGTCATTGGAGACATCAATAACTTTTCCACCACACAGACATATGAACACTCTGACTATAATGTTTACAGAATACGGTCAAGGTATAACGCAGAGTGGGAAGAGACAGAACAGGATGAGGATGATGACAGTGATGACGATAAATGTTATGAGCCAGATACGGAGTACAGTGAGGCTCCTGGATTGCCAGAAGAAGATGAAGTCCCAACTCAAAGAAAAATTAAATTCAGTAATGGTCCCATCAAAGTAAGCTCGATTTTCTATTTTCCTTCATTTTAGTTTATCAATGTATACTTTCGTACATAATATTCTTTTTAAAAAAAGTGATTTTGTAATGCATTTTTTTGCTTGTGTTTATTATCACCTATATGATACTTGATAGTCAAGAGGTTTATTCGGCATCAGGCTTTGTTTTGAGGCAGGAACCAATGACAAAAACAGAGGCAGAAAGAATTTGATACATTACACTATAATAAATCGTCCCTAACTACTCTTATTGACTGTCACCCTAAAAGATCACTGATGCAAGCATGGCAAAATAAGGACCTTATTAATCAATCATTTTCAAGGGCTCTGTGCGTAGATTCCTTGATGTTGGGCTGACAGTTAAGTGTTGAACCAAATTGTCTAAATGCAGAAGGAATTGAGATACAATTAGTTTTCCTTTTGGTCTAAATTCTGGTTTCAATAAATGTGTGAAAATGATTGTTTTTCTTTGTGCACAATTTGAGTCTTGACTGTTAATCATGTGCAGATGGAAAAAGAGGTATGCATCTGTAAGTGTTTTCTATACCAAACAAAGCACTCTTCAATGCATCTGGTTTTATTGGAAATGGCATCTGTCAGTACAGCGCAAAGGCATCTACTGAGCTACATAATTGAATGTACAGTAGTTTGAGTGTTGCTGTTGATTTTCTATGTAAACTCATCCATAGTATAAATGTTTGTAAACCTACAGTTTTGCTAAATCCTATTCATATTAAATATTGTTCCATTAAATTATAATTAATTTAAAACAATAACATTTCAGTTGTTTTATTTAATTGAAACTAAGATTTAGGGGTACATTCTACATACTCCGATGCTGCCATTCGGGCTATTACCCCATTGAAGTCTTTGGGGATATTCAGCCAAAAATGGCCCAAACTGCCACTTCGGCGTATATAGAATTACCCCCCCTTAATCCTTAACAAATTTGTTGACAAAGAAAACACATTATTTTATTCCTTTGGAATATTTCATCAACAGAAAGGTGATACTGTTCTATGTTTTTCATAACATTATTTGAATATATTTATAATATGTATAATATCAGAACTTTAGTCTGAACAGATTGTCCCCATCAATCCTTTATTAACGCGTAGAGTTCACCAACACATGCAAGATTGACCCTGTGTCTTCCCCTGTGAAAATAGCTGCAAATCAGTCAGAGCCGAGTCACTGTATGGTCAAAATTTGACATCCATTTTGATTATTGATGCTAACTCCCAGCCAGAGCCTGAAATATGTTTATATTTCTGGAGAGGAGAGCAAAAACTGGTTGGGGAATCTCTTGCGAATTGTAACTGGGCTGTGATTCATTGGCGAAACAGTGGCGATTTCTGAGAATCTCTTAGCCCTTAATAGTTCTCTGAACTTGTTTGCCGGGAATTGATTTTGGTAAAAAAAATAAATAAAACAAATGTGAAAATGTTTGTGAATGTATATTGGAAAGTTTTGCTCATCTCTATCCAAATATATTGCATTGCAAAGAACCACAAACCCCTGATTGCAAAGCTGTTTTGTTTAGGAGTAAGCATTTTTGTGTGAATTAAATAGCCTACGGTTCTAACATACCTTATCTATAGTAATGAGAATACTGTAGAAGTGACTAAAATCATGAGATACATTTTCTTACCACTTATATCATAATTGATTTCTGCTGCACAGCTCTTTTGTTTTAGACATGTTCTGCACTGCACTATAATTCTGAGTGTGGAAACAAATCATGGTTCTCCTCCTGCTGTATGGTCGGTATTGATTCTAGGGGTTTTTTTTTGTTGCCAGCCTCAAATTGTTTCTATTGCAAACCATTTTTTTCCCTCCTTCCTTTATTTCTTAAATAAAGATATTGTATGTACGTATATAAAATGAGCTGAAATATTAGGTGTATCATCAGAATGTATTTGGCATGTGCTGTACTTTTAAACTGGATTATGTAAGGTAACAACTCTGTGTGTTGAAAGGAAAATGTTACGTTCTTTTTTTGTTTTTTTACATATTTGTAAGCAAGGGGTCGTCCGGAGCTGAACCGTGTTATTTTCAGCTCTGGGATTCCCTTGTTCCTGAGACAATTGCCACTTTCCGCGCCTAGGCACTTCCTGGAGAATCTAACACAGGCTTTGCTGTCAACCAACAGGAAGCAGCAACTGATGATGTTGCAGCTTTCTACTGGTAGTTACAATATTTTAATTGTCCGGGAACTCATATTGCCCTGTTAGTCACATACTGTACACTTAAGGCACTATAAGAATATGAGTGTGTGCACGTTTGTAACCAAGAAGTTTGTGAAGAACAGTGAATATTTCTCACACTCTTTTCTACTAAAAGAAATATCAAGAAGAAGAAAAAAATACTGATAGTTGTCTGGGTGGTTTTTTTTTCTTCAGGGGAAACGCAGTTCCTGTACCTTTTTTCATAGGCCACGTGGTATATTTTATAGCATTATTGTGATAATCTTAAAAAAAAACACGTCATTTTTATATGTTTTATAAAACAACTAGAATGCAATAATTAATAGTTACAAAAATAATAACAGATTCAAAAGATTTTGAAATGTGAATAAGTGTGTATATTATTGCGCATGTCCAATAATTATTCTCCCACCCCCCCCTCCCGTTCCCATCCACATGTCAGAGTTCACCAGTTTTCTAGAAGAAAACCACTGATAATGATACTTTAAGCTCTTAAACATGGAGCTAGTCATTTCTAATAAAGTCTCTTAGTCTGCACTAGTCACCACTCAGTGATACTCAAAGTATAATTTTGCTTGTATCC
This sequence comes from Ascaphus truei, assembly GCF_040206685.1. Lineage (NCBI taxonomy): Eukaryota > Metazoa > Chordata > Amphibia > Anura > Ascaphidae > Ascaphus > Ascaphus truei. Next base: position 400,463,884 of record NC_134484.1, on the reverse strand, counting down.
AGAACCTGAAGGATTAAAGAGGGAATATTAAAAAAAAAAGATGGAAGGTGTGTTTGTTTGAATTCACCTACCTACAGGCATACCCCGCATTAACGTACGCAATGGGACCGGAGCATGTATGTAAAGTGAAAATGTACTTAAAGTGAAGCACTACCTTTTCCCCACTTATCGATGCATGTACTGTACTGCAATCGTCATATACGTGCATAACTGATGTAAATAACGCATTTGTAACAGGCTCTATAGTCTCCCTGCTTGCGCACAGCTTCGGTACAGGTAGGGAGCCAGTATTGCTGTTCAGGACGTGCTGACAGGCGCATGCGTGAGCTGCCGTTTGCCTATTGGGCGATATGTCCTTACTTACTTAAAGTGAGTGTCCATAAACGGGGTATGTCTGTATACAGAAAAGACAAATGTGATACTTTCATTGACTTAACTATAAAGTTTTACGAATGGGGAAAAATTACAGTGTCACAATGTTCATTCTTGTTCCTTAGTGGTTTTTGCTACTGAATTTTTAGTGGGTTTAACATTTGTTCTCTTTTAAATATTATCTGAATGAGTAAGTAGTTTGCCAGAAGCAGAATAGTTGTCACCAGCTTATAAATTATATAATTTAGTTGCTTATTAGCATTTGAACAAGTTAAAATAAACGGTGTTCTTGATGAAGGGAATTTCACGTTGTATATGAAAATAAAATGTCAGTTGAATATTGAAGGCGTTATTAACCCTTTGTTTTGAAAAACAGACAGAGGGAGCATTCTTTTCATTCATTAGACAAAGATCACTACAATGAATATTATTTTCTGCATTGGCATATTGGTGTATAAACATTTGAAGCTATACCTGGCATTGCAAGGCTCTCAAGGGTTAGGGAAATGCACCTGCTGGAATTACTCTATTTTTGCTCTTCAAAATCAATATCCTTTTAAAACTTCCCACTAGGTACGATGCTTATAAATAGACTGTTGGATACGATACATATAAAGACGATATACAGTATAAAGCCCGTGTTCCTTAGAGATCCTATGCCATAATAATACACCTTACAGTGCCAGAAGGTTTGCTGCAGCCCATTTAAATAAAAAGGAAGGTGACATATTATAACATAACTTAGTAATTATGGCCCCTAACCTCTGTTTTCATACAAAACAGTTGCATTGTACAATAATTATATAGCAATACTTGGTTTATCATGTAAATGGATGCCACGTATGTCTTTATCAGCAGTTACAGCAGTTACATTATTGTTGATGTTGCCTTTTATAAAGCGTTATGTTTTTGCATCAGCATTAATTATTTTTGACGACATCTCGGTCCAAAGACCTTGTATTTGCTAGGGTGTTTGAGAATGTAAATAATAGCTTCCAATTTAAACCATTGAACGTCTTGTTTCTGACTACTATTAATTAAATTATTGCTTTATCATTTTTGTCATTTCGTAATATATGAAATATATATTTTTAAGAGTATGTTGATTTGCTGGGGTTTTCTCTGCGTTGTTGGGGGACTTTCATATAAATTAAATGCTTTCTTACAAACCTGTTTTGCCCCCATATGAAACTACTGGAGATTGGAGATACAGTACAAGCTAACACAGCAGTGTGTGCTAAGTGCTTGTTCGTTGCAGCCCTGCTACTGCAGTCTCAAATCAACATACAGCGTCGATTTTTCAATACATTTTGTTATTTTAAAGCTGCAGTTCAAGCTGCCGTTTTAAAATTGTATTAATTTTTTGAAATTCAATGTGTGCATCAATACAACCTGCACTGACAAGTGATTAGCTAAATTGCCGATTGATCCATTCTCCTGTAATCGATCGCTGAAGATTCGGCTCGTGGTTCTTTATATCACTGTTAGGGCTGCAGAAGATTACCCAAGATGCAAAGTTCTGTGTGGCAGATCATGTGACCAGGCAGGCACTAGATACAATTGGTGCACTGCTAGAGAGAGGGCAAAAGGGGTGTGCCAGAGCCTGTCTCAGAAGAGGAAGGGGATGTAACTTTGTAAATAGTTGCTATAGAAACAAAAATGATTGTTACATTAGAATACATAAAAAATGTCTTTAAAAATTGTTTAAAAAAATGCTACAATATTTTCTCGTAGTACAGAACTGATTTATAAAAAATAAACACATGTAGGATATTGCTTGAAATACAGCTTTAAATATTGTATATAGTTCAACCCTTTATTTCCCTTTCTTAACTCTTTCTTAACTTCTATGAATGTTAGGCGTCGTTTCGCATTCACCAGTACTCAATATGCGGTGAAGCCATCTTCTTAATAATATCTATCCTCCACCCATTTGTATGGGGCTGAAATCTTCGAGACTAAAAGGAAGATGGGTTTTGCAGCGTATTGAATAGTGAGTGACCTTAAAGGGTGAAGAGTAGCCAGGCACCACACCTGATAGGTGACTGGGATGACCGAGCATGCATAATACACTTGTTTTAGTTTTCTTGACATAAAAGGGCTATTTTCTTAAAAAAAAAAAAAAAAAATAGAGTGAACTTGCACTTACCCTGTCTTATATAATTCAGATAGAGGTGCTAGGCTCATTCATCCATACTGCTCGATGTATACAACTTTAAAAAAATAAACCCAACATACTTTATCAGTACTCAAAAAATAAATGAGAGAAAATGCCAGACTCACGTTCTCCTTTTGGTCTCTCCAAGTTTCTTCTTTAATTTATCAAAAACCAGCAACAATACATGAATAAATATCAGAACACAGAAGGAGAAAAGGTAAGTCAGCAGACACACACTGTTAAATGTGCGACCTGACGAAGGCTACAGGTGACCTTGAAACGCTGCTCGAGTTTGCATATCTCACAGTGTTGAGGCCAAAAGGAAAACATGAGTTTATAATTTTTGAAGTGCTGATTCAATATGTTGATTTTTTTTTCTATTATTTTCTTAAAACACCCAGATTTTAGAAATCTACTTTTAAAAGCCGCCTGTGTAGCAATTTCTGGCACAGCTGTACAGGTTTATAAAATGCAACTCCTTTGCTATTTACATTAAAAATCTGTCAGGTACTGCAGTACTTAAAAGTAGTGGGATGATTTTCTTAGATAATGCAGTTTTTTTTACAGAAGTTTACAGTTGTGAATCTTTGATAGATAGGAGTCATTTAAATGTAAACTAGCATTGGCTACTTTAATTAATCACGGCACCTATGGGCCTATCGGCCTGCTGGGTGAAAAATGTAGACACCCGAAGGATCAGAGTGACCGTAGGCAGAAAATAAATTGCTTTTAGTGGGATTTTTTTCTTTTTCTGCACGAGTGAACAAGAGACCTACAGTAATGCCTAAAATGTATCAACTGCAGATATACTGTAGTTTTTTTACTAAAGAAAAAAAAAAGGGTTTCTTTTTTTGTATTCATAAGTTGTATCCTACTAAGAAATTCAGACTATTATCCAAATGCATATTGTACCATGAGGATTTTTTTTCTTTTGTTGCTTTTGGGAATTTTACAACGTGCCTGACTTGCATATGGGACACATTGGTAGTTTGAAATATTTGCATTGGGTTTTCAGCAGAAGGAGAAGGGGGATGTTCAGTCCCTTGTATTGACAGGCTGGAGGTTTTGTGGCTGTGTAATACAGGTGCTGCCAACGTTGCTGCAACCGGTGACGCTCTCCCACGGGTGAATTAGTGCGATAGCCCCATCCCCTTTTAGCGCGCGCCAGATACAACACAATGGCAGCTTCTCCCACTGGAGCGCTGTGTATGCTGCAGCATGCCACGGGCTGCAATAACATTGATCTATCTGTACAAGATCAATTTTGATATGTAGATTATTTGTAGGTCATTTTACATTATTGAAACCAGTTATTGTTTGGGAAGGTGAGTCCTGAAAAAATGTTTACAAACAATATACCTACTCATGAGTCCAGTATGGCAAATATAATGCATATGAATTCTTTGGCAGAGGTTCTCAACTCCAAACCCCCCAACAGGGCAGGTTTTAAGGGTATACCAGCTTCAGCACAGGGGGCTGAATCAGTGGCTAAGTCTCCAACTGAGGCAGGGAGCCACCTGTGCTGAAGACGGGATATTCTGAAAACCTGCCCCATTGAGATGGTCTTGAGGAGTGGAGTGAACTCTGCCGATATCCTTTATCCCTAACCCAGGGAACTCCTTGAATTGCAGAACTTTGATTTGAAATGTCTCTGGAACTATAGGAATGAGACAGACATTGCTGATGCGTTTAAATATTCCTCAATAATGTATATCATTTAAAACAACAAGGCAACCCATTTTCATGATTTAAAAATTCAATATTTTCTATCCATAGGAAATGTCAAAAAGAAACAACACGTTTTCTGCTCAATATACTTCTAGTCCCTCCTGGCTCTCCTACTTTATTGCTATAACACCTACTGTTGTACTACAGTTGAAAAGGGAGGCAACTTCTCTTGAGGGATTCCATTTTATGAGGTATAGATTTAGGAGCAGGTTGTGAGGGGAAGAGGGAGGTAAGGTGTCTACCTGGAACTACAGCTCAGAGGGATAGGAGGCACATTCTGGGAATTGTTAAGGCAGCAAGACAGAAGGAAGAGGTACTGCAGATATCATTGTCCACCTAGATACTAGAGATGGAGTTCGGGTAGTACTGGAAGAGTTTAGGGAGTTAGGCAGTTAGCATCCTCAGTGGTATTCACAGAAATATCGATGGTATATAGGGGTGGGGAAGGCAAGAGTCTTTGCACCGGAGACTTTAATGCGGGGTTGCGAAAGCACTATATATAGATAAAAGCTGTCTCGCATCGATCTTGTGGGCATATTAGGATACTCAGTGAGCAGTTCAGATGCTTCAGTTGCAAGTATTTAAAGGAGTAATCCAAGCAATATCATACATGTGTTTTTTTTTTAAATAAATTAGTTATGTAAGTATAGATATAGGATAACATATCTGTTATCTAAATTTAGCATAGGTTGAACTTGATGGACCTACGTCTTTTTTCAACCTCATCTACTATGTAACTATGTAACTATGTAGTATTATATAATATTTATTATCTTTTTTTATTTTAAAATTCAACTCTTAATGTCATTTTTAATGAGTTTTAATATAATGAGCATTCTTTGATTCCTATGGCCGGCTTTAGCCCACCTCCCCAGCAGTGCAAGATCTTTGCAACTCTTTCCTGTTTGTGATAATTTGTTGCTAATATTCCCAGCAGTTTGAGCTGTAAACTGAAACAATAGACAATGTTACCTTAGTAATATAAGAGTACATTGTAGCTGCTGAGTTACACTAACTGAAGGATTGATTTGATACTGAAAGGCAGCCATTTAGTGAACACTGGGAAACCGGATTTTGCTGATCCATCACGGGAGAACCATTCGATTGGCAGCTTAGGCAATTCATTTTCAATAAAGGTAATCAAATGCTGCATATATTAAAACAAAAAAAGATTTACAAATTATTTTTTAAGGTGCTTGGATGGCCCTTTTCAACCAGCTGAGGGGGCCAGCGAAATGAGTCAGGATAAATCCAATACGCAACCTCCCCCTCCATGAGAAAGCAATGGGGCAGGACTTCACTTAATTAGAAAAAAATATCAATAACACAGGCAGAAGGAAGTGTACAAGAGAAACAGGAGGGATTAGGAAAAAAACAGGAATTTAATTGGAAGAGAGGTGGACACAAATCCATTCAGAGAGGAAAAAGTTCTAATGAACTTAAAATGTAAAAGTGGACAAACAAATGGGGCCAGACGGGATGCATCCAAGAACACTAAAAACACTTAGGGGCGTACGAACAACACCCTTAGGCTACGGCCCCGCTGCCTGTGCTGAACGCGCATCTGCCGAGTCCCCCGGTCTGCAGTGAGCTGCAGGGGGAAAGGCGGAGTGGGGGCATGACGGGGGAGTGATGGGGGCGCGGCCGTGACATCACCCGGCAGGTTTGCCCTCATTGGCTGAACTGCCGGAGGGCGTGGCCTAGCGCTCCGTCACGAGTCCTGATCTCAGTTCTCTTGAGCAGGAGAAACTGTCATCGCAGTGCGGCGGCACCCTCTCGCAGCGGGCCCAGGGGGCTCCAGTAGCCAGCGGGGACCTGGCCTTAACATAACTATTTAACCTGTGACTTTTAACAGCTGCAGTTCCAGGTGACTGGAGAAGAGCAAATGGAGTCACACTTCACGAAAGTGGAAATAGGGAAGAGACGGGTAACTTCAGGCCAGTGAACTTGGCATCACTAGTGGAGAAATGAATTGAGGCACAAGACGGGTAACTTCAGGCCAGTGAACTGGCGTCACTACTGGAGAAATTAATTGAGGCACTGTTGAAAGAAAGAATTGTTGAAAATCTAAAGTCCAGCAACGTATAAGATCTCAGGCAACATGGATTTACTGGGGCAAAATCATGTCAAACAAACCTAAATTATTTTTTTGTGACAGGGTGACTAAGGTTATAGATCAAGGTAGAAGAGCAGTAGATATACAGTAGCCTATTTAATAGATTGTAAGCTCCAGGGGGCAGGGACCTATGCCTGCAAAAGTCTCTGTTAAGCGCTACGTAAAACTAGCAGCGCTATACAAGAACATGCTATTATTATTATTTAGATTTTAGTCAGGGCTTTGACATTCCCCCATATAGAAGACTGATAAACAAGTTGTGACACTTGAAATTGGATTCCTAGGTTGTTAAATGAATAAAACATTGGTTGAAGTATTGACAACAGAGTGTTGTGGTAAATGTAATGTCCACATGTAGCTGTGACTCTGGGAACACAGTGTCACACTACATCCTGATATAGGATCTGAAGAAGATAAAATAATCTGTCTAACAGTGCCTACAATAACAGTTGAACATAAAAATCATAATTACACTATTATATGCTGTGCAATAGGTAAAAAGGCACATTTTTAAAGAAGCTTAAAAAGATTGATAAAGTCCAAGTTATGCTACAGAGAAATGTTGTTGTTGTTGATGTTGAGTGACTAGCAACTAGGATGTTTTTCTTTTGGCATCGAAGGCCACGTTTTCTGGTGGAGGCAGAAGAATGAATAATGTAGATGTCAGATTCCTTAAATAAGTACGATTTCAAGACACCTTTAAATGCATGAAAAGTGGGGTGCAGTTTTGGTTTCTGGAGGCAGGAGGGGCTTAATGCTATGTGGGCGGAAGAGACAAGTAGGTCAGTTAACTGAAAGGAAATCCCAGAATAACAATGAAATTGAGTATACCGATAAAGCAGGGACGGCAGTAAAAAGATCTGTGATATGTCTCTAGAAATAGCCGCACTTGAAATACTGAGCACCAAGACCTGCATCTCTGCTGTCATTTGGAGGTTTCCCATATTTTCCTTGCATGCATTTGATGCACACACATCAAATATCCTTGCAATTCTATTTAACGCTCTTTTTTTTTTTTTTTGTAAATCCAAGGACACAACTTTTGATGTCCCCTTTGTATTTGACATATACATAATATGGTAGCCGCAAGAGTCAGAAATAATTATATTGGAAGGTCTCCAGGAGACGTTGTTAACCAATGAAAAGGGCTGGTGGACGAGGCACTGGTAAATGTTGTATGGTTGTGTAGTGAACTACAGGCATACCCCACTTTAAGGACGCTCACTTTAAGCACACTCGCAAGTAAGTACATTTCTCTCAATAGGCAAACAGCAGCTCACGCATGCACCAGTCAGCACGTTCTGAACAGCAATACCGGCTCCCTACCTGTACCGAAGCTGTGCACAAGCGGGGAGACTATAGAGCCTGTTACACATGCGTTTTTTACATCAGTTATGCACGTATATGATGATTGCAGTAAGGTACATGCATCGATAAGTGAGGAAAAGGTAGTGCTTCACTTTAAGTACATTTTCACTTTACATAAATGCTCCGGTCCCATTGCGTACGTTAATGTGGGGTATGCCTGTATAAGTAAGTCCACAGATCATGTGCTCAGGAAAAATGAATTTGTAGTGCTGTGTGGCTATTACAGCCTCTGTAATACCTGTAATGTTGAAGTATGTTGATGCCGGCAATAACGTGAGAATTTCTCTATACCCCGCTTGTATCCAAAAAGGAGGGAGGGGAGAGGTGGTATTGCAACGGAGGTGAATGTCCCGTAAATGTAACAAGACCAGGTTCACTGTAAACTGGCTACACAAGTGAGCACGAGAATGGTTGTCTAAACACTTGCGATTTCAGGAGACCTCCAGGTGACGAGCCTTTAATAAAGCGCTCTATGCGTGAAACGTGTTAGGGGATCCGCCAGGACTCTACTGTCATGCTTTTTAATTAATAAACTTTTTTTTACGGTCACTCAGTCCCAAGCTCTTGCTTTCTTCCGGCTGTGCATGGGTTTTTTTCTACTCTGTGGAATCTCCGTTGGTAAATGTTGTAGGTCATTGCTCTGTATTTTTTAATGATCTAATTTGCAGCAGTTATCAGATTGCCGCGGTTTACTATAGATTTCTCTGAGGATTCTCCAGCAACAACATAAAGGTGTTGGAGGTTTGCCTACAGTACATAGAAAACTGTTTAAAGGGATCCAAGAATTGCATGTAAAGCTTCTGCTGTTGTGCGTTCATATGAAATAAGAACATGACAACAATGAATTTTAAGCTGTAAACAATTTCCAATTTAAGAAATAAATAATGCAAAAATATCAATTTATCATGCATGTCGAACAAATAGCTTGTACCCAAAGTGTATCTAAGTACCCTCGTTCTCCAGATACCCACCAAGGTTTTGTATTTCATAACATGAGAAATCAGTGTATGGGCTGTGCATACCTTTATTATTGGCTGCCAGAATTGGGTTTTATGCCCTTCCATCTATTTGTGTTATTAACGAATTGCTTGATTTAAACCGTTTTCTTTGTGGGCAGCTGTTTCAGTTATTTTTGGTCTCATAATAAGTGCAGATCTTGACACAAGGCAGGAGATGTAATTGTTGTGCATGAGCTGTTATTTTTAAGCACTTTAGAGCTTTTACATGGCGTCTAAAACGTGACATATCTTGAAAGGGATGAATTTTGCAGATAAATCTGATTACTTTCTCGGAAAAAATAACTAGGGGAGTTTGTAGGTCAGGCTGCAGGATATTTCTGGATGAATGTCAAGGATAGCAGGAATTACCTTCTTCACTGACATTCCATTCAATACTTCTTGGAGGCAATGATTAATTTAGCAGTGGTCTGAATTTGCTATAACAGTTAACAGATCCTTTATCGACAAATCAAAATGCATTTTATTATTGTACATGTTTATTATAAATTGACTGGGACTCTAACAAATACTGGTTACCTATTAAGTACTACTATTTTCATGAACCTTGTAGCCTATATATTCACACAGATACCCAGCAAGTTCTCAGAAACCCCCTATAGAAGCCTATATAGTCACAAATTTGCTAATATGTTTACAAGCAGTTTTGTCATAATAAATACAGTAGCATACTGTACTTACTATTTCTCTTCGTGACATTTATATCAGCCTGAAGTTAAAGGGGATCTCTGAAGCTGAACTCCATTAATTTCAGCCCTGGTAACTCCGCTTCCCGAGGTACTTACCACCAAAGGGGGTGCCGGTATTTCATAGAGGTTTAAAGCTCGCACTTCATGTGGGCCAATAGGAATCCACGATTGATGACGTGGTTTCCTATTGGCCTGCGTGACGCACGAGAATTAAACCTCATATTGTTCACCCTGGAGGTAAGAGTACTGGGGCCACACTCAGAAGTATGTCGCGAAGCTGGGGGTCCCCAGAGCTGTAATTAATGAGGTTTTACTCCAGAGACCCCATGCTTCCCACCACTGCTCCCTTAACCCCACGCCTAGCTGAAATAATGTACATTGTCCTACATAATACATAGTTCACTTCTTACATTGGAATGGTGGGAAAAATATATGTTTACCCTATTTTTAAAAAAAATATTTTGTCTAGAATATATATATAAAGATTTTATAAATAACAAATAAATGCACAAATGTACTTCTTGGTATGTCCATCTTAATTGGAAAAAAGCTGTGCATGTGATTAAAATAAGCCTTTTGTAAGTGAAGAAATCTAATTATGTTAAGTAGGGTTTTGTTTAAAATTGTGCACGTTACTGTAACATATTGTTACAGTAACCAGGGTCTACATGCAGCATTTGTGGGCTTTACCAGCAGCCCACTCTCCCTCTCCCCCCAGTGCAGAGGAAGTAGAGATCTTGCAGTTGTGGATCATAGCTTCTCCCCACTCCCTCAGCTACCTAATGGACGTGCTAATCACCAGTTTCCATTGTACGGAGAGGAGTGGGACAGTATTATAGAGCTGGTCTAGCCCGTATGGGTGGCAACAGCAATTGACCGGGGGGTGCGCCCCCCCCCCCCCCCCCCATCTGGTCTGGTGGTCGCGAGCGCGATCAGGGAGTCAGTTGGGGCAGTTGGGTTTCAAATTAGAGCCAAGGAACAAGCAACTGTCACTTGTTCCTTGGCGTTGGAGCAGTTTCCCACCCACCCATCCCTTTGAGTTAAGTTAATTAAAAAAAAAAAAAAAAAATTGTTTTCAGTGTTAACATTTCTTTTGCAGATAAGTAAGAGAATATTTGAAACAAGGAAGAAAAGATTATGATGGAGGGGTCAGTGGACCAATTGCTTTGTCGCGGCGGCAGTTGGGGGGGGGGGGGTAGGAGCTTGTCCCGCCAGAAGTGGCTCGGGGCTGGTAACCGGGGGGTTTGAAGTGAGGGGGTAGGTCACCGGGACGTACTTTGCGTTGCCCAGCTCTGAGCATTCTGGCGCGGACAGGTGGTACGCTATCCCCATTTGTGTTTAATAAATAAGCCGCGGCCTTTTACCTCCATAAATGTGTCCTCTCGTTATTTGTATGTTTTATGTAGAGGGGTAATGGGGGGGGAAGCTCGCGCCTCCTTGGTCATTATTAGTATCGTTTATTTGTAAAGTGCCAACGCATTCCGCACCACGGTGCAGTGGGGCTACAGAGCTATGAATTTTTCATAAACATACCAAGCAAGGGTAGAGAATCGCAAACAGATACAGAAGGTAATGATGACCCTACTTGTGAGAGTTTACAATCTAGAGGGAATAAGGGCAGAAGGTGGCTGCTCATTGTGGGATGGAGTATGCCTCAGTATAGTGTATGCTGTAGCCGCGTAGCTGATCCCATTTAGGTTTGGGTGTGTTAATGTTGGGGGTGTTAGTGTGGAGTTTGCGCCAACTGCACAGCAGGTCCCAAAAGGGTTGGAGGGAGGGGGAGGGTAGATGTTAGGGACTATGCCAGATAGGCTTCCTTGAAAATGTGAATTTTCAGGGAGTTTTTAAATGTCTGAAAGTTTGGGGAGAGTCTTGTGTTGCGTGGTAGGGGATTCCAAAGAGAGAGTGCAGCACGGGAGAAGTCTTGTAGGCAGGAGTGAGAGGGGTTATAATGGTTGAGTAAAGGCAGATGCCATAGGCAGAATTTAGGGGGTGTTTTAGGGATATAGGCTTTTTGAGGACGAGGATGATATGTAATGGGGAGCAGTTTTGTTGAGAGCTCTGTAAGTCAGAACTAGGGTTTTAAAGCTGTAGTTCAAGCTGCCGTTAAAAAAAAAAAAAAAAATATATATATATATATGTATATATATATATTTCCCATTTAATATGTGCATCAATACAATCTGCACACTGACAAGTGATTAGCTAAGCTGCAGATCGATCTGTTCTCCTGTAATCACTCTCTTGCTCCAGGTTATTTAATTCAGTTCTTGCACAGCATTTTGGGCAATGTAGTTCCTAGAATATGATTGACTGGTCAGTAACTAGATACAATTGGTTCACTGCTAGAGAGAGGGCGGGGCTCAAGAGCCAGAGCCTATCAGAAGGAGAAGGGGGCTGTCACTTTGGAAATGCTTCCTACATTAGAAACATTAAAAATGTCTTTAAACCATTTTTTTAAAACATTTGTAAATGCTACATGTATTTTCTCATAGTACAGAACTGATTTATTAAAAAAAAAAACACATGTAGGATATTGCTTGAACTGCTGCTTTAAATTTAAACAAAAACAGAAAGGCCAGCGCAACAAACAAAATGACACAACATATAGTACAATACTTCAGTGCTTATCTGCTCATAAGTAAGGGTCATTTAGTTAAACCTTTTGTTCAAAAGGTTATAAGCCTGCAGCCACTTCAAGGCATGCCCAATCTGCAGGTCCTATCACTACCTGGCACAATTCTCATGTACTTATCATGTACCTCTCTTTTCTGCTAGAGGGAGAAAGACCATGCTGGGTCTGTGATTCACAGGATCATGATAAAAACAGCTAATTTTTAAAATTTGATTTGAAAAGATATGGGAAGTTAGTGTAGGGATTTTTGTAGGGATTTGCACACCAGAAGTGGAGCGGTGAGTGAGTCTGACGGCAGCGTTTTGGATGAATTGGAGTTGGGACAGGCAGACAAGGTGAATGACAGCTACAAGAAGGTTGCAGTAGTCTACGAGACAAGAGTGAATTAAGATTTTAGTTGTGTCATGAAAAAGGACGTATCCTAGCGATATTTCGGAAGTGGAAATGGCAGAACTTAGTGAGGCAGTGAATATGAAGCATGAAGGAGAGGGCATAGTCAAAGTTGATCCCTAGGTACCAGCCTTGGGGTGTTGATGAGATTGTGGTATTACTGAAAGGGAGGGATAGTTTGGGTGTAGATCTGGCAGTGGAAGGGGGAAAGATTATTAGTTCTGTTCTGGACATGTTAAGCTTCAGATAAACGGTGGGACATCCAGGAGGAGATTGCAAAGAGGCAGTGACACGGTACAAGAGAGTGGAGGAAAGGTCAGGGAAGGAGAGTTAAATGTAGGTATCATTGGTTTAGAGATGATACTAAAAGCCAAAAGATTGTATAAGTTCACTAAGAGAAGAGGTAAACGTAGTAGAGGGCCAAGGACAGAGCTGTGTGGGATCCCAACAGAAAGAGGGAGTGAAGAGGGGAGACACCAGAGAAGGAAACACTCAAAGAGCGGTTAAATAGGTAGGATGTGAACCAGGAGAGGGCTGGGTTATGGACGTTAATGGAGTGGTGAGTGTGAAGGAGAAAGGTATGATCAACAAGGTCGAAGGCAGCAGAGAGCCAGGAGAATTAGTAAGGAGGAGTGACCTTTAAATATAGCTGTGAGTAGGTCATGTCTTGGTGAAGTGTAGATGACAGAAAACAGTTTACAAAGATTCAAGCAGGGAGTTGGAGTAGAATAAGTGAGTCAAGTGGTTGTATACAAGCTGCTCAAGTAGCTTGGAGGTAAAGGGATAAAGAGATATAGGGTGGTAGTTAGAGAGGAAGGTTGGGTCAACAGAGGTTTTTTTTTAGAATGGCCGGGATGAGTGCATGTTTAAATGAAGGTGGGAATGTGTAAGAGATGAGAGAGAGGTTAAAAGAGTGACTTATGGTTGGGCTTAGTGCGCAGTGAGAGGACGCAAAGGAGATATCGGATAATAGGATCAAGGGGGCAAGTTTTAGGATGAGATGATGAGAGCAGCACAGAGACCTCATCCTCTGTTGCAGGGGAAAAGGAGCGGAGAGTGGATGTACAGTAGGTGTGTGAAGGAAATAGGTGATGTGTGTGAAGCTGACATGAGAAGATGTCATGTCTAATGGACTCAATTTTATCTGTGAAGTAGATGGCAAGTATTCATCAGTGCTTTGGTATTAAGAAGCTGACTGCCTGTCCCTTCTACCTGTGTACCGTATATATATATGGGTAACGAGTGGCCCGTTTGAGGGCTTAAAGCAGGGGTGCACAAACTTCTTTGTTTGTGCCTCCCTGTCTGCTCTCCCCCCCCTGCTCGCTCGCCTCCCCCTTACCTTTCCTCTGGCATTGGCGGCATCATTTGACATCACAACGTCATGTGACGTCATTGCCATTTGACCCGGCAGCGTCATTTGACTCTGCGTTGTCATGGCGACATATCGCCAGAAGCCGCTGAAGGGAAGGTAAGAGACATACAGAGGTCTCACGCGCTCCCCCGTCATTTTATTTAAATGTTGTGTGGAAGAGCACAAGGCCTCTGTAATTGTCGCACCCCTCCCCACCCTGAATATTTTGCGCCCCCCAGCTTAAGGAACATGCATACAATAGGTACAGTATAACATGTTGCTTACCACTACTCTAATAGTAGATCCTTTGAGCTCTTTTTATCAGTGATTATTTTTGTATTTATAGCCATGGCGGGTCCAGCTATCTTTCTGCTCTCCTGTCATGTAAGTTCTGATAGCTACAGACATTGACAGGCTATTCTGTGGGGTTTATCCCCCCTTATACAGCCTCCCTGAGTGGCAGGAGAGGTGGTGACATTGGGTTTGTGTTGCAGCCAAACATGGTGCAGACCCTATGCCCTCCCCTTTTGCATTAGGGAAGATGCATTCCAAATTATTAGTGAGTTGTGTGCCTTCCCACCCGGGGAACCGGGGAAGGAAGAGGAGCTCAGCCCCTCCTGGGGCTGAGTGAACCAAGATCTGTGCATAGCACATGGCCTCAATGTTAACTGCTGGTCAGCACCATCCAAGGGCCTGAAACCCATTCTCCACTATATGCAACACTGTTATACCATCTGCAGTGGCTGCATCAAGTAAAGACCCCTTTTATATACTTCTGGCTAAGTCGCAGTCTATTGGACAGAAGTATAGGAGAAAAGAACTGTCATGGTAGGGACTGCCTGCAGCTCTGCTGTAGCCTGCTATGACTGGAGGCTCTGTCATCGAATGACAAGGACCTGAGGATCACCTAAAGCCTGTCCTGTTCCCCACAACATCGCTAACGCTCATCTCTCCTGGACCCTCACAGATAACCTGCACCACACGTACCTGTATCCTAGGCAAAATCTCCCAGGGGGGGATAGGGGGAAGCAGTGCTACAAATGGAGGCGCTGCTGAGATGCAGCAACAGGGCAGGTTTTTAGAGACTTTGCAGCCGGCAGCAGTAAAAGAGGCCGGGCAGGCCCCTGATGCTGCACCAGGGACTCCGGGGAAGCAGTGCTACTCATTATTGAATACATAACTAATAACAGTATATGCTACCTCTTTCTGTTTGTTGTTGCATGCCATTCAGAGGATATACCACTGAAATCAATGCATAATTCAGATAATGTTGTCAGTCGATTTAAAACTACAGCAAGGTTGAAGTACCACAGCTATTATATAGTCAGTTTGCAACAGTAACTTTGTGTTGGAGGCTGGACTGTGAGAAGGTTTTAATTTATACTTCAGTTCAGTCTACTCAGAGAGCAACACAACAAACAGCAAAGCTGCAATTTACAAATGTATGCATGCCCCAGATCATTGTGTTATTGTGCCATACGTGATAGAAAAACGAGTGCAGCTTCCTATTACTGAGATTTATCAGAGGTTTGGCTATCTCAAATATTCCTGAAGGAGTTTACTGGAACTTTGACCCCTATTCAATATCCAGTGAAGCCAACTTCTCTCGACATGGAGAAGGCGGCTTTACAGCATATTGAATAGAAGCTTTTCAGATAATGTTATGTACCAAGTTCCATCTGGGTCTGAGCTGTTTTATGGCATCATTCAAACCAGAGCTGCCCGTAACACTATTTCAGGGTGTGTACACTTTAATCCAGACTATGCGTGTGGCGTCCCATCATGTTTTGGAATGTTTTCAGTTTTGTAATATATTGAAAAATGTATTTTAGTAGTTAAGATTTATTCTTATCAAATATAACATTGATTTTTTTGCTACACTGTACTTTGGACAAAACTGCCTATATATATATCCTCTGAATATATATATTAGCAAGGTGTCCTTAATATTATTGGTGATTTTAACATATAGATTAACACCGATAAACTGTAAAAGTTAAGAACGAGCAATGTTGCATTGCGCACTAAAAGGAAATACTGTACTGTACTGTAGTTTAGTTGTTGACATCATTCCTGAGATAGCTTAAGGGTGCATTGCAAGTTGAATACATGCCTTTTTAGGTTACATGGGTGTGAAGCAGGAGGTCTCCGGATCTGAACCACGCTAATTTCAGCTCCGGGGGCCCACTTGGTTCCCAAGATGCTTATTATTAAGGGTTTATTTATTAAGCACCAACATTTTCTGCAGCGTGGTACAATGTGGAAGAATGATATACTGTAAATGGCATAATCACAATCACATAACAAACATGCACAAACAGATACAGAGAGGTAATGAGGGCCCTGCTCCATAGAGCTTACAATCTAGAGCAGTGGTTTCCAACCTTATTTTTGGTTAAGGAACCCTAAGTGAATTTCTGAGAAACCCTCAACCATATCTAATAGCAACTCTGTGATCAGATGCATTGTAAATTCTTCTATATTTGATAAAAAAAATGTAATGACCAGAAAATACCAGGGAACCCTTTAGGGATGCCCGGGGAACCCAAGGGTTCACCCTGGTTAAAAAACACTGATCTTGAGGGAGTAAGGGGCAATGTTGAAACAAAAGATAAAGTGGCTGCTCATTGTGGGATGGAGTATGCCTCAGGATGGAGTATGGTCCAGCCTCACAGCCAGGGCCGCCAACAAGGGGGTAGAGCCGTGACAAGTGTCCCGGGCTCGGTGGCTGCGGGGGGCCCTGGCCGACACTATAAAAAGTGACAAACCGCATGGTTTAACAGCCAATCCGCCCGGATTGTAATTGCTTTGGCGACGGAATGACCTGAGGTGGTGTTAACTCCATCCCCAGTCTGACATATGGGTTGTGGTTTCTCAGAAAAAAAATTATTTTAGGCTCTGAATGTAACTCACAATACCAATCTCGCCACCCTTTAGATATTGTTAAAAAAGCATTTGTCTTTAATTGGTGTATGTTTAAGTACTTCAGGGTAAGGGGTTGGTCTATCACAGATTCAGAGTTCATATACAGGCATACCCCGGTTTAAGGACACTCACTTTAAGTACACTCGTGAGTAAGGACATAGCGCCCAATAGGCAAACGGCAGCTCGCGAATGCGCCTGTCAGCACGTCCTGAACAGCAATACCGACTCCCTACCTGTACCGAAGCTGTGCGCAAGCGGGGAGACTATAGAGCCTGTTACAAATGCGTTATCTACATCAGTTATGCACGTATATGATGATTGCAGTACAGTACATGCATCGATAAGTGGGAAAAAGGTAGTGCTTCACTTTAAGTATATTTTTGCTTTTACAGTACAAACATGCTCCGGTCCCATTGCGTACGTTAATGCGGGGTATGCCTGTACATTGTTCCTAAAGTATGTTGTGCTGTTTTAACGGCTCTCTGTTAAGTAATTTCTACTTACTGCCAGTGTTCTCTTTAAAATAAAATGCTGTATGATTGATGAGCCCAACAAAAGAGCTGCCACTGTTGAATACAATATATTACTCATCAGAGTAAAGAAATTCAGATCATGAATAATATTGCTAATTAGGACAAAGAATTATGGATCCTGTTGCAAACATATGGAAATCTTCCGAGAGGATGTGGTGATCTGGGTGAAGTAACACACTAGGGAAATAAATTTGGATACGTGAGAATCAGTTTTGTGTCCTTAGGAAAATAGCTAGACATTAGTGCATTTGAAAAATTCACTGGAGTTAAAAAAAAAAGTGTCTTTGAATAAATTTAATTATGACTCAAAAACGTCAGAATGTTTTACAGTAACTCTTTTCTGCAGTGGTTTTATTTTTTTTTGTTCATTTTCTTTTCAAATTACATGTTTTATATAATAAATTCAATAGCAATAATTAGCTCATCATTTCTACAGATAGGTGGAAAGATGAAGAGTGCATGGATTTTCTATGTTTTTTCCCAAAATGTCACACTCCATTGCTATGATTTGTGAGACACCTTTTGCCAGTCATCCTAAGAAAACATACTGTAAGTATACAGTATGTTCAATCAAAAAACTTTTTTTATGGTAAACGAAAATAGTAAATCAATGCACGGTTTAAAAAAACAAACAAACACAACATCATTATGTTTGTTATTCTTTTCAGTTTTCAAATTATTTCACTGTGTATATCTCAATTTAATTACAACTAAGAGATTGCTGTCAGTTACTACGGCTCAGCTAACACTGCTCTTTATTATCCATTGGGGATCCTGTTATTCCCCCTAAGTGCAATATTTTTGGTATAACCAAAGCTTTAATCAATTTGGGCTTTTCTAATTCGCACATTGCTTACTTTGTTTAATAAATGCATAAAGTTGAACAATATTAGGATGGTGTTTGAAACGTGTTACTTGAGCATATTCGTAACATCTAACACTGATCTCTTGAGGGGTAACGCAATTCCAGACCTTGACTCAAACCTGCATCATCTACAGTATTAGCAGTAACTTATTATACTAATGCTTCATACAACTCTTCCTCCTTCCTACCTGGGCCAAGGAAGAAAAAACTGTTGTAAAATTCCCTATGATAAGAGGGGATAGAAACTGATGCACTAAAGCACCTGGAGCTATTCATGCAAAAGCGACACACAAGTCACTTTGACAAAAGTATCTCAAATTTGTTGAACATAATTAAAGTGTTGAAATTGTTTTCTTTTGTTTTTGTATTTACATTTGAGTATTTTTTAATTCAATAGTGTTGAAACTATAAAAATACATTTAAAGTTTCTCCACTTGAAGCACACAACTTATAGGTTCCATAATACCTTTAATAGATCTTTATACATGTAGCCATTTCTTGGGCATTTTTCAACATCTTTCAAGATTTTTCCATTTAAAATAGTAGCTAACCAGACAATTTTTTTTGTTATTCTTAATTTTCTTGGCACAACGACCCATTTTTTTAAATTCTTAATAAAGAAACCTGCCTTCTCTGTAAATGCCGCCCTTTTGTACACATTGATGATAATCTTTGGTTGTAAACATCTCGCAAATTATTTACACACTCTGATCATCTGTAGTCTCCATCCTTAATATCCTCATCTGACGTACTTTATAAAAAAAAATGAAATAACCCAATATGTACAGTACTTTCCACAGCAAACATAACACTGACAGTAGACAAAACTGTCTGGGAACATCTCATTATCTCTTTATTTTTCTACATACTGTATGTAAATCCTCCAGAGCAGGGGTGCTCAACTCCAGTCCTCAACCCCCCCCCAACAGGTCAGGTTTGCAGGATATCCCAGCTTCAGCACAGGTGACCACAGCCATCTGTGTTGAAGCAGGGATATTCTGAAAACCTGACCTGTTTTGGGCTTGAGGACTGAAGTTGAGCTCCGCTGCTCCAGAGGATAGGAAGTTTGGTGAGAGCTGGTTGCATCTCCTTTTTTATTATTAGTTCCCTGAGGAAATAGGGGAATTCCTTCACAGGTTTGCATCACACTGTTATTCCTCTTTTGCTGAACTGTACAGTTTTGGCTAATGTCTCTCAACCCTATATTTTGAAATCACACGCCGTCTTATTTTTCATTTTCATTTGCATGTACCAATTATGCAACCATGTTTTAGAAGAGTGATTGTACAAGATACATTTGCAGAAATGCACAGTTTGACTGAGTCAGTCTGAGCAAACACAGCAGTTTTCTAGCACAGTGCCACAGACCGAGCTGCTATCTCGTCGGACACAAGGATAGAATATTGACAGCGGGTTACACTTCCGCTGCTTTCACATTCAGTAACGTGCAGCTCAGCCTTCTGAGAGCTGTTAGTGATAAGAACAGTCGAGGTTTAGGAAGGTCACGTCTCCGGGTCACAGGGTTGTTGTCCCCTCCAATCTCATTCCATGAAATCAATCTGATTCATTATTGCAAGTTACCACTAAAAGACACATTCTCATTTCAGATGCCGCAATGTACTGTATTGAGCTAAAATGCAACATTTGATTTAGACACACATTTGTTGTCAAGGTCAAGGTATTTGAAAGATTGCAGCTGTGATTTTATAAGCTGGCTCACAAAAGTACTGTGAAGAAAATATCTTAGTTCAGTAGTTTATATCAGAGAAATACAGTAGATTACGCACTATGTTTTGGATTTGATTATGCCTTTATACGTTCATCATAAAGTATATGTGACAGTGTTGCTAAGAATTAAATATGATGTACCCTATGGTACTTAAATGCTCTTGCTACAGGGAACCTTGTTGAATAATGTGTTGCCTTCGTAGCTGCAGTAAAATTGGAGAGTAGTTTTGTTCATAAAATCAGGTTAACATACATTTTGAAATGTGTTTCTTAATATCAGTTTATCAATGTATTTTGCATTTTAATTGCCATACTTGTAAAAGCAAATATAGAGTGGTTACATTAGAGCATAGGAAAAAAGCAGAGGTTCCTAGATGCACATATGGTATTGTATTGTAATCTATCACTTTTCTCATGTTTTACAGTTATTATTTCACACTTAATGAGCCAGATTAAATAAAGTCAGTTAACATTGCTTTGTGTTCGCCAATATGTATCGCATAAATACATTTCACTTTTTTTACCAAATTCAATCAGAATTGTTTATTCATTTGCGAAGTGCGCTAAACTAATCATTTTCAAACACCAGAGAGTGATAAATATTTTTATAAGCATATTAAACCACGAAAAAGAATTCCATTCCATTTTTGCCAATTTTTATAGTAGGTGGGATCAATCAACTGAGTACCTTCTTTGCGATAACACTCTGCCTAACGCATGGCTTTCTTTTGTATGGAAGCTCCTGCTATGAATGATGTTCTTCCTCTCTGCTCCTTTTTACTATAGCCGAGACTTGGCTTTTTCAGTCTGACTGTGCACTTCTTTTATGGTGGCCTTTTTTTCTCCCACATGCCACACACTGATGGCAGGGGTGGAGGTGTGGCGCTTCTCTTCTCCTCAATCTGCTGTTACCGAACCCTTCCTACCCCTCTCTCTCTCTTTCTTTTCCTTAATTTGAGGCTCACACTGAACAGCTTTTCTCTCCTTTCCCTTTCTAGGTAGCTGTCATCTATCGCCCACCTACCTCTACTCATCCCCCTTCTGTCTGGCTCTCCTTTCTCTCCTCCGTCTGCCTTTCTCTTCTCCTTGGGGATTTCTACTGCCATATTGATGAACCTCTCTCCTTGGGCTTTCCGCTTTCTCTAACCTCTTCATTTGGGCTTCACCAATGGACTGCAGCCAGCATCCACAAGGATGGCCACTATGTGCACTAGGTTTTCATGAAAAACAGTTATCTGACTTATCTATTTCCCCCCCTTTCTCTCTCTGACCATCACCCCATCTCATTTATGCTCTCTCAGTTCTCCTCTCCTTCATCTCCATCTACCCCTCATGTCTGCAAAGACCTATGTTCTATAAATCTCCCTGCTCTTGTACTCTGTGCTCCTCCCTCTTTTCCCTCTGCTCCTCTACCGACTCTGACAACCTGGCCAGGAACTACAACTCTTCTCTATCCTCCTCTTTTGATCTACATGCCCCTCTTCTTGTTCGCCGTTCTCACCGTCCTAACCTCAGACCTTGGCTAAACTGCCACACACACATGCTCTGCTCCTCCACTTGTTCCTCTGAACGCCTCTGGAGGAAATCTTATACTCTCTCGGACTTCCTTCACTACAAATATATCCAATCCTGTTTCAACTCTGCACTGTCTCAGGCTAAACAAAGTACTTTTCTTCACTAATCAATACTTACAAGTGTAACCCATGCTTCCTCTTCTCTGTCTTTGACTCTCTACTCAGACCACCATGAGTTAGCTTTTTTTCTTCCTCCATTTCACCTCAGAACTTTGCTGACTATTTCAAGACTAAGGTGGATTCCATTTGTCAAAATATCTCTTCTGTATCTTCCTCATATTCTATACCTCATCTTCCTAACGCTCTTCCTGCTTTCCTTGACAGTTTATCCTCTATAACAGAAGAGAAAGTGTTGCTGTTGCTCTCTTCCTCTCCCATACTACTTGTCCTCTTGACCCAATCCTCTCCCATCTCCTGAAATCTCTTGATTCCACTCTAATCTCCACACTCACACATATTTTGAACTCCACACTCAGCTATGTACCTTCCTTACCTCCTTTAAGCATGCATCAGTTATATCTTTACTCAAAAATAGCAAGCTACCTGCCTCTCTAACTATAGCCCTGTTTTCCTCCTGCTCTTTACCTCGAAAATCGTTAATGCCTTGTATTCTTTTGCTTGGTCCATTTTCTTACCCGCTATTCTCTCCTAGATTCTGTACAATCTGGCTTCCGAACTCTGTACTCCACCAAAACAGCCCTCACCAAAATAACAAATGACTTCCATGCTACCAAAGAACACAGTCATTACACCCTACTTATATTACTCTACCTTTCTGCAGCCTTTGATACTGTGAACCACCCCCCTCTCCTTCACATTATCCATTCTCTTGGTATACTTCTCCTCTTACCTCTTCCATCATACTTTCAGTGTCTCATTCACTAACATCACCCACTCCTCTGTTGATCTCTCTGTGGGCATGCCCTAAAGGTCTATCCTGGCAACAGTCTCTTTGGTCTCTACACACACTCTCTAGGTGACTATATCACAGATTTTAGATTCAAATATCACCTCTATTCTGAAGACACACAAATTTACTTTTCAACCCATGATCTTAAATGTGTTGTCTGGACCAAAGACTGCATGTCTCTGCTATATCATCCTTGATGGCTCGCCACTTCTCGTATTTTCTCCCAAACCCAGCTCTACTGCCACCGTTTACGATTGTTAGGGTTATAAATTATGCTCTAGAAAACACTCTATAATAGGCAAAACAGCCAGAATACATTTGTACAGAGGTCCTGAATACATATGTTATCTCTACCAAAAGGAGACTTTTTAAAGCATCAATTTATTATTAGGATTGAACTCTAGGGATCTCTGGTTTCTGAGATACCTGTAATTACCGGTGAAGTTATCAGCATTACTTCCTGGTTTCCTCAGTGGATTTAAATGACAGTCCCATTGACTTGCAGGGCTCTTGAGATTTAGACGGCCATTTTGTTTCCCTTGAGGGAGAGAGGCACTGGTAACTTCACCGTCAAGTTTGTCAATGAGTGTCATAGGAGCTAAAAATAATGCAATTCAGCTCCAGAGTAAACTTCTGGATCCAACCACGTTAAAAAAAGAATATTAATTATAAAACCGAGCAGCTGGGATTGCTGCTCTAAGTTTACTTATACTGTAGTAAAGCAAAAGATGTCTTCTTATGTAGTACTGATTCTTTACATTATACTGTACCTCAAATATACCCTATTGTTTTTCTTCTGTGCTCTCCTTTAACTAACAAAACCTTAATTTAGGGACTTTCAGGCAACATTTACAAACCACTTCTCCATTGGTCCTGTGGTTTTATTTGACAGAAGAACTTCTTCAGTTTGATTAGCCTTTTTATAATTTATAGGGGCCCCTTCTTGCTGCCTAATATTATCAAGTTTCAGTAGCTTTCTAAAGTTAACTTGCCATTTTCACATCAAGAATTACAGTATGTGATATAAGTAATTTATACTGCACTGGAGTCGTCTAAGAGCTGTAACCATGCTTATCACAAAGAGCATGAGAAGGAAGCAGGACAAGGATTATGGAAGAGAGTAAGGGAAACAGAAAGAATGAGTGAGGAAGTAAGAAATGGGAGAAGGAACAATAACAGAAGGAAAGGGAAAGACAGAGTAATACCAGAGAATATTTAGATAGAGTGAGAAAAACAGAGAGGAGAACAGTTAAGGGAGAGTGTGAGAGGGTAAAGAAAAGTATGTGTGTGAGAGAGAGAGAGAGAGAGAGAGAGAGAGAGAGAGAGAGAGAGAGAGAGAGAGAGAGAGAGAGAGAGAGAGAGAGAGAGAGAGAGAGAGAGAGAGAGAGAGAGAGGAGATGTCCCTATTCAATATTTATTTATTTATAAAATGTTTTACCAGGAAGTAATACATTGAGAGTTACCTCTCGTTTTCAAGTATGTCCTGGGCATAGAATTAAGATGACAAATATGCTGCAAAGTCATGTGGCTAAAAGAAAAGTAACAATTATCAAAGAGGGACGGAAGAAAAATATAACAGATGGAGGGAGGGTAAGGAAAAAAGAAGCGCAATGCTCCTTTGTCATTGCCAGTGTGGAAATGTATGTGATCTTGCATGTATAGGTGTCATATAATGTTAGGCCCCGGCAAAAAGCATGTTTCCATCCCTTTAAAAACTAAACATAGCACATAGTATAATCTTTGTTTATTGTGCTATTCTGCAATGTTAAAAACAAATCCCTTTGAGATATCCAGTGTTGTTTTACATTTCCCTTTGCAAAAGAAAACTGTGGTACTGCAAGAGTGGAAAAATAAAATACAAAATAATATTTTGAACTGTCGGCCTCATGCATTATAATAAGTAATGGAATTGAGGGCAGTTACCGTTTGTAAAACACATTTCAAATTTAGTGCAATCAGTATAATGATAGAAACAGGAAATACTGTGGCGCATGGATAGCGCTATTAATATCTATTCCTCAAATGAGATAACTACTGAGAAAAATCCTAAACCAACAGCAGTGTTGTAGATAAGCAAAAAAATATAAATTTATTTAAAAAACCTTGGTAACTGAACTAACATAAAGTTCAGTTATGAACTTATTCACAAAACACAAATATGTATAAAAACAAATATTATAAAAGTTCCATATGTCCCTAGTGTTGATATACAGTATATAACCAAACTTAGATGATATACCAATCTGTGAGGTAATTTGTGAAATATCCTAATTCCTTGTGTCAGGTATATTTGAATGTTTGGAGAGAGATTGGGTTTCTCTGTTGCTACAGAGTAGTTGGTTATCTTTGGGGAAGATTTTCAAGAGGTCTTGTTAGCTTCCTCCATGCTCCCAAGTTGAATGTCTCTATTGTTGTAGTTAATCATAAATGGGAATTATTTTTTCTTCTTCAACACTTTATTCCAATTGGGATGTGAGTTCAATTTTATAAATTGTTATGGCAAATTTGAAGGTGCACCTTCTATATTGGCAATAACTTGAGTATATGTTCTAAAGTCTCTCAAAAAATATTGACTTTCCAAGTGTGTAATTTGGAGAAAGTTAATGGGACGGCTCATACCTCAATCAGGTGTATTACCCTCTTCCACTTTGATAAAGCCATTTGTTGGCGAAACATGTCAGTGTAATCCTCTTCTATTTTTGGCACATTAAATCATTTTTTATTATCCCCCTTTTCGCTTTCTGAATTTGAGGTGCAGCGTTTTTTCTGGGCTTTTTGCCTTGTCTACTCTACGTATTACCCTCTATGCAGCACTGCTTGGTAGACTCAAGGTTTTCAGCAGTCACCTCGATGCTTTATCCGGCCCAAGAGATGTTTATCCGGTAAGTAAACCTGGCTATTCGGGATATTGCTTTGCTGTTCCTGGACGGCACTTCCGCACCAGCCTCAGCGGTACCATAGCCACCAGTCTCCTTCGTCTATTTCTGTTGTTTCCGGGTCACGTGTTCGGCGTACGCGAAGTTATGCCAGCAGTCCGTGTACGTGAGCAAGATTGCTGCGTTCTCTACGGATCCTCTAAAGGTTCACAAAGGGTAGAAACACACTATGTATTTACCATAGGCTTCCTCAGGGGTATGTCCCAGTATTATACCTCTTAAAGCAGGTTAAGCCTAAAAATGTTAAATAGCTGAAGGTGGAAGAGATTGACCTGGTGAACTGAAGATGGCTGCCTCCTGACTCAAGGAGGTAGTACAGATAGCGCAGAATTTGATTATTGATTTCATTTTGAATGGAACCTCTAGTGTACACCGTACATACACATTTTACATAGGATGCAGCTTGCCTTTAAGTAGAAGTGTGCAAGCCGCTGTAGAAGCCAGTAATGCTATTTGAGTATGTTAGTTCATGTAAAGAAAGCTTTGTATTGGTATACCACGTTTTGCATTCTACTTCTGTATGTTCTGTTATAGAAAAGGCCTGAAATGGTGCATTGAAAGGAATTCATATTATGACTTTGTTCTGCATAGCAGAACATCGTCAATTTCCTGTATTTGTACCAATGTCATTAATCCTGTTATTGAATACATTTTTGTATCATATGGAGATAAGATACATTGAGTTGGCATAAAAGCCCATATTTAGTATCAGTGCTATTCCATAAGACCCGCCTTACGACCCATTCACTTATAGAAGGGTAAGGTGTTTTCCGTCTCCTGAAGGTGTGTTTTGCTTTGTAAATATGAGCAAAAATGTACTATTAACCTAACCTATTTACAAAAGCTTCTATATTTATACCGCATACAATTGTCGTATTGTTTAGGTTGCTGGAACCATACAGAGCTTGGGCACTGCTCATGGGGGCTTTAAGCTGTCAGATATTGTTATGTATGGACAGTTAGAATTGAAACTGACGTGCAGAGATCTCCTTGGATACATATAGTTTTAACCATTTCCACTATAATGGGATACAGAAATCCTTAGATATAGATATACACAGGGATTACGGAATTTGAGCTCCGTTTCTTTTATTTACTTTCTCAGTGTCTTGAATTGATTGCATTTTTTTCTCAAATAAAATGTGCATACACAGTATAGTCACTCTAATAAGTGTGCAAAATCCCTTTAAATGTATTCATCAAATCAGGATTACAATGTAGAAGTTTAAGTTAGGACTGAGAACGTAAAACTAATATATATAGTGTAGATCCAGATGTAGTAAGACTTACTGTCCCGGTGCAGACGGACAAGCAAAGGTCTGCCGTACAGGGGACAGTGCTGCCGTGCAGGTTAGAGTGCTGCCGTACAGGGGACAGTGCTGCCGTACAGGGGACAGTGCTGCCGTGCAGGTTAGAGTGCTGCCGTACAGGGGACAGTGCTGCCGTACAGGGGACAGTGCTGCCGTACAGAGGACAGTGCTGCCGTACAGAGGACAGTGCTGCCGTGCAGGGGACAGTGCTGCCGTGCAGGGGACAGTGCTGCCGTGCAGGGGACAGTGCTGCCGTGCAGGAGACAGTGCTGCCGTGCAGGGGACAGTGCTGCCGTGCAGGAGACAGTGCTGCCGTGCAGGGGACAGTGCTGCCGTGCAGGGGACAGTGCTGCCGTGCAGGGGACAGTGCTGCCGTGCAGGGGACAGTGCTGCCGTGCAGGGGACAGTGCTGCCGTGCAGGGGACAGTGCTGCCGTGCAGGGGACAGTGCTGCCGTGCAGGGGACAGTGCTGCCGTGCAGGGGACAGTGCTGCCGTACAGGGGACAGTGCTGCCGTACAGGGGACAGTGCTGCCGTGCAGGTTAGAGTGCTGCCGTACAGGGGACAGTGCTGCCGTACAGGGGACAGTGCTGCCGTACAGGGGACAGTGCTGCCGTACAGGGGACAGTGCTGCCGTACAGGGGACAGTGCTGCCGTGCAGGTTAGAGTGCTGCCGTGCAGGTTAGAGTGCTGCCGTACAGGGGACAGTGCTGCCGTACAGGGGACAGTGCTGCCGTGCAGGTTAGAGTGCTGCCGTACAGGGGACAGTGCTGCCGTACAGGGGACAGTGCTGCCGTACAGAGGACAGTGCTGCCGTACAGAGGACAGTGCTGCCGTGCAGGGGACAGTGCTGCCGTGCAGGGGACAGTGCTGCCGTGCAGGGGACAGTGCTGCCGTGCAGGAGACAGTGCTGCCGTGCAGGGGACAGTGCTGCCGTGCAGGAGACAGTGCTGCCGTGCAGGGGACAGTGCTGCCGTGCAGGGGACAGTGCTGCCGTGCAGGGGACAGTGCTGCCGTGCAGGGGACAGTGCTGCCGTGCAGGGGACAGTGCTGCCGTGCAGGGGACAGTGCTGCCGTGCAGGGGACAGTGCTGCCGTGCAGGGGACAGTGCTGCCGTGCAGGGGACAGTGCTGCCGTACAGGGGACAGTGCTGCCGTACAGGGGACAGTGCTGCCGTGCAGGTTAGAGTGCTGCCGTACAGGGGACAGTGCTGCCGTACAGGGGACAGTGCTGCCGTGCAGGGGACAGTGCTGCCGTGCAGGAGACAGTGCTGCCGTGCAGGGGACAGTGCTGCCGTGCAGGAGACAGTGCTGCCGTGCAGGGGACAGTGCTGCCGTGCAGGGGACAGTGCTGCCGTGCAGGGGACAGTGCTGCCGTGCAGGGGACAGTGCTGCCGTGCAGGGGACAGTGCTGCCGTGCAGGGGACAGTGCTGCCGTGCAGGGGACAGTGCTGCCGTGCAGGTTACAGTGCTGCCGTGCAGGGGACAGTGCTGCCGTGCAGGAGACAGTGCTGCCGTGCAGGGGACAGTGCTGCCGTGCAGGGGACAGTGCTGCCATGCAGGGGACAGTGCTGCCGTGCAGGGGACAGTGCTGCCGTGCAGGGGACAGTGCTGTCGTGCAGGGGATAGTGCTGTCGTACAGGGGACAGTGCTGCCGTGCATGGGACAGTGCTGCCGTGCAGGGGACAGTGCTGCCGTGCAGGGGACAGTGCTGCCGTGCAGGGGACAGTGCTGCCGTGCAGGGGACAGTGCTGCCGTGCAGGGGACAGCGCTGCCGTGCAGGGGACAGCGCTGCCGTACAGGGGACAGCGCTGCCGTGCAGGGGACAGTGCTGCCGTGCAGAGGACAGTGCTGCCGTGCAGGGGACAGTGCTGCCGTGCAGGGGACAGTGCTGCCGTGCAGGGGACAGTGCTGCCGTGCAGGAGACATTGCTGCCGTGCAGGGGACAGTGCTGCCGTGCAGGAGACAGTGCTGCCGTGCAGGGGACAGTGCTGCCGTGCAGGGGACAGTGCTGCCGTGCAGGTTACAGTGCTGCCGTGCAGGGGACAGTGCTGCCGTGCAGGAGACAGTGCTGCCGTGCAGGGGACAGTGCTGCCGTGCAGGGGACAGTGCTGCCGTGCAGGGGACAGTGCTGCCGTGCAGGGGACAGTGCTGCCGTGCAGGGGACAGTGCTGCCGTGCACGGGACAGTGCTGTCGTGCAGGGGATAGTGCTGTCGTACAGGGGACAGTGCTGCCGTGCATGGGACAGTGCTGCCGTGCAGGGGACAGTGCTGCCGTGCAGGGGACAGTGCTGCCGTGCAGGGGACAGTGCTGCCGTGCAGGGGACAGTGCTGCCGTGCAGGGGACAGCGCTGCCGTGCAGGGGACAGTGCTGCCGTACAGGGGACAGTGCTGCCGTGCAGGTTAGAGTGCTGCCGTACAGGGGACAGTGCTGCCGTACAGGGGACAGTGCTGCCGTACAGAGGACAGTGCTGCCGTACAGAGGACAGTGCTGCCGTGCAGGGGACAGTGCTGCCGTGCAGGGGACAGTGCTGCCGTGCAGGGGACAGTGCTGCCGTGCAGGGGACAGTGCTGCCGTGCAGGGGACAGTGCTGCCGTGCAGGGGACAGTGCTGCCGTGCAGGTTACAGTGCTGCCGTGCAGGGGACAGTGCTGCCGTGCAGGAGACAGTGCTGCCGTGCAGGGGACAGTGCTGCCGTGCAGGGGACAGTGCTGCCGTGCAGGGGACAGTGCTGCCGTGCACAGGACAGTGCTGTCGTGCAGGGGATAGTGCTGTCGTACAGGGGACAGTGCTGCCGTGCATGGGACAGTACTGCCGTGCAGGGGACAGTGCTGCCGTGCAGGGGACAGTGCTGCCGTGCAGGGGACAGTGCTGCCGTGCAGGGGACAGCGCTGCCGTGCAGGGGACAGCGCTGCCGTACAGGGGACAGTGCTGCCGTGCAGGTTAGAGTGCTGCCGTACAGGGGACAGTGCTGCCGTACAGGGGACAGTGCTGCCGTACAGAGGACAGTGCTGCCGTGCAGGGGACAGTGCTGCCGTGCAGGGGACAGTGCTGCCGTGCAGGAGACAGTGCTGCCGTGCAGGGGACAGTGCTGCCGTGCAGGGGACAGTGCTGCCGTGCAGGTTACAGTGCTGCCGTGCAGGGGACAGTGCTGCCGTGCAGGAGACAGTGCTGCCGTGCAGGGGACAGTGCTGCCGTGCAGGAGACAGTGCTGCCGTGCAGGGGACAGTGCTGCCGTGCAGGGGACAGTGCTGCCGTGCAGGGGACAGTGCTGCCGTGCAGGGGACAGTGCTGCCGTGCAGGGGACAGTGCTGCCGTACAGGGGACAGTGCTGCCGTACAGGGGACAGTGCTGCCGTGCAGGTTAGAGTGCTGCCGTACAGGGGACAGTGCTGCCGTACAGGGGACAGTGCTGCCGTACAGAGGACAGTGCTGCCGTGCAGAGGACAGTGCTGCCGTGCAGGGGACAGTGCTGCCGTGCAGGGGACAGTGCTGCCGTGCAGGGGACAGTGCTGCCGTGCAGGAGACAGTGCTGCCGTGCAGGGGACAGTGCTGCCGTGCAGGAGACAGTGCTGCCGTGCAGGGGACAGTGCTGCCATGCAGGGGACAGTGCTGCCGTGCAGGGGACAGTGCTGCCGTGCAGGGGACAGTGCTGCCGTGCAGGGGACAGTGCTGCCGTGCAGGGGACAGTGCTGCCGTGCAGGGGACAGTGCTGCCGTGCAGGTTACAGTGCTGCCGTGCAGGGGACAGTGCTGCCGTGCAGGAGACAGTGCTGCCGTGCAGGGGACAGTGCTGCCGTGCAGGGGACAGTGCTGCCGTGCAGGGGACAGTGCTGCCGTGCACAGGACAGTGCTGTCGTGCAGGGGATAGTGCTGTCGTACAGGGGACAGTGCTGCCGTGCATGGGACAGTACTGCCGTGCAGGAGACAGTGCTGCCGTGCAGGGGACAGTGCTGCCGTGCAGGGGACAGTGCTGCCGTGCAGGGGACAGCGCTGCCGTGCAGGGGACAGCGCTGCCGTACAGGGGACAGTGCTGCCGTGCAGGTTAGAGTGCTGCCGTACAGGGGACAGTGCTGCCGTACAGGGGACAGTGCTGCCGTACAGAGGACAGTGCTGCCGTGCAGGGGACAGTGCTGCCGTGCAGGGGACAGTGCTGCCGTGCAGGAGACAGTGCTGCCGTGCAGGGGACAGTGCTGCCGTGCAGGGGACAGTGCTGCCGTGCAGGTTACAGTGCTGCCGTGCAGGGGACAGTGCTGCCGTGCAGGGGACAGTGCTGCCGTGCAGGGGACAGTGCTGCCGTGCAAGGGACAGTGCTGCCGTGCAGGTTACAGTGCTGCCGTGCAGGGGACAGTGCTGCCGTGCAGGAGACAGTGCTGCCGTGCAGGGGACAGTGCTGCCGTGCAGGGGACAGTGCTGCCGTGCAGGGGACAGTGCTGCCGTGCAGGGGACAGTGCTGCCGTGCACGGGACAGTGCTGTCGTGCAGGGGATAGTGCTGTCGTACAGGGGACAGTGCTGCCGTGCATGGGACAGTACTGCCGT
This sequence comes from Ascaphus truei, assembly GCF_040206685.1. NCBI lineage: Eukaryota > Metazoa > Chordata > Amphibia > Anura > Ascaphidae > Ascaphus > Ascaphus truei. Next base: position 400,432,744 of record NC_134484.1, on the reverse strand, counting down.
GCAGGGGACAGTGCTGCCGTGCAGGGGACAGTGCTGCCGTGCAGGGGACAGTGCTGCCGTGCAGGGGACAGCGCTGCCGTGCAGGGGACAGCGCTGCCGTACAGGGGACAGTGCTGCCGTGCAGGTTAGAGTGCTGCCGTACAGGGGACAGTGCTGCCGTACAGGGGACAGTGCTGCCGTACAGAGGACAGTGCTGCCGTGCAGGGGACAGTGCTGCCGTGCAGGGGACAGTGCTGCCGTGCAGGAGACAGTGCTGCCGTGCAGGGGACAGTGCTGCCGTGCAGGGGACAGTGCTGCCGTGCAGGTTACAGTGCTGCCGTGCAGGGGACAGTGCTGCCGTGCAGGAGACAGTGCTGCCGTGCAGGGGACAGTGCTGCCGTGCAGGAGACAGTGCTGCCGTGCAGGGGACAGTGCTGCCGTGCAGGGGACAGTGCTGCCGTGCAGGGGACAGTGCTGCCGTGCAGGGGACAGTGCTGCCGTGCAGGGGACAGTGCTGCCGTACAGGGGACAGTGCTGCCGTACAGGGGACAGTGCTGCCGTGCAGGTTAGAGTGCTGCCGTACAGGGGACAGTGCTGCCGTACAGGGGACAGTGCTGCCGTACAGAGGACAGTGCTGCCGTGCAGAGGACAGTGCTGCCGTGCAGGGGACAGTGCTGCCGTGCAGGGGACAGTGCTGCCGTGCAGGGGACAGTGCTGCCGTGCAGGAGACAGTGCTGCCGTGCAGGGGACAGTGCTGCCGTGCAGGAGACAGTGCTGCCGTGCAGGGGACAGTGCTGCCGTGCAGGGGACAGTGCTGCCGTGCAGGGGACAGTGCTGCCGTGCAGGGGACAGTGCTGCCGTGCAGGGGACAGTGCTGCCGTGCAGGGGACAGTGCTGCCGTGCAGGGGACAGTGCTGCCGTGCAGGTTACAGTGCTGCCGTGCAGGGGACAGTGCTGCCGTGCAGGAGACAGTGCTGCCGTGCAGGGGACAGTGCTGCCGTGCAGGGGACAGTGCTGCCGTGCAGGGGACAGTGCTGCCGTGCACAGGACAGTGCTGTCGTGCAGGGGATAGTGCTGTCGTACAGGGGACAGTGCTGCCGTGCATGGGACAGTACTGCCGTGCAGGAGACAGTGCTGCCGTGCAGGGGACAGTGCTGCCGTGCAGGGGACAGTGCTGCCGTGCAGGGGACAGCGCTGCCGTGCAGGGGACAGCGCTGCCGTACAGGGGACAGTGCTGCCGTGCAGGTTAGAGTGCTGCCGTACAGGGGACAGTGCTGCCGTACAGGGGACAGTGCTGCCGTACAGAGGACAGTGCTGCCGTGCAGGGGACAGTGCTGCCGTGCAGGGGACAGTGCTGCCGTGCAGGAGACAGTGCTGCCGTGCAGGGGACAGTGCTGCCGTGCAGGGGACAGTGCTGCCGTGCAGGTTACAGTGCTGCCGTGCAGGGGACAGTGCTGCCGTGCAGGGGACAGTGCTGCCGTGCAGGGGACAGTGCTGCCGTGCAAGGGACAGTGCTGCCGTGCAGGTTACAGTGCTGCCGTGCAGGGGACAGTGCTGCCGTGCAGGAGACAGTGCTGCCGTGCAGGGGACAGTGCTGCCGTGCAGGGGACAGTGCTGCCGTGCAGGGGACAGTGCTGCCGTGCAGGGGACAGTGCTGCCGTGCACGGGACAGTGCTGTCGTGCAGGGGATAGTGCTGTCGTACAGGGGACAGTGCTGCCGTGCATGGGACAGTACTGCCGTGCAGGGGACAGTGCTGCCGTGCAGGGGACAGTGCTGCCGTGCAGGGGACAGTGCTGCCGTGCAGGGGACAGCGCTGCCGTGCAGGGGACAGCGCTGCCGTACAGGGGACAGTGCTGCCGTGCAGGTTAGAGTGCTGCCGTACAGGGGACAGTGCTGCCGTACAGGGGACAGTGCTGCCGTACAGAGGACAGTGCTGCCGTGCAGGGGACAGTGCTGCCGTGCAGGGGACAGTGCTGCCGTGCAGGAGACAGTGCTGCCGTGCAGGGGACAGTGCTGCCGTGCAGGAGACAGTGCTGCCGTGCAGGGGACAGTGCTGCCGTGCAGGGGACAGTGCTGCCGTGCAGGTTACAGTGCTGCCGTGCAGGGGACAGTGCTGCCGTGCAGGGGACAGCGCTGCCGTGCAGGGGACAGCGCTGCCGTACAGGGGACAGTGCTGCCGTGCAGGTTAGAGTGCTGCCGTACAGGGGACAGTGCTGCCGTACAGGGGACAGTGCTGCCGTACAGAGGACAGTGCTGCCGTGCAGGGGACAGTGCTGCCGTGCAGGGGACAGTGCTGCCGTGCAGGAGACAGTGCTGCCGTGCAGGGGACAGTGCTGCCGTGCAGGGGACAGTGCTGCCGTGCAGGTTACAGTGCTGCCGTGCAGGGGACAGTGCTGCCGTGCAGGGGACAGTGCTGCCGTGCAGGGGACAGTGCTGCCGTGCAAGGGACAGTGCTGCCGTGCAGGTTACAGTGCTGCCGTGCAGGGGACAGTGCTGCCGTGCAGGAGACAGTGCTGCCGTGCAGGGGACAGTGCTGCCGTGCAGGGGACAGTGCTGCCGTGCAGGGGACAGTGCTGCCGTGCAGGGGACAGTGCTGCCGTGCACGGGACAGTGCTGTCGTGCAGGGGATAGTGCTGTCGTACAGGGGACAGTGCTGCCGTGCATGGGACAGTACTGCCGTGCAGGGGACAGTGCTGCCGTGCAGGGGACAGTGCTGCCGTGCAGGGGACAGTGCTGCCGTGCAGGGGACAGCGCTGCCGTGCAGGGGACAGCGCTGCCGTACAGGGGACAGTGCTGCCGTGCAGGTTAGAGTGCTGCCGTACAGGGGACAGTGCTGCCGTACAGGGGACAGTGCTGCCGTACAGAGGACAGTGCTGCCGTGCAGGGGACAGTGCTGCCGTGCAGGGGACAGTGCTGCCGTGCAGGAGACAGTGCTGCCGTGCAGGGGACAGTGCTGCCGTGCAGGAGACAGTGCTGCCGTGCAGGGGACAGTGCTGCCGTGCAGGGGACAGTGCTGCCGTGCAGGTTACAGTGCTGCCGTGCAGGGGACAGTGCTGCCGTGCAGGAGACAGTGCTGCCGTGCAGGGGACAGTGCTGCCGTGCAGGGGACAGTGCTGCCGTGCAGGGGACAGTGCTGCCGTGCAGGGGACAGTGCTGCCGTGCAGGGGACAGTGCTGCCGTGCACGGGACAGTGCTGTCGTGCAGGGGATAGTGCTGTCGTACAGGGGACAGTGCTGCCGTGCATGGGACAGTGCTGCCGTGCAGGGGACAGTGCTGCCGTGCAGGGGACAGTGCTGCCGTGCAGGGGACAGTGCTGCCGTGCAGGGGACAGTGCTGCCGTGCAGGGGACAACGCTGCCGTGCAGGGGACAGCGCTGCCGTACAGGGGACAGTGCTGCCGTGCAGGTTAGAGTGCTGCCGTACAGGGGACAGTGCTGCCGTACAGGGGACAGTGCTGCCGTACAGAGGACAGTGCTGCCGTACAGAGGACAGTGCTGCCGTGCAGGGGACAGTGCTGCCGTGCAGGGGACAGTGCTGCCGTGCAGGGGACAGTGCTGCCGTGCAGGGGACAGTGCTGTCATGCAGGGGACAGTGCTGTCGTACAGGGGACAGTGCTGCCGTGCATGGGACAGTACTGCCGTGCAGGGGACAGTGCTGCCGTGCAGGGGACAGTGCTGCCGTGCAGGGGACAGTGCTGCCGTGCAGGGGACAGTGCTGCCGTGCAGGGGACAGTGCTGCCGTGCAGGGGACAGTGCTGCCGTGCAGGGGACAGTGCTGCCGTGCAGGGGACAGCGCTGCCGTGCAGGGGACAGTGCTGCCGTACAGGGGACAGTGCTGCCGTGCAGGGGACAGTGCTGATGTGGAGGGGACAGGGCTACCGTGCAGGTGACAGTGCTGCCGCAAGGGATCTGGGGGGGGCGGGGAGGGGATGGGGGGAGGGTCCATGCTTCTAAATGGGAACCTCCACAGTGTTAATCCTTCAATGCTGTGACCACTGTAGGTTAAATGCCCTTGGGTGCTGCCTTAGAACCCATTAAAGCTAAACCAAAACAAATATATGAATACATCCTTCTTTTCTTACTGCTTTTGAGTTGTTTTAAAAGTAACAAAGGAACCAACTGTGGCATTTCAATATTAAATACGTTTTAAATGCATCTTGAATGGGATTGCATTTATTTAACGTTTCTGATTTATGTTAAAAATAAAAATAAGACCAGTAAGATGGGCACACCATTTTTCCCATTTGATGCAGATTGTCTCATAGGCCTTCCCTTATGTTTTTTATTTTTTATTTATTTATAAAAATGTTTTACCAGGAAGTAATACATTGAGAGTTACATCTCGTTTTCAAGTATGTCCTGGGCACAGAGTTATAAAAAATACATGGTTACATTAAAAGAACAGGGTTATACAGTGAATACACTGACATTTCATGGATAGCTAGAGTTGGAAAATTGGGTACAGGGGATAAAGGGCTTGTTAGTTTCAGATTAAAATAGAGCAGCTTTAACATCACTTTAACATCACCAAACATCATTGAACGTCAGCAAACGTCTCACACCCTTTGGATGCCCTTCGGCTGCGCCAAAGGCTGTCTGCCTTTGGGGCAATGCAGACTACACTGGGGTGGTTGAGATTGAATCTGTTGCAGCTGTGAACACAAAGTTCTTTGTGTCATCTTGGCTCATTAACATTCCAGTGGGTGGGGTTGACGTTCCACAAAGTACAACCACATGTTAACCCTTAGCACTCTGGTCCTGTGCAGAGGGGAGCAGTTCTTGGGGAACCCCATCAGGCTGTCCACCTTTGGGGCAACGCAGACGTACACTTGGGTGGTTGAGACTGAATCTGTTGCAGCTGTTATGGGCAGCAGTGTTTTAGAATTTATTCGGAAATACTGATGAGCATGACTACAGTTTCATTGATTTCCTCAGCGAGCCCTAAAAGTGAGTCAAGTTACAGTAGGTTGCACAACAGCGACTTCCCATGTTACCTGTGCATGTCCTGTCTCCTTTCTTGTCAAAGGGAGGGACTTGCCGGACAGGTGCACCGTCATTCCAAAGTCAGCTGACCCAGCACAGGTATAACCAGATGTATTCCTGTATTTTCTCCTACATTGGTGCTAGCGAACTCTCTCTGATGCAGTGGGGGTTACTCATTAAATCATTTTGCTGATCAGGGCATGAAAACACTCAAGCTCCAGTTGAAGTCAATGAGAGTTTCCGAGCAGGGGCATAGCTATAGCCAGGGCAGCCCGGACAAACCCCGGGTCCCGCACTTTTGGGTGGCCCGCACTTCTCCCCCTCGTAGAGACAGGCGTGGGGAGATGGTATGTGGCAGTGGCGGGCTCCCGACGTTAAAGGATAAGCCAGTAGAAGAATCAGCTCTTGTTACAGAGGCAGAGCAAGATGGCAGGGGAGGAGCGTGCCCCAGCAGTCTGACCCGGAAGTCTTTCTTAGTGCCGAGAACAAAAGAACGAATGTACCTCTATGAGGCAGGCCATAGAGCGTACGATTGCGTGCGTGATTTCCGGGTCATGTGTGCGGTTTTACCAATAAGGGCGAATTGCTCATGTGACATCACGGGCATGCCTCCGACATGCCTCCCCATCGCGTCTCCTCCTCCAGATCCCCAGGCCACAGATCGCCTCTGCAGTAGGCGCGCGCGACGCCATGCACTCTGTCGCATGCGCCTACTATATCCGAGGCCTTACTTCTGGTGTCTGCTGCTAGATCGCTCTGCTCACCTCATGCCTGCTGTCCTGCTCTGCCTCAAGTGCTGATTCTTCTCCTGGCTTATCCTTTAACAGCAGGAGCCCACCGCCACATACCATCTCCCCGTGCCTGTCTCCATTACCACAGGTAGGCATGAAGGCGGAGGGGGGAGATCTGATGATGATGATGAGGGGGAGATCTGATGATTATGAGGGGGCGATCTGATGATGATAAGGGGGAGATCTGATGTTGATGAGGGGGAGATCTGATCATGATGAGGGGGAGAACAGATGATGAGGGGGAGAGCTGATGATGAGGGGGTGAGCTGATGATGATCAGGGGGAGAGATGATGATGAGGGGAAGAGCTGATGATGATGATGAGGGGGAGACCTGATGATGATGATGAGGGGAGAGCTGATGATGATGGGGATGATGATGGGGAGAGAGCTGATGATGATTAGGGGAGAGCTGATGATAATGATGAGGGGGAACACAGTTGAGAGATGAGGAGGGATGATGATGAGGAGGGATGATGAGAGAGAAGCTCAGGGAGGAGAGAGAAAAAAATCGCAGCCAGTATTAATAGTAATGGGGCCCTGAAAAAATATTTGCCCGGGGGCCCGCGCATATCTAGCTATGCCACCTTTTCCGAGTGATTGTGCCCCCGTCAGTTAAACAAATATACCCCCGTGACCTTGTAATCGATCTATACACTTTAATTTCCTCTACTTTGAATAGATCTAGACGGACTTTAGTGAGGATTAATTCACTGGCGTTCCGAGATCGTTAGCCAGCTTTATCAGCGCTGCTCTCTACGGAGGGGGGAGGGCTTGAGATACAAAGGAAAAAAGGAAAATGTCATATTCAGCCATGTATTATTATTCAGCCGTGTAGCTGTTGATTAAGTACTATGTGGTGTAAGAGGTTAGTTTCATGACAAGCCAGTGCAACTCCTCCTTTATGTATGACATATATTCTATGCCGCTGTCACAGTAAAACTGCTCACATCCTAGTGAAACTCCTGCAGTCAACTATGATCATTTTTAACATTTATATTAGTAAAAGTAATTTTACAGGATGGATCATTAAATTAAACATAGGGCTGTGATAGTTAAAGCAGACAGAAACCTGTATAGTTTAACTCATATAACGCTAGTATCTTGCCCCCCAGTATTTAATGCTCTTTAAAAAAAAAATTAAATAAAGGGTTTTTGTAATGTTACAAATTATTGTCTTTTTAATCTCTAGCATCAAAGGTTACTATGGCTATGGGGAGACATAAATTTTGACCTTCTAGACCTGAGGTTTTCAATTCCAGTCCTTATGAGCTATCAACAGGTCAGGTTTTCAGGATATCCCTGCTTCAGCACAGGTGGCTGAATCAGTTCCTGCTTCAGCACAGGTGGCTCAATCAGAGGCTCAGTCTAAGGCTAAGTCCATAAAGACTGCAGCCGTGCGGAGGCTGAGGGAAAGCAGGTGCTTTCCCTGGCCTTAGTGCGTGCGCCGTCCGGGGGCGTGTCTGGGGGCGGGCCAGTGACGTCACAGAGCTGGTTCGCCCTCATTGGGCGAACCGCTCACGTGATCGCCCTCCGCTCCCCTCAGCGCCAACACTTAAATTGAGCTGTCTCCTCCGCCAACGGAAGCGTGCGGAAGCGCCTTCTAAAGCCACCCTCATAAAAGGTGCCGGGGGTAAGTCCGCTGCCTCAGTGCCGGTCAGCGGCTAAGCGCTGACCATGCCTGCGGCCTAAGACTGCGTAACAAAGGAACCAACTGTGGCATTTCAATATCAAATACGTTTTAAATGCATCTTGAATGGGATTGCATTTATTTAACGTTTCTGATTTATGTTAAAAATAAAAATCAGACCAGTAAGATGAACACACCATTTTCCCCATTTGCTGCAGATTGTATCATAGGCCTTCCCTTATGTTTTTTTTATTTATTATTTATTTATTTATAAAAATGTTTTATCCGGAAGTAATACATTGAGAGTTACATCTGATTTTCAAGTATGTCCTGGGCACAGAGTTATAAAAAATACATGGTTACATTAAAAGAACGGTTAGACAGTGAATTCACTGACATTTCATGGACAGATAGAGTTGGAAAATTGTGTACGGAGGATAAAGGGCTTGTGAGTTTCATATTAAAATAGAGCAGCTTTAACATCACTTTAACATCACCAAACATCAGCAAACGGCTCACACCCTATGGCTGCCCTTCGGCTGCACCAAAGGTTGTCCGCCTTTGGGGCAACGCAGACATACACTGGGGTGGTTGAGATTGAATCTGTTGCAGCTGTGAACACAAAGTTCTCAGTCTAAGACTGAGCCTCTGATTGAGCCACCTGTGCTGAAGCTGGGATATCCTGAAAACCTGACCTGTTGGGGGGGCTTGAGGACTGGAGTTGGCCACCCTTGTCCTAAAACTTCATATGTCAACAGCTTATAGCTCCTGAATGAAGCACCAGATTTAAAAAATAAAATGATTCTGTTTATGCTGGGACATACATTAGGTAGCAACCAGAGCAGATATGACTTGTGTACTATGGAAAGCATGGACAACCCACAAGTTTTACTCTCACAAAAGGGACTTTTCAATGGCCTAACTTATCACTGCAGGGCAATTGAATTAAATGTGTCCTCTTGCCGAACCCCATCTGGGCATTTATATTACTGGCATGATCAGAAATATTTGTTTAAGAAGAGCAAGCAGAGGGAAAAATTAGGTGGTACCATGTAAAGGTATTGGAGTGAAACTGGTGTGTGAACTTCACTGTACAAGTACAAGAACGATAAAAATGCCATTGTGTGAGGGACAAAATGAGTAACTGTATCTCTTTAGGAGTGAAAACGTTGCAATAAAACAGCTCTTTCTTTCTTTTTACAATATCTGTGGGTTGAAATGTAGGCAGAAAACTTGGCAGACATGTTAATGGGATAAACCTGAAAGGATTCATGAAATGTTCCTAGCCAGATTTACAGCCTACACAGAAAAGACATCAACTTTCTTTTACCATACATACAATAAGTTCCTATACTAATAGGTGTAACACAATAATGTGACAGTAAAACTGAACTTCTAATAGGGTGGAAGTGTCTTACCCACTTCCAAAAACAGGATTCCCAAAGGAATGTTGAAAGGTGGAGGGCACTGGATGAGTAAGAAATCCAGTGTTAAGTGATTCATTGGCAAATTAACAAGTACACAAGGTAGGGCTGCTATTCTGTAACACAAGTTAGCGTATTTGTTGTATAATTTAAAGCAGCAATACTACATTCCCCCATTTTTTTCTTCTTTTTCTATGTAAAGCATGTGAGACTGTATAATTCTACATTCTTACCTAAGCTGGCAATTGTTTGGTGCTTCTGTTATAAATCTGTAAAATTCATGATTGTGTGCCTAACTAAATGGCCGCCTTCTAACTTTGTGCTGCCGTCTGTGAAATACTGCAGCTGATATGTAACATTATATTACTAAGTATAACACATTATTGTTACAGCTTTCAGAGTAATAGACCGTCTGCTGTTTGGAACACAGCAACAGATCGGTTTGTGATACTTTGTTTCCAAAGTTCAGAACTCAAAAAGGTGCGTGTAAGAGCTTGTTTCAAGAGGACATGGATATGACTTTCTAAATGGTTGTTGTACCAACCAAAAAATGATCAATACATTTTAAAAAATCACTAAAAATGGCATTAGAAGTTTTAAAAATAATTCAGACAGTATTATTTAACAATAACTGATTTATTTTAAAAAAAAATACAGGTTTTTTCATGTTTTACGGCTTTAAGACCAGAGCATAAGTCTTTCATTAAATTATATGTGGCATTGTTTTACAAAAAGGTTGGTGGTGGAGTTTTTCAAAACAAACAATACTATGCTGAACCTGTGAGTATGACATGGAGTAAGCGATGTGTTTGTTTATAACTTTTGTACAGGTTTGTATTAAGAACTATCTTATCTGTCATCTAAATTTAACATAGATTGGACTTGATGGACATATGTCTTTTTGGTGTTCACTGAAAGCATAACAGGATCTACAGAGGTAATCTTCTTTTGGCCGCCTTACCATTTCTTAACAGAAATATACATTTTTATAGAAGAGCGTGTAGAAAAGAGGTTTCCTTTCCATTCAAAATAAGACCATACAGGTGCAGGCATAGAAATAGACCTATGAAATATATAAAGCTTTATGCACACTAACTTACTTGTTCATCCATCAAAATATATAACACAATGAAACTAATTATGTTTCTCCAGAAAAAAATCAGGTATTACAACTTTGCAGTGGATATAATCTGAACAAATTGCTGTGGGTGGGTAGAAGGATGTATGATATTAATATATTTCACCCTACATGTACTGCAGCAGTAATTCTTGTATCTTCTTGGGGACACGGTTAGTTTAGCGCTGCTTCTGCATCATTTATGGTGCTAAAAATGCAGTAAGTACTTTATTACCTAATACAGTACTACACAGCTGATTTATTAAAAAATTAACACAGGATTTTGAATGAAATGCTGCTTTTTCTTTTTTTTTTTTAAACAGAAGAAAGCTTTGGTAAAAACGTATTATTATAGTACAGCAGATCTTACAGAGACTGCAGCTCTGGTACCGCTATGGGTGCTGGTGCCTCTTTGCTTATATCTTTTCTTTTAGGGCAGTGTTTTCCAAACCTCTCCTTGTGACCTACAGCCACACCAGGTTACCGAGGCAACCACCTTATATTCTATTAATATGCAAAATAAAAGTGCATTCACCTGGGTGCAAGTGCATTGGTTATTCCCAAAACCTGGTGTGGCCGTGGGTCACGAGGAAAGGTTTGGAAAACACTGCTTTAGGGGATTTACAGCTACATTTGTGTGCCATATTTTGTTTTAATAAATGCAGCAGTTCCTTACATTTATGGTAATGCTGCCGATCAATTCGTTCTCCCCTGATCAATCACCGAAGATCCTGCTTCCCAGGGCACGCCATATGGCGGCGTATTTCAAAGGAGGAAGTGGTGCGGCTTCCTAAATGGCTGCTATAGCAACCCAGGAAATCTTAATAAATCACAAATCATTACAAAGGGCATAAACAGTGCAAAAAACTGAAAATGCAGTAAGTATTATTAGATACCTCACACCTGATTTATAAAAAAATATACCTTGTTCCAGATAACTCCTCCAGTCCCCTGAAATGATTTATCCTTCTTTAGACGCATCTCTACATCTGACAGTCAGAGCAATGCCTGGTCAGGGATTTTCTAGTCTTCAGTTACTAAAATATCATTCAAATAATCACAGACCCGTGGTAAGCCCCTAAAACAATATATATATAATATATATATATATAAATATATATAATATATACGACAGAGATTCAAAAAAAATTTTTTTCCCATTTTCCCTCTTCCCAGTTAGAGTGCCCTGAACTTTTTTGTGTTTAATATATATATATATATATATATCTTTGAAAAATACAAAGTGCAACCCGAAATGCCAAATGGCCGCCAATTATATTGAAAGAAGTGCCCCTCGGTATTAGTAATTACATATTTTTTTGATTATTCATCCAACTCAACTTGCAGGTAAGCATTGCTCTAGTCAATATTTGTGAACGTTTTCCCCTCAGACAATGTACAGTAGAATAAACTATTTCAATCTCGGGGAGAGGGTAGCAATTGGCCTTTGCCCAACTTTTAACTGTCATTTTGTAGTTTACAAATATCCTCACACTACCATTGTTTCTTATCACCAGAACTAATGGGGCGGCCAATTCAAAAAATGGAACAGGTTAAATTATAGTAGCTGCCTCCAGGTGTTCTAGTTCCTAAGCCACGTGATGGCGCATTGCATAGAGAAATTGGCCGGGTTGGAAGCAACGTGGCCTGGCATCTACATCTACATAAACCTTGCCCATAACACCCTCTAAGGTCCCAAATCCTTCCTTTAAAAACGGTGAATGCTTCACACAAGTATCTTTTCACGTTACAGATTCCATACTTTGTTGATTTGGGCTCAATTTAGATGCAATTGCTGTAGCTAGGTTCGGCCCAACAGGCTTGGAGCTTTCCCTTCACTATTACCATTGGTAGTTTCAGCTTCCCCCTCCTGGTACAGTAGGTCACCTTAACTCCAATGCTGGGACGTGCTCTCACGTGTACATGTGCAGGGCTGCTCATATGTCTTGCAAATGTGGAGCCCCTACTCTGGACCATAAATGCTGGTATGTTTTTCCGTAATGATGGACACAGAAGCTCCTTTGTCAGTTTCCATGGGCATGGACTGTCCGTTTATTTCAATGGTTGCCCTTAATGGTTCACCTGCAAACTTCAGGCCTGCCAGGTTAAACATAGTATAGAGTTTGTCCTCTTCTTCCTCTCCCTCAGGTGCTGCCATAAAGTGAACCTCAGTTTACCGATGGCCTCTTTTCCTTATATCCCAGTATGCCTGTTAGAACACAGTTTAGTGAGATGGCCATGGACATCAGACAGGCCCAGGAGACCATGTCCTTCAATGGGCACAGATTGCCATCATGTCTTTCCGCACATTTGAAGCATCTTTGTTTACCAGCCTGTTCTTTTGTTGCTAAGGAATGTTTTAAAACTTTGCAGCTGTTTCATCTGTTTTCTGGGGCTTTACACTACAGTACTTTGCAAATCAGAAACATGCTTGACTGCAACTTCTACACCTTGTGCTATTTCAAGAGCTCTTGTCTCTTGATTATCGCATCTTAATGCTGCAGACCAGACAGTCCCATAGAATCTTGTAAAACAGTACAAAAAGCACAGTGCTCGATAAGCTTTTCAGTTCAGCAACAAAAGCCCCTACTGACAAGCCTGCGGCACAGAAACAACTATGGTTTTACATTTAAACCGCTGCAAAATTGTCAGGCGTTGGATTGGACTGACCAAGTCTTCAAGCTGAATTTCACTAAGTTTCTGTGGTGCCACTAAACTTGTTTATACTTCCCAAATTCAGCAGAATAGCACACTTACTGTCAGTATCCACAATGCCATTAGCAAGAAAGTATTGTGAGGCCGCGATTATAGCAATTATAGTGAGCGCGATGGCGCGTGCAATTTCGCGTGCTGCGCGAACAAAGTGCAGCAGCTCTATTGGGCTGGCCATAGTGCGCGCGGGTGCGATGAAGAGCGACCGCACGGCAGATTTTAGAGAAGACAAATTTATTATTTTGTACTTTTGCGGCACGGCTGCGTCATGTGAACGGTTCAGCCAATGAGGGCGAACCAGCTTGGTGACGCGTCCACCAGGCCTCCCCATCGCCTCCATCTAAGGCTGAGTCCCTGCTGGCGCTGAGTGCGCTCATGCTTGGAGAGCGCTCCAAGCATGAGCGCCAGGTGTCCTGCATGTACGCGCGGGCGGGGGGTGGGAGGGGGTCATTGCGGGTAGTTGAGCGTGCTGGAAAGTATAATTTTTTTGTTTACCTAAGCGCCGAGCGTGTGTGCCCGTGCACGAGCATGAGTGGGAACTTACATATATCTAATTGTCAGACGTTGGATTGGCCTGAATGTGTAGCAATACTCTGCGGTGGTGATAGGGATAAAATATAAACTAAGAGAATCAACAAAAAGGAAAATGGTGATTAAGTGATTGAAAGTGGCTAAATAAAGAAAAATTGATTCCTTTGTATTTAAGGCAACAATCCATACTATTACCATCTATCTTTTAAACTTACCCGTATCAGACACAAATGGCCGCTGGGTCAGGGCTCAGTATTGTTTGTAGGTTTTTTTAATTGAGCAGAAATAGCCGTGTTAGTCCAGTTGCGATAGTGCAGAGTAGATTACTTCAGTAGAAGGCAGTGATTTCCAACATTTTTTGTTTGGAGGAACCCTTGAAGTATTTAGAAAAATCTCGGGGAACCCCTATCTGGCTGACACATATTAGGTTCGACAGGGGTCTCTTCTCTCACTCTCGCCCCTATCTTCGGTCAATTAACCCACTCTCACTCAATCCACCCTACAAAATACATACAAAAAAAAACCCCTAGGAGGAGGGGGGGGGGGGGTCTGTGGTCCATAGGGGGAACCCCTGAGACTTCTTCCACGGAACCCTGGTTGGGAATCACTGGTATAAGGTGATACCTCTCTTATTTGGAATAACAATTGATATTATAAGACAAGCAGACCTGTTGGGGGGCCTGGGGACTGGAGTTGCCCTAACACCCCAGAGCTCAGGTAAGATTAAAAAATAATTAATTTTGAGGGGGATTGCTGCTTAATGGAAAAGCATAATTTCTCTAATGAGTTTTAAACACAGATCACTATTGTACATGTAAAAAAAAGAAAGTCTCTGTGAACTGTATTTCTATTACAGTCAGTGCTTTAAACAAAGGAACCCTAGAGTAAGCTGTATTGCAGTGTTATGTATTGAAAGCATGTAGCTTGTGACTAAAAGGCAAACATACAAATATACAACATACAAATTGGACAATTTGAACGATATCTACTATTGGTAGTGCAGCTGAAAAGCACTTGAAAACAAGCAGTTAAAGGACATTTCTTACCACTGCTGTTCTTAAACAGCTCATTTCACAAATGGGTTGTATCTACCAGTGATGTTCGATATCATTTTTAAGCCCAAGGCGAAATTGTCAAATTTGCTCCCATCCAGTTTGAAAAAATGTCTCTTTCAGAAAGAGAGATAAATATATTCAAAATAGCTTATTTGCCAAGGATTTCAGGTGTGTTCACATGTATCTTTCCACAGATAAGAGGCTTGGGAGGTATATAAACCAACGGGTACTCTACTGAATACTAAAAAAGGGTCTCTCTTTCCTTCCCCCTTTCCTATCTTGACCTGAAGTAACCATGACCCCATTTACTAGGAGGGGACGATGACTTACTTTCTGCAATCATCAGAGAAAGTCTAGACTAAGTAAAGGTAAGGAGGGGTAGACGGAGGATGGGAGAAAGAGGGAGGACAGATAGTGGAGGAGCTAAAGAGTAGGCAGCTGAGTGCAGAATCTCTGTGGAGATTTCACCATACAGTATCTACTAGAGATGGGGCTAATGGCAGGACATCTTAAAGAGACGCTGTATGCTTACAGTAATCTTACCTCCCTTGGCACACTCCATCCATCTTCATTGTATTCCTAGGAGTTCCCATTGGTTCAGTGAGTAGAAATTTCCAATGTCTCAATGATTTACAGAGTAATTAGGGGGAAAAAAATCAATGATGTTGCCATAAAGACAGTTTGTGGGAAAACAAACTAAATATAGGTTTACTGTATAACAATGCATATGGTGCCTTAACAGATTATGGATTTCTCTCAACATGAGTGCTCTGTTTTGATCTGTAAATGTTTTTTTTTTAATTGAATAATTATAAGTTGTACAGTGTAGATCGTTTTCATCCTTTAGAAATGTTTTGCTTTATTGTGCAATACTATAGTATTTGAATATGTCAGATGCTGTGAAATAAAAATGCATTTGTTATTATGCATTTAAAAACATCTGTCATCCAGAGATTTAGCTCATTTAATTTACTAACCTAAGTGTCTGTGCAAAATTAATGAGGGATTTTCATTCCATTATGCTTACTTTTCGATATAACAGATAATTCCATAATGCTTAACACTGCTGCTGTATTGGAAATCTTACACACGGCTTTTATGACACAGCGTTTTGTCCATGGTGTAATGCTTTAGAAATAGACAACAGGTTCCTCCATACTTCTTACTTGAAATTATTCTTCTACATGTGATCTGTTTTTTTTAATTGAATTATTTATTAATAAAGTGCTTTACTGCATTTTAAAAAGCTCTTTAAGTATTCATTTTGTAGGTCCATGGCTATCCATTGTCCCTGTAGGATGGAAAAACAGACCATATGGCACTTCTTGTTTGGATTCCAGCTGTCCAGTGCAGCGTGAGCCTTTGCTTGGGTACTGCTGTAACCGGTCCCCTGTATGTCTGATCAATACAAGCAATTATATTCTAAAATTGTAATGAGCAGATATTGCAGCACACATCATTTGTAAACCTTTGACTGTCAAGGGGCCAATCATTTCTATTTGGTTTCTATTTGGTTTTTAACAAAAGTCTGCAGGCATCTCTGCCCCTACAGTTTCATTGTAGCAAGTAGTACAACCGTATATGAATCAAGCACAAGAAAGCTTAACACACTCCCGGTGCTTGTGTCAGTCCTACATTTTTGAGACATCATCCAAATTTTAAGGAATTTTTAATGAAACTACTCTATTGCAGATCAGGACACTATTGCATGGAAACTAGTGGCTTCAATGTGAGTTTCCATGTGATAGTACCCAGACTTGGCACTATCGCAGGTTAATGAATTATTAAATTGCTCAACTTAATGGGCAACCAAAACATTCAGCCAACCTGTAGTGAAATTCATTTGTTTGTAGAAAAGCTAATTTTGTTGTACAAACTTGTCATGTATGTTTCTTTGCTGTCTGGCCGCTACAGTGTAATTTATCTCACTATGCTACTCCTACACCTCTCCTCCATTTATGTCCCTAGACTGCGACCATATTACCAAGGATTCAATTTAAGATCCTAGTCCTCATATACAACAACAAAAATCATAATGCTGCACCTCACACACCCTCTCTGTTCTACCTACAGCTTTCTCCTCTTTGCTCCTCTTATCTTCTCTCATAACCTCCGTCTTTGCATCCAAGACTTGTCTTACATCACACACCATGAAAACTAATTTCTTCTAGAGATCCTGTCCAACAGTCTCATGGTGTCTGCATTCTTCTTTTTCCTGCGTGTATCATACTCGCGTCTTTACTCTTCTTTCTCTGGGGCCAAGAAAATAGCACTCTCTCTTTACTTAAAGAAAAGGAGGGGGCGGGGGGAAGAGAGGAGGGGTGGGGGAGCCCTAATTTAGTAAAGTCCGAAGTGACACGCTGTGGACCTAACCAAACACACCATTAAACAACACATGGAGTGACACCTGTGCACAAAAAGGAATACACCTAAGATGCCTGGGAAATATAACATTTTTGCAGCGTATCTGAACGTTGGCGCAAAGTTTCGGCAATCTATACTTGACAGTCCCTCCGTGATAAAAGGGTCTGTAGTTAATAGTTTTGTGATTCTTAGCAAGGTTGAGAATTATCTTTATCTTTAAAGAAGTATACTTTTCTGTGTTTTGTGCATGATCAGTGACCCTGTTTATTACAACGTTGTTCCTGCTTGATTTTGGAATTGGCGCTACCATGTATAGTTGGCATTATATTCAAATGCAGCTGGAGTGGTTGTGGAAAAGACTGTCTAGATCCAGAAAGCTCTGCTAAGTCAGGGAACATAACGTGACGTGAATAAAAACAACATGTAACATCGTGTAACCCTCCCTGCCTGGCTCCTAGGGAGATTACATCGGTGCCCAGTATTTGGCTACTCAGCGTAGTCAGGGTGCTGGATTCAGGTAGCTGGGCGATGAGGTAGCAAGGGTGAAACATGATGGGTGCTAGGAAACTTTGTAATACTACTCAATCTTTATTCAGGTCCCCAGGCACATGGACTAGCTCACACACATACGCAACATGGTTGTACGTTACTTTACATACGCTTTGTTATTCATTGAGACAGTGCTTCCCTAGGTGCCCACTCTTAACACTCAAAGGGAGGTGCATATACTTGGCTGTGTTACTTGTATTGGACTGGATCCCCTTCAGAGTAACGTCCATTATACCCTGTCTATATTGAGCCCCTTCTGGGCTCCTGGCTGATTCTGTGCAGGTTACAACTACACCCCATTCCTGATTGGGAACGGCCACTTCCCTACTGGTTGACGAGAATACATAGGTGGATCTGCCTGTAGAGCTGGTCCGCTGACAACCGGGAGCTCTCTGTATATGGCTCGCTGTGGCATGTCTGTCTCTCCCCTCTTTGGTACCTGTGTGTTTCTGTTGGCCATCTAATTGGGATACTTACTATAAAGGGCACTGTCCCTATCTGTAACATAACAAACAATGGGGGCCTGATCTCTCCTATTACTACATGAACATAATCCTATCTCTACTCCCGAGGCTCCTCTCCTCTTAGACATTATCAAATAATTGGATTACCTTATTGGATTATGTTCAACAGAAAATCGAAGTACTGTAGAGCATTGTAGAGAAGTTCCCCTTGGTTAGGGTACATTTCCTTTACATTTACCTTTTATGAGCTAATTAGTCTGTTTAGTCATTCAAAGGGTTCATTAATAATTGTATAGTACTGAGTTCTGTATTTACTGTGTTGCGAAACCCCTAAGTAATATGTACGCTAAAAAAACAAACTTAGAATGATTAAAATAAAAATGTATTTAATTATCTAAATGATGTAATGGGGGATATTTCATGTGGAAAATCGGCTATTGTGCGATTGTGTATGTTTGGGTAATTGGTCTATATGTTTTTAAGATGTATGGAGGATTGTTATTTGTGTTGCTTTTGGTTGTCGATGGTTAGTAATTGGGGTACGTGGGCTGGGGAGAGGTCTTAAGGCACCCAAGAGGAGGGAGTATGGATTTAATCCCTTTTATCCCATACTGGCTCGTAGGATCTTGAGTATCGCGAGTGGAAGGTATATAGTGTAGTGTTACAAATATTTTAACCCCTTTTTATCATTTATTAGCCATCAATCCATGGATTTATTGCTATGGTGACTTGATCTATTAAAGGGTTAATGTAGTTAAGCCTCTTCAGCCACACCAGATTTCTTAGGCTCGCTTTGACGATACAGTACATTGCTAATCTTAACGTGACGTGAAGTTAGATTAATGTCATGTTAAGTGACTTAAAGGAGTTTCATTGATGTGGGCCCAGGAAATGTGCAATTTAAATTATTATTTTAATATGACATAGTTAATTTGGTTCAGTGCTAGATAATTTCTGCATTACTGGAAATAAAGATTTAAGTAGGTGTCACGCTAGAGACATATATGTTCAATTGTGTGAACAAATAAGAAACCAATGGCTTAACTCTCATTTTAAAAATACCTGTCTCTCTATGTCTCCTGTGTGAGTGACCTGAGGTTTATTTATTTATTTATAAAATATTTTACCAGGTAGTAATACATTGAGAGTTACCGCTCGTTTTCAAGTATGTCCTGGGCACAGAGTTAAGACAAATAATACATGGTTACAAATACAGTCATGGTATCTGCATTAATGGGCCAATAAAACAATGAAAAGCAATCTGTTTATATGTGAAGTGACTGGTGACAGTGTACATATGAACCAGAGATTTCTCCTGATCTGGCCATGGTATCTTCAAAGGAGGTATCATAAAAGTTATTGGGTCCTCACTGGCCAGCAGGCAGAGGTGAGAAGATGGTCACTATATTACTATTTAAAGATTATTCCCCATAATGTAAGATAATTAAAATCTGGATAAAATATATAGGGCCTAAATACAGAATTGTACTCACAGTAAATATGACTGGGTTGCATATCTCAGTTATGTTTCCTACGTAAAAACTAAAAGTTGCAATAGAGACTTCGACAAAATCATATGAATGCAACACTGAGGGTAGCATTATTCTAGGGGTTGTAGGGCGAGAGTTATTTTATATTCTCAGATTCATTTGCCATAAATGTAATGAAAGATTGATGAGTGGGAGATAAGACACACCCATAAAAGGTTGTGACAGAGGCAAACGTTTTGAGTATAAAAACAATGATGTTGAGTTCACAAATCAAAATTCATCAGAGAAGGGGGTTATTTAATACGGATATTCTCATATTTCAATCTCACAACCTCTTGAGGAGTTTAGTACAGTATGTGGTAACGTATTATTTATTTATTTATAAAATGTTTTACCAGGAAGTAATAAATTGAGAGTTACCCCTCGTTTTCAAGTATGTTTTGGGCATAGAGTTAAGATGACAAATAATACAAGGTTACAAATACATAGTTACATAAGTGAACAGGGTATATATTATATACAAGCCATTGCATGTACAGTTAGAGATAATATATATTATAGGCGAATGTAACTGTTACAGACCAGATTAAAATGTGAGACAGCTTTAGTTTTGATAGAATTTAGACTGGTGGTGGCTGTGAGAGTCTACGGTAGATTGTTCCAGTTTTGGGGTGCACGGTAAGAGAAAGAGGAGCGGCCGGATACTTTGCTGAACCTTGCTACCATGAACAGTCTTTTGGAGTCAGGTCACAGATGATAAGTGCTGCATGTGGTAGGGGTGAGGAGCTTGTTCAGATAGACGGGTAGCTTGCCCAGAAAATATTTGAAGGCAAGACAGGAAAGATGAACTTTGCGCCTAGACTCGTGATGACCAATCTAGTTCTTTGAGCATTTCGCAGTGATGTGTGTTGTAGTTGCATTGGATAACAAAACGGCATATTGAATTGTAGAGGGTATCAAGTTTGCTAAGGTGGGTTTGGGATGCCGAGCCGTATACTATGTCCCCATAGTCGATAATTGACATTAGCATCTGCTGTGTGATACGCTTTCTGACCAGCAGACTTAGGGAGGATTTGTTCCAGTAAAGTACACCTTGTTTGGCATAGGTTTTGGATGTCAGGGTATCAATGTGCATCTCAAATGTTAAATGGGAGTCAAACCATATGCACAAGTATTTAAAACTAGTAACAGGAGTTAGGGTGGTGTTAGCGTTGGTTATGATCTGGAGGTCAGTCATTGGAAGCTTTAAAAATGTAGTCTTGGTCCCAAATACCATTGTTACAGTCTTATCAGTGTTTAAAAACAGTTTGTTTGGGGAAATCCAATTTTCACGTCTCAAAAAGTCAGATTGAAGTATGTGTTCAAGGTCGGAGAGGCATCAGCATACATGTGTATTGAAGCTTCCTTACAAACTGTAGGAAGATCATTAATGAACACTGAGAAGAGTAGGGGCCCCAGAACAGAGCCTTATGGGACACTACAGGTGATATCCAAGGGGTTGGAGTTAGAGCCTGAGATAGACACATGTTGGGATTTACCTGATAGGTAGGAATGAAACCAGTTTAAAGCATGCTTCCCTATTACAGAGCACTCAAGTTTGTTAAGCAAGATAACATGATCAACCGTATCAAAAGCTTTTGCAAAATCTAGGAATATTGCACTAGTGAGTTGTCCCAGTTCCATTCCACACTGGATTTCATTGCAAACTTTTAGCAGGCTAGTTACCGTGAAGTGTTTGGTGTGAAAGCCAGATTGGAATTGGCTAGGGAAATTTGTCTTGGCATAGTAATCGCTTAATTTGGAGTGAACACATTTTCCCATGACTTTGGATAGTATTGGGAGAAGAGAGATTGGTCTGTAGTTTGAGACAGTGTTTTTGTTCCCACTTTTGAAGATTGGGACAACTCTGGTATTTTTTCCAGGTCTTTGGGATAGGGCCTGCAGACTATCCCATGCAAAATAGAGTTGACTATGGAAGCAATTGGTTTGGCAATGGCTGGGGCACCAAGTCTTAGGAACTTAAATTGCAGTGTCAAGTCCACATTGGCTGCTTAGTTTTAATTTGAGGAGCGCTTGTGTAATTTCCTCTTCGGATACTGGGACAAATTAAAAATTGTCAGCAGTGTTGGGAGAGGGTGGGGCTATAGGTGTACTCCCAGGATGAGATTCATGTTTGTGGTTTGTGTTGCGTTTCACTAATAAGTTAGTAGCACACCCCACAATGTAATCATTGAATGCATTTGCATTGTCAGTGGGATTTTTCAGAGTAATATCCTCCTTAGTGATATTACTTGGTTATTGATGGCTAGAAGGCTGGAATATATTGTTGATAACCTTTCAGATGTTAGCTGGGTTTGATGTAATCTGGTGAAGATTGTCAGAGTAATATTGTGCTTTTGCATGTCTTGTTTGCCTTGTGCACATATTCCGCAGACATCTTTAGTTATTAAGATCCTTGGTAGTGCCAGTTAATTTGTAGCTTTTCCACAAGGCATCCCTGAAATGGTAGAGTGCTATAAGGTCAGTTGTAACCCATGGAAGGTGGGCCCTCCATACTCTTATTCTGCGTAGTGCAGCATGGGTATCACAGAGTTTTAAGAACTCGGATTGGAAATAGTCGAGTGCAGAATCAGGGTCAGGAATTAAGTCGATTCTGTACTAAGGCAAATTGGTAAATTCAGCCACAAACTGTTGTGGGTTAAAGTTTCTAAATGTCTAGTGGGGAGAACTTTAGGGCTTGATTGGTGTGATTTAAATTTTCCTTACACAGTACACTATTGCATGGTCACTGAAAATGGCAGGAAGGATGCCATAGGATTGGATTCTGCTGGGATTTGAGGAGAGAATCCAGTCTAGCAAGGAGTAGTTGTGAGATTTCAGGTTTGTCCGTGTGGGTTGGGAAATGAGTTGCGTTAGGTTAAGTGACTTGAGTTGTATCTGGATTTTGTGGTTTTTAGGGTCGAGCTAATTGTAGTTGAACTCCCCAAGAACTAGCAGCTCACTCTTCTCATTCAGAGAGGAAATGGAGCCAAGAAACTGGGTGGTATCAGTCAGGGACTGTAGAGGGGCTTTAGGGGGCGGTAGATGCCAGCAATCAGGATGGGCTTAGAAAAGGGGAGGCGGATATTGCCAACTAGGATTTCAAAAGAGGGTGGGCTTGGGTGGGCAATTTAACAGTGTAAATTGTAAGGTGTCTGCAATATAAAATAACACCCCTCCTCCTCTTTGACCTGTCTGTCCTAGAAATGGAATTTTCCTGAATGGCGATATTTGCATTAAGGGTTTTAGGGGTTAGCCATGTTTCTGTGAGACTGATGGCTTTGGGTTTATACATAAGGCACCATGCCCATATTTCATCCAGTTTGGGCAGCAGGCTCCGGATATTTATATGGGCAACAGATAGACCTTTTTGGAATTTGAAGGATATTCTCAGGGGTATAGGACAGAGTTGAAATAGGAGGGCCTGGGTTAAGTTCAATATCACCTGCTAAAGAGAGTAATAGTATGAGTAGAAATTTGAGTAGTTATTGGCAAGTCGTAAATTTGTGATGTTTGCCATTAGAATGAGCAGTGGTTTCTGTGCTGGTTTTTAAAGTTCTCCACCAACATTCAGTAGATAGAGCAAGGCTTTTGAGTAATCCAGGTGTGTGGTGATGTTTGGTGTAGACCAGGAGGGAGGAGTTTGTAGTGGATAGAGAGAGTAACATTTTCATGTGGCCACAAGAAAGAAAGTATTAGGCTTGTGTCACGATGACACCAACTTTTATCAACACATTTATATTTCTGGGTACTTGATTGAACAGAACAAGTTGCAAAATAAATTGTGATTTATTTCCTTAATAGACAAACAGACAACATCTGCAGAATACACTTAAAACAACACTCACTGGGATAAGGAAATGGAAGAAATTGTCCTTGGAATGAAAGAAATTGTCCTTTGCTTGCCAGTGCAAGAAATGCAGCCTTGGTTTTAAAAGTCCTGTACTTATGTGGTTATTAACCCCTTCACTCCTGGACTGGTTGCTGCTGTACTGGAACAAAGTCTTGCATCTTTACATCATGGATTAAAATTCAGGAATCACACTGGGAATAACTGGGAAGCCACATTTATAGACTGGCCAAAGCTATCTTTAACATGTGGATCCAATCCCCTCGTGGGAACAAAAAAAAAACACGAATAGCCAAGTGACCCACCGTTCATAAGACCGGTCAAAAGGGCTGTCCGGTGGGCAGGGCGCATGGGTCAGGTTGACGCCCATGCCACTTAGCATACCTTGGCTACACCCATTTTTGGGGGCCACTGTGTCTGGTCTCTGACTTAGAGGTGTCACTAGCCTGACATCTGCTGTGCATCAGTATGCAAGTATTGTATACATTATGGGCCTCTGGGTATTGTCATAATTGACACTCTTTTAGACAGGGGGACTCTAAATCTGTGGGAGCCTTTTGAGGCTCCATCATAAAAATAATTACAACCCTTTCAGGCTTGGTCATAAAAATACCGAAGCTCATTCACCCATATCACAGCTGGATGTCCAAGTAATTCCTGCTTAGACTTACAAAAAAATACCTCCTGCCTTACATTTAAGATCTTCTATCATGTGTTGGTTAGAGGGTATGGCAAGCAATGCATCTTGTCTTTTACCCTCGCAGCCAGGGAATGGCCTGCACATGGGGAATAAAAAGGCGGGGACAGGGCAACAACAGTAATGCGTGGCAAATCAGGTATTAACCCTTTCCTCCCCGTCACAGCTTGCTTTTTTTAATGAAACTGTCTGCATTTATATATATTTTTGTAATATTCCTTTTCTGTAAACAAGCACTGCACCACTTTTTGTATATTAAATCTAAAAATTGATAATGACTGTCTTTGGACTCTAATTGAACCTTGTACCGTTGTGAAGAGATTAACAGCATTTTCTGACACATTTTGCTACATTTGGCTTTTGGGTTGAGTTCCTATTTTTCTAGGATCAGGGGATCAAGGACTCCTAAGGATAAGACCTTAAATTATTCTTAGTGCTGGCAGCGTAATTGAGGTGTAGTGTTATGGTTTTTGAGGAGTTATTGCTCATTTTTACTGCCCTACGGGTAGGTAAGTGAGTTAGCTGCATATTTTTATAAAGGGGTTAATGGCTGTAATGGGTTAACTGTGTGGGTTCACACAGGTTACTCCTCATGTATGACTATGCAGAAGTGTTTGCCACTCCCTTGTATGTCTTGTGACCCGTGATGTCACTATAGGGAGTATAGAGAGTATGTATAGCTCCACTCTTTTTTCTAGAAGCAGATTCTTCAGAGTTCTGACTGGGGTCCTCACTGTGAGTCTTGTAAATAGGTTTATGTGTATAGTCAAATGTATTAAGATTTGTCCCGTCACAGTTTGTTGTTTTGAGTTAGGAACCTTCCCTATTAAGTAAGCACCAGTAGTAAGGGTCCTCAATTCTCGACATAGTAACTCCGGAATATGTTTGGATCGGCCCAACTGGAAGGTTCCTTTTGCATTTCTGGTCAAATAGGTATGGAAAAACTATACAGTACACAGCAAAGGGTTGCTAAATCAAGAGCCTAATGTGTATGCTAGAAGGGCCCACTCGACAAGTGGTGGAGCATTACTAATCCCATCCAAGACTGCCAATTTATCCAAGTTAAGTAACTCCCCAGCGTAGGAGTGAGAGATACCAGGGGATGAAGTCCAGAATTATATTGTTTGCCATGAGTTTCTGTCAAGTATCCAGTATGTCAATGTCTGTGAAGCATTATTGACGGCTGTCAAAGAAAGAACATTTTGTTTATAAAAGTTCCTGGATCCCATCCTAGTTATATTCAAGCATCCAAGCCCAGCCTTTATTTACCCAGCACCATGCAAAGGCCTCAGAGACTGAGCACTGCCAATGTACAGTATATAGTAAATCAGATGTGACCGCCTTCATAGCCGGGTATATCGGGATACATTATTAACGTCTTTTCACATACACAGTCAATGCACACAGGTGTGGCATTCGTGACAGTAGGGAACATGCAGTCTTCTATGGGGATATGAAACCAAATGCAATGCTTTTTAGAGCCCACACAAACTGAAGGGATATGTGTCTCTTTCAAGCCTGAAGAAATGATGTTGAGTTACTACTGTACTTTCTCCTGATAGCGAGACCTGCAAAACAGTGCGTTGCAGGATCCATTGGCATGATGTCAAATTAAGTCTTAGACCCAGGTAAAGTACTGTACACTAAAGAGTGCTAATCTTTAGTACGCCTTAACACCCACTCAAATGAATAGGAGGAAGTACATGCTATACCGTAGCACCCTTTAGTCAATCTGCATTGGCACTACATACGTAATTAAGGCCTTCGGTTGCTGAAGTCAGCCGTTGACATCTTTTGTGTCAGGTTGCTTTAGCACTGATGCTACATTCAGAACATTAAGTGGAGTTTTATTTATTGAACCCTTCATGTGCTACTGGAGAGGTGTTAGTTTGAAGATTGTTGTTTCTTGTTAGCATGTTAGCTAGGCTGCCTGTTTAAGCTTTATCTCAGTAAGATACAATTAGCAGAGTAAATGTAATCTCATTGACCTTGATGATAGCAGAAAAAAAGAGAGTTTAACAGCATTTCTCAGTTGTCCAAAACAGCTATCACATGCAACTTTTAAAAGACAACATGTATTCCATCAATCATGCTCACAAAAATATACTCGCATCACCCTAAATCTCTTGGGTAGATGCACTAAGGGAAAGCGATTAATCCAAAACGAACCACCCCAAGGAGGGAGGGTTAACAAACAAAGCCCCTTCTTACATGCACTCAATACCCGAAACTCATTAATGATATACTGTATGACTAATATTTAAAAACAACTACTGAGGGCAGACATTATTACATACTGCATACTGGATGTTCCACCACCAATTTGTGTTTGTGATCAGCAGCACAGTACAGACAGTGTCAATTTTTGACGTTGCTACTGTATTTGAAGCTTGTTCTATTCTTGGGTAAAATTGACACTGAGCATGAATTTTTGAGTTGTGTATATTGGTGCTGCTATCTGAAGCCTGTCCTATTCTTTGGAATCAATAATGGACACCGAGCATCAATTTTAGAACTGTTTGTAATTAGCACATATATTTAAGTGTTTTTTTGTTTTTTGTTTTTTTTGTTAAATACAAGCTACCAGTATGTTGAAATGAGCAGTCCAAGCGACATGTATTTGTAATTTTTTTTTTTCCGGTTTGAAGCAGGAACTGCATTTATTTCAGCTCCGGGGACCCCCTGCTTTCCGAGTTACTTACCTCCATAGGGGGTGCTGGTTGCAGCTCTGGCTGGGCAAGTTGGGGATATTAAAATGTCAGCTTAAATGTCCCGCGTCATACGGGCCAATAGGAAGCCGTGACACCATCCCTTGCAGCTGTTGGCACGTGTGACCAGGACCTTTAAGCTGCAGAGAGAGACCGGCACCCCTTAAGGAGGCAAGTGTCTAAGGAAGCAGGGGTTCCCCAGAGCTGAAATCAGTGTGGTTCAGCTTCGGAGACCTCCTGCTTCAAACCTATTTTTTTTTTAATGTCACTTGGACTACCGCTTTAAATATTAGTCATATATCATAAATGAGCGTTGGGTATTGAGTGCACATAAGAAGGGGCTTTGTTTGTTAACCCTCCCTTTTTTGGGGTGACTCCTTTTGGATATATTCCATCTAACAATGCAGTATCAGTGCACAACCACCTTCAAGAACCGCACACCCACACCTAGGTAAATCCTCATTGATTTGTCCTGTCAAGAGACATTGAGTGGTTTCTGGGGGTGAGCACTTTTTATATGGGGTGTGTTCTCTCACCTTATTATTTCTCATGAAGCATAATTCCTCCCTGTATATATTTGCTTCTTAGAAATGAACTCTGTGCCCAGGACATACTTGAAAACGAGAGGTAACTCTCAATGTAAAACTCTTCCTGGTAAAACATTTTTTTATAAATAAATCATTCTTTTTAGCATAGCTTTTATGTCACAAACTGTATTATTAACAAAAGGCTAATTTGGAGATGTTGGAGAGCAGCAAGCCAACAGGGTATGGAGTCACTCTTCAAAACACACAGATCCAACATCCACAATTTCAGAATGTGCAAATATTCCACTCATATGGAACTTTTTGAAATTACATTTCAAGTGCTTCATTGCAAACATACACAGTAAACACCCTTGTACAATGACTATTTCAAAATGCATTTAACTCAATTCAAACTGATTCAAACATGATTTATTTCTCTGCAATACTTGTTTCCAAATTGACTTTTTATACATATGCCAGAAGTGTACAGCAAGTGTGCTAATAATTGCAGTGATGGCATATAGGTTTGCAAAAGAACACATTTAAATTAATATCTGAAAGAGTGATCATTTATGTGCACAACTAAATCTTTATATCCCTCTCATACTGCATATCCAAACATCGTTTAGTGTGGTTGAGCAGAATTTCCTCCCCCATGAATACAGGACCAGAGGCTGCTGTTAAATACTAAATTACAACAATGACAAGTCATAACACATAAGATATATGATGACACTTAAGCAAGCTATAAAATAGAGTCCTTGGTTAATCTCACACTATATAGTATATAGCAAGAGGAGCTAACCAGGGCCGCCAACAAAAATCTAGGGGCCCAGGACAAACTAAAGGTGCAGGCCCCTTATGTCCCCCCACCTCACGGTGTACTGTTGGTCCCTGAGGGGGTGGAGAATGAGATATGGGCCTGGGAAGGTAGGAGATAAGGGCCTGGAGGCAGGTAGTTATGGGCTTCTGGGAGAGAGAGATGGGTGGAAGGAAAGAGAGAGGGGCGAGAAGAGGGAGAAGGAGAAGGGGAGAGAGAGGGGGAAGGAGAGGGGGGCGTGGGGGAAGGAGGGAGGAAGGAGGACGGAGAGGGGGAAAGGAGGAGGGAGAGGGGGTAGGAGGAGGGAGAGAGAGGGGGAAGAAGGTGGGAGAGAGGGGGAAGGAGGATGGAGAGAGGGGGAAGGAGGAGGGAGAGAGAGAGGGTGAAGGAGGACGGAGAGAGAGGGGGTAGGAGGAGGGAGAGAGAGGGGGGGAGGAGGGGGAAGGAGGGAGAGAGGGAGGGAAGGAGGAGGGAGAGAGAGTGGGGAAGGAGAAAGGAGCGAGAGCGGGGGGGAAGGGGAGAGAGGGAAGAGTGAGAGAGAGGGGGTACAGAGGGAAAGAGGGGAAAACTGAGGGAGAGAGGGGGGAATAGAGGGGGAGAGAGAGATGAGAGGAACAGAGAGAGAGAGACGTGGGGAAGGAGAGAAAGGGGAAGGAGATAGAGAGAGAGGGGGAAGGAGTGAGAGAGAGGGGGAAGGAGGGAGAGGGGTGAAGGAGAGTAGGGGAATGAGGGAGAGAGGGGGTGGGGAGGAGAGAGGGAAGTAGGGAGAGATGGGGTTGGGGAGGATGAGGGGGAAGGAGGGAGAGAGGGGGTTGGGAGGGAGGGGAAAAGGAGAGAGATAGGGGGCAAAGAGTAAAGGAGAGAGGGGGAGGAAAGAGAGAGAGGAAAAATGGAGATAGGGGGAACAGAGGGAGAAAGGGAGGGGAACAGAGAGTGAGAAGGGGTGGAGACAGAGGGGGGAACAGAGAGAGGGGGGATGAGAGAGAGAGGGGGATAGGCACCTCCGAGGACACCTTCCAGCAGGCCCACTCTGGCAAAACCTTCCAGGAGTCCTCCTCTGCCAGGTTTGCCAGCAGGGGGCATGGGCTGTCCCCCTCCCCCCCCTGTCAGCAGCTCTGGCTATGACATCACTAACATCTACAGTGCACATCCATTTGAGTAAATGAAAGTTAAACAATAAATCACACAACTAATGTAGAACACTACTAATTCCTATTTCACAGGACTAAAGGGACTCAATAAGTGGCATCTTTATTGGGTTAAATACAGACGATTGACACACATCATAAAAACTATTTTTAAATAATTTAAAAAATGTGTAATGTCTCCATAGTATTTTTGATTATCTTTACCTAATCTTTTTCATATGATTATTTGCAAGCAGTTAAAGCATTTTACGCTACTGAGTACTACTACAGACCTTTGATAATCTGTGCATGTTAATCTATTTTGGTTTTCAGAGCAGGATCACAATCTTCTTAGGAGAAACCATTAGCCATCAAGCTTAAGTATCGCGTTTCTCCATCCAGGCAACAGAGTTTGCTAACCTCATTTGTTCTAGGGAAAGGATTGCCACCTAGCAACAGCTCGTGAGAATAGTCCAGCCGCCCCAGAGGACAACCACAGTTAATAGCTCTCACCACAGCCAACTTCTTGTCTTGTGAGACAAGTGACTTGTGGTCACTTGATTGGTGTCGTGTGTGTCAGCACGTGTACGGTACTCCCCACCCCATTTAGATAACTCCAGAAGCCCCTCCTAAATTATGACAATCCTAACCTAAACAAAGGGTTCCAAGCAGATCTTGTGAGTAACAATGCTAAAATATAAAGAACATACAGTACTGTACCATAGCCCATATGTGCCATATCTGCATCCGTTCAAATCAGCATCACTATGCTGAAATCAATCATGGAAGATCTATATCAATTGAGCACAGAAATTAGGAAAACATCCAGATTTTTGAGATTACCATGAAGAGCCCTACAACTAATAAGAATTGAAAGCTATCAGTTAGAGAAACTGTGCACAGAAACTGTGCTATCTGTGCACAGTGAGAGCTATTGTATGTAAACTTGAGTACCTTATTTCGTCTTTTCTTTATTTGAAGAAGACTGGTTCCTCCTTAAGGCGTGGAGTTGAACCTTCAAAACAGGAATATAATTATACTTGAATAATGCAGTCTAAAGTATTGTGCAACTAACAGGGAAACAAAAATCCTATCTGGCAGGTAGGGAGGAACTCTGTTGTTAGGTGGCAGTCCTTAAAGCTGCAGTTCAGTCAATATCCTGCATGTGTGTTTTTTTAAATACTTAATAAATCAGTTCTGTAGTAAGAAAAAATACTTTTAGCATTTTCTGTTTTTAAAAAAACAACTTTGAAAGACCAATTTTCTTGTGTTCTCTTTTAACAACCATTTACTAAGGCACTGCCCCTTCATGTCCTGTCACAAGCCCTGGCACACCCCTTTATCAGCCCTGCCCTCCCTCTTGCACATGTCAGTGCAGGAGTGCTCATGAATATTCATGAGCTTCCACTGACTGACAGAAGCAGATGAAAAACATATGCCATACCTAAAGATGTCGCCAAATTTCGCCGATCAATACATGGAGAACAAATTGACTGGCAGCTATACAGTTCTTTAGGTAATTAGAGATTGCCCACATAAAACTATTGAATTAAAAAAATAAATAAAAAAATAAAAAAAGACTGAACTGCAGCTTTAACCTAGAACAAATGAGGTCTGCATATGATAGATTCCTGCAAACTCTTGTTTCAATTATCCGGAAGGCTTGATACCTAGCAACAGACGGTGGGAGAGTAGCCCTCATCTGGTAGTTGTCCTCAAGAAAGGAACCCTTTCAGGTTCTGAGGGTTTCCAATAATGTTTCACAAAAGAACGGGAGGAGTGCCACCTACAGTAGCCAGTTTCATATAATTGGTAATGCTTGCTGCTTAGTCTAAACTCAAAACCCAAACCTTGGCATTTGGGTTGATAGAGGAGAGGCAATAACGTTGTGAGATATATGGTCACATATCTCCTCTATTTGAGCATTGTTTGTCTAATTAGACTTTTATTCCAACAGAGTGATCCTCTGGTTGGATCTCTGGTGGAACCTGTAAACTCGTTCTGAATACCTGACATATGGCACTACTATGCAGATTTTTCTCTGTATAGCCCAATTCTATAATTGTAGTGCCTCATTGTACATTGTAAAGCGCTCCTAATCAAGTACCCCCATCTGAAATATACATGTCCTTTGTATATTCTATTTAAAAGAGGATAGTTAATCTCTGGGGAGCAAGTAGAGAGCTGAGAGAGCATTGTACGCCACTCTCAAATCTGATATGTTTATATGAAGGCAAAGGAGATGAAAAAGCACTACTACCAAAAAGTTAAAGTACCTACCAGTAAGCCCTGTGTAATACAAGTGGTGCTCCCTGGAGTTAAGTAAACATATATAACAAATAAGAGAAAGTTGTAAGTCCCACAGAACAGGACTTACAGAGACTCCAAACTAGGGCAATCTAAGGTAGGTATAAAAGGTTGTATATTTATTAATTTGTTGAACAAACAATTGAAAAAGGCAAGACAGACTAACTATGATAAAAAAAAAAAACTATTTTATTATCCTCTAGCTAGCCACACAGTTACACTCTGTGTTTGGAAGAAACTTTCACTTTTGTTCTCTCCCCTAGCACTGGGATAGCTGTGTATTTTTGTCCACTATGGAAGTGAGTGTTCCTGACCTACTATAGGCAGGATGTGGAGATGGTTCACTAAATGTTTTTTAGTTTTTTATCATAGTTAGTCTGTCTTGTCTTTTTCAATTGTTTGTTCAACAAATTAATAAATATACAACCTTTTGTACCTACCTTAGAGTGCCCTATTTTGGTGTCTCTGTAAGTCATGTTTATATGAAGGTAAGATTGTAATTTTGATCATATTACTTCTTACTGCCCTCTCCTGAGATAGCTCCTCCCCAAACAGAATTTGTCATACTGGGTATGTCTGGCCTTTGATGGACGATTGTATTCAGAAGAGGAAGAGGTATACCCAACTGAGAAGTTGTAATCGGACCATACGGTTGAGGGAAATTAACTCGAGAAGAAATTGTCACGTCTTCAGTGTATAGGCTACCAGTTTTCTAGGATGTTTACCATTAGTCTCTGATGGAACTCTCAGCACAGAAGGACTTGGGATATGAATTTGAGGACTGACTTGAACTTTTGCAGAGAAGTTCCAAAAGCAGTTCAACGAGCGTCCAAAATAAAACCCAGGAACACCGTTCCCATATTACCAGCTTATGTTGAACCCAAGATCATCTAACAGGGACAGAGCATATTTACTTTCTTTTATTAGTTCTGAGTTGTCTCTATTTAAAAGCAGATTTTCCAGGTAAATGAGACAAGCTATGCCTCTGAGCTTCATATTGCCCATAACCCATTTCATGATTCTTTTCAATGGATAGGAGGCATTTGAAAGGCCTAATACCGGAGCCGTCTATTGGAACACCTGGCTATTTCAGTGAAACCTGAAAAGTCTACATGGTTAAATAGGAACTAAACATAAAGCATCCATTAAATCTGTTTCTATGCAAAAAAAAATAATCCCTGATGCAGAAGTGTGTGAATATCTCATAAACCCTCCATCCTTAATCCTTTTGGTTTGACAAACAGATTGAGTGGTTTTACATTGAGGACTGGAAGGTAAGAACCATGTGACAGTTAAAAAAAAAATAGAAAACAAATGACTTATCCAGCCCTTTTTGGACATCTGCACAAAAGGAGAGTCTAGGGTGGTGCTCTCTCGTGCAAATATAAGTGAATAACACAGATAGTAAATCATATAAATGATGCACAACCAAATGTGAAAACATGTGATAGACAGCGAATAGACAAACTGATCTCATACTCTAATAGTATTAAAGTGAAAATGTGAACAAATATTAAGTGAAGAACTCCACTCAACCTTGGATGGAAAAATTATTCCCATGTTCCTTCAGATAATTGGATTCCAGCACAAAAAGGGTGCGGAGGGCATTAAGTTGTAAATATGCGAAAATAAAAATAAAACCCCAATAGTGCAATATATCAAGAAAAAATGCTTAGGTGGACGTAAACTTCAATGTTTATACTCACAAGTTGGTGAGTGTATGCAAGCAAAATCCAATCTGTGGCGCTGCATACAGCTGTATTGTAGACGTATGGGTAATCTTAAAAAGAAGAACAGGAGACCACCATAGCGCAAATATAAGCTATAAAAACGTGAACATAAAATAGACCTGGCCTATAGAGTGCACACTTACACTATGGCCACACTGTTAAGCACATAAAATCAGACACAGTACAGGCGGCGGGCAACGCTCTGCTGGTTGCTGTTAGGTGCCGGCTGGTGTAGCTTCCGGTTGCAGCCGCCCGGAAACTTCCGATGCCTCACAGGAGTTCCCTCTTAGATACCTCAGGACTCTTTTTAAAAGTCAAACACCTTAATCTCTACATTACATCTCCTTCAAAGTCCTGAAGTATCTGAGGATCAATGTTTGGCGGTCTTGAACATTTGCTCTAATGGCGGATACAAAGAAATTAAGGCTACTTGCTAGGTTCTAAAATAAAACAATGTTTTACTCCACAGGGTTTTCAAAGAAGGAATCAGTTTTAAAATGTATAACTGACAGTGTTTTTTATTTTATTTACTGTAGGTTAGAAATGTTTCCTAATATCCTTTGTATACAGAGTGCCGCACAGAGATAATAGTTACATGAAATGATTTAAATTTAAATATTTAAATTAAATGAATCAAATAGAAGTCCACTTTGTATGCAGAATCACTATAAAAAGTGGGTGGTGCGGAAATACGGTTGCATTGTTTGCTGGTAGGGATGTCAGTTTTCTAACTACTATAGTTTATACATTACAATAACATCTAAGCACCCCTCTGGTTATGATAATTATGTATAAAATTATAAAATGACACATCTGTCAAAAGGGAACTACAGTATATAGACAACTCAAATGTCTATCATTAATTTAGAGAAGCAACATTATGTCCCAAGCAGTAAAGATTGCTCTTGAAACATGGATCACCATGAATGATCTCATTATTAAATATGAATTAAACCATCAGTTGTCTGGGCACTGCCCTATTATCTGACATTGAGTGATGTTATAAAAAGCAGATCTTCTCTATGACGTAAGTTACTTTGGGGATTAAGAAACATGCGATTGGATGGTGTCGTTCAATGTGGATTAATGAATTGCCCACGTACAGTTGTTTTTTCACCCCCAATCATCATTCTTGTGATTATCCAGCAGACCAGTCCTTGAATTCATAAACCATGATGAAGCCAAAGTTAAACAACAGATAATGAACAATCAATATGCACTTATTTACTTATAGCACTACAAGTTAGCTGGAGTTCTTTCAAGAAAAACAGTTGCACAATTACAAAGCAAAGCAAGGAACCAGATAAATTAACTATCAACTTCTATCAATTCAATTTATAGGGACCACAAAAGGTTTGCCAACACCTTAGGATTTTTACATATTTCACATATTTGATACCTAAAATGTTATTAGATCTTAATTTAAGTCCTAATAAAAGATTAGGATAACCCTGATGAAACAAATTACACAAAAATGTGATACATGTTCAACATTATTAATCCTCAAATGATTCAACATTTAATATCCATGTGTGAAAAAATATGTGAACCTTTGGATTCAGTAGCTTGTGGCACCCCCTTGAGCAGCAATTACTTCAAAGAAGTGTTTCATGTAACTGCTGCTTCTCAGTGACATTTGAGGGCTTCCTTGCATGGACACCTCGCTTCAGGTCCTGCTACAACATTTTGATGGGATTTAGGACCAGACTTTGACTAGGCCTTTCTAAAACATGGAATTTCTTCTTTTGCAGCCATTCTATTGTAGATCTGCTTGTATGTTTAGGATTATTGTCTTGCTGCATGACCCACTTTTGGTTCAGCTTCAGTTCACTGACGGATGGCCTGACATTCTCCTCTAGAATCTTCTGCTACAATGCAGAATTCATGGTTGTGCAGTGATGGCAAGTCATCCAGGTCCTGAGGACACAAAGCAGCCCCATACCATAACACTCCCACCACAATGCTTGACGGGTGGGATGAAGTTCTTCTAATCGAATGCAGTTTTTGTTTTCACCAAACATATAGTTTCTCATCAAGGCCAAAACGTTCTACCTTTGACTCGTCTGTCCAGAGAACATTAGAGGCCAAAAAGTTCTACCTTTGACTCGTCTGTCCAGAGAACATTGTTCCAGAACTGTTGTGGATCATCTATGTTGTCTTCGGGGAACTTCAGACGGCAGCAATTTTCTTTTTAGCGAGCAGTGGTTTCCTCCTTGCTATCCTTCCATGAACACCATTCTTGTTCAAATAGAAACTGTAGATCGGCTGGTCCGCCGTCCAGACAAAAAGGCACCAAACAACTCACCGGATGATAGAAAAATAAAAAAAGTTTATTAGGTTACATAATTAAAAAACAAAAAACATACTGGGACAGAAAAGGGACAGAAATCTCCTCCCACGCATTTTACGCTACACAGCGCTTTTTCAAGGAGTCTTGAGACTGTTCAGTCTTTTTCTGATAGCTCATTAGCCAAGGTGAGAGTGGCCTGCAGATCCTTGGAAGATACTCTGGGGTTCTTTGTGACTTCCTGGATGATTTGCCAGTTTGTTCTTGGAGAGATTTTAGCAGAATGACCGCTCCTGAGTAGAGTGACTGTGGTCTCAAACTTTCTCTATTTGTAGACTATCTGTTTGACAGAGGATTGGTGGAGCCCCAAATCTTTAGAAATGGTTTTGTAACCCTTTCTAGACTAATGAGCATCAATAATTGCTTATTTGAGGTCCTCTGAGATTTATTTTGCTTGTGGCATGACGTGTTTCCACATGGCTGTATGGTGAAGACCAAACTTGCAAAGTTTCTGATCTTTATATACTGTAGGATGGGGCCTCCCAAACTCACACCTAATTTAGCTGATAAACCCAGGGTTTCACTTACTTTTGCACATTCCCTGACTCTTAATTACTAATTTGTTGCAAAAGATATGGAATTGGTTTAAATATAAACCCTATTGGATAGTTAAGAAAATACTGGTTTTGATTCAAGAAGGTTATCATGAAACAAACCTTTTCTCGCCACTGTAATTGATGACATTCAGATGGAGTAAATGTATTTTTGAGGATGAAGGTAATTTATGAATTGTTAACTCCTATTCGATGATGATGGTAAATTGACAAGTTTTAATACATTTTCTGTAATATTCTTGACTTTTGGATAGCTCCTTTGCAACATTAAGAATTTGTTGGATAAAAAAATGGTTACATATTTTGGGTCAATCTGGTTTACAATTCCATCTCTTAGGAAGTTTTTTTTTCTTTGCTTAACTTTGATTTAATTTAAGTTACACATACATTTTAATTATTACTTACAGTAAAATCAGTCATTTTTACCCTAATGCTACAGTATATTGTATTAGAAAGTACCTTCATTTTAACATAAGAATCCTGAACCTACCATTGCAGACTGCAAGGCATTGCATAGCCAGAAGCCTATGCATGCCCTAAACATGGAGTCTGAGCTGTCTATGTCCTAAGCCCAAAAGGAGTTTGCGTGACCTCCCCTCACCTCTTTCTGCTCCCGCTGCTGTGCGGCTCTGTCCTTGCCACTCCCGCCCGACCTCCGTGGTGAGGGGGCTTCCCCGTCCTCTCCGTCGGGCTGCCGCTGCTCCGCGTGCGGCTGGTGCTCAGGCGCCTGCCATTGCCCCTGCGCGCGCATCCCCTCCCGTTATGGAGCGCGTGCCGGCACAAGTTAATTTATTCACTGCTCTAGCAGTGAAGCCACGCCCCCCGCCCACGCGCTGGTTACCAGTTAACCCTAAACCTTACCACCTGGCGGTCTATTATGGGGACCAATCTGGACAGCTCCTCGGGCTCCTCCAGGCCTGCCTCCGCTACCCATTGGTCAGCCACAGTACTTAATACCTGTCCTACCTCTCTCACATCGCTCGACATAGTCTCTGCTACGGACGTCTATTCTGGCTCTCCCTTTGTCTTCGTGTATTCAGGTTGCGACCCGGCTTGGCGGACGTTCCTATCTGGCTCTTGACCCCGGCTCCCTCTTGACCTTGCAGCTTCTACCATCCCTCGACCACAGCTTGGACCTCGACCTCCCGGATCTCTCTCCCTGACCTTGGCTAACGGCAACGACTTTGACTCTTCTGTACCGGTACCAGCAAGTATTGCTACACCTTTTCACACCTGGCCTGGCAACGCCAAAAGACCACACTCCGGACACGCTCCTTCTGCTGCGGGTGCGTGCACATATACGTCCCCACCTCAGTATAAGGGACGAGTCTGGTCTACGGGCAGCACCGGCGTAACAGAGAGGGGGTAGGAGAGGGGAAAAGAGAAGGGGTGGCTTTAGGATAAAGGGAGGGGGAATGAAAATGAGTTGGAGAGAGGGGGGAAAGAGAAAGGGAGCATAAGTAAGAGGGGGAAAGAGAGGGGGCAGTGAGTGATAGAGTGGAGTGAGGGGGAGGAATTAAGGAGAGAGTAAGAGAGGTGGGAGTGAGAGAGGAGATGGGAGAGAGAAAGGAGGTAGGGGGAGTAAGAGAAAGGAGAGAGAGGATGTGTGTGTGAGAGAGGGGGTGGGGGAAGTGGGAGAGATAGGGTGGTGGGATTCGCAAAGGTCAACGGCAGGAGGAGGTGGGAGGGTGAACGGACTACGCGCCCCCGCTCTCTACATAGGGACCTCAGTGGA
Organism: Ascaphus truei; assembly: GCF_040206685.1. Lineage (NCBI taxonomy): Eukaryota > Metazoa > Chordata > Amphibia > Anura > Ascaphidae > Ascaphus > Ascaphus truei. The sequence continues at coordinate 400,395,217 of NC_134484.1, read as the reverse complement.
GACTCTAGTCCTAGACCCCAGAAAAACTGTTGGCTTCTTTGCCCCTTATTGCTTGCTGATAGGAGTCATGTTAGGGGCAGCAACAAGGTCAATAGCTATAGAGCACTACAAACAGGAATCTATAATAACAATGTGGACATGAATACCGTATGCTTTCTCCATAATTTTCAAACTTCTTTGCACAGCAAGCTTCATAAACACATTCTCTGATGCGGTTTGTTCATACCGTTTTCGCATACAAATCCTCACTGATGTCATGAACCCCATTGTCTGAGAACAATTGCTCGTTGGATTGACTATGTGTTTCGCAGCATATTCATATATTAATCTGTCCTTAGTTCCTTCACAGAGATATTACACCTTTCAGATTTTTGTTTTCCGTCCAAAAATAGAGGAAGAAATTTCAGGCCATGCCGTTCTCTTCATGTGTCTTTATAACGAAGCAGACACACATATATTACGCGAAATATGTATCGTCACAGAGTCTTTCAGAAATATATTGACTTGCTGGCTGGGTATCTCTTTAGCAGAGTTTCTGGCTTCACACAGGAACCTTTGTTATATTGTGTTTAAATTGAATCCAAGTCAGCAATTCTATAAATCAACTACTATTTGTGCCTAAAATATTCTTCAGTCATTTTCAGACCTTTTGTTTTACATACTCATTTCAGTTTATGTGAAGACTGTTATGCCATTGTTTTAATTGATGATATTCTAGAGACCTTTTTTTAATGCTAAGAAGCAGACAAATGAATTTTTCTGGAAAACAGATGCCAGATGGACAGCTAGAGGGTACCCAAGAGGGGATACAGAGGGAAATGTATTGTTGAATAACTGTTTTAGTTCTCTGACTTAGCCTCATAGCACCATATGGAAGACACAAAAAGGACCTTTTATTGCACAATTGATTATTTGAATGTTTAAATATGCATTAGAGCATCAACAGACATTGAGTTAGGATGGCTGCAAGTCTACGATCTGCAAACGGCTTTCTGTGGCTGCATTGATTTGATTTGTCCTGGATATTAGTATATAGTCAGTCACATCAGAAGAATGGGCGAGGAAAACAACCGTTGAATCAGTAACACACAGTGCAAGTGGATGAATTATGGTGACAACAGAAGGGCCGTGTCAGACGCAAACAGAAGCTCAGATCTGCATTGCTGATTGAAGAACGGCACTTGCATATTCAGGCTGGGAAGTGGTAAACGAATCTTAAATGTAGCTGGGCTGTATATTATTCTGTAGAAAATAAGCTACACTTTATAGACCTCTGGGGAAAGATAGGCAACAACTGCAGATTTATAACTTAACAATTCACTTCTCTAGTGTGGTCTTTTTGAGCCTACTTTAACAATGACGGTGTTAATCAAAAGCTACGTGCAGTACGCATTGACCAGGGCATGTCTTTATACACCAACGGTGCGCAAACTGGGGGGTGGGAGATTTGTCGGGGGGGGGCGGGCGGTTGCAGAGGTCCTGCACTCCTCCCCGAATCATTTAAATTAATGCTGGGGATCGCGTGAGGCCTCTGCAACAGTAACACTTACTGGGATTCAGCCGCGTCTCCGTGGCAATACGGCGTCAAATTATGCCGCGGGGTCATGTGACGTGATGTCACTGGCGTCAAATGACGCCGCAGGTCACGTGACGTGACGTCACGCGACCCCCGAGAGTCATTTGACGCAACTGGCAGGTAGGAGAGGGCGCGCAAAACCGGGGGTGGCCAGGAAGAGGGGCACAGCATCAAATGTTTGCGCTCCCCTGTTATACACCATAGTGGAAATAGATATTTGATTAAAATGACTGTCTTACTAAAAAAAATTACTTTGTTTCAACAAACCTAAATTGTAGAAGAATTTTAATTAACTGATTTGTTTTATTTTGGTGTTCAATTTAAGAGTACTATTAAGTACTTTTTAATTTCTGAGTTGATATTTTTTTTTACTTAAATTGTTAGATTAGTGCAGAATGGTTCTATAGTTAAATATACCTATATCATCAACTGCTTTTGTGGTTTAATTTGATTTAAAGGTATGGTTCCACCTAGGCGTATAGGAAGTAGGGGGTTTCCAGAGCTAAATAGTGTTAATTTCAGCTCTGGAGAACCCCTTTTTCCTGAGATAATTACCGCTGAAGATGCGCCTGTTACGGTCCCCTACAGGGGAAACAAAATGGAGGATTACAGCTACGGTGCCACTTGGGACAATAGGAAGCCATGACGTCGGGGCTTCCTATGAGCGCTTGTGACGCAG